>NC_068972.1:0-631666 GCF_016808095.1 Vigna angularis | reverse complement strand
CCCATGTTTCCAGTAACTATCGTGATCACCACCATTTACTGCAGCAGGCTGACCACAAAAAGAAAAGAACATAAAATTAATAAGTTAACTAAACTAGACTTCCAAAAAAAAAAACTAATCATCCAAATACAACAATCTCATAAAACTGAAGCCAGACAAATATTAGATATCCATCGGGAAATTTTTTTATTAGAAATGGAATTCAACAAATGCCATAACAAAAGCAACTTGGCAGTATGAATAATAATGTATCTGCTCTGTCAGGTCAAATATTCCAAGTAATCATTTTTCCACACTTTTGGTCTGAAAGTAATCTCAAACCTGAAAAGAAGGTATAGCAGAAGAGCTGGACTCTTGCCTCCAAAATGGTGGATATGACTGCGGAGGCTGGCTACTTGGAGTTGCATAACCACTAGTAACTGCAGGAATAGGGCAACCCAAAGCAGATGAACTTGTGACAGATAAGTTCTCTGTCCCAGGTGCACAGCTGACTTCTGTTTGGTTGTAGTAGTCTGCCCACTGTTTGTACTGTTGCTGATACTGCAGTGAAGTAGTGGCAGCACCAGAACTATAGGAACCACTGGAATCCGGGGTGTAATTAGTATATGGATGAGAAGAGTAACTGCCATTGTTCCACACAGTCGCTTGATTTCCATATCCGCTGCTGTTTTGGTAACCTCCAGTAGTCTGATAATCAGCAGGATTGTAATAAGTGCTTGAATAACTTGCGGATCCAGCATAAGACCCAGTATTCTGAAAGGAGGAAATAGGCTGATAAGGAGCACCTGTGTTTTGATATGCTCCTACAGGCTGTGAATAGGTATGATTAGGTTGCTGTTGATAGTTGTTATAGTAGCCCGAGTATCCCATGCTGCCATAACCATACGGATTAGAAGAACTTGGGTATGATGCGTATGCATTGTAATCTTGGGTTACATTAGCTGTTCCCAAATTTGATGAATTACCGGCAACTGATGATATATTGTGTCCATCTTGAATGCTTCTTGCAGGCGGCTGTGAATGTTGATCGTACTGGTAGGTTGGATTAGAATAGATCCCATTTCCTGTAGAGCTATGAGCAGTCCATGATGCAGCTTCAGACCCAGTTGTAGTGGGAGCATAGGAAGTTGGATGAAGTTGGCTAGCATCAACGTGCCGGTTCTACAAAAGAGATTACGAGTTACGCTTTACGTGATCAAAGTATACTCAACTGAACCGTGCAAGAATTAAGTGATACAAGGATGAGATATCATTCAGGCCAAAACACCCAAAACAGAAAAAATATGGTGTAGAAATTAAATAGGAGTCCATTTACACCAGTAAGAGAATTAGCCGCTTAGCAAACATATTTTTTCCCTGGAAGACAAATCATTCACATAACAGGCACAGAAAACTTCACCAGCAAACTCTTACGACTTACTAACCGTTGAAAATATCAAAAGAATGATTGCAGCAGGCTCTCAGTATTCAGCAACATACGGATCAAAATTTTAACGGATGAAAGTTTGTATGAAGAACACTTGAACGACATCAGTACATCACATTTTCAAACTCATTAAATAAACAACACTGTTTGATTCACAAACTTGACCATAAACATAAGCATCTAAACAACTTAGTTTTTAAGAAACGGAACCACGCTTCATAGATTACCTCGAACAGGTGTGGCTCCGCGGGAGCTAAGGTCTCAGTATTACTTCCTTCGTTCGCCATCTCTCGGAAACCCTGATTGAGCAAAAAAAAAAAAACACGCACATAATTAATAATAAAGTCGGTGGAAATAGGAGAAAAACCCTAATAAATTGATAAGAAATGGCAAGAGTGAAAACCTCGGGAAATCTCAGAAAAGGAATGGGGAAAAGGTCATAACGGTGAAATCAGGGAAGCGATAAGGAATCCGAGGAAGCAGATAAGCAAATTGGGGAGAAGAAGAAAAATTAATGAAAAGCAGAAAAGAAAAACAAGTAGCAGATAGATAGATAGATAGATATGAAATACTACGACGGAGAATAAAAAGATTGAAAAAGAAAGAAGGGGAAGGACTTTGCAGTAAAACGTAAAAAGGGGTTACAGGCGAAAACGCCGGAAGAGAGAGAGATGGGTTGGGATGTGTTTTTGAGGGAAAAAGTTGGGAGAAATAGAATTCGTTGAGGGAGGGACTGTGCAGAGGTGGGTCCTCCGGTGGCGCTACAATATTACATATAATTATACTAATCTTTGTATTTTCTTTATCTTAACCGTTTTTTATTAGAGATATTTATTCGATTAGGTTAATTAGATTGATTTAATTGAGTCCAGATAAATTAGATTGATTTCTGTTTATGATTGAAGTAAGTAAATTCCACGTAACTAACTTTTATAAAATTTCAGTGATATGTTTAGTATCAATAGTATGAGATAAACTATTTATAAGATAAACTATCTTTTTTTAATTACAATTTTTAATAAAAGAAAATTATCAAATGACTCAAACCAATCTAACTTGCTAAGTAGAGAATTAGTTAAAATCAGTTAAAGGTAAAAATATGAAAATTTAATTTAATTTAATATATTTTTTAATAAATTGGATAATCTATTTTGTTCAAACGTTACTGGCCTACAAAACACCCTAATTTTGGAGGTTAAAAATAATAATAATAATAATAATAATAATAATAATAATAATAGGAAAATTTCTTATTTACTCTACTACCTAATTCATACATTTGTCACTTTCTTTTTTATGTATAGAAAAGATGTCATCAAAGTTGGAGACGTGGTTAGTAAAGTCATGTTAGAAACATAAAATTTGATGACCCTTAAATATTGGTAAATGTTTTTTCTAATATTATTATTTTACTCTTTGAAACTTAAAATATATATATATATATATATATATATATATATATATATATATATATATATATATATATATATATATATATATATATATATATATATATATATATATATTTCTTAATTCCCCGTTTTTAGACACAACTTTTTTTTGCCTTCTTAATTTATAAATGGCTTATTGAGTCCTCACAGGACTTTGTTAAAAAATCTGTGATTATTCTGTGCACTTTTTAAAATATGACAGATTTTAAATGTGTCAAATTTATATTAATGAGTAATGTTTAAATATACATTGTGGATAGTTTTAAATTAAATTCATCAAATTTAATTTAGTAGAAAAATCACATAAATTAAGATAAGTATTTAAAATTGAATCAACCTAATAAAAACAGTGAGTTTGGTGTAGTTTTTTAAACTTTGGAATAAGCCTAAATCAAATCAAGGGAAGACATGTACTTGAAGTTTAATGCTACATGGCACTTGATTTTTAATTTTAAAATATTAATTTATTTTTAAGTTGAACAAGACTGTTTAATATTTTCTTATGATACTAAAAGTAATAAAACTATTATAATAGTTCTTATTGTAATTTTAAAATTAAATATAAACATTTTTTATTTATTTATTAGTGATTTTTTAACTAAAAAATGGTTAATGTTTCGAATATATGAAGTCGAGTCTTCTTACCATTGTTTATATATTTTAAGATCAAATATTTCTAAAGTGATCCATTCTTTATCTTTGTCTAATTATTTTCTTAAATAGAATAAGTTAGTTTTTTTATATTGTATGTAACTTTTTTTATTTATATGTGGTGTTTGAGTTTTCTTTTATTAGTTTTTTTGAGCAATGGATCTAATATTATATGCTCTAATCATGTTATTATATACTCTAATCAAAAAGATCGATTAGAGTTTCTTGTGCATTTAAACGTGTTTTAAGAAATTTTATTGATTTAGTTTGTCTCTCATGTTAATTGCACAGCTTTTTTAGAATTATTTTAAAAAAAAAAAACTTATATGCTTTTTATATATTATATCACTATAATGATTATGATGAATAATTATATTAATATAAAGTATTTTTTTGTTTTATCAATTTTATTTAATAATTGTATACTATGAAATAGAATATTACATACATTAAGTTAGTTTGAATGTAATATCCAAAAAATACAGTGTAAAACCATATAGAGAATAATTACATGTTAACAATACTACAGATTAGTTCAACGCTCGGCTATATATCATTACGGTCGAACGGCCTTACATAACAGTAAGGAATTTAAAACTAACGCTAGCTACTACTAGACCGAACGTTTACCAAAATATACTAATACCGCACGGTCTTTACAAAAGATAACGCCAACACCAGACCGAACGCTCTCAAGGTTCGGCCTTCACTTCCGTTGCGTCTTCTAATACTTCTCCAAGCAGCTCTTCTCCTTCTGCTCACATCCACATGGATGATCATTGCAACAGGACAACGACATGACTTACAACACAGACAAAATGGTAAACAGAGTAAACTTACGTAATTTAATTTCTTCCATAACAACAGACAACATTCATAAATAAACCAACGACACTCAAATCAATCATTCATACATTCAAGGCATGCAAAAACGACCACTTGACTCTGACTGTCTGGACTGTATGAATCCTGTGTAGCTACGACGTTCGTGCACCCGAGTGATGTAGTAACTGGGATATCCTCAACAGCTGCCACCCGAGGTTGATCCGTTCCGTCCAAGTTAACCTTATGGACTAGGACCTCCTGTCATTCTTACACGTGACTTACTCCTCTCTACACGAGAACGAGTAATCATGGAATATCAGGATGAACGCCCGCTAAGCTTTGCTCACATTCATACTTTACCAATCAATAACCACTTTCTGAGATATTCCTCCCTGGAATACTCGTTCATAATCAACTATTTCATACACATCGCATCTTAATTCTTCTCATACTTAATCATCCATACGTTCAAATGAAAAGAGATCATACGCTTTTATCATAGCCCAAGTACGACTGGAATAACGCTTCTTAGAAACTAACAAGACTGAGCGCTACTCATCTACTTCAATAAACAGACTTCTAAGAGTTCAAATTGGACGCCACGCAGTCTAGGCCGAGTACTAAGACTTTAGGCCGAACACCTTTTAAAGGTCAACACTGATTTATACTAAATAATAATACTGATGAGAAACTATGAATTAACGAACGCTATCTAGTTTGAATAAAGACTCTGATTCTAAGCACAATAATACTATATTACAGAAACAAGACCCAACGCTTGGTTTAAGACCAAGCCCTGTAGAAACCGAACACTATTGAACGAGCGCTGGTCCAAGACCAAGTACTTATCAGGAACGAGCGCTACTGAGACTGAATGCTTGATCCAAGACCGATCACTAATAAATTCACAACTAAATTGTTTAGGAAATATAAAGAAGGAGTACACTTAGGCCGAACACTTATTATACATATTTATTATTATAACACGATCTCCACTAACGAAATTCCTTGTAGAAGAAAAACTTAATGTAGACGGACGTTTAAAGAGGAACGGAATGGTTAATACGAACTCTAGGTCAAAGTTTAACTAATCCTATATAGTATTACAGGAAAACTCTTAGATTCTATCCCCAAGACATTAGACTCAGGTAACACCATGTACTCCCAAGAAGAACCGAACGCTCGTTAACAACTCTCGACCATACTACCACCTTTACTCAGACTACCACAATTTTAATATCAAGTCCTATCTCAACTCAATTCACAACATGCATCATTCATCTATCCACACGTCTAAACAAGCAGTACACATATATCTCATATTCATCCAATAATCAAACCACGTATCATGCAAACATGCCAACGTTCAAACAAGAATTTAATCAAATTATATAAGCTTCCCTTACCTTTATACGTAACCGAACGCTCAACGAAGCATAATAGAGTTCCCCTCTACCAAAGAACTTACGTTCGACACTCCCGTTTTAGGAGCACTGGACCAACAGAAAACCAGATACGCTCAGAATTATACTATCTACTCAGGCAACCAGAAATAGAGGGTTGCATGCAAGACTTAAACGAACGTACTAGAGAGAAAGAGACTCACCGACTCAAAATCATAAACCGATCGGTTTAAATGGAAGCTATTAATGCCGGGAGTGTTCCAGCGGTGCCTGAGAGGTGATCGGAAGAAGAAATGGTGAGATTTTCTTAGAGAGAAGGAGGAGATTTTAGAGAGAAGAAGGAGAAAATGGTTTCAGCAGGGTGGGAAAGATGAAAGGCATGCAGAGAAGTGACACGACATTTGAAATTTGGCCTTAAATACTGCTGTCGCCCAAAACGAACGGTCACTCTCCTGCAACCACTTGTTCTCCACTAACTGAGACGCTCACTCACTTCTTGACACATGGATTCCACTACTTGAGGTTTTGGATGCGTTTTTAGTGGGGTCTGACATTGGTGTTTATTATTGAAAAAATCTACTTTAACTACCTTGGAAAGAGTTTTTTTTTTCTTTATACATCTCATTCTTCCTTTGTTATTTTAATGCACATTGTATGAATGTATTATTTTAAGATTTGTTAACCTTAAAAATATATTGTTTATAATGTAAGGTTGTTAATTTTTTTTTTTCAAATTATGCAGTTTGAATCGTCCACACAGACTATAAATTACTGGGACGTACCTTTAGATTAACGTATTAAAATATTCAAAATGTATTTAAAGTCAGATGTTCAACATAACCCTCTTTGTTTTTCCTCTTTTTTAATTTGTAACTGATGTTACCATCAGCAAGTAAAAATTTACTTTTTTTATATTTTTCACATAGTTCCGATCATATAGTGTATAAAATAATGATAACAAATTAAATAAAGTTATTGAACATACTTTGTCACAAAATCACTAACTTTTGGGTAACTTTTTAATCATAGTTTATTTTAAAAAATAAATCAATTCCTCCAAAAATAAAAAAAATAAATAAATGATTCCTTTAAAACGGGAATATTTGTCTTTGCCAATAGTAATTTTATGTACTTTGTTGATTGTTAGATCCATCTATATCGACCTTGAAAACATTGGTAAATGGTTGAAAAATGATAACTTAACACGATTAATTTTTTATCATTTGACATTATCCTTTTTTTTTAAACTACGAAAATTCACCTTTTTAAAACTATTTTACTCTTGTTAGATATATCAAATGAATATAAATGAATATCATACTACTCTTACTCTAAATGGTTTACTAATTTACTTCAACTCTTTTTTTTTTCTTTCTGCTATATCCAAAAGACCACTTTATCTTCTTCGTCAACTCTCATGAAGTGGAATCATAGCCACAACACATAATAACGGTAGATCTTGTCCCTCAAATTATATATTCAACTATTTTATACTCTAAGACGTGCTTTCAAATTTTCTTTCACAAGAAACAGATAAATGACCAAATAATTATACTATTCATTTGGTAACACTCATCATCAGTCAAGGAATCACATTCAACCGTTGAATACTTTTAAAATTATATTTTTTCATTAACTTAACTGGGAAATGTAATTTCCATCCATGTATGTCATGTTCTATGTTCTTGTTACACTTTTACATACATTCGTAAACGTAAAAAGAATAAGCTACAAATCAAAGATCGGTATAATTTCCTGTTAGAACAATCTTATTGCATCAAATCATTTATAAATGCCAACATGCATGCAATTAATGGCTGGCAAAGAATTTGGTGTAAGAATATTACATGAATTTGAATGAAAATGTACAAGTTTGTTGAGAGGAGATGGTAGCAGTGTGTACCAATGTTTTCCATTTATCATGTACACATTATCATTTGACATGTATTTCATTATCATTTAATTTGATGATGTATACTTCTGTTTCTCTCTCTATTTATGAATATCCATCCCAGATTTTGTACTTACATGAATAATGGTGGAAAATGAATGAAATTTAAAATAATAAAGAAAAAGCCAAAGATAACTTGAAGAAAATATAGACAATGGGAAAGAGTAAGAAATACTTATAAGTAAAAATAAAAATAAAAAAATAACATGAAATAAAAATCAGTTGAATAAATAGATAAAAAAGAGGATAAAATTGAAACTGGAGAGTTTTTATAATTGCCCTTAATAAATAAATTAATTTTTTTATTATTAGGCATAAAATAGAAAAAGTAAAAGTGTACCCCCAAATATATATATATATATATATATATATATATATATATATATATATATATATATATATACTTATATTACACTAATTATAGTGTACAAAAGATATTAATTTTTGTGAGCACATTTTTTTCTTAATTTTATTTTACTTTCATGATACTTTGAGAAATACCCTTATAAAACTGCTGTGTCTATTATTTTTATAAATATTCTTTATTTCATAAGAGAAATGTGAATTATATGGCTTCTAAGATAATATGTGTTATTTTCTACGAAAGAGCTTCTGATGCATGTGTTAAACTATAATAAGCATGTGTTTTATATTATTGCAACTTTAACAATGAAAGTTTTCTAAACAAATGTTTAAAATTTTAATATAAACCTACATTATGTAATAAAAATATTGAGGACGTAGCAGTATTGTTGCTCACTTTTTAGTATTATTTGTTTTTTTTTTATCTTCGAGGCCCATCGCATATAATAAAAAGAGATGTTATTTTAATTTCACGCACATTCCAAAATACATATGCTATATTTTTGTGTTTTAACAAATTAAATTCTTTTCGAGACTATTTTTCCATAAAACATCACTTTGCACTTTATATTATAAAACAATGTCTGGATTATGTTGTTGCTCATATAACATAAAAATTGCTGCAGTACATTACGTCAGCAACATTAATCCATCGTGTACCTTAATCCAACTTTGTGTTATAAAAAAATATAGTTTAACACAATCACTTTAGAATTATTATTATAACATGCATTAATACGTTAAGTTAAAAATATAAAAATTAAAATAAAATATTAATAGTTCAAGTTCTCAAATGAGTGTTTTTCTTTCATTAGAGTCAAAATATTATCCCTTTAATATAGTACAGGATTTTAGAATCAATTCAACGATGATGAAACAATCTAAATTGTTTAGCGTAATACTGGAATGAGCACCACTAACTGCTACTTCAAACTTTTGAGCAGTACCACTAACAGCTCATATTGCAATCCACAAACCAAACTCATATTTGCACCATTGACACAACACAAAACATAAGTTAATCCAGTAAAATAACCTCCAATACCTAAATAGGCCAGGTATTAAGAGATGTAAAATGTGGGATAAAAGTAGCATTAATGAAAAGTAGTAGAGTTGTATGAGGACCAATGCAAGAATTCCAATAACAGGCGATAAAACATGAACGTGCCATGCCTGTTACTGTTCTCCCTGACATGCACATAACATATTCCAACACTACAACGATGAAATAGGGGTGTGTCTGAAGACATGCAACGGCCAAACAGTGCCTTGTACTATTCCAACAACCTCAACATAAAGGAATGACCAAGAATACAGCTAAGGGGCAGAAAAATATTGGTACAGCACCTGGTCTCTCTGTAATGACATTGTGCATTGTGTTATTAATTTACCTTCATCCTGTGTCAGCAAGATCCAACTATCCTGGAATGATGATGTCATGCCTACTACATTGTATCATACTCACGACTTATTAAATATGTAATTTTAGTACACTCACTTTTGTTTCTATCCCGTACTGCTGTTGCATTGTCTCCGTTGAGTGTGAAATGCATGCATGACGAGACTAAATGCAGGTAGCTGTTTTGAGCAAAAACAACAAAATTTCAACTACTCATTTGTCCACTTAATGTTGCTTCATCATCCTGAGCATCCAGTTCTTGTTCCACACCCTTGACCTGTAAGTGCGGGAGGCAGCATTAAATAACGCTTTAAGCAAATATAGTATAAATGAATAGTTCATATAAAATTCATTTTATTATCTCTCATTGACTAACTTAAATGATAAATACTATAGTCCTTGTATTACAAAATTCAATATGAGAAAATAGAATAAATAATGTGTACAAAAATTCCATTGCCGTTTGATCAACCGCTATGTATAATAGCAGTATTTAGAGTTATATCAATTGATGGTTCATTTACTGATTATTAGTGTAAATTATTTTACAGTAATTGTGAATAGAGATTGAACTCAAAAAGATACTATACTCCTACAAATTATTGCTGAAAAATTTGGATTAGCTAATCTTTATAACAGGTAAGTATAATCCATATTCCACAGCTTAATGCAATTGTCAAAAAGACAACTGACAATTCTGACTCAACGTACAATGAAGGAAGGAAGGAAGGCAGGTGTATGCAACCCTGGTCACCTTATTCGGTAAAGTATTAAGTAGTTGGTTATCCACTTTTAAAAATTAGCTTTTAATAGGTAGGTTCCACAAGTATTTAGGTGTTTATCACATGCTCTCCATCTAATTAAAAATTATACAATTATCAAATTTTACAAATTAATTTAATTAGTCCCCTAACTTTACCACTGTAATATGGGCCAAGTTAACTTGATAATGTGCAGGGAGCATGCAAATGATTTCTGTCAGATCCTATTAAAACACACTCAAAACCCCAAGTAGTGGGATCCATGTGCCAAGGAGAGAGTGAACGTTTCAGTGAGTGGTGGAAAACAGGTGGCTGCAGGAGAGTGGCCGTTCGGTTTGGGTGACGACAATACTTAATGCCAAATTTCAAATGTCGTGCCACTTCTCTGCATGCTTTCCTTCTTCTCCAAATTGCTGAAAACGTTTCTTCCTCCTTCTCTCTAAAATCTCCACCTTCTCTCTAAGAAAATCTCACCTTTTCTTCTTCTGATCACCTCTTAAGCACCGTTTGAACATTCCCAGCGTCAAGAGCTTTCGTGTAAACTGCTCGGTTTGTGATTCTGAGCCAGTGAGTTTCTTTCTCTTTAGCACGTTCGTTTAGTCTCGCATGCAAATCTCTATTTCTGGTCGCCTGAGTGAATCGTATAATTCTGAGTGTTTCTGGTTTTCTGTTTGGTTCAGTATTCCTAAAACGTAACTGTCGAACGTTAAGTTTTTGGTAGTGGGGAGCTCTATTCTGCCTCGTTGAGCGTTCGGTTACGTATAGAGGTAAGGGAAGCTTATATAATTTGATTAAATTCTTGTTTTGAACGTTGGTATGTTTGCATGATACGTTGTTTGATTATTTGATAAGTATGAAATATGTGTGTACTGCTTGTTTGGATGTGTGGATGGATGAATGATATACGTTGTGAACTGAGGGATAGGACTTGATATTCAAACGGTAGTACTCTAAGTAAAGGTGATAGTATGGTCGAGCGTCATTAGCGAGCGTTCGGTTCTTCTTGGAAGTGCATGGTCTTAACTGATTCCTCATGCTTTAGGGATAGTGTCTAAGAGTCTTTATGTAATACTATATAGGATTAGGTAAACTGTGACCAAGAGTTCGTATTAACCGTTCAGTTTTCCTTTGAGCGTCCGTCTATATTAAGTTCTTCTTCTACAAGGAATTTCGTTAATGAAGATCGTGTTATAATACTAGATATGTATAAATGAGTGTTCGGCCTAAGTGTAGACTTTCTTTAGGTTTCCTAAACAGTTTAGTTAATGTATTATATACTACTTAAGGTCGTAGACGTTATCGTTCTTTTTCATTAAAAATAAGTGTGGCGCAATTATATATATATATTCTTTCGTTTTATGTAAGTTTATTAGTGCTCGGTCTTGGACCAAGCGTTCGATCTCAATAGCGCTCGTTCCTGATAAGTACTTGGTCTTGGACCAGCGCTCGTTCGATAGTGTTCGGTTTCTATAGAGCTCGGTCTTAAACCAAGCGCGGGGTCTTGTTTCAGTAATCTATTATTACCGTTTTTAGAATAAGAGTTTTCAGCCAAACTCGATAGCGTTCGTTACTTCATAGTTTCTCATCAGTATTAATATTGGGTGTCAAACAGTGTTGGTCTAGACCTAGAGTCTTAGTACTCGGCCTAGGCTTCATGTCGTCCAGTTTGAACTCTTAGGGGTCTGTTTATTGAGGTGGATAAATTCGTAAATAGCGCTCGATCATGTTAGTTTCTAAGAAGTGTTATTCCAGTTGTACTTGTGCTATGATGAGAACGTATGATCTTATTTCATTTGAATATATGGATGATAAAGTATGAGAGAATTTGAAATGTGATGTGAATGAAATAGTTTGGTGATGAACGAGTATTCCAGGGAGGAATATCTCAGATAGTGGTTATTGAATTGTAAAGTATGAATGTGGACAAAGCTTAGCGGGTGTTTATCCTGATATTCCATGATTACTCATTCTCAAGTAGAGAGGAGTAAGTCATGTGTGGGAATGGCAGGAGATCCTAGTCCATAAGGTTAACTTGGACAAAATGGATTAACCTCGGGTGGCAGCTGTTGAGGGCATCCCAGTTACTACATCACCCGGGTGCACGAACGTCGTAGCTACACAAGATTCATACATTCCGGACAGTCAAAGTCAAGTGGTCGTTCTTTGCATGCCATGATGTATGAATGATGATTTGGGTGTTGTTGATTTAATTATGATTGTTGTATGTTGTCATGGAATAAATTAAATTACATAAGCTTACCTTGTTTATCATTTTGTTTGTGTTGTGCGTCTTGTTGTTGTCCTGTTGCAATGATCATCCTTGTGAATGTGAGCATAAGGAGAAGAGCTGCTGGAAGAAGTATTGGAAGAGGCGGAAGTGAAGGCCGAACCTTAGGAACGTTCAGTCTGTTATTAGCTTTATCTTTTGTAAGACCGTTCGGTATAAGTTATTTTGTACACCGTTCGGTCTAATGGTAGCTAGCGTTCGGTTTTAAATTTTCCTGCTGTTATGTAAGGTCGGTCGGCCGTAATTGTATCTCGCTAAGTGTTGAACTGATCTGTAGTATTGTTAATATGTGATTATTCTCGTATATAGTTTTACACTGTATTTTTGGGATGTTACAATTTCAATGCTAAAGGAAGATTAAGTTCACCATCAGGTATGATAACAATAATAAATACATTGTGCTCATCACAAAAAGATATTGCCAAATTTGTTACCTCAGGAACATAATGCATCAACATATTTTCAATGCCTGATTTCAGAGTCACTGATGAACTTGGGCAACCACTGCATGCCCCTTGCATTTTAAGTTTTACTATTCCAGTATCTCTGGAGAAATCCACAACATAAAATACCAGTCAGTAAAAATATCAGTCAGATAATTGACCAAATATTAACACTTAGTACAGTATAGTCAGTAACGGCTCCGAGGACAATTCATGACAGTAGGTTAGTTTAGTTAGAACAATTGACATGTTATATGTATAAAAAAAGAGGGAAGCAATAGAATGAATGTTTTTAGATTGGGAGGGAAAGCCATCACAATGGCTCAAGAATTTCCTGGGACTTGAGGAATATGCTTCTGCACTATCAATTTCCTTAGGATCCCTCCTAAGAATTGTGCAATAAAGTTAATTTTTTACCATCTGTTTTCCCATTTTCTTTTAAAGTTGTATCAAAAGTTAGTCTATTATATATCCATGCTCTTCCTCGATATTTTTAAAATAAAGAAGTTAAAAGGAACTTACGGGTCAAAACCTCTATATACGATGTCCCCACCATCATCTTGCACTGCTGGCCGAATTCGAGTCTCTAACAGCTCCTTGATCATCGCCACTGTTTCAGAATCATCCTGTATTAAAACAAGTATACATACCATTTAGTTCTGCCCTTCTCAAACTTCCCATATACTACAAGATCAAGACAGGCAAATCTCATACTCCGGGACACTCCGACCATTGTACAGAATCTTAAAAATACTGTCTGCATGTTTACTAAAATAACATGATTAACTAAGATATTTGTTAAAGATCTCATATTTACTATCAATATGATAAATAGTAGTGTATATAAGTTAAAGACAACTCTCACACGAAGAACTAACTTTTAATGTTGTTCCAAACCAGAACCTTAAATTCTAAGATGATATAGGAGACTTTGCCAATGATTGCTGTTGGACATATCAGACCAGGATCAGATCACCCGTCCGCACACGTCCAATCCTACAAACTTCTGACTCGAGATGTCCAATCCGTTATAAGAGGTGCAATAATTGCTTCAAGAACCAGTTTTCAGAGTTCAGTCAGGTCAAGACTCGAAATTCTAACACTTAATATTGCGAACCGCACATAAAAAACAAAGCCCAGATTAGGAATTGAATAAAACCCTCCGTGCAGTTCTCTTTTCTCTAGGGATTTTGTTATTGTTCTCCTACGAGGATTAAACACCCGAGAAACTCTAATCCTGACCGGTGACCAGTACAACAAATACCTAACAAACTGCAACTAAATCCAAGTCACGGAGTCTCACGAATTATCGAAAAATGCTTACTTGGTGAATAGCCGTGTCCATGGCGGCGGCAGCTTGAGAATCTAAAAAGAGAGGCTGACCGGAAGAGTAGAAATCCATAATAGCGGCAAAGACCTCGGGTTTCAGAAATTCCCAGGCAGCGTCTTCCGATTTCGTAACGGTAACGAAATCGGATCCAAAGAAAACGCGAGTAACGCCTGCAAGGCAAACGGGGAGGAAGCCGATAGAATCCCTAACAAAACAGGAAAAAGGGAAAGCGAAGGAAGAAATGAAAGAAAGAGACCGTCTATTGCGAAGAGCGATTTGGCGAGGGGGGAATTCATGGCGGAGCGAGGGTTAGGAAAGTCGGCGCTTCCAACCTGCATGACAGGCTTGTCGGGATAAAACATGAGAGAGGAGGGATTGGGCGTGGCCTGCGTTTGGATGAACATGCTCCTACGTTGCCCTGTGAGGTCAGAAATGAAAACCCATTGCATTGGAAAAATTGAGAAAAATGGAAGAAGAAAAGGACAAACCGGTGGAGAATCGAAAGGGTGGTGGGTGGCGGGAAGAGGAGAACTCATTGCGGCGAAAGGGCGCGGTTGCGCAGAGGCGGCGTGCGATAGAGAGCGCAGTGTTATTATTGCTAACTTGCGCGGGTTGTTGGAATGGAAGACGCGGACGTCTTGCCAATCGCCAGAGAGTGGTAGCACTACCTCTCATTCTTGGTGTCTTGCTCCAGTGGTTGATCAACAATTTCTCAGACCCTAGCCTTCTCTATTCGTCTACTGATCAAATATTAGTACTGCTAATTTCCTTCTTCTTTTTTCAAGTAAGACTTATTTTTAGTTAGATATCATATATTTATCTAGTATAATTTTTTTTTTTGTGTAAAGAGTTATTATCTTTTCCTTTATTACAATTGTGTGTGTATTTTCCTACTGTATTATTTAGATTTTTTTTTATTATTTAGCCTTTTATTACTATAATTAGTTACAATTGTTTTTAATCTTTCTTATTTTGTATACATCATATTATTATAGTTTAATTATATTTATTGTAGGTTTTCTTATCAAACTAGTGTACTTTTTCTTTATTTATAAAAATAGTCACTTAAAAAAAATAGATATAGATCAGTTGTGTCGTTTTTACATAATTTTATTATAAGAAAAATCTATTAAGATAATGTCACTTTAGCATTTTAAATTAATCTCATGTTAAAATGACAATTTTAATTCAATTTTAGTAAAAGTTATGTTAAAGTAACACAATTTTAACTTAAAATGGTATGAATTGAAGTGGTGTAATCTTCACATAATTTCAATCTAAAATATACAATGAATTAAGTTGGGCTAACGATTTATTCCTATTGATAACTTTTTAAAATTTTAATTTTAGTAAATTGGTAAAAAAAAACATAACCACTAAATAAAATAATCACATTTGAAACAATGATCACTATTAGTTTATTCTGTTCATTAAAAATATTAAAAAGAGAATTGACATCTAGTTTTTCTTCCTTGTAGAAAAGTAAAACGTCAAACCAAAAGCATATTATATGTAATTTTCAAACACACAATTCATAGAAATTGTAGTTTATGAAATAAATTGTCCTAGACAATAAACTAAAATTATATACGTAATCCATATATATTTTATGAATCAAGAAAAAAATTTTAAAAAAAATTAAAAAAATTTATATTTTAGTCATATATATCTTTTCTGATGATGGTCTAGTTTGAATCTAACAATAAAAAAATAAAAGATTTGTCCATAGATTTGTGATTCTTCCTTTTTCTTTTCTACCTTAAATTTCAAACTTCACCTGTTGTTCTTACATGTAAAAATAAAAATAAAAACAGTCATTCTTATTTTAGCTTTACCTAGTAATATTCATCAAAACAAAAATTTAATGAGAAAGAGTAACAATTGCATTGTTTTTTCAACTTCTATAATGTGAAAAAATGTATTTTAATAAATGAGGAAAAAAAATACATGTAATTGTTCTAAACTGTTATTTAGAAATTAAATAAAAATATATATTAAGTTTATTCTTTCTTCTAATTGAGATTATGATTTTTATGATTTGTTATAAAACAATGGTTGATTGAAGAGCAGGAGGAAGAAGAAAAGGCATAGTAGCTGTCAACAGCAGAGTGGTTATTAAATTATTGTGATTACAAAAATAATTTACTTACTCGGTAACCAAAAAATTGATAAATACGAAGACACTCGTCGTCATGGACGGCAGGAAATAAGTGTTGGCGTGAATGAATAAAATTTTGTGGTGGGTTGGTTCTCCCATTGACCACATAATAGCGGTCGCTGTCAATAATTGACAGATTAAACTTCATTTAATGTTATTTATCTGCATTTAATATACCTTTCCTTGATTTTTAATTTTATTTTAGTACTACTTCCCATTGCTGGTAGGAACAGGAAAGTGAAAAGAACCAATAACATCATTCCAGTAAGTAAATTATTAAAAATGAAAATGTCTGTTGGGTTGCATGCACATTACCCTTCCTCCATTCGGAGCCACACTTCATCTCATTCCTTCACCAACCCTTCATTTCATAATTTACTTCTTCCCCTACAAATCTTTGCCACATTTGATGATGCGCACGCATGCTTTTTAGAATCTAAAGCTATAGGTAGTAGTAAGGAAAAGGAGCATTAGTATTATTATAATCTAACTCTAATTCTGTAGGTGAAAAACCAGCAAATGTAAATTCCATAATACTCCTCCAACATTCCGCAGGAGGCTTATGTACTATCCATAAGAAGACTATGAGGGGGAAATCAAAATCTTTTCCTCTTCACCCGTGAAATATCATCAAAACTGTCGTCACTCCAAACCTGTCCTCCTCCTCCTCCTCCACCACCACCACCACCATGTCTGAAGTTCTCTTCCTGCTCATCCATATTTCTTGTTCTTCTGGGTGGTGGCACATTTCCCGGTCGCCCCTTCATTCGCCTGTCAAAGTCCCTTTCCCGTATGTTGTTGCCTCCTCTTTCATGAAAATCTGAATCATCTGAACAGAATCTATAGTGCCTAGGTCCCTCTTCTGCATTAAGGTGAAAATTCTCACCAACGTTGTTATTGTATGGAGGCCTGAAAGTACGCACAGGTCCTCGTCTCTCTCCAAACCTTCTTCTGTCCTCACCGTTTCCTTCACCACTAAGCTCGAGTAACCTACCAGAATGCATGGGGCCCCCAAAGTAGTCATCATCGTTATCCGTGCGGTCCCGAGGATCTACAACATCAAACCTCCGGTTCCTGATTAGAATTCGACCAGACCTTGGATGCCCATGGTCCCTGGCAGAATCAATGTCCCTCATATCATTAGAAGGTCTTGACATAAACGAGGGTGAACCATGTCTCCTCACCACTCTCTCTGCAGGGAAAACAGGGCGATCGGGGGACCTCATTCTGTCAACCCTGTAAAACGGTGATCTTCTATGGTTTAGTTCCGGATGTCCACCAAAACTATCAGGGGATCTTCTTCTAGGAGACCTCCTTCTCGGAGATGACCATGGACCGGGTGAGCGACTCCTAGATCTTATGGGTGATTTGGAACGCATTCGAGGAAGGCCTCTTCTCGGCATGGAAGAAAAATTCCTACTCCCCCTTGTAAACCGACCATCCATTCCCTCAAATGTCTGGGGCCGTGTGAACATTGCATCCAAGTTATCCTCAGGCAAACCTCTCAAAAATTTATCATTGTGCCTCACCCCAACCAAGTCTGAACCATCACCAATACATCTATTTGGACTAATGTTTCTTGGATTTCTATGACCAATTTGGATGCCATCTCTACCTCCTGGTGAACGCCTCCTTGGTGCTATATAAGAGCCATCACTCATCGGCTTTCTGCCTAATCGACCATTCCCAACATATGAGCCATCGGGTGCAACATTGTTGTACTCCAGATCAGTATTGGCAAAAGCAGATGCATATTTAGGCCTCGGCCCACGGAACTGATTTGGACCATTATAAAACTCGCCAGAAAATTCACGGTCAGATTCCCATTCACTACGAACTGAGTCTAGACGACTATTGAGTCTTCCTCGACCACGCCCAAAATTCAACCTAGAGTTTCTAGGGGACATATCCTGATGTCTTTCTCTTGAAAATTTGTGAGGGCCATCAATATAAACATCATCTCTGAAAATTAAAACAAGAAGAATACGACTTGAGGATACGAAAACAAACTCAGTGGATAAAGGAGAAATAAGTTATTCATACTACTAAAAAGTATACCTTCCTCTCTGTAATTTATCCCCATCAAGTGCGTCAGACAGTACATCTCTTGCAGGTCGAGATGACAGTTGTGATCTGCCCGAAATGGACCTAGTTTTACCAGGGGATGAAGAACTAGTAGCTCGAGACAGATCTATAATTCTACCTGGATTACCACCATTATTAACATCTTTGGATGCATCATTGGCATTTGCAGACAATTCCATATTTGGCAATTCTAGATCAGTTTGTTTAACAGTGTCAGTTGTTTTGACAACCTCATCAGCACATTGGACATCAACCCCATTGCTTCCATCAGTAGCTTGATTGGAAAGTGATTCTGTCACCAGAGCTTCAGAGACGTTTTTACCTTCCACAAGATCTAATGCTTTCTTTTGCAAAACATTAACTGGTTTGTTGCCATGAGCAGCAATGCTGGACTTCTCGTCTTCCAATGATTCTTGCAGACACACATTTTTGTCAACGACCTTACCAGACCTCTCGTGCATTTCAATGTCCATAGCATCTTCACAATTTATTTCACTTTGAATTACAGTCTTGTTGTCATTTTCCACTACCTGATATTGAGCGGCACAATCACCACTCACCATTCCTTTCTCCATCTGCTTATTTACAAAGTTACTACAGTCAGGGTGCTCTACTTCTCTTACCTCACATATGTTGTCCTCTGCTATGGAAGGATCCAGTGGTTCCCGAACCTCACCATCTTCATAATCATCATCTTCAACATACCGCTCAGTATCCACAGGAATAGTTACAGCATGATTCTCGTCTGACTCGTAATCGGAACCATAAGAAACATCCTCCAACATGTCACCTGACAGGGTTATCTTTTCTTCATCACTTGCACAGCCTTCAGCAGAGCCCCGGGTAGCAGCCAGAGGCTCATTCATGAGTTTCAATCTGCATGCATCACGATTGGCAGCATTTTTTTCCTCGGTACTAGCAGAAGAAATTTTCAGACCAGAATTTTTCAACTCTGAACCATTATCAACCACAGGCACAGTAACTGCTTCTATGGTATCTTGCTCGGAATTTAAACAAGTTCCATGACAAACTTTCCCAACATTGTCTCCATTCGTAGAACTAATATTTTCAATCTGGCTTACTGTGTTTTCACTGGCTGATAACTGTGCTGTACACCCAGGTTTCGCTTGAGGACAAGCTGCCTCGGCAGATATTTTTGTATCAGGCACAATAGACATCGCCAATGAAGGAGAAGAGTCATCCAATCCTTGTTGTAATTCTTTATCCAACCGATCCCTTTTATTCACAGCAGCATTGGAATTTTCCTGATTACCTGTATGGTCTACTTCCTGTTTAACTGAGACAGCATCAGCTTTCATTAAACTGCTAACATTGGACAACTTAGAACATTTTACAACGATAGGCGGAAATAGTTCTTGTTTCACAGTCACGCTGTCCAATGAACCCGGCGTAGAGGTATTAGCTTCCTTCAATTCCTTTTTCAAGTTCCCATCAAACGGTTCTGGCTTTACCAGCCTAAAACTAGAAGTATTTGCATCACCTGCTGCCAACGCCACACTAGGTAAGCTTACATTGGGAATAGAACTACCAGAATTCAATTTAACAGATAATTTAGCGGGCTCTTCAGTATATTTCTGAAGAAAAGGAGTAAGAGATAGATTACTGGAGTCACCAAATTTACATTGCTGTCCACACATCGCTGATGGAAAAGTGAAATCTTTTTTCTGACTCTCTTCACACACTGGCTTCACAGATAGAACACTTGTTGGTCGGGTCATCCCTGTAGAACACATTAACTGCTTTTCAACAACTAAATTTTCAGTAATTTTCAGCCCATCAACACATGTTTTAACCAAGCCAGCTTCAGTCCCAGATTCTTCCCATGCATCCATTGTCGTATTAAGATCCCAGTTTGCCCTGTTAGAATGAACAGGAGTCTTGTTCCTATCAGTTTTAGCATCAGTATTTAAACTGTGAGAACTGCAGTCTTCCTTGCTTAAAGATAATTCCAGTGAGACAGATTCCGATTTCTCTATTTTTAGGCGACTCTTGTCATTCTCCACACTTTCAACAGCTGGAAAGAGGTGTTCCTCTAAGCTTAAAGATAAACTAGTACTTCCTGAAACTAAAGGACTCTCTTTTCTACAAATATCTTTGACATTTTGCTTGCTCACTTCAGTTCCAATGCTAAGAGCAAGACCTTCCTTTGCAGCCAATAAGAGTTCAGGATTGCCCTTGATAATTTGGGATTCCAACTTTTTATTGATGTCTTCACTGAGTAGCACAGTCTCTTTGCTATCCCTGACATCCAAAGTACACGATTGCGTACCAAGGTTTGGTTCCTCAAGTTTCGGAATAAGGAAGATAGAGTTGCTTTGCCCCGTGTTCGCATTGGCAACATCAGTACTTGCTTTCTTATCTTCAAGCGCAGGGATTCCATTAGCATCAGATAAACTAGAAGAACTAGTAGAAAGAGTTGAACCCGGTGAGGTGCTTGAATGTTCCTTCCGTAAGGCATCACTTTCTTCTGAACGTGAAGCCTCTTCCAAAGAGGACGAAAAAGGCTGAATAAACGGAAACCTTCTTTTCTTGATTGGTGCACCTGCAATACTGGCATTTGATAAAGTTGATCCTTGAGAAGTGCTTGAATTTTCTTTACGTTGTAACTCAGTTTCTTCAGAGAGAGAACATGGTTCCTCAGACACAGGTGAGGAAGAAGGCTGAAACGAAGGAAACCTCCTTTTCTTGATAGGCACACCTGCAATTAAACCACTAAACTGCCCAGCATAGGACTTTACCCCGGTCTGTCAATAGAAGATCAAGTAATCAATATCCAAAAAAGAACAAATTGGCATGCTTCTCTAATCGTAGTTAGCTGTAAATCAGAAAGGAAATAAACACCTCTTCATGTCCTGAAACAGGCATGACTCCAAAGTAGTCTTCTAAAGAGCTCACAAGTCAAAAACCCTTCTTTTAAACTTTAGTTATTACGATTGAATAGCAAAATCCTCAACAAATTTATTGAAGTAGGCTACAAAAAATCAGGCACTGAATTAACCATAGGTAGGCATATATATCCTCTAAAAAGCTTCTCCTTTCCGAGTAAAACAATCCTAGCCTTACTCTCACTTCTAAGGTAAAGACAAAGAAGTGGCGTCAACCTGCAAAACACAACACAGACACAAGATCGTAAACTCCCATGAACAGATTGATTACTGGTTGCGATCAAAGCAAAAAACAATTTAACAAAACATCAGTTTGCAAATTTAATTAAGCCTCTGGTCAACCAAATCCCCTCGTAAAGTTACTTAGATCCAAAATTAACTGCCAAATACAATCATAATAAACAAACTCCACACCAGTCCCTGTAAACACTTTGAAATCACCTTAAAAGGCAGACAACGAGCAGAAAACACAATCCAAGCAAATTACCAAGAGAAGATCCACCATAAAACGACCAACAAGGCCAAAATTCACCAAAACAGAATCAATCAAAAGACGAGAAAAAAGATCCGCTCGATTACATCATCCTCGTTCATCAAATCAAGCAGAAACCCAGGAAGAACCCCTTTCAACTGCAAAGTTAGAATAATGACCTTGAACCGATAGAACCCATGAAAGCGAAGAAAGGGGTCTCAGAATCGAGTGGCGTGGAATCAGATCTAAACCTAGAGAAGAAAGTAATAAAGTATAGGGCATGGCATCATCGCAAAAAAAAAAAGAATCGCAGGGCACGGAAAATTCAAGGAGGTGCAAAGGAAAAACGCCAGATCTTGACGAAAAAAGCAAAGAGATACCTGAACCCGATTGGTTGTGAGAAAAAAAGAGATAAAGAAAACAAAGGGGTTTGGTTTGGTGTGGGTTGAGGTCAAGCTCTGCAACTTCCACGACACAACAAACAAAGTGGGAAACCAAGAAGGAACGAGCGAGAAAGAGATAAAAGGAATCTCTTTCTCTCTCTATGTCTAATCTCTTTCTTTCTTCTGTGTGTATCTATCTAGAGAGAAAAAATTAGGGTTTGCGGTTTTATGCTGATTTTATTGACTTTGTGAAAAAGGTAGCTTATCTTCGTTTCTATATATTCTATTCCACCGACGTGACGCATCAACTAACCTATCGCCATGTGTTATCTTCTTCCACGTGACCCCTTCTCCGCTGTTGATTTTCTACCTTTTTTTTCCTCCGTCCGATTTAAAGTGGTGACTTTTATTGTGGTTCTTTCACACTGGCAACTGGACTTTCCTGTCTCTTTCTTTCAATATTTAACCTAATTTCGTTTCGTTATCACTTTGTTTATTTCAATCTTCAATAGACCAAGAATAAAGTATGGTGCAAGTTGCCCAAAAACGTCACTTTATAATAATTCATATAAAAAATATCCTACCACTTTACAGCGAAGTTTTAAATTACTTAAAACTATACTCACAATTAAACTTTATCATAAATATGTTTTTTTAAATGTTTATATCAATAAATGTTTGATTTATGTTAAAATTTAAATATAAATAAATAACCCCGCTTTTGATATTTGTCTGTTATTATATTATAAAACCCCTAATTTTTAATGCATAAAAAGATATTAACTTTCTACAGTATAATTTTTTTTTTTGTGGTTGATTTTGTTTCAAATATTTGTACTTGTTAACTGATGTTAGTTATTATTATTGGTATTTACTTTAACTATAACTTGTGATTTATGATACTTATAAAAATTTATGAGTATTTTTTTCATCGTAGCTGCTTAGTATATTATATTGCTGTATTAAAAAATTAAAAATAATTGTAGTTTATACCTTCACTTTTTTGTAAATTTTTTTCAACTCTTTTAAATTCAAATCTTTGGAGCCTGGTAACCTGCCAAAAGTAAACATGGTAAATTCTTCTTATGAATTATGGGCTAAATTATCACTAATTATAAATAAATAAAATAAATACATTAATGTATACAAATTTTATATATTTTATATATATTTCCATGTGTACACGCATATATATATATATATATACATTTATTTCATAAAATAATAGTGTATACATTATTGAAAATAATTCTATGTGAATTCTTTTAGTGATATTATTTTAATATGTCCTATTTTAATGGAAAATTTTGCCTATCAATAGTACTCAAATTTAAATAAAATAAGGTTAGAATGTATATGTCTTATCTATTTCTGTATTGATATAATTGTTTATTAGGTAATTTGAAATTTTTAAATTAATATTTTTATTCCTAATTTAGTAACTTACTTTTAAAATATATATTTAATATTTCTTATTTTTTTTATAATTATTATTTTTATTTAAATATTATTATTAAAATTTATACAATTATAACTTTGATCTTGTTATTTAATATTAAAAAATATATTTTTGTACATTAAATATTTGATAGTGTTAAATTTTATTTATTGTAATTTTTATTTTTATAAAAAATAATTAATATTTGAAAGAATAAAATAATATGTATAAACACAAATATGAGTATATTTATTATTAATAAAAATAAAATGAAACAAAAATTTCATACTAGTGTATATAAAAATTAAAAAATTAAAAAATTAGAGTCCATTTGTATTTGAAAATTATATGAGATTATTATATATGCATTGATCCCACCTTCTTGTCCTACATCTTTGTATGGCAATTATAAATGGATAATTGTGCATTTTGTGCCTTCCTTAGGTGACATGTGCTTTGGAATATATTTAAAACAAAATTCATAATATTTTAATGATAGATAATATAGATGATATTTTAAATTAAATGTTTTTTATATATGATTGAACAACTTCTTTTATATATTTATTATAAGAAAAAAATATAAATATTTGTCTATAAATGATTTTTTTTAAATTCAAATTATATATAAGTTAAATTGTGTAAGTTATATTTTTTATGATATTTTTATTTTTATTTATGTGTATATTTATTTTAAATTTATACATTTCTTCTATTTTTATCTTTAGGGATAACTTAGGAAGAAATTCAACTTAAGATGCTTATTCAAAAGTTAGGTAAAGCACATTACTTGTTTCTTATATGTAGTTTGTGTTATTGTTTTCCAAGTAGAGTTTGAAACTATGTAATGACAACTTTAATAAATAAAGTGTTTGAAATTGTATAAGTACAAATAGTGTTTTTAATGTATTATTTGCGTTTTTAAAAAAGGTACATAATTTTCAATAAATTTATCCTATGTTTTAGTTTAAAGAAAAATACTTAAAAAATAGCTTAAAAGAGTCGTCTGTATATATTTTCTTAAATAAAATTACATAATTGCATTTTAAATTATCGTTACTCGAGAACTTAATTAGCTTTACTTGATAATTTGTGTTTTTATTTTGAAGTAATTGCTTTTCACATATGTTCTTGAGGCTATCAATAGCTATTTTTTAAGAATAGATTTCTTAAAAAATTGTTTTTTTAAATTGAAAATTTTAATAACTCGTGATAAATCATACCTATATATGTTTTATTTTGGATATTTGCGACACCAAAGCACTGTAATAATAAAAATTCAATATTGAAATGAAAATATGGAGTTCAATTATTCAACTAAAGTTTTTTTTAATATTATTACTAACATGCGGATATTACTAAAAAATAATGTAATATAAGAAAGTTTTTTTTTTACCGTTTTGAAATTTTCTACAAATTTTCAGCAGTTATATTAAATGCATAGTTAAGTTTGGAATCTTTTACGAAAATAAAATATGACAATTTATGAACAAAACGGTTGGTAAGTATTAAAATATTATTTTGTTTTTTATAGTTCCTAATTTTCTCCTTTCTAAACAGATTCATGTATTTTTATTATACTTCTTTAATTTACCTATTTTTCATTTTAATTGTTCTTTAGTTGACCTATTTTTTCACTTTGATAGCCATTCAAGTTACCGTTTTCATTGTCATTAATATTTCAATATTATTCTTAACCCGTTATATAGATATTATAGTTAGGGAATATTGTTTTAATTTTTTTGTTAGTAAGAGAAATTATTATGAGTATATATGTATTGTTGGTGTTGTTATATTTTTCTTTTTATACATAGAATTGTTAAAACATTTCTAATGTTTTATATATTTTAATGAAATTATATTATTTTGTTTTTGTGTTGATCACTAAATAGTCAAGTACAATTGACTACGTAATGCTATTTTAAGGGACTTTAAGACCGAACATTAATGTTGGGACAAAAATAAGGTTTTAAAAAGATAAATTATTATGAAAAAGTAGTTTTAAATATATCATTGTCTCCTTAGTTTTACAATTTTAAATAGTATTTTTTTCTTGGGTTTCTATAATTCTTCATTGAGAGACGAACCTCGTTATCTTTATACTTCTAATAAAGGGTTTGTTATGGTAAACATATTAATCTTATATTACATAAGATTAAGGGTAATTTAAATACATTTTCTTCCTTCAACCATCTTAGACAAATTGTAACAAAATTTCAGACTTCAAAGCATATAATACTTTGAATATAATGATTGACTCTAACGATAATATCTCAATCCGAGGCAAAATTAGTTGGATTTGTTAGAAATGCACAACGGAATGTTTATGGGTGGACAAAAACCAATAAGGTTGAATTAGTTTATTTAATAAAAACTATGTCTTTTAAAAAAGATCTTCTTATAAATTGATTTTATAACAAAAATTGATTTTTTATAACTAATAATAATAAAGATAAAATCTATAAAGCAAGATAAATTTGCATAAGTAATTTTAGACTGGTTCGGATAAAAAAAACTCTAGATCCAGTTATTAATCTCTCTAATCACTAAACATAACCAATAACATATAAGAGGATAAATTTAATGTTATATCTCTCCTGACACATAAATGATGAAGGTCTCCTTTTACACATAAACGACGAAGACACACAAAAATGAACAACTTTTTCAATAACAACACTCAATCACAAGACACATTTTCTCGCTCTACTCATGATAGGCTTTTTAAATCTCATTTTCGCATAGAGAGTTTCTCTATCACACAACTCTTAAACTAGTGATTTTTTTAAATTAGATTTAGAAAAATTATATATAAACCATTATTCCTTAATTTGAAAATCACATAAAAAAGAGAAGAGTCTTTAACTGTCATCAATAATAAATTATCATAAGTCATAATCGATTATTTCATAAACTATTTTAAAAATTATTTTTTCTATATAATAAACAATTATCATAAGTGGTAATCGATTATTAAAAAACTATTTTAAAAAATATTTTATCTTTATAATGATAGTTATCAATTATTCCAATGGCTTTTAAAAAATATAAAATTATCAGTGATAATGGAATATCATCTATCATAATCAATCTTTTATTAAAAATAAAACTTTCCTCTCATCCTTGAGTTATATTTATTGACATTTTTTTCTACTAATTTAAGTAAAATAGAAAAATTACAAGACTTTAAAATATTTAGTTTCTATCTCTTAAATTCAAACATCATTTAAATTTAGTGAAATTTTTATGAATTATCATCATAAGAATATTTGATCGAAACATCTTTTTGCTAACAGGATTTGTGTTTGACTATTCTATTTTTTCTTTGTAATTATTTAATTTTTATCAAATTGTTTTATATAATAATATTATCTAGTATTTATATCATTATAATTTTTGTTATAATGTTTAACACAGGTATCTAGTACTATCTCTGTTAGTTTTCTTTTACCCTCTGTCTTGATGTATTTCTTATTAAATTAAAAGAACTCTAAGCTAAATATAGCTATATAAAATTATATCTTAGTTTACAAAATTTGAGCTAAAAAACTCCTAAAATTAAGATGAAAATCATATCGAACCAAAGTAATAAGGTTTATAACATGACCCATTTTAAAAACAAGAAACTTAAATAATTTTTTCAATAAAAATAAAATAATAAATATTTTTTATAAAATTAAAATTAAATTTTAATAAAATAAAATTAGGTAGGTGGGTTGGTGAATCAACCTGGTCCACCACGAATTTAACCTACATGAACGGAGTTTAAATGAGTCGAGTTAAAATCTAACTCATATAAAAAAAATATAATTTTTCTAAATCCAATTCCTAGTAAATCAGATTGACCCAGATTTATTATATACAAAAAAAAATAATCACCATAGAGCTATTTACCATGGAAGGCAAAGGAGTACAAGTAATAAAGTGGAGAAGGAACATGTTTTTCATTACTTGCACATTCTTCTTTCTAAACCTTTATTTCCTCTTTTCATAATTCTTTTTCTTCTAAATTCATCACCAATGTCTTCCTCTATTGGTCCATCACAATTTTAACTTATAAGAATTCACAATTTTAATAAAATATTATTATATATATGTCTATCATAACTTTTTATATAACCTACAAACTTCTATTAATTTAATCAAATCAATAATGGCTAACGATAAATTCTCTCTTTAAAAAAACTACTTTTCCTTCAAACCAAATCATCTCACATTTTATTTATTTTTTCTTTTAAATTACTACAAATCAATCTTATATTCTCTTTAATATTTTATTTATATATATAATTTCTTTGAAACCACCTGAACATTTGTAACGTTGTTTCCGACATAGTTTTAGTTAAAAGATAGATATTAATATTACAAGAAAATAAAACAAATTAAAGATTTATTTATGTTTTGAGTCAATAATAAATTTTCAAATTTTGATTTTTTTATTAATTATATAATTTGACAGTTATTTTGTATTGTCATTGATATTGACACACAATATTTTGTTACAAAAATTCATAATATTAGGATCTTTACAAAAAATTGTTTTATGTAATAAAAATTATTCTCAAGGCAAATTATAATTTAAAAAAAAATAAATAAATAAAATACAAAAGTATAAAATATATATAAAATTATAAAATCAAATAATTAAATAATTATAAATTTATAAAATGCAATGTGTATATAAGATTTAATTCGAATAAACCTAATTTTCAGTGAATCAAATTTAAAATTATCCGTATTAAAACTTTAATTTTTTTTAACCTCGTCCGAAGTGGTAATAATAAGCCAAATTAGTTTCTTGTTACAATCTATTATGAGAACTCTACTTAAACTATCATTTATATGTAATTGATAGGAAATGTAGTAATGTTAAGAATAACGATATCATAACATATTTTTATATTTATTTGACATAATATAAGAATAAAATAGTAAAAAAATATAAATTTTTGTATTATTTAAAAAGAAAAAAATAAAAAATAAGTAAGAATAATATAAAAAGTAAAATATTTAAGGAATCTTTAAAAGTAATTAGAACAAAATCAAGAATAACACAGGTGTAATGGAATCATGAGATTATAAAATAGACTGATTTGCAGCAGAGTGAGTGAGCTAAAGAGAGGGCATGGTCAACCACGTCCTGACACGCGGCTTCTTCGTTGTCTCCACCTTAGCTTCTGTTCTTTCTCTCTGTCAAAACCTCAGGTTCACTTCAAATTCCTCTTTCTATATTAAATTAATAAATCATATTCATATTTTTCTCAATCCTTTTCCCCTCACCCGAACACTAGTTTTCTGCCAATTGTCATGAATTTTTGCCGTGGTTGGAGCGGAAAGCCGATTCTGCAGTTTCTTCCTCACTTTTCATCGGGAAATCTTCTTATGGAAGGTTTGTCTTCCTTGTTTAATTATAGACTATCATTGTTACAAAATTCAAATGACATTGGCAATTATTTTGAGGTTACTTGTTTCAGGATAAGATTCTTCACAACTCAATGAAACGTGGAAGCATTTTTTTTCTCAGTATATTATAATTTATTATAACATTTGTTTACTCTCTTATCGTGTCCCTTGATAGGTCTCTGTTTGCTTCCAAGACAATACAAACTGGAGATTGCATTTTAAAGGTTCCTTACATAGTGGTATGCTTCGCATTCTAAGTTGTGCTCGAATGTTATGTTATGCCACTACTTACACATGTCGCAATGACCGCTTGCTCTTGATGGTACGCATAATTGGTTTTGCAGCAAATAACTGCTGATAATCTCCCTCCTGAAATCAAATCTTTGATAGGGGAGGAAGTGAGAAATATTGCGAAACTTGCTATTGCTATTCTCATTGAGAAGAAAATGGGTCAGGTTATAAACCTTATTACTTTGCTTCGATATGATTTTCATCTGAATTTTAGGAGCTTTTTAGCTCAAATTTTGTAAACTAAGATATAATTTTATATAGCTATATTTAGCTTAGAGTTCTTTTAATTTAATAAGAAATACATCAAGACAGAGGGTAAAAGAAAACTAACAGAGATAGGGCTGGATATGAAATTCCCCTAAACAAAAGTATGAAACTGAAAAACAATGTATTAAAGAGAAAATCTATAGAAGCCAGCTAACCAATACCTTGACGTATATTCTTTGAGACTTGTGACATAGTTAGCTTAGAGCAAACTAAATAAATCTATAACATCTTTGTCTGAATGATAAAGTTCTGAATCGTATGCAGTTGACTCCAGTTTTTATTTTTTATTTATTATTATCATCTATCTTGGGATAAAGCAAAACATATTTTGCTTTGGAGGAAATATTATAGGACAAGAAACCTTGTTACAAAATAGAGCGGAATTAAAATCCCAAAAACTATAGAGAAGAACATTAGCTTCTTTTGGTGTATGAGAAGTCATGAGATGATGAAGTGAATACTTTTATCAATAGAAACTCAAAAGCTTTTATCTGTCAGAATAAATAAATTTATTGTTTTCTTTTACAATGCAATAGGTGTTCGGGTCAAGTATTATTCTCATGAGTGGCTAAATAAATTAAGTTTGCTGTTTTGGAGACTAATTATATTGAATTTGTCCTCCTAATTCAGGATTTTGAATCTTTCCATCTAAGTTTGAAGACTTTACCTTCAAGGACTTCATGCATGCAGGCACACTAGGTACCGGTTTTCCATCTAAGTAGTTCGAAGTCATGGATATACTCCTCAACCGTACCGGTTTGACGGTTCGCCGCCAGCCTTTCGAAAATCGTACCTCTGCTCCGCTCCCCAAACCTTCCGATCATCGCACATTTGAGCCCTTCCCATGTACGGTCTCTCGCCTTCTCTCTCCAAAATCGATACCAATAGCCAGCGCTCCCTTCCATGCTTACGTATGTGATTCAAACTTTCTCTTCCTCCGTCACTCCCTGTAGTTCGAAAAAACGTTCCGCTCTGTTGATCCAGTTCAGTGGATCCACCCCTTCGAATACGGAAATTTCTACTCTCTTTCGCCAATTAAACTGTCCCTGATCGTTCCGTCTCTCGTCCTCCATTCTCCTCCTCTCGCCTCCCTCTCCGATCACCATTCACAGACGATTGGCTCCCGTCCGATGCCCCCTCGCGGTCGCGATTGCGACCTCCTAACATGCGCATGACTTCTTGAAGGTCTTGGCGAATGGCCACTGAGTCTTGTCTCATCGCTGCCATTTCGGCCTTCAACCCATCTACTGTAATCCCCAAAGCTTCAAGCTGGTTCTCCACCACTTTAAAGCGTCCTTCTTTTTTTCTCTCCATAACTCCGATCACTCGCCACCCAAATCCGGCAGGTCGGACCACTTGTTAGGAATCTCAGTGAAAAATCCTAACAGACTCTCTCACTCCCTGTTATCAACTCTCCACCGAAAAAATAATCAAATAATGGGTATATTATTTACTGTATTGACATGTGTAAAACACGTGTCTATCGAGAGCCTAACCTCCCTCCACCGGGTCTAATACCGGCCTATACAAAGTATGTAATTCTCTGAATAAAAACAATACAATGCTTATTTCCTTTTATACCCATATTCCCCACATATTCCCCGCCTTTTCCTAACTGCTGATGCAATTAGGAATTCTACTCCTCTACTCTCTCTTCTTCCTTCTCACATAAACCTTCCAGCCTCTAACAAAAGGTGTTGATAAACCTCGTTTATTATTATGTTGTTTTGAATATGAAACCCATTCTTAGTTCTATTTGTGATCACTTTAATGTTGAGTTTCCAGTTGGTTCTAGAGCATGGGGAAGCACAAAGGGTCCGTAATGAGTTTTTTAATACTTTTATAGATTCCATTTGCAGATTTCTTAAACCATGATGGACTTTCAGAAGCAATTGTAATGAGTAATGGCGACCAAAAATGCTCAGAAGTTTGATCTCTCTCTATCTCTCAGTCCATTTTTTTTTATTTCCACTCTTTGTCCCATTATGTATGGTATGGGGTTATATTTTGGTGTACTTACAGCACAAATCTTTAAAAGTAACAGAAAAATAAAAATAAAATGCAAAGCATGAACTGATAATCAGGTCCTGTATTCGAGTAGCAAAGTCCTGCTGCAGTAAGACTCTTTATCCAAATCAAATGGGAAAAACTACACCTAACACATACACACACACGCTTTTAAACTCATGCACTTGAATTTTAATTTAATTTTGGAATTTTGTGCACATTACAGGTCATTGATTATTATGCTACCAATTTATATTGTTCAGTTTTCGTGAGTTGGAATTTATTACAAAAAATTTAGATTTCAGCTTTTCCCTTCTTTTACTCAATGGAATTAATCAGTTACACCATTCCTGAAAAGTTCATCTTTGACTCTTTTTGGTTCCTTGATTGTTAAACAACTAGCATTACTTAGTTTGCTCTGTAACATTTGAGAAAAGAGAGAGAAAATATTGTGAAAAATGATTTTATTATCTTAGTAAAAGGTTACAACAATATACTGCACATACACATGCACATGTAGTAAATAGATTGGTAAAGATACATTTACAAGATGAGTATATGATCTACACACGTACATATTGAAAAATTAGAAATGCTAGACACACAACATGGATGATTCAAGAAGAACAATTAATTTGAACCAATATTTCAAGACACACAACGCATACTCATGACTCAAAAAACATAAAACATATTAGACATGTTGAAAAACATAAAACAACAAGGAATTCATAAGAACAAAAATGGAAAACAAAATGGGTAAGAACTTTTAGACACTTACTCTTGAAGACTTGCAAGATAGTGATCATAGCTCTTGATACCAAATGATGGAGGTTGCTTTGAGATGCTCTTTCAACATAAGATAATCTTCCAAGTGGGTTGATGAAGCTTCTTCAATGGATGGACTCCATATGAACAATGATAGTAGCAGAAGCAAATAGAGATGAAGATGTTTGTGTTGTATGGTCTTGATAAATGTTCTTCTAGGAAGTTAGGCCAACCATAAAGAAGAAAGTATGAAGAAGTCTAGAAGAAGACAATTTCATAGAGTGAGAACTCAAGAAGAGAAGTTTTGCAATTTTTGCAAAAAGACTTTAAATTCAATCAAGTTTTAAGGATTACAAAAAGGTGTCCCTCCTTTTATAGGTGAAGGAGAAGGCTAGAGAACATGGAATATTTAGGAGTCTTTCCATCATTTAATGAAGAGCCTCATCATTAAATGAGGAGCCTAAGCATTAAATGATAAGCCTGAGCATTAAATGATAAGCCTAAACATTAAATGTGAGGAGTGAGCCTAAACATTAAATGTAAGGAACCTTATGCTTAGTAACTAACTTAATCAAAGCATTTAATACAAAAGACTCCTTATAACTAACATCTTCCAAAACCCATTTCTAATTCATTTTAGGTGTTACCTTCTAACTAAGGTCCTAATAGCACGCTAACTCTCTCTTAAAACAACTTTAATTTTTTTACAAGTCATCTCAGCAAACAAAAAATGCACAAAATGAGTCATATAAGTTTATAAGACCAATGCTCCAACACAGATATCGCTAAGAGTGTCGGCTAGCTTCTTATTGTAATATGTGTCACATATGTTCAAGAGTTTTCCATTAGATGCAAATATGCTACGAAGACCATTGTCTTGCAATATATCTGATCTGTTGCCTTATCTGCATGTGCAGGTATGCCGATATTTTGAACCCACGCTCTAGTTTCTCAGCTGGATTTACAAGCCTTTTCCATGGAAGTTTCCCATATTGTTTCCACGCCATGACAAGGCCAGCACGTTCTCTGGGAACTGCTACAGAGAGGCCACCTTTGGCCTTCAAAGTAGTATTTCCACCATACATATCCTGAAAAATGGATAAACAAAATACATCTTAGTAGTTGTTTTTAATTGCTTAAGCATTGCATAATCATCCACACTGAATTCTAGCCATGTTTGAATGCTTAAAATCAGTCTCAAGAATTAACCCTCAATGTGAAAAGATACATTTGTACAACTTGCATCTCTCAAAATCATGACAAGGTTATTTATTATGAGATGAAAGGAATTGAAATAAACAAAAAGAAAAATTGAGGCACTTCCGGTTTTCTCTCTTTTTCTTTGTCCTGAGTCTCAATCGTGCAAAAATTCATGAATTAAAAGTATAATAACGGGAATGGTTGTAGGTAGATGATACCTTGAAGCAAGAGAAGGAGCAGTTTCTCTCATATCAAAGGCCTTGGACACCCCATTAGCCTGCCTGAGAAGCATAAAGGCTCCACCGCCAAGGCCTAGAGGCAGGATTGACATCCCCCAAACTAAGATTGCATAGATGAAACAGAGATATCACAATGTCAATGAATTATCTCAAAAGCCTGCAGGAAGACCACCCTTTCTTGGATCACTCGCTGCCACAAGCCTTTTATTTCCATTCACTTTGGTTTTTCTTGATGACACAAAATCGTCTAAAACAATGAGTTGACAAATGGAAAAATATCTGAGCAACAGTAGTAAAAACATAAACAGAATTCTTTTTACTTGAACTGAGCCAGGGGAACACAGATTGCGGGGAGAAAAATATAGATGTGGTTGTTATTCCGGTACAATTTTTAAACTTTTGATAAGTCATAACATTTTTCCTTGGTTTTAATGCTGTCATTCATTATATATCTATAACACACTTTTAAGATGCCTTCGTAAGACTTTATTAAAGCTCATCTTATAATAACATATGTACTTGGAAGAATTTTATGAACATGTTATTTCAATTTGTTCTCCAAAACAGTTTATTGAAATAGTTCACAATTTATATGTAAACAGTTTAAACTGATTTACTGTTTTTTTTTTATCGAAAAGTAGTTTATATCAGTTTATGCATACCAGAGCTTATCAATCAGAGTCAGGGGAAACAATTTAAAAGTTTAAGATACCTGATGATAGTCCCTTGGAGCCGTTACAGAAGAAAAAGGATCCAGTCCTTTACCGAAGTTTAAGATACTCTGAAGTTCCACAAATATTGTAAGCACCTCCACTTGCACCTACTACAGCTTTTAGCTTCCCATTCTGTATGGACATGGTAAGAAATCATTGCAAGCGAACAATGAGTACCTTAACTAGTAATAACGAAAGATTTCAAAACCATTATTGAGGCTGAAAATGGGCAGTAGTAGATGACATAGATGATAATAATGCGGAAAAGGAGAGTCAAATTTAAGAGAAAGTTGAAGAAAAGTATTAATAAAAGTAAATGATAATATTTATAGAACAATAAGAATTTAACATAAACTACCCACAATTTAACAACATGTTGTTATAGAATGATATTAAGAACCCAATTGCTTCTTGATGATCATCGAAACGCTTTCCACACACAATTGCAAGTAGTAAAATCACTAAAACAAAAGATATCTCTATCTTGAAGTTTTGATTTTGTGTGTGCGCCTCATCGTCTTCCTGAAACTTAATTTTTCATTTCGATGAAATCGGTCAAATATTCGATTCATAAACTTTTACAGAAAAATCTATAGAGCCAATACATGTAAGCAATGTCAAAAATAAAACAACTACAAGAGTAAAACCATCTAGTAAAAACGAGAACAAATTCGATGTGATGTCCCACAAGCGCAAAGTCCTAGGTTTTAAGGCCTACGTGCTAAGTCCTAAATCCTACCCTTACTTTGATCTAAGCCCTAAATCCTATTCTTACTTTGATCTAAGTCCTGCCTATGCCCTATGCCTTCTACCCTGTGCACTATGTCCTATTCCCTAGGCACTATATCCTATGCGTTGCACACTATGCCATTAGCAAAAGCTCCAGTCAAGTTGAATAGTCTGACTTTGTTATTGTGAATGTTTGTTATATGTTTATAAAAGAAACCCAACACACCGGCACACAGACATATCAGTATGATACTCGGATGAGATAACAATGCATGTGTATTGATGGCACGTGGAGACTATTACCTGCTCTGCAGCATGACTGACTTTTCATTCACAATAAATCATGTCAACAGCAAAAATACTCCTCTGATAAATAATATAAACTCAAATTATTAGACAATCTACACGATCATTCAATGCAGTTACAGATCCGATTATCAAATCTGATGTTTAAGTTAAAAAAAACATCGTAACCATCTTGTTATCAAATCTGATGTCCAAGTTACAGAGTCATAATTAAATTTTGGTGCTTCAAAATGTTGGCGTATACCATGACAAAACATAATTTTGCCTTCAAATTTCAGTGTGCATGGGACAGGGCGCAGATGTGGGTATGTTGGTTCTTCATAGAGACCAGAAATGTCCTTGTATGTTTTCTAATTAGGTTTTCTATTGCATTAAGCTAAATAAAAATAATCAGACTTCAAAAAAAATAGTGTAAAAGGTTAATGATTTAGTTAGGAGTCATCTCCGTTCTATCATACATGTATTTACAAACCGGTTTGAGTCCTGACCAATGAACACCTTTCACGTTGTGTAACTCTTCTGACAACATCATCTTCATCATTCTCAGTATATTCGTGATCAGGTTCCTGCTTCCCATTCTCTACACTAGGAGAGTGTTGATGCTAAATTTCACTGAAAACCTATCTGTTCGCTTTGAAAAGGGTATTATTCGTTTTGATTTTGATGAAAACATTCTCATACATTAAAGATGTTGGATCAGTTGAAGGACATAAAAGATCATGTGATTTATTGGAGTCACAGAGTATAGTCCTTTGTATCATCATCATTATTTAACTGCCTTTATAAAATGATTTCTTAACTAACATCAAGCAGTTCTTCCTGCCTCGTCAACTATTACATAACCATACAGAATACAGAAAAAAACAAACAACCAGTGTAGTTGAGAATTAAATTGTAAAATAGCTCTAAAAGACTTAATTGATCCTTCTCATAATCTTCTATTTATAAAAATAAATTGACACAATATAATAATAATAAATAGGATAATCTACACATAATATAATCATGATAAATAGGATAACACAATATAATCATGATAAATAGAATAATCATACACACATGTTCTTTTATATTAAAAAAAAAGTAGAGAAGATCAAACACAATTCCAAGGAAAAAAAAAGAAAGATGTTCACAACAAATTGAAGTTTGAAAATATGGGGTTAAAAGATCATTTTCTACAGGGAGTATGTTACATTTGAAAATAGATTGGGAAGGTTCAAAGATTAGTCATAGAAGTTTGACTTGTAAAAAGAAATCACATTGTGATTATGCCTTAAAAAGTAAGGCGAGAAAAGTTATGTGGCTTGAATTTAGTTGAATATTTTACACTACCACTAACTTGCTTTTGAGACAATAGGTTCAAACATAAATCACTTATATTGAACTTCAATAATAATCAAATTAAATTTTATAAAATCAAAAGTCACTCAAAATCAAGTGAGCAAGCGCCCTCATAAATACATATTAATGGATGTACATAATTATCTTTTTTATTTATTAAAACATTGAGAATCATTAAATCTAACACCTAAAATTATTAAAACATAACATTGAGAAAGTGAAATTAAAAACAGAAAAAAAGAAAATCTGAGTTAGAGCACATGAGGTAACACGGTTGTTATGTTGTAACGTTCATCTCAAACTACGAAATATCTAAAAACCAAAACACCTATTTCTGAACCAAAACGTTAAATCAATATTTCCTCTCATAAAATGGAATGAACTAATTTCGATATTTTTGTTTTTTATTTTGAATTTGTACTTTTATATTCTTCATAAATTCTTTATAAGAGGAACAGAAGTTTCGAGTAATACTCTGAAACATTTATTTCATATCAAACAAACGAGGCATCGTTGTTTCCGTAGATTCGTTAGCAACTTAACGCGGATAACAGAGTACACCTTTTTGTAGACTAAACAATCAACCAACTACCAAGAAATAAATAACACTTAGTGAAAATACTAAACAACGAAAACAGCAGAAGAAGACGCAAACCTATTGAGGTAATGAAAGAAGTGAAACTGTAGTTGGTGCAGAAAGTGACACCTACGCATTCTCAGAAGATTAACCGATAAACTGTTGCGTATGAATACTGGAAAAATCGCTTACATTTTCTGAGAATTTCTTGTTCTTCGACTTTTGAATTTGGATTTCTCTTCCATTGCGCTTTTTTTCTCTCACTTTAAAAGTAAAAGAAATAGAAATATGGCGGGAACTTTGCCTGTTAAATATATAAGGTTTAATTGCTTCCTTTGTCCCCAGTTTGGTTGAATTGTGTCAAATTCATCCTCATTTTTAAAAAAGTTTCATTGTCGTCCTGACGTGGTATAAAAGTGTCAATTGAATCCAAACATAGAAAAAATTTGTGTCAAAGTAGTCATTTTTCCTATATCTCTGTGTCTTCTTTTCATATGTCACTTCTCTGGAGCTATGAAAAGCCTTAAATTGGATAAGGTAAAATGAATATCTGTACTTGATTGTATGAAAGGAAGACACAGAGATATAGGAAAAATGACTACTTTGACACAAATTTTTTCTATGTTTGGATTCAATTGACACTTTTACACCACGTGAGGACGACAATGAAACTTTTACACCACGTGAGGACGACAATGAAACTTTTTTAAAAATGAGGATGAATTTGACACAATTCAACCAAACTGAGGACAAAGGAAGCAATTAAACCAATATATAAAGATTGTCTTTATTTTATTCCAATTATGCCCTTTATAAAGCGCGTATTAACACACGGACAAATACCGCGGCTTTGACACTGTTTATAAAAAGTCATTCGGAATAAAACAAACTAATTTTCTGAATTAAAGTTTTTCATAAAAAAGATAATAAATATTAAACTTTAATTAAGAAAATCAAACATATATAATTTCAACTGACAATTACTATCATTGTAAATAGTCATAAATAAGCATTGTCAATGTCCATCAAAAGATAAAAAAAAAATGTGAAAAAATTTTAATAGAAGGAAATTTGATTGAGGTGTATTATATATATATATATATATTGTACTATATCCGGTGATCGATCGGTTAAGGAGAATCTGAAGTCAAAACAGGCAATCGACCGACTGTCAGACAAACATTAATCAGGAAAGGTCAATATCATTAATGGCCAATTAATACGTTTAATGATCATGTTAAATGCGAATATACACTATTTATGAGTGATTGACAGGTCATGTTATAGAAGAATATGATATTAATGGACAGTTAACAGGTATTATTGGAATTATTGCCATATGAAATATGAATTAATGAGCTTAATTGCTCTAAATATAGGGTTAATGCCCAGGTAAACACCTGGCTCTGTAACAATATAAAAATATAGACCTTCTTATGAAACATATCTGACTTGAGTGTCGGAGTATCTTCTGCAGGTCAACCACCCACCGGAATGGATTGCGTTCTTTGAGAGGATGGAAGATCAAAGGTGGATCACACAAGTTGAAGGTTAGTGTCTCGATCTCACAAATCTCACCGAAACATTTTGGCGCCCACCGTGGGGCCGAGAGCAAGCTGAAGACACCCAAGGATGACCATAAGAAATATGGAAGAGCAGAACACCAGAGATTTAATCAGAGAGTTACAAGCCCAAATTGAGGCACAGGCGCATACCATACAAGCGCAGACACTTTTATAGCAAGAGATGCAGAGGAGATGGCGACGCTAAGGGCCGAATGAGTCCCTCCCGAGCGGTCTGCCTCAAACCGAGAGAATGACAACGAAGCAAGCCATAATCATGCCAACCCGAACGGTCGAGGTAGAAGGGAACCAACACCCCCGCAGTTCGTTCGGCCTACCAGTTTATCATTACTTCCCTTTACGGCGACCATCATGCAAACCCCAATGCCAGAAAAAACTCCGCTCGTATTGGATAAGTACGATGGTTCGACCGATCCGGACGATCACCTGAGGACGTTCGGTAATTCAATGGCATTCTATACAAACAACGATCCGGTCATGTGCAGAGCCTTCTCATTATCACTCAAGGAAGAGGCATTGGAATGGTGCAACACTCTTCCTTCGAACATAGTGGATTGCTTCGCCACTGTGGAAACCCTCTTTAGAAGACAATACGCCTCCAATCGAAAACAGAAGATAACACCAGCAGAATTGGTAAACACTAAACAGGAGAAAGGGGAAACTTTGAAGGCCTTTATGAAAAGGTATACCGAAACCGTGCGACGAGTTAAAGAGGTCAATCACTCTTTTATCATTAACAATTTGCTTACATGCTTAAGGCCAGGATACTTTGCTGAAAAATTGTATGCACGACCACCAAAAACGATGGAAGAGCTCCAGGAGAGAGCGGCTGAGTTCATCCGTATGGAAGAGATGCGATTGTCACAAAGGAAGCGGCAACGAGAGGCTGATGTAAGCGAAAGTAGAAGGGACGACAAGCGACCGTTCGACAGTAACGATAAAAGTGGAGAGCTTCCCCGAACGTTCAAGTTTCACCATTATACAACCCTCAATGCACCTAGGGCAAAAGTTCTCGAAGAAGCCCTCAATGCGGAACTTCTCACACCTCAAAGGAAACCCTCTCCAAAAAACGCAGATGAAAGGAAGAGTTGCAAGTACCATCAGAATCATGGACACACAACGGAAGACTGCATCACGCTAAAAAATGAAATAGAGAGTCTCGTTCGGGCGGGACACCTCCGTAGGTATATAAAAGATACAAGAAGCCTTCCCCGGGAAGGATATTTGCAAAGAAGTCCCGAGCGGACATACCGAAAGGACAAGAGAAGGTGGATCTATAGCCGCAGTCCAAATTGTCATCATCGTGAACAATCGCTCCGTGGAGTTATCAACTGAAGAGAAGCATCTAGAATTCTACTACTGTCATGTTTAAATTCAGTTTCATTTGATTCTTGCTTTTGTTATTAACTTACGCTCTTATTATAGAATAAATAAAGTCCAATTTAGGCCCAGCCAATCGCTCCCAAAGTTGCTAAACAAAATCATATTCAACGAAAAAGTCTCTCAAAGAGCTAGAAGATTAAGACCAAGCGGTAAATTCTGCTCGGCGAAGAGGTAAATTCCTCTATAAAGATTGAAGACCGAGCTAAGGAGAATCCGAAGCCAAAACAAGCAACCAATCGGCTGTCAGACAAACATTAATCAGGAAAGGTCAATATCATTAATGGCCAATTAATACGTTTATTTATGAGTGATTGACAGGTCATATTACATAAGAATATGATATTAATGGACAGTTAACATGTATTATTGGAATTATTGCCATATCAAATATAAATTAATGAGTATGAATATAAGGTTAATGCCCAGGTAAAACACCTGGCTCTGTAATAATAAAAATATAGACGTCTTTATGAAACATATCTGACTTGAGCAAATCTTACCGAAACATATATATATATATATATATATATATATATATATATATATATATATATATATATATATATTAACTTCTACTATTTTGTAGATTAATATGTTACAGGATTTGTATTACTTTTTTTATCTATTAAATTGATTTGATATTTTTTAATTAAATAATTGTTGTTTAATCTTTTTGAATAATGTGTTTATTATTTTAATTAAAATCTTTTCGTGTATAAATAATTATGAGATTATATGATTAATTTATTATTTTACTTAAAAAAATTTGATATATTAATAAACATGAAGTTATATAATATTTATTATTTTCATTAAAAACTTATTATAAAATAAAGTCAACCCATATCATCATTTATAAACTATTAAAGATTTTTTTTGTATTTATACCTCATATTTGATATAATGTAAAAACAAGTAAAAAAATATCACGATAAGAGATAATGGTCATATCATTCAAATTAATAAAAACTTGATGTCAGCTAATTAATTTAAATTAATGAATTTTTTATACTTAATAAGCCAACAAGTTCTAATAAAAGCACAATTAAAAGTATTTAAATTATAAAAGACTTGAAATTTAATTAAGTTCATCAAATAAAAATGTTAAATGAATTTCACATTTATTCCTATTAAAAGTTTCTTTTTCTTCTTTTCTCTATAATTTTTTTTTTTTGAGAAATTACTCTGCTTTCTTCGAAATACACATGGAAATACATACGTTAGATGTGTATTTATTTATTAAAATAATTATTTTGTTTTAAAAAGTAATTAAATTCAAACTAAAAGACAGTTAAAAAAATCAATAACATACTTATTTTAGTTTAAAAGTAATATAAAAATAATAAGAAGTTGTACACATAAAAAATACTTGCTTTTATTACCGTTGTTTTACATTATATAATTACGTATTTTTCTCATTTACAATTTTTTTTTAATTATTTGAATAAATAATTTTATAAAACACTAGTTAGAGACTAGAGATAAAACCAATTTATAATATATAAGTAGATCTAAAACTCACTTTATAAGTCAGTTTTGTGGAATTGAATTAATCTTAAAGTCCACCCCTTAAAATCCTTAACATACTATCAGAGTTATGGTTAGAATTTATCATAGTGATACTTGTGGTTTTTTTTGCAAGTTCCACATCGTTTACTCTTATTAAGAAATTATTCGTCATATTTAATATTTCGCAATACGTAAAAATAATTAAACAAATAACGCTTAACAAAATAATCATCACATAGTCAATTTAAAAACATACAAATTTTGTACTTAATAATTAAGACACAATTGAAAATATTTAAATTAAAAAAATTAGTTGAAACTTATTTAAGTTTATTAAATGAAAACATTAAATACAATTTATACATCTAAACAAGTGTTAAATGTAATTTTTGTCTCTTCTTATAATTTTATGATATATTTTTTTTAAATTATACTGCTTTCTTAAAGTATAAATATGTGAAAAAATAGAAAATAATATATTAAAAGTGATAATATATATTAAATAATAAAAATTATTTATTTTAATATTAAAATTCACGTATAAATATAATTTTATTTAAGAAGTTTTATTATTTAAATGAGTTAAGTTTTATTATTTTAAATATAAGGTTGAATATGGTTTTAATCTCTTTAAGTGAAAATTGTAATTAGTTTATGTACTATACCCGGTGATCGATCGGTTAGGGAGAATCCGAAGCCAAAACAGGTAACTGACCGGCTGTCAGACAAACATTAATTAGGAAAGGTAAATATCATTAATGGCCAACTAATACGTTTAATGACCATATTAAATGCGAATATACGCTGTTGATGACTGATTGAGAGGTCATATTGCACAAGAATATGATATTAATGGACAGTTAGCAGGTACATTAGCAACTATTATTGGATTTATTGTCATATCAAATATGAATTAATGAGCTTAATTGCTATAAGCCCTACAAATATAGGGTTAATGCCCAGGTAAAGGGATCTTAATCTATTATAATAAAATATAGACCTCTTTATGAAACATATCTGACTTGAGCGTCAGAGTGTCTTTTGCAGGTAAACCACCCATCGGAGTGGATTACGTTTTGGGAGAGGATTGAAGATCAAAAGAGAGCAGAGCAAGGAAGGACGACCGACCCTCGGACCAATTCCACCGAAACAGTTCACTTTTAAAACTTTGGATTAATTTATTTCAAATGTATTTGATGATAATATTTGAATTGTTTACATCATTTAACCTAAAACACTTGTAAATTATGAAATAAACTTAATAAAATTATATTAAAATACCTAAATTTAGGCATTTTTAAAATTAATAGTGTTTCCGGTAGGGGTTGAGATTCATTACTCAAAGCATTTAAAGTTGTCATGCTGGATGAACTTCATGACCATCCTAAATTGTCCAAATTCGTCCTCTCTCCTCTTTGTCCGGGCTGTGGAAATGAGTATTTGCCAAAGTATTATGACGCTCAACTAAGTGACTTTACGTACTAATTTTGTAATAAAGACTATTAGACTTAATTACTTGTCTTTTATGTTAGAAATTTATTTATAAATATTATAATAAGTTTACTATCATTAATCATCAATAAATGACTTTCATTATTTCTATTAATCTCCTATCACTATTATTCTCTTTAAATGCCCATTGATAACTATTAAAGATTAAATTAATTATCAATTAATTACTGTTCTGGATCGATCGATCACTTCTTTACTGGATAGTCGACTGTCCGATCCTTAACTGACAGGGTAGTTATACATTACAAAAAGATTAAATTAAAATTTTGAATAGGAATTATTTATAATTTTTTCTGAAAGTTAAGAAAAAATCAAAATTATATTTAACCTTTAAATAAATAACGTGTAAATATAATCAATGAATCAAAAAGTGCATGAAAGAATGCAACACATCTACAGAGCCCCACACACATGTATATATATAGAACGAAGAATAATGGTAGGTGACAAGCACAGAAAATGTCGATCTCAATCTCAATTCATGTTTTCTTTGTGGTTTTTTTTGCAGGGTGTTTGAATTTGGAGAATTCAGTTGCAGCCATTCAGAAAAATGACTCAAGCGGTTCTATAGATATAAACATTATAAGCCTTTCCATTGAGAACGACTTACCAAGCTTACCAAAACTTTTATTTTCTTCTGATTTTGAATCAAGAGCGGAAATTGGGCATGGGAATAGAAATGCTTACGTAAAATTGCTGAACATGAATAACCACACCGGTATACTCGTATGGAAGCAGTGTGCAAAGTTCAGCGTGATACCTAGCATGGAAAACGGACATCAACGTATTTTCTGGTCAGTCAGAGAAGATGCTTTGTATCACAGTTGGGACAATACAAATTGGGAAAAAAAGGAAGATTGGGGTTCTTGTTAGCAATTCTCTCATTTATTAATAATCAATAAATCATACAAAATCAAATAACTGGTAATTATCTCTATTGCTTAGCCCAAATTTTAATTATGATTAATCCGAGTTCCTCATCTTTAATTTTAAATTAATTTATTAGATTAAAAGCGTCTCGTAAATTAATTCACACAAATAAAATGAGCTTATCCTTTATTCTGTTCGTCTTTGTATTGTTTTTTGAGTAAAAAATATTTTAATTTATTCACCGTAATTCAAAAGCCATGCAACAATTTAATGTGATTCTTGTTTTAATTAATTATTTATTTAAAATAATTTTATGTATAAATAAATATGAGATTACATTATTAATATAAAAATATTAAGTTATACTATTAATATTTTAATTTATTATTTTACTTAAAAAAATTCATATATTAATAAATACGACGTTACATGAGTTTTATTATTCTCATTACAAATTTATTATAAAATAAAGTCAACGTTCATGTAAACATTTATAACTATTAAAGATTTTTATTTATTTATACCTCATATTTGATGGCATGTAAAAAACAAATAAAAAAATAATTAAATTCAAACTAAAAGACAGTTAAAAAAATTAATAAGATACTTTTTTAGTTTAAAAGTAATATAAAAATAATAAAAAGTTACACACATACAGAATACTTGTTTTTATTACAGTTATTTTACATTATATAATTAACTGTTTTTCTCATTTACAATTCTTTTTTGAGTTATTTGAATAAACAATTTTATAAAACACTACTTAGAGAACAAAAAGAAGACCAATTTATAATATATAAGTGAATCTAAAACTCACTTAAGTTAATTTTGGGGGTTGAATTAGTCTTAAAGTTCACTCCTTAAAATCCTTAACATACTGTACTATATCCGGGTAGCCGACCGTTCGAGGGTAGTATTATCTGCACCAACCGGTAATCCAGTGATCGCGAGCCAGGTAAGATGAACGTCATTAATGATCAATTAATATATTTAATGACCATATCAAATGCAAATATATGGTATTTATGGGTGATTGGCAGATTATATTGCACAAATATATTGTATTAATGAATAACTAATATAATTAATGGGTTGGACAATTATGAGGCCAATAAATACAATATTAATGTTCAGGTAAAGGGATCTTATTCCAAATTACTGTCAGAATACACAGGGGGTAGTTTTTTCTGACTTGAGCGTCAGAGTATTTTCTACAGCACCACCCCTGGCCGGGAGGACAACTTAAACACTGGACGAACGGATTGGCATAGTGAAGGTCATATTTGCAGGCAGAAGAGGCTAGGATTGAAGACGGACAACCTCAGACCCCAATTAAGCCGAAACAAATGGCGCCCACCTTGGGGCCGAGGCGTGCAGAAGAAACCCAGCTTGAGACCACAATGGTAGAGCAGCGCCAGTTACAGGTGCTTCAGGAGATGCAAAGGCAGATGCAAGAACTAAGGGCCGATCGGCAACATGACAATTCGTGCAGTAGGAGCAGGAGTAGGGAACGACCTCTTAGGGGTCATATCAGTTAAGTATAATTTGTAATATGATATTCAAGAAATAATACTAGATGATTTTAGATATTTGTTAGCTTATTGTTTGCAACCAAAAACTCACCTCTACCTAGAGCGGAACTACGACTCGCTCGGTGATTCCACAAACGAATCATCTCAACCAAGAGCGAAGCAAATGCACTGCTTGATGGTTCCACAGACAAATCACCTCTACCCAAAGCGGAACTACGACTCGCTCCGTGATTCCACAGACGAATAATCTCAACCAAGAGCGAAGCACACACACAACTTGATGATTCCACAAACGAATCACCTCTACCCAGAGCGGAACTACGACTCGCTCGGTGATTCCACAGACGAATCATCTCAACCAAGAGCGAAGCAAATGCACCGCTCGGTGATTCCACAAACGAATCACCTCTACCCAGAGCGGAACTACGACTTACTCGGTGATTCCACAAACGAATCTACTTCAACCAAAAAGCTCCTTGGTAGAAGAAGACAATCACTCGTAATCGCATTCGGTCCAATTGTTCCTACCACCACTTAACTGCCTGACTTATAAAACCCCTTCGCAGTTGCAAACAACTGCTCAAGGCTTGGGGGGGCTTAATGTACTATACCCGGGTAGCCGACCGTTCGAGGGGAGTGTCATCCGCACCAACCGATAATCCAGTGATCGCGAGCCAGGTAAGACGGACATCATTAATGGCCAGTTAATATATTTAATGACCATATCAAAGGCAAATATATGGTATTTATGGGTGATTGGCAGATTATATTGCACAAATATATTGTATTAATGAATAATTAATATAATTAATGGGTTGGACAATTATGAGGCCAATAAATACAATATTAATGTTCAGGTAAAAGGATCTTATTCTAAATTACTATCAAAATACACATGGGTAGTTTTTTCTGACTTGAGCGTCAGAGTATTTTCTGCAGGACCATCTCTAGTCGGGGGGACAACTTAAACACTGGACGAACGGATTGACATAGTGAATGTCATATCTGCAGACAGAAAAGGCTAGGATTGAAGACGGACAACCTCAGACCCTAATTAAACCGAAACACATACTATTAGAGTTATGGTTAAAATCTATAATAGTGATATTTGTTGTTTATTTGCAAGTTCCACATTGTTTACTCTTATTAAGAAATTATTCATTATATTTGATATTTAAACAACATCGCTTAACAAAATAATCATCACATAATCAATTTAAAAATATACAAATTTTGTACTTAATAATTAAGATACAACTGAAAATATTTTTATTATAAAATAAGTTGAAACTTATTTTAGTTTATTAAACGAAAACATTAAATAAAATTTATACATCTAAACAAGTGTTAAATGTAATTTTTGTCTCTTCTTTATAATTTTATGATATTTTTTTTAAACTATACTACTTTCTTAAAGTATAAATATGTGAAAAAATAGAAAATAATATATTAAAAGTGATAATATATAATTTATTTATTTTAATATTAAAATTCACGTATAAGTATAATTTTATTTAAAAAGTTTTATTATTTAAATGAATTAAGTTTTATTATTTTAAATATAAGGTTAAATATGATTTTAATCTCTTTAAGTGAATATTGAAATTAATTTTCTTTTAAAACTTTAGTTTAATTTATTTTAAATGTATTTGATTATACTATTTGAGTTGTTTACATTGTTTGACATAAAACAATTGTAAATTATCAAATAAATTTAATAAAATTATATTAAAATAACTAAATTTACATATTTTTAAAATTAAAAGTGTTTCGAGTAGGGATTGAGATTCCTTACTCAAAGTATTAAAGTTGTCATGCAGACTGGATAGACCTCCTGATAATCCTACATTATCCAAATTCAATCTCTCTCATCTCTATCCGAGGCGTGGGGACGAGTACTTGTCAAAGCACTCTGACGCTCAAGTAAGTGACTTTGCATACTAATCTTTTAATAAAGATTAGTAATTAGAGTTAATTATTTGTCTTTCATGTTAAACTTATATTTATAAATATTATAATGAGTTTATCATTAACTCTGACTCATTAATCACCAATAAATGACTTTCATTATTTTTATTAATCTCTCGTCAGTGACTATTATTTTCCTTAACTGTTCAATAATAACTATTATAGCTCAGATTAATTATAAGTTAATTACTGTTTTGGACCCATTGATCACTTCTTTACTGTGGATCGCCCAATCATTAACTCACAGGTTAGTTATACATTACAAAAAGATTAAATTAAATTAAATTAAAATTTTGAATAATAATTATTTTTAAGTTTTATAAAAGTTAAGAGATGAAAATTATATTTAATCCTTAAATAAATAACATTTAAAAATAATTAATGAATAAAAAAGTGCATGAAAGAATGCAACACATATGCAGAGCCCCCACACACATGTGTGTATATATATATATAGACCGAAGAATAATGGTAGGTGATGACCAGCACAGAAAATGTCGATCTCAATCTCAATTCATGTTTTCTTTGTGGTTTTTTTTGCAGGGTGTTTGAATTTGCAGAATTCAATTGCAGCCATTCAGAAAAATGACTCAAGCGGTTCTATAGATATAAACATTATAAGCCTTTCCATTGAGAACGACTTACCAAGCTTACCAAAACTTTTCTTTTATTCTGATTTTCAACAAAAAGTGGAAATTGGGAATGGGAATAGAAATGCTTACGTAAAATTGCTGAACATGAATAACCACACCGGTGTATTCGTCTGGAAGCAGTGTGCACAGTTCAGCGTGATACCTAGCATGGAAAACGGACATCAACGTATTTTTTGGTCCGTCAGAGAAGATGCTTTGTATCACAGTTGGGACAATGCAAATTGGGAAAAAAAGGAATCTTGGGGATCTTGTTAGCCATTCTCTCATTTATTAATAATCAATAAATCATACAAAATCAAATAATTTGTAATTCTCTATTGCTTCGTCCAAATTTTAATTATGACTAATCCAGTTCTCATCTTTAATTTTAAATTAATTTATTAGATTAAAAGCGTTTCATAAATTAATTCATAAAATTAAAATTAGCTCATCCTTTCTTCAATTTTGTTCGTATTTTTTTTTAAATAAAAAATATTTCAATTGATTCTGTATAGCTCTAAAGTCATGCATCAACTTAATATAATTCTTATTTTAATTAATTATTTATTTAAAATAATTTTATGTGTAAATAAATATGAGATTAAATTATTAATATAAAAATAATATAAAAATACGAGGTTATATTATTAATATTTTAATTTATTATTTTACTTAACAAAATTTCATACATTAATAAATACGAAGTTGTTTGAGTTTTATTATTCTCATTACAAATTTATTATAAAATAAATTCAACGTTCATGTGATCATTTATAACTATTAAAATTTATTAATTAAAAACATTAAATGTATTTTACATGTATCCAAAAAAACATTAAATGATATTTTTTATCTTTTCTCTATACTTTTATGATGTTTTTCTGTTCTTAAATTATTATGCTTTCTTGAAGTACAAATGGAAATACACACACTATAAGTATATTTATTTATTATTAAAATAATTTCTTTTATTTAAAAAATAATTAGAATCAAACAAACAAGCAGTTAAAAAAGTAACCAGATAATTATGTTAATTTAAAAACTATAAAAATAATAATAATTTGATCACAATAAAAAGAAAATCCTCTTTACTACAGTTATTTTCCATTACATAATAAAGTATCTTCATCATTTTACATTTTTTTTGTCAGTTATCTTGATTAATAATTTTATGAAATACTATTAATATTTCAGTTATGGCTTAATTTGTGGGTTTGTAAATAATGAGAATGACACCAAAACCGTTAATTATGACCAAAGCTAAATGAAGCATTGAATTTAAATAAATGAAATGTAGACAAAACCAAATGAATCAAAAGTGTTTATCATAATGAAAGCATACGAATATTCACACGTCTTAATGGATTCTAACCGCGAGTTAATTGGATGTACTATGATTGAGTTAGGTTGGATTTAAAAAAAATATAATTTTTATGTGGAATAGTTTTTAATGTGGCTCACTTAGAATTTGGCTCACTCGAGTTAAACCTATGGTGAATCATTGACTCATCAACTCATCTAATTTAATTTAATTATTTATTATTTTTTGTTTTAATATTATTAGTTAATATTTTTTTTATTATATTGTAGATAAGGATAAAAAAATGTTTTAGAGAAAAATATTATAAACTTATCTATTCAATACTTTGATATTATAAATGGACAAGTGATAAAAAATGATCAATATTCAAAACTTATTTGTTCGCCATTGTTTTTGGATTACGCTTGAATTATAAAATATATTTTTTTATTTTGAATTGTATTTGGAGTTTAACATATTTTAGAGTAAAATTTATTTAAATTTCAATTAAAAAAATTATAATTTTTTTATTTTAAAAGAACTTATAATTAAGTGAGTCAATCTATTTAACACACCAATCCGTGATAAATTAAATCGAATTCAAATTTCTTTTCAACTCATTAATAAGTAAGCCGAATTGGATTAGCTAAGTGACCACGGATCGAGTCAGATTATCTGGTTTCACATCTATAAGATAGATAGAGAGAAGCAGAATGGTAGCTAACAAGCACAAAAAATGTGGATCTCAATCTCAATTCGTGTTTTCTTTGTAGTTTCGTTGCAGGGTGTTTGAATTTGCAGAGTTGGGTCTATGCTACTGCTTCAGATGCAGCCAGCCAGAGAAATGACTCAAACAGTTCAGTAGATATAAATCTTATAGGACTTTTCATTGAGAAAGACTTGCCTCAACGTTCAGCGTGATACCTACAACCGAAAAAGGACATGAACGTATTTATTGGTCCGTTAGAGCAGATGCTTTGTATCACAGTTGGGACAAAACAAATTAGGAAACAAGGAACCTTGGGGTCCTTGATAGCAATTCTCTCATTTACTATTAATCCATAATTCGTACCAAATCAAATAACTGTTACTTATCTCGCTATTACTTAATCCAAATTTTAATTATGATTAATCCAAGTTCCTCACCTTTAATTTTAAACTAATTTATTATATTAATAGTGTTTGATAAATTACTTCATAAAAGTAAAATAACAAGTTTGAGTTTTTCAATCTTATTGATTAATGCTTGTGATAATTTTTTTTTCGTATTCACAAATTTTTTTAAAATTTAAATAATTATTTATTATAAAAAAATATTTTTTAATTTTATTCTATTAATAATATTTTTTGAATTCGAATAATTATTTATAATAAAAACTATTTACATAATAAAATATTATATATTATTTTAATTTATAATTATTTTTAATAAATTTTTACTATAATTAAAAAAAACAAGTGTAATTATGTTTTTACTAGTTTTTACGCAATAACAATAATATCAGGAATTCGTTTATTTTGTGATTGTTTAAAATAGTATGCATTAATCAAAGCGTTCAAGAAGATTAGTGAGTACGATATCAAAATCAAAGAAATATAGTATAATATTACCGAAAAATATACCAAGTAATAGTCATATCTGCAAGGCCTATATATTAACAAAAAAAAATCCTATGAAGCATATAAGAAAAATTAAACGAAACTATTTTAATGCCGAGCTCTAGAATTTAATAAAATGATACGTATATATAGAAAACTTATCTTCTATATCTTTTTATCTTTACTTTTTGTTTTAATCGAAGAACTTTTATTTTTTATAAAATAATTTTCATCATCTCTTTGACTAATTTGATAATTAAAAAACTTTAAATCTTTAAAATATTTCATGTTATTATAATCTTAATTATATTTTTATTTTCTTTTAAATAATTTAATTCAATAATATATTAAATTATTTCTGAAACTCATTTAATCATTTTAGTTTTTTTAGTATTATTTATTTCTATCATATAAAATATTACTTTGATAAATTTTATACAATTATTTTTATTTTCTAATTTATTATCCTAAATATAATTTTATAATCACAATTATCTTTTATTTCCTATAATATAATATGTTAAATATATTTCTAGTTCTTAAATTTTTATAAGAAATCGAAGTTCATTCCAATTTCAAAGTTCAATATAATTTTATCCTCAAACTGTAAAATTCAATAAATATATTCCTTCTAACCAATTACACACACACGCACACTTAACACTGTTGGTTGTATGTAACATAATGTTGCTCTCATCTTCTAATTACCAAGTGAACTAGAATCAATTCAATGCAATTACCTTATCGTAATGAACCACTTATTTTACAGTTACCATTTTAAAAACTAATTAATAATTTATATTTAAAAAATTAGACTTAACTAACTAATTTATTACTCATTATAATTTAACCCCTACAGAACAGACACGAGCCCACACACGTATGTTTAAAATCTGTAAAATACACACATTTAGCTATTCCATGACTCATCTTCATTTCACCTTTATCTTTCTTCTCTATGAAATCCCTCCTCGTATACCACAGCGGCACTCACAGAAGTTCATTACTATGAAAAATACAAATCAATGTATGCACAAGGTTACGTCATATCCCAGTTACAGTTTGAAACATCTAACATATGTACAAGTTCAAGTAAACACCGGAACACAAGTAAAAGACTGGACATAACAACGGAAGCCCATCAGAGTAATTTCCAAAACATTATAATCAGACAGCCATGGTAGCTTGAAGCCAAGGCAAGGTTGACATTTTCATCTATGAATCATACCTTTTTAAGTATATAGATTTATGAAATATATGCCTTGACCAGATCTGTGTCGCTGCAAACTAAACCCGTCCTCGGGCAGATGATTCTACCATTATTCTTCTTCGCCATCTCTTCTAGAGCCTGCAAAAGAACACCAGATAATTAATAAACTTACCCTCATAAAAAGTGCTTATCCGTGGAATATCTAGAAGAGTGACTAGAATAACAGGAACCTTAGTGCTATAAACATATCCATTGGGCAAGACTTGCGGTGGATTCTCAGTGTCCATTAACTCCTTTGTTATATAGCAAACAAGCTTAGAGTGATGCTGCTTTGAGTATGGCAATGGCAGGGCTAATGTGCGGAAAGCTTCCTGTGATAGCGGATCTTCTTTTGTGCAATCATCCTCGTAACAATATCTTTATCAAGTCAAGGGACATATCTAAGCTTTAGCAATGCATACACTAACACTAACCAATCAAATTTACAAGAGGCTATAGTAATACAAGTATGATCCTTGAAATCATTCACAACAAATTAACACACACGGGTCATTATCATGAATTGATCCATAAGGGCTCAAGACAGATTATCAGTGTCAAGTATGAAATTTCACACAAAGAATGCTTTTCAACTTCAATATATATGGAGGGTTTTAAAATAACTGCATGAAAAGGGAACCGAACCACTCCAATCAAAAGGAATTTTCTTTAGTAGGCAAACCATTTAATACCATTAATTCCCTCAAAAGGATAAGGAAAGTCCAAGTGTTTAAAATATTTTTTTGGAAGGATGGCGGGGGTGTTTCAGTTATATGTATGCAAACATGGCTATCCACACACAGCATAGAAGCATCTAGCATTAAAAGAAGTGTTTCCAGATGATAATCAACAGTTCAAGTTGTCAATGGATACGGTGTCTTGAGAGCGGAAAGCCCAGCTTGCAGATAGATATTGAGCAAGGGTTCTAACGTCATGCCATATAACTTGCAGAACTCCTGTTTGAATTGGTCCACTAGAAAATCCCATTGCTTATCTTCAAATAAAACCTGTAAAAGAACATGTAAGAGAAAATTATAAAGATTTTAGTGCTGAAATGTCAGCTCCTCAAGACAATAATGCAGTAGGAAGCAAAATTTCTGGCAAAGAATTACAGTTTCAACAATATAATGTTTAGACTTTGTGTGAAATACTACAGGCATAAAAATCTTCGTCAACAAGTGATCAGTGGAACATAATAACCCGTGCAAATAATATTTCTTGTTGTTAACCTAATCAATACAGGATTTTTTTTTTCTTGGCCGTGTGAATTACATAAGACATGTGCTAGGTAAAAGTCCAATCGATTATTGCAATACTAGAGAATATAGCACAACTTAGAGGTTTAAGACAGTTCGATTTGTTGACTACAATTATTAACAACTAGAAACATTTAAAGTTTACATCAATTAGCATATTGGCTGTCATTCCTTTCTTTTCCACAGAGTAAAGTGTATATAATTAGCTTGAAGGACTACATGCTCTTGTACAACGGAGTTAATGTTTTTAACAGCAAAAGAAATGAAACAACTCTATCTTGTACTGTGTTATTGACATTTACATAGTTATCAGGTCCCAAACCACATCATGAATCAGTCGTTCAACTTTTCAATCATGAATGGGGGGAATCACAATGTATGATAAAAACTTAAACATACAAGCGCAAAATTAAATTACTCAGAAGTCACTAATTCATTCTTAAATGTCACATTGCTAGAGGAACTCGTGAACTCCATTAGCGCCCTTTCTATTCCATTCACATAACCATTGAAGACTTCTAAATCCTCGCATGAAAAGTGGGTAGGGGGGAAATGTAAAACAAATGTGGGGTGATACTAAAGGGTATCAAATTGCAATTCTAATTACAAATTCTAGAATTCTAACAACAGGGAACATGAATACAATCCTAACACCATTGCATTGAAAGATAATAAAATTAAAGACACCAGTATCGCTAACGCACAAAATCACTCAAAGACAAGGTATACTCACCTTGTATGTGGCACATTCAGTATCCTTTTTAAAAGCTAGTGTTGCAAGGACTCGCTGCAATTCTTTCATGTGAGTGGCTCCCCATGGCGCAAGATATTTCCTAGCATACGTGATAGCTCTCAAATTGTTCTCAGCTCTTACTAATTCTATGAACTCTTGAAGTCTCAACTGGAACTCCAATTTGCTCTGTCGTCATTAAACCACCAGAAATTTGCAATGGTAAATATGATCTGATGCCTTAAGTGTATTTGTGTATTTATTATTAACAAGTGTCATCCTATGAGAAACTCTATTGGCACTGGTGGGCATTTGAGAAAGTCTGGATTTGCATTAGTTTATAATTTTATTTTTATTTTTATTTTCAAACTTTAAGCAGACTAAAGACATTTTTATACTAGAGCAATACGGTGGTTATCCTTCTCTTAAATATGAATATTTTGTTGTTGCAGTATGTCTGAGATGATTTCCAATTCTAAATGCATTAAAAGAAATGCCGATTAGTATGAACCCAAAAGCCTAAACCATGACTCAGCCTATGGCACGGTGCACCAACTGTTAAAAAGATCAAACAGCAATATGAACCTTAGACTTCTTCAGCCTTGATTTATTATCAGCACACCATGCTAGGGCAGGCGCAACATCCTTATTTTGCAAAGCATCAATAACCTTTTTTGCTTCTTGGAATACATCAATATCAACAAGATCCTGAGACACCAACATAAGTGTTATTATTGTTAGAATCAATACCAAAAGAAAATGTACATTTCAAACAATCACACATTCGATAACCTTGTTCATTACCTGCAAGTTGCTGCTTTCTGCAAGTTTCACTGCAGTGTCATAGTATGACATCCTCAACATATAATCAACAAGAATCCGCTTCAAGCGAGTGTTATTCCATTCTGGCATGTTTTCCGCATCGGCAGATTCTAAGTGATCAAGACGCGCTCGACACTTTTGAGCTTGTAAATGCTCTGCCCGACTTCCCTCCTCCAACTTTAACATATTTTTTGCAAAAATCCAAATCATGATCATCATAAAACTCACGAAAGGCGAACATAAATTTCCAATTAAGCAACAGCTATACTTAATAACAAACGTAATCAATCATCGGAACAACATGAACCAAAAACCATGCTACAGATCATAACTTCACATAGTAACCCCTAACCACATTACACAGAGTATTATTAAGCACTCCCAATACAAAATTAACTATGCCAATCGATAATACAACGTTTGTTTTTCTTTATCACGCGATTAAACGAAATTCAAATCAAGAAAATTAGGTCAGCAGTTTACCTTTCTCTTGAGCCCTTGCAAGCGGGAGACAAGGGAGTTAAGATGGTTGACGGCGTCATCTGGGGAGAGGTCAGCGGCTTCGTTGACGCCGGATATGACGGCGGACATCTCCTTCTCGACGGCGCGGTGGTTGGCACGGAGGGTTTTTTTGTAGTGCTCGAAAGGAACCCTGAGGAACTGGTGCTCCAGCTTCAGAGACTCTGTCAGTTGGGGAAGGTTCGACGGCGGAGGCGGCGCCGGGTTGAGGGTGACGGCGATCGGAGTTCCGGTGGCGTTGTTACCGTTGGGAAGGGAATCCATTTCCATCGGGGAACAATGGAGAAGAAAATAGAATCTCAGATTGCTAAGTGGATTGGATAAACTATGCTTGTACTTCAAAAAATAAAATAAAATTATATTTGCCTTAATTTTACACTTGTTTAATTTCATTAAATTTCCATATGGCTAACTATAGGATTAATTTTTTCTAACACGATCTTAATATCTCAATGTTTTCAATTTCTTTTTGTTATTTAGTTTTCTCTTTAATTTTGATCATTAAATATTTGAATTCAAAATTTTACAATTTATACGAATTATATTCGGTTTTAGTTTAAATAAAATCGTTTCTTATAAAAAAAAATAGGTATACTTGATATCACTAAAAAATGTTGTATCACATTGATTTCTTTCCATCGTTGAATATCTATCATCATTTATGAACTAATAACACGTTGCAGACTTTGTTTTCTTAATTAAAAAAAACTACATTAACATATAAGCTTTAAAAACTAAATAAACTATAGGAGCACTTAACAACTTTTAAAATTGTAAAAGTTTTATTAGTTAAAATCTCCATGACTAATAATCAAATCTATTTTAAAGTTCAACAAATTTACTTATATCCTTATATTTAATGTCTATCTACAGTTTATAATGAATAAGGATAAATTTCAAATTTGATCTCTTCAATTCTTTATTTTCAATTTTGATCTCTCTAGTTTTTGTGATTTTAATTTTTAAAATTCTTATTTCTGCGTACGCTTGTTTCTATATTTTATACTTTAACTAACTAAACTATTTATCGATGATACCTTAAATGAATATACTAAAATTAGAGTTCAATTAGATTAACAATAAAACATGTAAAATTGAACATAACAAAACTGTCTATCCAGGCATGGAAAAAAGTTTAAAGTAAACCTTTTGATACAAAAACCACGAGGAGCTTCCCACTACGAAAAACAACACCTCACAAGAGGATCTAAGCTAAATTAGTATTTACATTTGATCACGACACAAAACTGGCGAACCAGGGTAACAAATTTTGGCGAGAGATTTTCCGGTAAAACACTGTTCATTAGTTCATGTTTCAAGCCATGTCAAGGATCCCATTATCAAATACTTGCTTGGAAGCTCTCCAGAAGACGGAGCAAGGTATGTTATCTTCTTTCTGTAAGTTACAAAACAACAATACAAGCATTCATCATAAACTGCAAAATAAAATGAATTATTAAATGGAACGATACAAACCTCTGAATATCAATGTCTGTTACATAAATGAACCCGGCAACATTGCTGCACCAGAAAAGACATGACATGGTAAGAAGACGTACTTGTAGGAACAAGGAATGGAGATGAGGACGTAATATCTCAAGAATGGCCATTTTTATGTATAGAAGTGTCAGAAAATTAAATAGATAAACAAAGTTTTAAGAATAACCATTTCCATTAAAGCAAATCAAATCATATCGGATGGATAATTTCAAGTAGACTTCAAATTAACAGCATAAAGGGTCACCAGTTTCCATTTGGCCCACACTGCTTATCAAATAATAATCGATACACAAATCTCTCAAGTGTCACCATATCTGTACAAGGGACACTACTCCTCACACATACAAGCAACCACATCACTTTACAACAAAACAAAATGCATGATCAAACTTACTGGCTTCAAAGAAGTTTAAAACTTTATGATTAAAATTGGAACCACAGTTACCTGGAAATGATCTCATCAGGTTCCTTGGCAAATGAGACAGCAAGGACAAGATGGAGCAAATCACGATTTATGTTTACAGGTACAACTCTTGTTGGATCTGCAGCAGGTTCCGCTCCAATTGGCAAGGCTGACCGTGGGGCCTGTGGCCCACCACCAACTCGATAAACAAACAAATCACTAAAATTTGCAATATTAGAATGTGGAGAAAGATCATTTGAAAGGCCATAGAAGTATTCCTGTGTCAAAATCAAATGGCAGTAATGTTAAACAGTGTCCAGGGGGAGGAAAGAAAAGAAAACCCTCATCCTACTACACTTCCCAAGGCTAATAAACAAATTGTTCGTATTTGTAAAAGTGATCTACTGTCAATATAGTTTTTCGATTGCACGAGAATAGACATTCTAAACACCGACTAAGGGTACATGAATATCGAGGAAGCAGCAAATTTCAAGATAAAAAAAATAAAAAATTACCAACCGTTTCACTATTTATGTTGACAACGGAAACATCACTAAAATTAACAATCTTTTCGTTTAGATTTTTCAAATCTTCCAGAATACAAAACTACTGCTTGTAACTTAACAATGAATATTTTTTATCCTACATATTTCTGAGCACTTAACTTCCCTAGGCGTAAGAATAATGACGTACTCCTATATTAACAGATAAACTCAGAAGAAAAAGTTTCCCAGAGATAACAGACTTTCATAGTTTAAATTTAAATCCTCAAGAATGAAAATAAAAAAAAAGGAAGAAAAATATAAATTTGAGGTTAACACATGTGTAAGATATTCAAAAGTAGCAGGTAGGTTTACCCTTATCCTGTAACTTCTGGCCTTCTGTCTGACTTTTGCATTCCTAGATACAACTCCACCTGACCTCTGAAGTTTCACAACATCTACTTTGGGCTCACTCTTAAGCACATCTTTGAGCATGCTGCACAATTTTTCCTATAAGAGGTTCAAAGGAATGACTGAGACACTGAGCTTCTACAGAATGCAAGAATTACTAACATGTACAAGGAAAGTATGAAATTTTAAAAATATGATAGTGGGGATCATTGGAACTGTCTCTCAACGCATAACTAATATAGAATATGAAATGATGCAAATGTTAAATAGTACATAGTATATAGATGCAAGGCACACACCTGACCTAAAACCAAGACAACATTGGCCTTGAATGTACGAATTGCATGCAAGAGCAACTGCAACAGACACACACAAGAAGAGAGTGAGCAAGGAAAGAGCACTATAATCAAAATTAGCAGTAAGTTACACGTCGGAATTGTGATTAGTTTAACAATCATAAGGTAAAGTTCACAGGCGAATTACATCATAGCCTACTCCTTCTATCCATCCCATAGTATTTATCACCATGCCCGAAGCTCGAGATTCAGCATTTCCAGTAAATTGTCTCTCAATCATCCCTGAAAGCTCCTTGACAAGCACTTTATACAATTCTACGTTGTTGCTGAAAAACAAATACATTCAGATTGGATTTTCATTTCCTTAATGTGCTACCAATAATTTAAAAATCTCAAATCAATGAAAGTTCTTATATAATTTTGGCAATGTATGATAGAGGTTACATCAGCTATACCTTGGAGTTGCATGCCCGTAAAAGTATACAAGAGGCATTTCAAGTGGAATACCTTCCACAGGATCAATGGGCATTTCAATTGGAGTGGCAGCAATGCATCCAGGAATTGTTATAGAGCCTTGGCCAATATCCAAGTCAACAAAGGTAGGTTTCCAACCTTGTTTAGCCGCCCAACTAAGAAGCATCCTGGACAAGGTACTCTTTCCAGAATCAGTAGGCCCTACAACAATGACCCTAGGACCCTGAAAAACAAAATTCACATACAACAAGCTTTACAACTTACACATGAAAGAATAGCATCTGAATCTATGATAAAATCACAAACTTTCAAGTCTATCAGCACAATTTACTTAGAATAGAGCATTGTTTTTGACAGTTCATGTTAACATTGAAAATTATAAGTCACACTAAGTAACAACAAAAACTTATCATGAGAAATCCAAGCTTCTAAAATATGTCCATGGCCACAATTTTGGCCCCAACATCAAAGTTTTAAGGGACTCCGCCTCCACAACGAAACCACAACAGTGTCAATAGGATTTGTCAGCAATTTCCCATAATATCAAGGAAAGGGACATAACCACAACCCCGATTTAAAATCTTTTGTCAGCCATCCAGACAATCAAGCAAAAAGCACGAGAAAATACCTGAGAAGATTCAAAATCATCAGGTGATGAAGCTTTGGCACGACTTCTTCTTCCATCCAGTATGGCATGCACATTTACATAGCTTACCATGGGAGTCTGCACTCAAAAAGTTGTATTCTCCGAATCACTGATTTCTCAAATAGTGTCATATTTATTTTCTTGTTCTTTTCTTGCCATACCAACAAGTTAGAAAGGAAACATTCAATAAGGCTACTACAATGGCTTACCTCATCGGCAGTGTAATCAGTTTCAGTAGCTCCGTCCATTTCAATGGTCGCACCAAACCAAGTAAACACCTGCCACAACACAAAGTAGCATTCCCCTTATCAAAAGAAAAAAGAAAGAAACGTGAACACAACAAAGAACTTGATTAATAGAGAAGTTACAGCGAACTTGAGTCTGGGAGGGAAATTGAGCCAGATTTCGGGAGGAAGCTCGGTGCCGAAAATTTCAGCAGTTCCGTTAAGGAGACGAAGGCGAAGTGGTGCGTCGTTACCCACTTCTATTCTGAGTTCGCTTTCTCTCTCCAATTTCACTTGCTTAATGGTGGATGCAGATCCCGAACCACCCACAGGACCTGCACCACCGTAAGCCATTTTCTTTTCGTCTCTGAAACTCCAATTTCACTTTTTTTCTGCTTCGAATCAAATTGGTATGGCGTTAGGGTTTGCAGATGGGACAGAAAACGAACGGATAGGGCAAGAAATAAGAACAGAGAGTATAGGAGTTACTTGGAAGAAGATGAAGAGTCTGATAAATTAAGTTTTTAAAATTAAATTATTAAGTTATTACTCTCAACTTTATATTACCAAACACATTTTTTTTTATTCTAGTAAAAATTTATTAAACTATAATTTTTTTTATTAGAAATAGTTATAAAAATAAATAATTATTTAAATTTTAAAAATAAATATTAAAGATATCAATTAATTATATTAATTTAAAAAATAATTAAATTTAAATTAACTGTTATTAAAAGATAAAATAAAATATAATTATTTTAGATTAAAATAACAGTTACTTAAAATTAGTATATAAATATGTATATATACGAAAAAATTTGAATCCCTCCATATATGTATAAATTATTTAGTATTATAGTATAATATATAATAAACTACTACATATTTATAACTATATTATTTAGATTATAGAAATATATTGTATACAATCTGTCGTTTATTATAGTTTTGAATTGGTTGGATCGAAAAAAATTAACATTTTCAATTAATTTGGTTTACTTGACTCAATTAGATTCGAGTCTCTTTATTTAATTTTTTTATTCAATAAATATAAAAAATAATTTAAATATTTAAATATTATTAGTGAGTTAACATGCTAATTTATTAATTTATGTAAATGGAACAAAATTATAAAATTTCTTATTTACAATAAAGTGAATTGAGTTAACTTGGTTTTAATTGGGTAAACCAACTTGTAAACTAAATTGATTTGCTTTGAATTGACTATGAAATAAATTAGTAGAATAAGAATTTGTTATATAAATAATTTTTGAATAATTTATTGTTTGGCCTTAAATGTGGAACATTCACAAATTTTAAGCTTTTAATATAAATATATTTTTACTAAAATAATTATTAATATAATTCAGTTTCAACATAAGAAAAAAAATAGTATAAAAACTAAAGTTTTATTAATTTAATTTAATATTTTATGAATGATTAAAATAATTATTATGTATATATTAAATAAGAAAAATTATAGAATTAATTAATTTTTAAGTCATAAATAATATTTTATATTAATTATAAAGTTTTACATTTTATAATATGTGAATTATGTTAAGATACGAAAACAATAATTAAATTAGTGAAAATAAGTATATAAAAATATAGAAACTTAATTAAAAAATATAAAAAATTTAATACTAATAAATAAAATAATAATAAAAGTTTAATTAAAATATATAAATTTATGAGAGACTTAAAATTTGATTAATTTTTTTATTATATTAAAATTAAAACATTTAACTGTTTTTATAACCTATGAATTTTATAATAAAATAATAGTAAGTTGATTTAAAAAAAACAAAAATAATTGTCATTTTCTTTTTCTTTTCATACTAAACAAAAATAAAATAAAACTTATTTTTATTTGGAGTGTATTTTTTGTCCTGATAAATTTAGGAAATGAACTTCAGAGGAGGAATAAGAAGGATTTTGAGTTTACATACAAGACTATAGCATAAGAATCCTTAACACTAAAATAATATTTGTATCTATTTACAAGAAGTTGGAGTTAAAATGTCATCAAAGTTTCACTAGTAACAAAAATTAAAATCTTATTAGCATGAAAAAAATATCTAAAATATACATGTATGATAATGTATGTTAACATTTTAAGTTAAAGAATAAAAAATATAATTAAAATATTATTATTTTAAATTTTTAAGTGGGTATTTTTCTTTGTTAAGAAATATTAAAATATCACGATCCTTCATAATATGTGTAATTGTATAAGTACTTAAATGCTAAAAGAATAAATCAGTAAATACATATAGTCATATTCATTTAGTAAAATTGTAACAAACAAAATGGTTTCTTTTTAACCATGTGTCATAAATTCAAAAAATACATTCATATAATTATAAATTGAATTAGTATATCATTCATCAACCAAATTCAGTCTATTTAAAAAGTGTATTCAATGGAACAGCGCATGGAACAAAAAGAAAAGGGAGTGTGCATTAGTATAAAAGAGAGTGTAATCAGTAAAAGTAAAAAAGTTGCTAGTGAATTTCTGGTTAATTGGTCCAGATTATGTGAAAATTTACGAACAACAAAATAAAAGTATTTGAAATATTATTTACGCAGCCCCATCAATTTTCTTGCTGCACCCGTCTAAGTTTGAAGGAATTTTTTTCCAAAATAAGAATAGGTTAAATGTCTTCGGAAAAGTGAAAAAGTGTATTTGAAAAAGAATAATGATACTTTGACAATATTTATTTGACAACATTTTAACACTATCTACGTATCATTCTGTGATTGATCCATGTTAGTGTTAATGATTATTATTATTGATTGTAGAGTGGATCAATCACAGAATGATACGTAGATTGTATTAAAATGTTGTCAAAGTATCATTATCCTTTCAGAAAATATTTTCAGAAAATGATTTAAATGATTTAAGGTATTTTGGAGAATAAAATCAAGAGTAATAACACATGAATAAATTTGATGGATGCAGAATGTAACAACCAAACATTTGTTGGGTTTGGGTGGATGTTAAAGTCATCTCACCGCAGCTTCTTCTCGCACTCCATAAATTATATTTTCAAATTCACTTTTTTTACTTCTAAAAAGCGTAAAAATAAACTTTTTTAATATGGGATACAGAGAGAGTTTATGGATATATATAAAAATAAATAATGATAGTTAATATAAATTTTTTTCACAATATTTTAACATAATAAATATATCATTTTTTCACTAAGTTTAAAGTACATTAGTACAATAATAATTAAATAATGATAATTATTAAAATAACACGTGTACTGACTGTATTAAAATATTGTCAACATTATATATATCAAAATACTCTTCTTCTTTTTTTCATACAAAAACTATCCAAACACAAAGAAGAATGTTAAATTGCATAAGTCATAATTTGCATGCACGATTAATTGATGAACATCCTTTTTATTTATTTTATTGTTTATAGTTTATTTCATCCATGAAACGACATTTTCCCTCTTAAATCAAACTAAATTATGATAGCTAAAACAAAAAACTCAATATTATATTAATTAATATAATGACATAACATAATCACACAAACAGAAAGTGAGTTTTAAGTCTAATCCGATAACAGTCTGACAACGGGTGGAAACAGAAATGTTCACTTAGGACTCGCTAGGATAGACTCTAACTATGTTAGTCATAGACTTTAAGCCTAACTTAACTCCACAAAATCGGATTGTAAGGTGAGATTTACACCTCACTTATTTTAGATACTTATTGTTACAAGGTGGGGGTATAAAATTATTGATATGTTTTTGGGTTGATAACGAAACGGTTAGACGACATCTTGAGCATTTTGTGTATAAAGATATGGGAGACACAAACGTTTGAGTAGGGACATGGGAGACACACTCATGTAATGTCCACAGTTTATAATTTCAAAACGCGAATCTGTGTTACCAAACATTTTGATGAGTCGGAGTAGGAGCTATTGGGTGAATCTAATGCCAGAAGACAATGTTAACATTGTAACAACTTGGGACTATCAGAAATATTTAATAAAATGTAATTTATACAAGACCAGTATCTTATATAAGATTTTCATGTCAAAAACTTATGATTTATAGGCATATATTTAGATATATAATGTTTTTGGTGAACAAAATGAGATTTAAAAATCAAATATATGCAATGTTTAATGGAGTTCCATCCTATTTTGAATGGAGTTGACCATTTTTTTTTATCCTGATCGTTATATTATACTCAATTAATATATATAATTGTTTTTATCATATAAATTATAATAAACTCGTAATGTTTACAAATTAAACTTAAGTTATAATATAATTATAATTTTAATTATACCAAACATAATTTCTTACAACGACTACAACAAAAATATATATTAAATGTTACTTTTTTTTCTAATATTTAACTCGATTTTTATATTATGGTAATTCTTTATATATGTTTTACAAAATATAATACAAAATATTTTTTAACTTCACATTGTTTAATATTTTAATTAATTTAATTTAGAGTGCAACATGATTAAGATATATATTTTTTTATACTCAATACATTAAACATAATTTAACTACCATATAATTTTTCATGAATTCTTGTACTTTTGAATTGTGATAAAATAAGGTTAAATGACTTTTTTTATCACGTTAAATATTTTAGAAGTTTCACACACAACATATGTATAATATATACTGTAAATTAAATAAAATACTTTCACATTGGAGAGGAATAACTTGTTGAAAGAGATTTATACTTGATAAAAAGAAATTAGAATTTTAGTATAAAAGTGAAATGATGCTAATTTGAGTAATAAGTTAAAAAGAAAATAAAAAATAATAATACTTTTGACATGTATAAATTTTTTATAATCGTTTATTTATTATTATTTTTTTCTTTTAAAAAATAAAAGACTTGCTTTTTTATAATTATTTTATTTTTATAATATGTATTGTAAATATATGTTTTCCTGTCAATATATAAAATAATTTTGTAAAACATGGCATAAATAAGACAAAGATTTTGTAACAGTAAATAAAGTAAATGTAAAAGTGTCTGAATAGTATATCTGTGCACTCTTTGTCTGAGAAGTGAAAGGGAAGATTTATGCTCTTTTTCACCAATCATAATGCTCCGTCAATCGTGCCCATGACCCCTCCGTCATCAATCACCGTTCTACCATTCTTTTTAAATAATTTAATTTTTTTACAATATTTTAATATTATCTGTATAATTATCTGATTAGTTTATATTATTATTATTAATTATAAAATAATTTTAAACAAATCATAAAATGATACGTAAATAATATTAAAATATTGTTAAAAAAGTATTATTAAAATATCATTATTTTTTTTAATCAGTCATGATGCTTATATATTCTTCTTTTTTTGGTGAAAATAAATTATATACTATTTCTTCTCATAATCCGAAATCTTTTAATAACAAAACACATAACTGACTATAAATATTACTTAAAATATTCCCTACAAATATAAATTGGTATTATTAAATGATTTAACAATAATATATATATATATATATTAAATGCAGACTTTAAATTTAATTCAATAATACTACAAAATTAATTTTTAAAGTTAAATTTACGCTTATTTATATATTTTAAATTAGTTTTATGTCAATGATACGACACTTTCAACCATATGTGTTTAGAATGAATAGAAAAATTACAAGAAAAAAAAATTGAAACATGGAATCCATATCCATTCTTTTCCTGGTGGTGTTGTTCTTTCATGAAACATAATTATGCGTGGCATAACCTTTTAAATTTGGTACCTTTTGTTATGTTAATAATAATAATGATTAGGGTGAAAATGATTCCTCTTGCAGCTGGTGCATGATGTCCACAATCATTCTTTCTGTTTATTTTTGTGATTCTTATATTCAATTTGTTGAAGAATAAAATACCCATTTTCAAATAACTTTGATGTTTCGTTATATTATAAATTAATTAGAGTCAGTTGAAAAAAAAACTGTAGTTTGTTCCTTTCTATCTTATCATCCAATGCCAATACTATTATATGTTCTAATTTAAAAGTATATTAGATAATGTTGTTAGGTTCAATTAAATTATCTACTATATTATTTGTTTTGAAATTTATTTTTTTGTATGATTTTTTTAAATATTTTATAGAATTATAAAAGTAAAATGTATTTAAATTATTTTGATAGATGTGAAACTATTATATTTATAAAAAGAAAAAAAAAATCATAACAATAGTTAAAAGAAACTGTGGGTTGGTTTTCGGAATTATTTATTTATTCCTTCTAGTTGATAATTTTGTCTTCAAAACTATTTTTTAATTTCGTTATAATAAAAATTTGTCTTTAGAATTTTCTTTTTATATTCACATATATAACGAAAAAATCTTAATTTTAATTTTGTTGATAGATTAGTTACTATATCTCATCTATCATCTACTTTGAAACTTATACTTCCTTTCTATTTTTAAAAGATGCATAAAAAAGTATAGAAAGAAGACAAATAATATTCGGTAAGATCTTCTTAAAATTAATTTTCTTATTTTTTAATAATTATTTGTATAAATATTTATGATTTTTTTAAACAATGATTTTTTTTCGGATGAAAACATTTGACATCATTGTAGTTTTCTGTGAACTATAATCCGATAAATTTTTTTTTTTAGTAATTATATTAAAATTCATGTTTATACTAATTTTTGAGAGTGTAAATTTTTATATTAACGATGTACTAAAATTACAATTTCATTTCAAAAACTATATTTACAGTTTTTTTCCTACTTATTGTTAATATAAAATAATAATTTATTACAGTTGTTTCCTACTTATTGTTAATATAAAATAATAATTTATCAAAATCAACTGCATTTATAATTTTTATTTATCAATATTTCATATTTGAATCATTCTCAATACACATGTTAGAAATTACGTTCAATGTATCACGATAAGGCACAATTAAAATATGTATTATGATACTAAAAATACACCAATATAAACAAGATGTTTTTCTATTATTATTTATTATTATTTTCACGACACTTTCCTTTTCTATATTTAATTTTAGACATTATGTATCTATTTCATGAAATGGTAGAGAGCTATATATTTGAATTTAAATGATATTGATATAATGTAAATATTATTTATTTAGTCATAAATTATTACACACAATTAGATAGTTAATCTAAAACTAAATACTTGCAAATTTGTTTGTAAGGTAATTTTAAGTAATTACTTAAAAGTATAAAACACAAATGATTTTGGAAAACAGTTAAATTCGATACTTTCTTTTTATTGGGTTGACGAATATGTATATTAAAATAGAACAAACCAAAGCTCAAGAGAAAGTGGAGAGAAGAAACATTAAAAAAAGGTCAAAAGAAATATTAAATAACAATCTTAACATCATTATAACGATTAACTTTATTCATCCTTGAAAATAAAGTTGCATCATCGTCCAAGAAAAAAAAGGTTCTAATAATATCAGTATGCTCCATGCATCGTAAAGCTGAGGTTCAAGCTTTTGACTCTATTAAAAAAACACGCATTTGTATGATAAATAAATTACATTTAACATATAACCAGACCAACTAATTTGGTTTAAGGTGAATGTCATTTTTTAATTCTAATCTTTATTATAAGTATTTTAGTTTCAAGTTGTTCATATATATATATATATATATATATATATTTCCTATTCATAAACAAATACATATTTATATGGATATTTTAATAACTTTTATTTTTAATTTAAAATAAAAAAATTACAAATTATTCAAATATTCTTAATCTTAAAACTTAAAAAACATAATATATAAATATTTTTATCAACTAAAATTTGATACACTTTAACAAACCCACATATATATATATATATATATATATATATATATATATATATATATATATATATATATATATATATATATATATATATATAATTGATTGTTTTAGATACTATAATTTTATTTTAAATATATTTTATTCTTAAAAAATATCTCAAAAGATAAAAATAGAAAAAAACATTTAAATCACATTAAACCTAAATTGTCAACATATTTAGAACTAAATATATCAGAAATATTAAGTAATTTTTTACATAAGTGATTAAATTTTAATAAATAACACTTCAACTTCTCATATAATAATTATTTTTGATGAAAAAATACATATGATTTTTAAAATTCTCGATCAACTTACACAAAATGATTTTAGCTTGATAAATAATTTTTAATTTGTGTTTGATATACAATTGCCATCCTGTTAGATTGAAGTTTAAAATAATTGTCATCAATGCGAGATATTTGTGGTCTATAATTTCACCTTTAAAAAAAAAAGTGATTTATTCTCTTTATTTTTTTCCATCAATATATATAAAGAGAAATGCATGTAAATTGCGAATTTTTTTAGTATACAGCACAGTTGAGTTTTATTATCTAAACGTATTTAGTTCAATAATATGATTTATTATTTATAATCAAAATTTGACTTTCAGTTTCGGACCGAATTCTGAATTTTTTTCCATGGAACTGAAATTATAGACAATTTTAAAGACTAAAAAGGAATAATTAAAATAATCATTATTTTATTGAAATAATAAAAATATAATAATAATCTAATTAATATAAAGTCTATCAAATTTGGAAGATTAGGTTAGAACACGGAATTGTAACGTTTTGTTTTCTTTTAACTACGGACCAAAACCGAAAGCCATTCAGATAAATATTTGAATCAATAAAATCTTATCTGTCCAAGCGTGCTGGTTTAGAAAAAAATAATTAAGTAAATTAAAAATATTTAGAAAAGTTAAAGTGTGGGCCCCAGTAGTGAAACGACAGGGGAAGGCTGCGCATGATCCAACCAAAGAACGCTCCTATCTTGGACCGCACATTCCGCGCGGCATACGAAGCTTTTGAATTTAATTTCATGACCCTTTTGCCCTTCGTCTTTTCCCAATATTCCCACTCACTGCTTCACTTCCAATGCTCTTCACACTCCTCATTCTTAATCATTAAATCTCAATCTTTAAGGCAAAATCATTAATTTCCCATTTCAATTCCATTTTTCAAATTCACTTTTCATACCAATCATATTATCGGTTACAATTTCTCAGTCAAACCTTCGTTTTTGTGTGTAATTTTTCTTAACTCCACAATTAAAAACCTCTGCTTCCTTTCAATTTCGAATTGTTCGTCTGCGCAATCTTCTTTTACCGTTTGAAACCCTGTGAGTTCCTCTCTCTCTCTCTCTCTCTCTCTCTCTCTCTCTCTCTCTGTATATATCTTGTGTTTGGACATTTTTTTTTCTTTTTGTTGAGTTTGTGTCTCCTGGGAAAGTTGATAAAGGACAATTGGAATTGGAAAAGTTGGTTTCACTTTTTCTCCACCTCACTCACGTCAGCAAAACCCTGAATTTCAGGTTTTCTTTCTTTTAGGGTTATGCAATTCAGGCTTTGTGGAGCAAGGAAACTGGGCACACCACTGTTTCCTTTCTGTTTTTAGCTTTTCTTTATTCTTTTCTGAGTAATTTATGAGAAAATTGGATGGTTTTAGGATGTGGGTCTGCGATAATACGTTTTCTTTTGTATGGTTTATGGTGTTGTTATTGTTTACTTGATGGAATTGATTAATAATCGGACCATGTTTGTCGTATGAATCCAAGAAACAGGGTTTTTGTTTGTAACGGGCAAGGTTTGGGTTGAGGATAATGTCGTCTTTTCGTTCACTGCATCAGCTTGGTTGTTGGCTGGATATATTCTTACTAATTAATTAATAATGCCTGGTCGTATCCGTTGCGTTTTGATATTTTTTGTTTAATTTTTATTTTGAAAAAGTGAACGTTGTTGAAATCAAATAATCGGTGTTTCTCTTAGGTGTAACGTGTTTTTCTGCTACTCCTTAGTGTGATCTTCTCCTTTCTTCTTTCTTCTGTTTTATTCTCCTTTTCCAATTGGTGGGTTTGCGGCACTGGTTTGTATAATCTTGTTTTACTTTTTTATTTTTCTGTTTTGCTTTTCTGTAGTAGGCTGTCATCTGCCTTGGTCCTGGAAATCTCCGGAAGCTGAGATTTGATGAGCTTGTGGCAGTGATTGTAGGGAAGGTTTAACGCATGAAGAAACTATTCTTTTTCAAATCTTCTGCGTCTAGCAGTGGAAATAACAATGCAACTCCGCCGAAATCAACAAATAAGCAAAAGGCATGGGACAGTGTTTCCGAGATTGGAATGAACAATCAAGCTTACGGTAAAGCTGATGATTATTTCCAGAGCTCGAAGGGCTTGTTCTCCAAAACTCGAAAAAATGTTTCTGATGATCAGAGTTCTTCTGGTGTTCCAGATCTTAGAAGGAGCAGGTCACTGTCGTCATCTGCTTGCCAGTTCAGAGATCCAACCAGGTCTCCTTCAAGTAGCATTGTTAGTGATCCATATCATCAATTTGAGCGTTCATCTCGGTGAGACTTGATAACCTAACTTTTGAAGCATATTGTTGACTGAACTGAAGCTTATTCCACGTTGTATTGGCTACATTTTGCACATATTTATTTTGGTTGAACTTTCTGTGTGTATATATCAGTTGTCAGGCTCCTAACTATGAGAAACAAAAGCGGGACAAGACAACCCAAGTTTCTTCTGTCCAGAATTCGCACAGATACGAGAGACCTGGGTCTACCAGTTCTTCAAGATCCCATCACGAGTCATCTGGGAACTCATCCACTTGTTCCAGCAACATTTCAAGTAAGGTTGTTGATCGTTACATTGATGGAGAGCAGCATCCGGAGGAAAGTAGGCCCAGGAACAATTCACAAAGAAATAATAGTAGACATGGGAGCTATGGTATGAAGCTTCCTCCAAAAGTTCAGCTTACAGCACCTAATTCACCAACTCAGGGAATCAAAGACAAACCAAGGGTTCATTCATTTAGAGAAGCTAAAGTTCCACGCCATCGGTTCTCATCCCGAGATTGGGCAGAAAATTGTGTTGGACCAGAGTCCCCGAGAAGTCTTGCAAAAAATGTGATTGAGAGACTTTCTCAGTCATGTGATATCCCGAAGACATGTTCGCAGAATGTTAACACTGATAATCCAATCACAATTGAAGATATATATTCTAGATCTGTTAATGGACACTATGACTCTGATTTTGATGATACTCGGCCTAAAAATAATTTGTTGGATGAGCCCTACAGAATGACAAATGGCTATCATGGCATCGATGGCAATTTTGAGGGTTTAAGCTGTGATGAACCTGAAGAGGATGCGGATGCAGACCTAATAAGAAGATCAAAGGAGGCTGAGGAGAGGGTTATTCTTCTTTCAAAGAAACTGGAACGAGAAAGCTTTTTTCCTGATGGTAGTTATGATGTGTCAGTACTGATTCAGACAATCAGACATCTACTAGAGGAGAAAATAAGTTTGGCTCTGGAAGTTTCAACCCATCTAAGGTCTCAAATTTCTGACAGAGTCTCCGCCAGAGAAGAACTTAGCCGTGTCAAAACAGAACTTGATTATCGGACTCAGAGACTAGAAAAAGAAAAGAATGAGATGCAGTCAGCATTGGAGAAGGAATTGGACAGGAGGTCAAGTGACTGGTCGTTTAAACTTGAGAAATACCAGTTAGAGGAGCAAAGGCTCCGTGAGCGAGTTAGAGAGCTTGCGGAGCAGAATGTGTCACTTCAAAGGGAAGTCTCCTCTTTAAGTGAGAGGGAAATGGAAAGCAAAAGTGTGATGGCGTATACTGACCAACAACTCAAGGCATTGACTGATAACACAGAGATAATGAAAAAGGAAATTCTGGGTTTGCAGCAAAATCTATTGGAACTACAAGAAAAATATAAGGTATCAGAAGAAAACAGGGATTGTATCCTAAGAAATTTTGAAGAGAAGGAGAAGGAGTGCAAGGAGTTACACAAGTCTCTGACAAGGTTATTAAGAACTTGCAGTGAGCAAGAGAAGTCAATAACTGGATTACAAGATGGGTTTAGCGAGGAGCTTCATAAAACCCAACCCATGGAGAGTGCTGACAAGCACACTGCAAAAATGCGAATGGAGCAAATGAGATTGACTGGAGTGGAACTTGCCTTGAGAAAGGAGTTGGAGTCTTGCAGGTTTGAGGCAGATTCTCTTCGCCATGAGAATATAATGCTCTTGAATCGGTTGAAAGGTGACAGGAAAGAATGTGTTGCTACTACTTATAGACTAGATAAAGAACTATGGGCTCGCATCTACTGCCTTCAGAATCAAGGCCTAACAATGCTAAATGAAAGCACATACTTGTGTTCAAAATTACTGGAATTCGTTAAAGGTAAAGGAAACCATCTTCGCCAAAATGTCCAGCTGGATCAAGAAGTGATTGGAAATGGTTTAGATGGGCAATTTATTGTTGAATCTGAAACTAAAATTCAGGGGCTCAAAAGTGGCACTGAGGGTTTAGCAAGGAGTTTGCAGACGATGTCTTCTTTGTTGAAAGATAAGTCAAATCCATTGACTTCCAAATTTCAATCAGAGTGTATAGAGGCTGGTAAACTAGCCACGATAAATGATCAATTATCTGAGGTAAATTTCTTCAGAAAGTTTTACTTAATGGAATTAAATTGTGAAACCTCTGTTCTACTGTCTGCGTGTTGATTTATTTTAAATCTGTTTTACAGAATTTGTTCATTGAAAATTCATGTCGATTATGTTGATACTTGTATAGGATACATTAAGAACTGAACTTAAAGCAGAATGTTTGTTGACGAGCTTATTAAGAGAGAAACTGTACTCTAAAGAGCTCCAAGCTGAGCAGATGGAAGCTGAACTTGCTACAGCAGTGAGAGGAAACGACATACTTAGATCTGAGATGCAAAATGCTTTGGATAATCTTTCAAGCTTAACTCACAAGTTGAAGGACCTCGAACTTCAGGTTAGTCTAGCCTAACCCACAAGAGTATTGAAATTTGTTTATTAAACTCATCTAATGAATGTTTATACATGGTGGCATGTCGTTATTGTTGTCTTGTGGGATAACTGGGTAGTTTTTTCAATTGCTATTACTTAAGCCTGTTAACCAATCTCCTGGAAAAATTGTTGAGGCAGATGTTGAAGAAAGATGAGAGTAGAAATTGCCTTCAAAATGATCTGCAACAGTCTAACAGGGAATTGACAATGATGAGGGGAAAATTGCCCAAAGTGACCGAGGAGAGAGATTATATGTGGGAGCAAGTGAAGCAATATAGTGAGCAGAATATGCTGTTGAAAGCAGAGGTCAATGTATTGAAGAAGAAGATAGAGACACTTGAAGAAAACAACCTCGAGAAGGAAGGTCAAATATCCATCTTGCAAGACTCTCTTGCCAAAAGATCCTTTGATGATCTCCTTGGGAGTCCCGAACATAAATTTTTCGGTACAAAATTACTATAATAACTTGTTTTCTCATAGGCCTATTTCATTGTTCATAGTTACCAACATCTGTGAATGAGTTGGTTTTTTTTTTTATTGTTGCTCTTTTTCTATAGTTTCTTTCACAGCGTTTTTTCTTTACATATATATGTCAAGTGTAAGATCGGACAGAAAAATTAAAAAATATAAGGTTCCGTTTTCCCCAATTCCTCGGGGAATCATCTTGTTACTGATTGATGCTCACATGAAAATTAGTCTCACATGAAAATCACATATTGAATTAGAAATAAGTCAAGTCAACTTATTTTTTAATAAACCAGAAATTTTGTAATCTTTAGGTAGATTAAGTAGTTATCTTACTTAAATATATTTTCTTTTTTTAATTTATTTTATATATTTATTATATATAATCAAAATGTATTAACCATAACTCATTTATTTATAATAGTACAATTTAAGTGTTTATTTCTTTCACAAAATATTTCTATTGAAATTAATGTGTCAACTTAATTGAACAAACAAATAAATTAAGAATCTGAATAATTCAATAGTTGATAAACAATAATATAATATTAAAAAAAACAAATTATCATCTCACATAATCGAAAAAAAACAATTTTAGTAAAAAATGAAAAAAGTAAATAAATAATTATTTACGGGGTATTATAGATCTAACTTATCTCCAATTTGATTTATATCTATCCATGTTTGAAATTTTTTTTTTCAAAGTAATTGATTCAAATAGTTCTATCGTGGTATTCTTATTAAACAAAAGACTTAATTATTTGTTTGGTCTTTATTTTGACGGAAAATTTCTAAATTAACCCTTATTTAAAAAAAAAATTCATTTGCGTCTTCATTTTTGAAAAGTACTTCAATTATTTTTTTTTAAAAATTACTAACCACAATAACATCCTTTTTTTTTTATCAATTTATGTTATCAAGTATTATTATTATCTTAACTTTAATTTAGCTTTTAGATATGTTTTTTGATTCAAATTAGTCATAATTTTTTTTAAAATGAAATAATATTGTTTTTATCCAAATTGAAACAATTAACCTATAATATCAGAGTATACCGATAGAAAAATTAAAAAAATTATAAATTGATTTGCGACATGCATTTTAGTAAGTTTTTTAAAATAACCTAATGATAATGATAATATTTTTACAAAAATTAAAACACGATTGAAAATGAAGACCAAGTGGATCATTAAGTCTAAGGAAAATTAATATCTTTGAAGCTTTGTCCATAGAGTTTTTATATCACACGTCATGTAGTTGAAAAGTCTATAAAAGAATAGATAAACAACAAATCAAGAAGAATGAATATATTGAAAATCAAAGTGGCAAGCAGACTTTTTGTATTTATTCTTTCAACAGAGGACGCATTCGTAACTATCACCAATTATATAATTAAATAGTTTTTAATTTGGCACACGAGGAAAGAAAAAAACGGTGATGGAAACTACGTCGAAAATACTAAATCATGTCCAGATTTCTTCCAGCACCAAGAACACATGCAACACCATTCTCATTGTTAACATTATAATATCAAAAACTTAAATAAACATACTTTCTATTCTTTTATTGACGTATATGAATTATATACACTTTTCTATTTTTCTAACAATATAATTAAACTTGCAATGCACACTATGAATCTAACCTCAGATTGTGGAAAGAAGTAATAGATCCTGTGAAACATGGAGCATGCACAAATGAATAGAGCATAATAAGGCACTTGATTACTTATTACCACAAAGTCCAAAATTCAATATTTGTATATACCATCTTTAAGTCTACATACAAATAATCCCATATTTTTAAATAAGTAATCCTTGTTGATGGTCCAAATAAGAACTATAGAGATGCAGCTTTCCAGAAGTCAATTGGCATCCTTTGCTGAACCCAAAGAAAAAGTGTAAGCACAAGAACATAGTAATAATGGTACTTACAAAACAAATTTATGCAATGCTCACTACTAGAATCCATGCCTGCATATAATAAGTTCATGGCTACAGATACATGTTAGAAAACTACCTTGTCAATTGGCATTTTCTCTCTAACTGAATCAACAAGTGATAAATCAATATCAGATACTACAATGCCTGTAGACAAACGATCTGAAAAAGGAACACAAAGCCAATCATGGAATTCAGCAAACTTTGGTTTAAACAAAAGAAATGTTGGTACTGCAAGAAACTACATCAAGCAAATTTTTGTACTGTAGAGTTTTTTACCTGGTAATCGGCCAACAATTGTCCCCCATGGATCGATGATTAATGTGTCACCATAGCTTTCTCTTTTATCACCATGTTTTCCTGTTTGAGCAGCAGCAATGACCTGATAGTTCATTCATCAAACCACATTTATATAAGAAAATGGAAAGAGAAAAGAATAGTTTAAACATATTTCCTCAAATAACTTGCAAGTTTCTTGTTCTAATCATAACAAATGCATTAAAGCAAAAAGAAAAGCTATGAATATGGAAATTATAACTGGTTTGTGTGAAGAATTTAACTTGTTCAATCCAATGATTATACCTTCAGCACACTTCAGCTGATGGAAGGATAGTATGTTAAATGCAAAAATGAATTCTTACATAACATTGAGTCTCAATTGCACGGGCACGAAGAAGAATCTCCCAGTGTGCAGCACCTGTAACTTTAGTGAATGCTGAAGGTACCAACAGTACCTGCATGTTGTAAAACGAATGAAAATCTTACATTCTAGACAACCAAATTTAATCAAGAAAGTCATATTTTCACTCATTACCTGAGCTTCATGTTGGAAACGTAACAACTGGTACATCTCAGGAAATCTCAGATCATAGCATACACTTAGCCCCAGACGCCCAATAGGACTGTCTACTGCAACAATATCCTTGCCTGAAAACGCCAGGAAGATGGATTTTCACATGAAAACATCATCCTTCATTGTTCATATCATACTAAGTGTGCTTATCTTCTCTGGCAAACACTCCCCACTCCCAGTTTCACCACAAAAAAGGACTAATTCTGCTCTCCATTTTCAGTAAGAGGAAATGAAGTTGAAGGAAACAAATATCACATACAATTGAAGGAAAAGTGTATAGTTGGAAATATAATCAGAATCACATGACTAATACTAATCATGTTCCTTGTTTTTTCACTTGTTCTTTTTAGGAGGAAGCAGGCACATGAAAATTTACACTCACGACTAAGCAAAACAAAGGCTCGTTAATCTTCAATACTTAGTAGAGAGAGTAAATATCCAACCTGGTTCTGTAAAACTACTTTCTTTATATACCCTTCCACCAGGAACATCTACATCAAACCTTTAAATAAAATAAAGTAAAAATTAAATATCAATTGTTTATACAGCCACAATAGCACAAACAGAAAGCAGAAAATTTTCTCAATTAGGGAGGACGTACCCACACAAACTATGTATATCTAGGAGTTGATAAACAATCATATACATTATTAATAGTTGCAAGTGTTATGAGTCACCGATCTTACAGGTGTATCTTTTTATAAGAGCTTCTAATTTTCCCAGTCTCATCTACTATAACGTGAGTATTACACAAGTGTTGAGGATCAGATCCTTTCTCTTGGAAGCCTCCAAGTGACAACCAAATGCTGGATTCTCTGCAGTACATTAGAACATGTAAAGTATTCACATTTTCCACAAAAATGAAAAAAAAAAGAGAAGACAAATTGTTCACACCCATGAGGAGTCTTAAAGTGGATTAAAAACTCAAAAAAGCTAAGTAAACTCTACTATGGGTGACCTGGTGCCCTCTGGAAACCATCATGTTGGTTACAAAGGCCAAAGGCCCTACAATCCTCAATCAAAGAGGGTTTGCAAACAATTGGTTGTTTGGATGAATCACAATTGAAGAGTTGAAATATGAAGAAAATGAAGAGATGGGTATAAGTATGACCTGGCCAAAGAGCAATACTGGTTCATAATTGGTCCATCCAATGGTTGAGCAACACTAACACTGTCCCCATCCTTGGTACCCACATAAGAGAAAGCCTCAGGAAAGCAAAGCAATTTGGCTCCAGCTGAAGCTGCTTCCTTTTCACACCAAACCCAATACTCAGTATTCAAAAGAAAAACAGTACAAAGGAGGATATAAAATAGAAGAGAAAAATATGAGAGAAAATAAAGGGAACCCAGAAAAGAAAATATGGAAAAGAAGAAAACTTTGACAAGGCGAGAGCAGGTGGCGAAATTGGCGGCGAGGTCGCTGACGGATGTCATCTGGGCCGCTGCAACTCGGAGTGAGTTAGGAGAAGGCATGGCCATTATTGTTGACGGAACTGAAAGTGATGATTTGATAATGGGAGAGGCGATTCCTCCAATAGCACTCCTTTGCACACAATGCATATGCATTACATTATGTTACAACATCATATACATCAGCCAATTCATCGGACAAATATCTTTCCATATATACTACTACTTCTATGTCTTGGTTCCAGAGAAATTCCTTTTTATTTTATTTTAGAACACTGATAACAGTAATTAAATTATTTTCTTCTTAAATGTATTTTTTAAGGTTGAAATATTAATTAGAAGTTGAAAAATCAAATATGAGTATTATGAAATGGAGAAAATATTATTTTTTCTCACAGTGGTTTGGCAAAGAATAGCCTTTGTTCATTATTAACTTTTATTGAAAACCTAATTTATTGGTTGTCCTGGTTAAGTTTTCATTTCTGAACTGTATCTCTTATTGCAAAATTCCATTTACACATCTACTTTTTGTGAGATAATATTAAATGATAATCCTATCTGCTTTAATCTTAAAATAAATTTTCAGTTTTTAAATAAACCTTTACTTATTTTATATTTTTAATAAATAATAGTACTTCTTTTATTTCGTATTAAAAAACATCATATTCTTTTATTTTGTTTTAAAAAGCATCATATTGTTTCAATTTTTTTTAAAACCACAAAAAATAAAATTAAATTTTTATAATATTGAAAATAATTCTTTTAGAAAAAACAATAATTTAATTATAATATATAAAGATATTATAAAATTATATGTTACACAAAAAATTATCTTCTATAAAAAATTTAAAAACTCATCTTATCTCTAATTCATGTGTGATCTTTATATATTTTCTCGTATCGAGACACATATATCTCGAATTCGAGACTATATATAAATAATCTAATATCGCAAAATGACAGTAGGTGACATGATAAACACATCAAATAATAAATCTTGTTATGATATACTTAAAACCTATGATTATGATACTTTTATTAAAAAAATGAATTTTTAACTTAAAATTAATTTTACAAAACTAACTTGTAAAGAATGAAAATATCTCAATTATTAAAGTTTTTATTTGACTAATCAAACATAAATTTCTTACTAATTTAAGCATTTTTAACTTAAAACTAACAAATGCAAACATTATTTACATATGGAGAAACCATTTTACTTAGAAAAATTGATCCATAACTTTCAAATATGGTACCATCTCATTAATGTTAAAAATAGGATCAAAAATTTCATTTGAAGACTTACTTTTGCTTATATAAAATTAAATTTGACTCATTCTATAAGTAGTAAATAGCTGAATGTCTCCAAAAATACTGACACATAACTATTATTATACTTAGAGATGGAGAAATTAACAAGTACATGACTCTCATATTGTGAGACACTTGGAAGGTAATTGATAGAATTTGTACAGAGACAACAAGACAAAAAGAGAAGGATAACTTGATCTTACTTTTTTTTTTCTACATCAATTATTCATGTATGATATATCAAGTTGTTATTCCTAAAATAGTGTACCTAAATTCATATGTATTTTTTTTGTACGTGAGCTCATGGATCTCTAAAAAAGAAATATTTAATTATTATCAAATTATTCATAAATATTTAATCTCACACACAACATATAAATTATAATATATATTAAGTCTTAAGAATTATAATAACATTGTGAACTAAGAAACTCAGAAAATTAGTTGGCCATAATCTACCATGTAGGTTTTATTAGAAAACTTTATAAAATGAACTATAAAAATCTAATTTATCCATATCTATACACTTTTAATTATGTGTTTTTTTTTTTAATTTTTTTTTCTCTTTTAATCATGTGATTTTCTGTATTAAGATGGTATGACAATATTTCAGTAAAAAATAAAGTGTTTATTAGTCACAGCTAATGAAATCCAAAAGGAAAACATACAAGCTCAATATAATAAAAAAAACTTATTGCAAAACAATACAAAAAAGATATCATCTAAAACTCTAAAAAAAAAAAAATACACGTGTTAATGTTAGAGTAATTATATCTACTTCATGAAATAAGGCTATTTAACCAATCACAAATACAAATTAGAGTTTGCAACATTTTTCCGAAATCATAAAGTTTATACTTGTAATTTGCAATGCTAACTTCTTTTAAACTAAAAACTTGTTGGAATATAATTTAGAGTAAACAAATCCTATAATTAAAAACACGACTAAAAAAATATAATTTGTGCCATACTCATCAATACCCGTAAAAATTATCTGTGGCTTAATAATACGAGCTTGACCCAAATTTAATTATCATTAATCATGAGTTTGACCCATCTATTAAACGGTGTAATATTTTGTAATTGTTATGTATTTTAAATAAAAGATTAACAAAATATATAATTTTTATTAAACGTTATATAATAATTTTATGTAAAAATAATGAATTTTATTTATTTTATCAAAATTTTTTAGAATTGAACAACATTAAAAATAATTAAACAATTCTTATTTTAATATATTTCTAAAAATTCATATCACCTCAATTTTAAATTATATAAACCAAACATTAAATAGTTTTATATTGACATAAATTTTTTAGATATCATATATATATATATATATATATATATATATATATATATATATATATATATATATATATATATATATAGGAAACTTTCAATATAAACGATCACTTTCTTCTTTTCAAAAAAATAAGATCCTCTAAAATCATATTACATAATGTAACATGTGGAAAAATTACATCCCTACAAATTTATCCAGTCATAAGCATATATAATTTCAGACAAAAACTAGACGTAGCTGTTTTTCCAATGAACCAGTGAGTAAAACATAGAACTTGAATAGAAGGCAATTGAAGAACTTTTACATTTGATTATAAGGAGAGGAAAAAATATAAACGTCAATCAAACACTATACTTGGATTTTACAGCATAGCTTGTCCAAACCAAAACATTTCTAGTGTTATTGATGTGTATGAGTCATTGTTCTGATTCTGTACTAGTTACTCTAGCAGCTTTATTATCTGGTTCCTTTGTTTCTTGCTATTTTTTCTTTATAATATCTCATACATAACGAAAACAATGCTTTCTATTTCTTAGATGGTGGAATGCAACATATATAATATAGTAATAAGATTGCATAAAATTGAACAGAATTTATTTATGTTCTGCAATACCCATTTACATTACATCCATTGAGCTTGAACTTAAGAAGCAATGGCCCCTTTGGTGCCATGTCAACATTAGCTAAACCATCATATGCATCTTCTCTCCAACCTTTTCTACATGAACCATCACTCCCTAGCTCAGGCATGGAGATATTTCCATAAGGCACCGTTTGCTGATATTCTTCAATCACTGTTTCTGGATAATAAAACTTGTTCATCCTATGGATCTCCTCTAAAGTAGTGTGCCGTGCCACTGCTAAAATATCCACCATGGAGCGTTTCTTGCATCTCCCTTTATGCCTTCTGCATTTATCTTTTACTTTCTTCGATGGTGGTGGCATTAGTGGACTTATTTTGTGAGCATGAGTTGAACTTGGGAGATTACATGTGTATGCTGACTGAGATAAATTGGCAGAAATGTTGCAGTTTTGCTGATTTCCCTCTTTCACTTTGTAGTCACAGTCATTTTTTGTAGTTTGTGGGTGGTAATCATATTCAGCTTTGCAGGAATCAGCTTCTTTTTCATCATTATTATCATTATCATCACTCGATGAATGCATCAAGTTAGGACTATCTTTGAGTGGTTCGGTAAGTGAAGTTTGGCTTCCAAATGGTGGCAACACCTCCTTCTCCTCTAGACCATGTTTAAGACACAATTGCAAGAACTTCTCATGAAATGGCCAGTTTTGAAAGAAATTTCTGTGACGAGAAGCAAGAACATACTGTCTGCAACATAATTTATAATCTATCACCACTTAAGAAAATAATTACTTCTAGTCTATTTCCTCTTGTGTTTCTCAACAACTAAATCAAATTAGCCTTAAACAAACCTTTCAAAATCTAAACACAGTTTTCATAAAATTCGCAAAGGGAAATGCAAAAGTCAAAAGCAAAAGGAAAATGAATATTGATGAACAGAGAATAATCATAAGCTTAAGTTGTGTACTTGTGCTGGAAATATTATAAATAACCTACAACACACATGTGCTTCACACCTTACAACATAATGCAAGAGATCAATATAGAACATGCAATAATGAATATATCAAAGGAAGAAAAGAGATTAAAACCTTATTCGTTATTTGAAATGCATAGGAATGTTTATGGAAACTATTTCAAGCACATTAGTACCTTAATGAGAAGGGTTTAACACCATCTCCAAAACCCGTTTGTCGTAGCAGAGATTGCGGAGCCGCAGGTAGGTTTCGGTTTCGGTTTTGCTGCTGAGACATCATTCAGTACAAATATTGCAACTTTGCAAGTGGATCCCAAACTAATCTCTCTAAATTAATATTCAACCAAAAATCACGAAACCCCAGTTCGTGTCTATGAAAAAAGCTCCATAAAATGACCACGTGAAGTACCTACGACACACAGAAACAAAAATTAGAGACTCAACCACAAAATCTGCATGTGGGTATGCAAAAGATGCGCAATTTATGGGCAAAATAAAAAACAAAACGAAAGGGACGAAAGGTGAAACTCTTGAATGAGTTTGTGAACGAAACACAGAGTCCGCTAAACCTTGAAGCTTCAGAGGAAAAGAGAAAGGGAGAAATGGGTAAGGTAGGGTTTGAAGAAAATGAGTATGGCGAGACGAGAATCACGATTACAGTGTTCGAAAAGAAAAGAGAGAGAAAGTAAGCGAAGCGTGAGGAACTGAACTGTCTGGGAGGAAAGAAGATTGTAATGTGGAATGGTCTCTTGGTAGTGCTGTGTTGATTTTTTCACTTGGGTTGGTTTTATTTTTGTTGACTTCATCTAACTATTGCTTAACGACTAATAGTGTAATTAAGAGAGGGTTATTTTCGTTAATTTCAATTGGGTTTGCCTCACTCACACACTCAAGAGTTTTGGTGGCAGTCTCCTTAAAACCCCCAAAACAGGGCATCTATTTAAAATTGAAAATATAAAGATTTACAGAAAATTAATTGGGTCAAATATAAGGGGAAGTTTTCTTTCTCTATATAGATTTTACAATATGTCTGTAGCTGTTTAAATATAACTAAGGGCAAAAGAAATTTTTTCTTAGTTTTGCAAATAGCAAGAAGTGGCAAAGAGTATCAGTGTCGAAACCAACTTCTGCAAGAGAAAGTACAACCAACAAGAATCTCAGATTTACCTCTTTAAGAGAAGGAAGAAAGAGATACCCATGTGCTAGATCCTACCGTATCTATGGTGATTTTATTTACGGGTGAATTTAATAAAGTAGAATATAGCATATTTTGGAATTTCCAATGCTTTACTATTTCAAATATTCTATCATAGAAGAGATAGAACTTCAGGCCAAATGTAGCAAACTTGGTTCAGTTTTAGCAAGATCTGCATCCTCTCTAGTTTGTACATGGTTGTAATTAATTAACTCCCATTTCTGCAATAAATTAAAGTAGATTGAAGGGTAAAATGGAAAAAGTCTTGAAACAGAAATATATATCATCAACTTCATAATTACCTCAAAGCTTAAGCAACGTATGTTTTTCTTTTTTGTTAAAACGGCATTATTGTCTTCGTACATGATTTGTGTCACTTGATTCATGTGTTCGATGTTAATGTTGTCTGTTTTTAGTTCATTAACAGATGTAGAATATGTCGAAAGCTTTGCAGATTTAAATATTTAGCACTGAGAAGGCCAGTTCAGGCTTGGTGAGCTTCACATGGCAAATTTCTTGTTTTTAGATTTTGCAATATATGCATGTGTGGAGTATGATCATATATTTGCATGCATGCGTTGAAATGTGATTTCAAAGTTATTGCAAAATGTTTCGTAGGTAATAATGCTGAGAGATCTTTCGTTCAAAATTGTGATATCACATTGCATGAGATTGTGATCATAGCATTTGGAGTACAAAACCATAAAGAATACCTGAGAAATTTTCTTTGGTGTTGAAAAAGAAAAAGAAATAAATAATGCAGAAACTAAATACATATTATTATTATTATTTCAGTAGGATCTGTAGCTAGCTAATGAAATACATGCATGCATGTTAACCAATACTCCAAATCGTTGAACTCAGTACAGAGACAACTGGTTTGAAACATTCTTATTTTCATTTGGATCCTTTCTGTCTCATTATCAGTTCAACATGTCTTGTTCAAATCAATCCATATATATATACCAGAAACATAGCAGAAAGCAGATATTCAACACTTTCAACTAAATTGAAGTAGAAATACGTACTCGTGATCATAATAGTCTTTGTTAGCTATTTACATTTTCTTCATTTTCTTTTTGTCTTAACTATTCATTTTTTCAGGGAAAATTAAGGTGCTCTGACTAATCCAGAGTTCATAGTTTTCGCATAAGTTGATTTCGTATGATTAACCTAACACAAAAGTTACAGTTTGGTTGATTTATCAGAGTAGTCCAAGCTTGAAAATTTGATAGCAAAATCACTTCAAATATCAAAATTTTGTATAGAATTGAATCACATTAGTTATTTTTGTTAGAAGTGGGATATACTTTAACCATGGTTCTGATACCATGTTAGAAGTGAACTTTAAGTTTAATTCAATCCCACAAAATTGACTTATAAGGTAAAATTTACACCCATTTATAAACTATAAATTAATTTTATTTCTAATTAACTAATTAACGTGGATTGTAATTGTGACCTATAACAGGTACAATGGATTGAGTAATTAATAGGTTTTTTCAAAATATTTTATATATTAAGATGGGAACAGCTATAAAAGAAAGTGAAGAATGTTAGGAGAAAGATATTAAATGAAATTCATATCATTTCTCACATATTTTAGATTCTTATAAATATCCTAAGCATGAAATTAATCAAATAAAACTGATTCTTACAAATGTTTTATTCTTTTATGTTCAAAATAAACACAAACCATTCTTTTATGTTCTAGGCTTTTCCACTCTTTGAATCCTTTGAAAGTAAAAAAAAGAAATTATAAGAAGAAAATGAATCAAGACTTATCTCGAACGTTGACCCTTCTAAGAAAACTCAGAAATTCGTTTCTCGAATATATTCTTTGGATTCCTGTGCATATATATATATATATATATATATATATATATATATATATATATATATATATATATATATATATATATATATATATATATATATATATATATATATATATATATATATATAACACGAATTTCTTAATAAAACAAGACAGTTTATTTAAGTTGTTTTATTTAAGGTACGAAAAAAAGAATAAAAAATAAGCATAAGAAATAATTAACTAAGATTAGTGGGTTAAACAAATAACCTGTTAAATAATACTCACTTTTTTGCATACTTTTGATGAATACATAACCTGAAATTAAATAAAATAAGTAATTTTTTAAACTCGTTGTCCTAGTTTTGATTATTTAAAATTTTACACAAAGTTTAAAAATATTAAAAATATAATATTCTTATCAAAAAATAAATTAGAGTGTTAAAATAATATGTTTGTCTTATGAAAAATATGACCCAAAGTAATAAGTAAAATTCACAACACAATTAGTATTTGTCAATTATATAAAAGTAAAATTCACACTTTAAAAATAGTAAAAGTGTCAGACAATTTGGTAGCCAATTTAAGAGTCCAAGTAAATGGGTTGACCAAAAAAATTACAAAATAGACTAAATCAACATGAAAGAATTTGTGGTACAGATTAAATTGGAAAAGTTTTTTTTTCCAATACTTAAATTTTAATATATATATATATATATATATACATATATAATTTAAATTAATTTAATTTTATTATACTTTCTAAGTTGATCAAAATATAAGAATTAGAAAAAAATTGTAATCCTTTTAAAAATTTAACTAAACTAGTTCTATACAAATTTTAAAGTTAAATATGATTTTTTATTTTGAAATTATTTTTAAAAATTATATTTCGTCTTTAAAAATAATCTATACATTTATTTCGACGTGAAAAATATCCTCGTCAACAAACGATATATAAACGTATTTTTTAATGTGTCGAGTTTCATGATGAATTATAATAAAAATTATATAATTTGTTGAGAAAGATGCTTGATATAGCTTTCCTACAATATTTTAAAATAGTTTGAAAATGAAAAATATATTTAACTTTAAGTTAATTATTATTTGAGAGGAGAAGGAGCCAATTAATTCATTTATGTCCATGAAGAAATTCTTATCCAATCCAAACAATTTGCATTCCTAAGGGGTTGTCTAATTAATTAATGTTTATAACATAGTTTTAATTATATTTAATGCATTATATATTATTTAATACTTAATGATAATAATGCCATGTTCATAAATTGCTACATTAAATATACTTTACTCCCTAAATACCTTTTACAAGAGAAATTGGAACTTTGTTTGAGTTTCCTGCATAAAACTCAATCTAAAATATTTCTTATAAAAAAATCAATCTAAAATATCTGAAGAATTACTGTTTTTTTTTTCAGAAAAAATACTTTTGATTATAAATTATTTTTTAAGTTCAGTAAATAGAATTCACAAATTTTCTTAATGTAATAAGTCAGTTAGTTGAATTTATAAAAATATTTTTTAACACATTTTTTTAAAACTAATATAAGAAATATTTAATAAAAATACATAAGTCAAGCCCATGAAATTAATAAAATATTCATATATTTTGAAATAGATAACGTCAAAAATAATATTGATGTGTGGTGAATAAGAAAAACAATTTATAAAAAATGGTAAAATTAATATAATTTTGTTTCACTTAATTTTAATATTTTAACTATCTTTTTTATTTATTTAATTTTATCAACAATTTAAACTTTTTTATTTTGGTTAAAATAGACCACTCGACTATATCTAATTCGATCTATTTCAGGTTAATTATTTAATTATAAACCTTTTCTATTTTAAAAGAAATAAAAAAACTAAGTAAAATTTAAATAAAGTTTTGGTATTAATAATATATCTTAAAAATATATAAATAGAGTGAATTGATAAATCAATTTATTCAAATTCAATCTAAATAAGCCATATTCTTCATGGATCATTCTCAAAATTAGACCCTATGGATTTTTATTTTTTTTTACTTTGATGTTAACATTTTCTCTCGCAAGAGGGGTAAGCCAAGCCTGTCATTCACCTGTCAGTAATAATGGAGCAGACAAGTATCAGATCACTTCTCGTTTTTTTATCTCAATCAAAATTACCAAAGGAACAAATACATCAGCCTCATAAAACTACACATAAAAAGGTTACTGTGAAATTTAATTAAATTTATCTACATTTATAAAATATTTAAAATTTAATTGAGATAATAATTTTTCACCTTTTTTGTGCTGATACTCTCTTTTTAACTTTTTTTATCAGAGTTATAGTAGAATAATATATATTTACAACACACATTATAAAAATAGAATTATTATAAAAATTATAATTTAAAAAAAATAGTATTAAATAAATAAAAAAATTGTGTATGTTAAAAGAATCTTTTCTCTTTTATTTTTATTATTATTATTATTATTATTATTATTATTATTATTATTATTATTATGCATAAAACATAAATTAATTTATGTTATCCATGTGAACATTAAACATTTTTCCTTAAACATTTGTTAGCTGATGAACATGACTCTCCAAAAGCAAGACTTTGCATTAATTTGACACCAAGATAAATATTGTGCTTTTGAAAAAGTAATATACACTCATTCAATTTTATATATATATATATATATATATATATATATATATATAATAATCATACTTTAACAATTTGTTTATATCATTTTAACATTAAGTGTGTAATTAGTTTAAAATTATTTCACAATCAATAATAATAATCATAAATATTAACCAATATATATTAAAATATTATAAAAAAATGTTTTCAAATATCACTATAATATCCTTAACAATGACCGAGTTGACAGTATTATAGCTTCAGAAAAAGGTCTTATGGAAGCTCACCGGAACCACCGAGAAAGAATACTCAAAAACCACGCGGGCACACACACACCAAAGTATTGCACTTTTGACAAGAAATTCCACAAAAAATGAAGTGGTAGTATGACACAAAAAAATTAAAATAGTAAACAAAGATATCACACATCTTTGTGTATTCTCAAAAAAAAAAATGGAAATAATATACTCCTTCTGCTATACACACACATATTTCTACTATATATATTACTAATTAAACTCGAGCACGATAAATCTATCTATATTAATAAATATCTTTTTCTTTTCGTATTGGGTTCAATTCAAACCAATTCGTTTGTATGGATGTAGGAAAGCATTACATTTTTAGGTTTTCTGCAGCAAATGTAAATAAGTGCCATGAAAACATTCCAATCTCTCTGTGGGAGTTACATATATATACATACTGAAGTAGGGCTAATGCATGCTTCTTATGACTATGACTATTTATTGCACGTAAAAGATCCTCCTGTAATCATAATTGTATTTATTCTTTTCATCCATTTACTTATTTTATCAGATTCTTACAAAGTTATATGTAATAACGCGTTGCAAAATGTATGAGAGACATTCCAGAATCTGGTTTACCAGAAAAGTCTTAATTTGGCGAAACTAAGGAAACGAGGTAGTGTAATGTTTTTTGTGGCAATATATATGTATATATATAGAGAGAGAAAGAGAGAGAGAGAGAGAGAGTTTCTCTGGTATTTTATGTATCCAAATCCTTCATTGTATATCGTTATGCATTGTGTTCAACAAACTTACTCATGCAGTCATCAGATTATATATCTTTATACGCTCACCACCTTTACACACACATATTCATAGACAGGCCCTTTATAAAATAAGAAAGCCACTACACATGATTTTGAATTTCATTGTCAACATTATACAACGAAGGAAATTAATAGCTTTGGCATCGATAAATTTACATTTAGTGTATATATTTTCCTTTGCCAGTTCTTTGCTTTAAGCTATGTTGGACACTTAATTACCATAAAACTGAAGTAGCTACAAGTCTTGCTATAGTTAAACTGCACCAGATTTTGCTAAATTTGCTCTAGCCTGCTATGTTTTTATGATGCCAGAATGATCTGAAACCAAAAAGCATTGGAATTAGTTTCCAATGATTGGTTATATCTATTTTACAACTAAATTTTGTTGGTTATGAAGCCGTTGCCAACATGCAAAGAAAACCAAGCATTGGATGCAGGATATCATTTCATGTAGCCATCAGTTAATTCTTAAAGAGGGATGGTACTTTCTCCAGCAGAGGTTGGATTCTGCATACTGATATACCTCTGCCACTTCTATATCTGCAGTTTCAAAGCAAAGCATTTGGAACCTGCTTTTGCTAGCAAAAGCTAATATATTAGATAGACAGATTGTGAAAGTTATACAGACCAAATGTGAAATTAGTTTTGATCAACATATATATATCATACATATAGACAATTATGACCCAATTCATTTTCTGCAAATTGCCTCATTTTGTAGTTATAATAGTTGAATTTGGCGCGTAAGGATAGAAGTGATGAGTGCATCAGGCTTTATGATATGCCAAGAGGGTGCCCTGTTTTGTGGTTATTAAAGAGGCTTAAGCATGCCACCAAAACTTTAGTTTAGTATGAATATAGCAGCAGAAGCAAACCCAATTAAATATTATTAAAAAATAATAAAAAATAACGCTCTCTTTATTATTAGAAATAGTTAAAAGAAGTAAAAAACAATAAAACCAACCCAAACGAAAAGGTAGACGAAAAGGCTTATAGAAAAAAAGAAAGAAAGAAACAAGACAACAATAGCTAAGACACCATCCTACAACCTCGTTTCTTCTTAGTCAGTTCCTCATGCTTCGCTTACTTTATGTCTCTCTCTCTTTATCTTCTCTTTCTTTTCAATCACTCAAATCGTGTTTCTCGTCTCGCCATGCTCGTTTTCTTGAAACCCAAACCCTACCCTTTTATCTCTCGCCATTTCTGTGACCCTTTCTGTTCCTCTGAAGCTTCGAGATTTCCCTCGTTCTGCCGTTTGTTTTCCTTCAACAACTCTACGCGTTTCATCTTTTGATCGCTTTTCTTGTTCTTTTGCCCATAAATTGAGCATCTTTTGCGTACCCACACACAGTTAATAACGAATTTTGTTTGCATATGTCATAGGGTATTGCACCTGGTCATTTTATGGCGTTTTTCTTCGACACCTTACGTGTGGCGTTCTTGTGGTCATATGCATAAACTGGAGTTCCAGAATTTGTGCTTAGATATTAATTTAGAGAGATTAGTTTTTGGGATCCACATGCAAAGTTGCAGTCTTCCAGGTGAGTGATGTCTCAGCACCAAAATCAAAACCAAAACCTACCTATGGTTCCGCAATCTGGAGCTGGTGTTAAACCCTTCTCGATAAGGTACCAATGTGATTGAAAATGATATACGATAAACATAGCTATGCATTTCAATTTGTGAATGAGAATTTACCTTTTTTTCCTTTAATGTTACTATTCGTAGATTGATCTCTTCAACAGCATTATGTTGATTATTGTAGATTATTTATCATCTTTCTAACACAAGTAGACAACCTAAGATTATGATTAATCTCTGTCCATATAAACTCCTTGTCTTAATTGTATGCCTTTGCCTTTTGCATTCCCCTATGTGATTTTTTTTTTCTACCTTGAACAAGATTAATGTAATTCCCTTTGTGAATTTGATCAAAATTTAGATTTCGGAGGTTTCTTTAGTTGTTGAGAAACACCAGAGGAGATAGATAACCAAAAACTTAGTTTCTTGATCACTGATAGATTACAAATTATGTTGCAGACAGTATGTTCTTGCTTCTCGTCACAGAAACATCTCTCAAAACTGGCCTTTTGAAGAGAAGCACTTGCAATTGTGTCTTGAAAATGGTCTCAAGGTGGAAGAGCTGTTGCCACCAATTGAACCAGGCAAAACATCACATGAAAAATCACTCAAAGATTGCTCCAAAATGCCCTCGCCAAATGATGATAACACCAAAGAAACTGATTCTTGCAATGCTGAAGTGCTGCAAGACATTGATGATCAGTGTAACTTGAAAGTCATGAACCACTTGATATCACATGAAGAGGGAAATCACTCAAATCATAATAATAAACGCAGAAGGCGTAAAGGGAAATGTAAGAAACGTTGGATGGTGGATATTTTAGCCGTGGCACGGCACAGTACTTCAGAGGAGATTGATGAGATGAACAAGTTTTGTCATGCTGAAACTTTGACTGAAGGATGTCAGCAAGAAGTGCCTTGTCAAAATAATTCCATGGCCGATGCAGTGGATGAGGATTCATGCAGAAAAGTTGGAAGTGAAGATCGTGTCATGTAGTGCAGATATAACTTTCATATAACATCAAAGGTTCATCGCAGATGCAATGTAATTAGGAATGGAACATAAACACTGCATCACTGTTATTTCTTTTAATATTGCAGAAAATTACTGAGACAAATATGTTAGCTTGGTCATGGACTTGCATTTTATGATAATCTGTTTGGATATGAAGGGAAAATGCAGCCTAAACATTTTCAAAGGGTGATGTTTTTTCTTGGAACAGTTGCGTGTTATATATGCAACAGTGCTACCAAAAGATTTGCATAATTCTTAATTTCATGATATAAATGTTATATTAATTCAGTGATTGCAAAAAAGTATTTGGTGGCAAATTCAAGATATTGTTAAGAAGATTTTAGCAAGTTCAAAATAAGATTTTTTACTTAAATCATGCAATTAACTTATATGATATTAGCGTGAAGAAGTTCGTTTTAAAATTACTTTTATGAATGTATATTGAAAAATATATTTCATTACTTCTATTTAACTTGAAGATTTTTCCTTTGAGTATGAAGTAAAAGTAATTAAAATGTACTCGAAAATCTTATGTTTAACAATAGATTTTTAAGAGATAAAGACTAATAATATTATAGAAGTTGAAGATCAAGATATACAAGCTTTTAACAATTGCATTTGGTAATGATTTAACAAGTTGAATAATTATTACACTTTATTTGTTTGTTTTTTTTTTTTTAAAATATAGTGTCATAAAGGACTCTTTCACTCATATCTGTAATGCAGTCTAATTTGTGAATTATATTCTTTTGTGGTGATACATATGGACATAGATAAATTATTTGTTTGATAGAAATTACAAGTATAATTTATTAAGGAGACCATTCTCTTCGGCGTAGGATAAATACGAGATAAAATTACAATTACCATTTCAAACTAGTGTCGTTTAATTATCATTTCTTAAAAATAAACAAGTTGCATTTTTTAGTTTTTATTATTTTAAATTAATCATATATATGTTGATACTTATAACTATTTCTAGTTTATAAATTTGGAATGTCTAATTAATGCAAAAAAAAAATTATATTGCATTTCTGAATACGTTTTAGTTATTTTTTTTTCAAACCATATGATTAATTGTATTTACTATATTTCTTTTTATATTAAATACGCTTTAATATATTTAATACGTTTTAATAGTGTGATTACTTTGAAAATGAAGAATGAATTAATTGGTTTGAGTAGCTATATATGTGGTGAATAAGTTCACCAAATTTATTAAATCTTTATATTTAATTTATCAAACTTTTAAACATTGAATATTCATATTTAATATAATAATTTAAGGAAAATAATTGTTTGACATCCTTTACTCAAGTTGACAGTTTATTTTCAGAGGTATTTTGACCATTAAAATAAATTATTTTTATATTTATAAAGAAAAGAAAGATTGGAAGGTTAGATGTAAAAATAATAATTTAAAGTATCTCATATATGTCTTAAAAGAACCTTTTAAGGTTTGACCACACAATATAAGAGCATCCATACTGTAGAAGTTATGCAGTTACAAAATTAAAAGTGGAACTGTAAGAGAAGGAAAAGGGTTGTAAAGAACACTCTAGAATGATGTCAACAGAAAATTTTAGTATTGAAAATTCCTTGAAATTTCTTCTATATAACGATGATAAAATCAATATTTATACTTTTAAAAACCAGTTATTTGAGTCCTCATGAATTTTCAAAAGAAATGTTATTAATTTATCTTAAAAATTAATTTTAGGTAGTTATTTGAGATTCTGAGAAGATTGAAAGATTCACAAATATAAAAAACAGATATAACACATTGCTGAACATGACACAACTAAGACTCTGCATTAATTTGAGAACCAGAAAGGATATTTATCCATTAACGAGAGCCATAACATTTCTCTCTCTCTCTCTCTCTCTCTCTCTCTCTCTCTCTCTCTCTCTCTATATATATATATATATATATATATATATATATATATATATATATATATATATATATATATATATATATGTATGTATGTATGCAAAGGATAAAAACCTCTTCTCTCAAAAGATTATAATAGTATGTAGAGTGTTTTCCATGTAACCTCTCTCTATATATGTCATTATTGAAAAAAGGCATTGGCTGATGTATAACTTATTCATACATAAAGTTCAACATTTTCTAATTTCATTGTCAACATTGTAATGAAAAAGGCTAAGCACAAATGGTAAAATATTCAACAAAGGAAATTAATAACTTTGACATCGATCAAACAGTTGAAAGCATCATTACATTTGGTAAATCTTATCATTTGTCTCAGTCCTTCGCTTTATCATATATCAGAAATTTGTCCAGTGTTGCATAACCTTTAACCACTTCAATTTACTGCAGAATAGTAGAAAACTTATTCACCACTTAACCAGACTAGGTCCTCCAAATCTTGATGCAACAACTACACCAAGTTCTGCTAAAATTTGCTCTAGCCGGTTTATGATGTCAGAATATATATTGTATTGATCTGAAACCAGTCAAACATAGGAAATTCGAAATACTAACTTATGTCTGTTTTATGGTTAAACTTAAGCTTTTAAACTCAAAATATGAACGTAAAATCATCATAAGATATAGGATAGGATGTCATATATCACATGTGGCCATCACTTAACGTTTACCTTTTTAAAGAGTGAAAGTCTAAACTATTTACTTTTTCCTTGGAGAGGTTGGATTTTGTAAGTTAAAGTTTCACGTTCAATAGAAATAAAAAAGTAAAGTACGATATAAACTTGAAATAAACTTGAAAGACCCATTAACTATAATTATCTTAAAAAATGATGTCAATTTCTTATATTATGATTGGAATTATATTTTCAATGAACCTCCTTTAGCCATTTATGATCTTATTCATTTTCTGTAAATTGGCACGTTACCAAAATTTCATAGTTGAGTTTGTGGCATAAGAATAGATGAGATTAGTGCACTCATGGTTTAGGATAAGTCGAGTTTAAGAGGATGCCCTGTTTCGTGGTGTTATTTAAAGATGCCACTAAAGCTTTAGTGCAGTATGAATAGCAGCAGAAGCAAAAAAAGTTCACTAAAAAAATAATAAAAAGGCCTTCTTTTTATTACTCTATTAGAAATAGTTAAAAAATTAAAGGTAGAAAAAAGAAAAAGGCTTGTAGCGAGAAACAAACAAACAACACAACAACAATAGCAAGACAACCTCGTTTCTTCTGAGTCAGTTCCTCATGCTTCGCTTACTTTATATCTCTCTCTCTTTAACTTTTCAATCACTCAAATCGTGTTTCTCGTCTCGCCATGCTCGTTTTCTTGAAACCCAAACCCTACCCATTTATCTCTCGCCATTTCTGTGACCCTTTCTTTTCATTTCAAGCTTCAAGGTTTACCTCACTCTGCCGTTCGTTTCCTTCTACAACTCTCTCTGCGTTTCATCTTTTGATCTCTTTTCTTGTTATTCTGCCCATAAATTGACCATCTTTTGCGTACCCACATGCAGATTTTGTGGCTGTCAATATCTAATTTCACTTTTGATGTGTCATAGGGTATTGCACCTGGTCATTTTATGGAGTTTTTTCTTCGGCATCTTATCTATAGAATTCCTGTGGTAATAGGCCAAACCTGGGATTGCATGGTTTGTGGTTAGATATTGATTAAGAGAGTTCAGTTTGTGATCCACATGCAAAGTTGCAGTCTCCCGAGTGAGTGATGTCTCAACACCAAAACCAAAACCTACCATTGGTTCCGAAATCTGAAGCTGGTGTAAAGCCCTTCGCGATAAGGTATGTAATTGAACAAGATACCTATGCATTTCAATTTATGAATGAGATTATACTTTTTCCCTTCAATACTATGTCATCAATTATTGCATGTTCTAGTTTTAGGTTGATCTCTTCGATTGCATGATGTTGAGCTTGTAGAGTGTGAATCATATGTTGATTGTAGATTATTTATCATCTTTCCAATACAAGTACACAAGTTAAGATTATGATTATTCTCTGTGCATAATTAAACTCCTTTTCTTGTTTTATGTTTTCCTTTTGCATTTCTCTTTGTGAATTTTATCAAAGGTGTGTTTTCTTTAAGTTTTAGGTTGGAGGTTTCTTTAAACGTTATAGGGAAATAAACAACAAAAGATTATTTTCTGGATCACTGATACATTACAAATTGTGTTGCAGGCAGTATGTTCTTGCCTGTCGTGACAGAAATATCTCTCAAAACTGGCCTTACGAAGAGAAGCACTTGCAGTTGTGTCTTAAAAGTGGTCTCATGGAGAAAGAGCTGTTGCCACCACTTGAACCACTCAATGGTTTCTCCAAAATGCATTCTCCAAATGATAACAACAGCAAAGAAACTGATTCTTGCAATGCTGAAGTGCCACAAGAGTGTAACTACAAAGTCAGCAACCACCACCCTTCATCACAGCCAGAAGAGACATGTTCTCTCTCAGGTTCTACTAATTTTCATAATAACAGTCCGCCATTAAAAACAGTGAAATGTAAACGCAGAAGGCGGAAAGGGAAATGTAAGAAGCGTTTCATGGTGGATATTTTAGCCATGGCACAGCACAGTACTTTAGAGGAGATTGATGGGATGAACAAGTTTTTTTATGCTCAAACTGTGGTTGAGGGATGTCATGAACAAGCTGTGGATGACGATTCATGCAGAAAAGGTGGTAGTGAAGATGATGGTATGGCTAATGCTGATGTCACACCAAAGGGGTTATTGCTTCTTAAGTTAAGCTCAATGGATGTAATGTAATTGGGAATTGAACATAATATAATGGATTCTGTTCAATTTTATTCTATAAAATGATTATTGTTCACTGCAGAATCTCCTCTGACGTTGTCAGGTTAAACCATGAAGGATGCAGTACTATTCCTTGTGCTTATTTTAGGAGAGAAATTCTTACATTGCTAATCCACTCCATATTCATTATAAAGTAATCGTTTATATCAGCAGGATTTTAAGGTTATTCTGCAGAAATTTAGTGATAAATATCTTGTAATCTGGTCACAGTTACATTACAGACTTACAATCACCCCGAAAACTTTGATATCATAATCTTTACTTAGAAGAATTTTAACAGTAACAAAATCATTGCATGACGGGGTCATCACAAATCTTTGACCTTTCCTTCTTGGATCCATGGTGGCGAGAGTCTCGTTCAAATCGCAAAATTACGTTTGTACTTGATAATGTAGAAAAGAAAAGTGACACACACATTTGGACTCATTGCAGTTATTTTCATTAAACTTTCCTCACATTAAACTTTCCTCACCTTTAAATAAATACGTGTAAATAGATCTTAAACAAGATACAAATAATAAAAATGAAAAATAAAATATTAATTCACTCAAAACAAAAATAACTACTTAATCTATTCTTATCTTATATCAATAAAATAAAATAATATTGTATCTAAATAAATGAAAAATCAAAACTATTCATCTTTATTTTATCTTTATCTTTATCAAAATAAATATTACTAGACCCAAACTAATAAAATAAGACTCAAACAAAATTACTAATTAACCCTTAAAATTTAAGTTTATCGTAATAAAACTCTTCCATAAATTCAAACTTTTCATCCTTTATTTGACTTTCTATGTGCATCATCCCACACCTGGTTACCACTCCTGATCGATTGTCTCGGCCTTTCCTTGTCCTCGACCATACTAATTATGTTGACCGATTTGCTTTTCATTATCATCCTCAAAATAACCTCGACCATGTCCACCTCGTCTTCGGCCTCCAAGACTGCGACTCTGAGTAATTCGAGTTTCATTCGAGTCAAATTGTGTCTGTCGTGCTTGGTTGACAAGTTCAACTTGAACATCCCAACTCTTTCTCCTCTGTTCGTGGGTTTCTAATGACCCAACAAGTTCATCCACAGTGAGAATTGACAAGTCCTTCGGTTCTTCAATGACGCACACGATACTTTCAAAAAAATTTGTGAGGGATCTCAAAACTTTTCCCACAACTTGGTTAGGTGACATTTGTTCTCCATTCCTGTCGAGTTGGTTGGCCACCTTCTCCACCCGAACTCGGTTACCTGCTCTTTGGGCCCCATCTTCAACTGTTCAAACTCCCTTATGAGAGCTTGGTTGTCACCTTTATACGCAACCTCCAAAATTTCTCAGGCTTCTTTTGCTGATTTTGCATTAGCTATTTTTTCGAACCCCGATTTATCCACTGCATTGTACAGAAAGTACAAAGCCAGTTTATCTTTGACCCGTGTCTTTTTCAACAGAGAAATCTGGATCATTGTCTGATGTTCATCCTCCGCGGGTTCATTGTACCCGTTCTCCATTATGTCCCATACATCTTGGGATTCAAGAAGAACCTTCATCTGCAGACACCAATTGTCGTAATTAATATTTCCCGACAATTGTGACACACTCGTTCCGTTGACTACCTTTATCATCTCTCTCACAAAACACTCAACCACTCATTATTTTCCTTCACGTAACACTCAAAGCATAACGTTCTTATACCACTTCATAGAAGAAAAAAAAAACTTAACACACAAATAATTGAACTCTTCAATTCAGTGTGGTTATTTTCATTAAACCTTAACAACCTTTAAATAGGTACAAATAGAGTTTTGAACCGACTAAAAATAATGAAAACTAAAAACAAAATATTAACCCACTCAAAATAAAAATAATTACTTAATCTATCTTATCAATAAAATAAAATAATATTTTACCTAAATAAATAAAAAATCAAAACTATCAATCCCAATTTTATCTCAATCAAAATCAAAATACATATTACTAGATCCAAACTAATAAAATAAGACTAAAACAAAATTACTATAATATATATATATATATAAATAAATAAAGAGTCAATTACAAAAATACGTTTGTGTGTAATGTTGTGACCTAAACATTAAATAACTTACAGAAAAAATTCCTCAAGACGAATATAAAATCTAAAAATATTAGAAAAAAAAAGCTTTTTACATTAAAAAAATAGAAGAGACATAAATTCACAATCAAGACCTTGCAAATAAGACTTTGATGTTTGTATGCAGACCAAGACTTTATTATAAATTAGTTGAATTTTCACAAATGGTATATATTTCTTTTTGCTTTTCTTGGAGAGCATTCATCACAAACCAATTCACTTAGCACATTAACATTAATTTTCTGAATATATATAGAACCGATCGACCTTCTTTCAAGAACCATCTTGACAACTTCATGAGAGGTAATACTATGACAGACGTTTTTTAAATTAAAATCATATTAAGATCATACCAATTTAGTTTAGTGTATTTTTTTAAGTTGAAATTATATTATTAAGATTATACTATTTTAATTTAAAATGCTTTTATTTAAATCACTTTCACAATAACTTAAAACTGTTTTGAATAAAAACTGTGTATTCTTAACACGATTTTGATACATTATTTTATACAATCAAATTTTATTCAATGTCTCACTTTATTTATATATATATATATATATATATATATATATATATATATATATATATATATATATATATAAATTATCATATGTTATAAAGGTTGAATTCCAATCATTATTTACAGATAAAATTATGAATATAAAAAGCAATAACTTATAAATATTGAATTAATAATTCGTTTTGTAAATCGATATAAAAAGGTTTGCAAAAGTTATAAAAATGTAATGCTATGTTATTATTTAATAAAAAATTATATATTTGTACATTTATAATTTTTTAAAATTTTATAAATGTTACCATAAAAGAAAATTTTAATTTATTGGAATTATAAAAGATAATTTATAATAATTTAATTCATCTTATTAGTCTAACTATTGAATATTTTGCTGAGAAAAAAACATTAAATATTTTTTTGTAGTAACTATCAATCTTTTCTCACTTGATGATCTTATTCCTTCACTTAACATGAGAACAATGCCTTAATATTTGTTATAAGAAAAGAAAGTTTTGATATCAAAAGACATTGATATATGGTAAACAATAAATATTAGTTATATTTTGCTTAAAAGGATTTTGCTTCCCCTCTGAAACTATTCATCACTTCCAAAATTACAGTTTTCATTTAATTGATAGTAATTTATTTCAGCTTTAGTATCAGATTAGTTGCTTAAAGGGTGTTATCTCATAGGTAATGTTCAACTTTTTTAAATTATTCTTACATTATTCATTTGTCAAAATTCAAATATTACTTATGATGGTTGTGTTTTAGTTTGGTGGATGTTATTCAAATATGATGATGTGGGTTAGTTTGTTCAAATATTATATATTAATGAAAACACTTGTTTTAAATCGTACATAATTAATTTAGAAGCAAAAGATGATTAATTTAAATAAACAATCATTTAAAAAAGTAAAATAATAAAATAATTATTTTAATTTAAAAAATAGTTAAATTTATATTGAAGATTATTTAAAGATAAAACTAGTAAGATAATTATTTTAATTTAAGAGAACTGTTATTTAAAAAATAAAAGTAGAAGTAAAATTGTATACGTACAAAAATTATATAATAATAGATGAAGTAATTTTATGAAAAAATTACTGTACAGATTTGTTTGTTAAAAAGTAATATGAACTCTGAAATGATAATTAGCTCAGTTTAGACTGTTGTAGTATATAGTCTGCTAGTGTTCCTGCTCAACCATGATTTTCTTAAGTTTTGATAATAAAATAAAAAATAATATTATTATATTAAATAATTAATAATTATATATAATATCATTATTCTTTTAAACTTTACTTTATAAATAGATTTTGAGTATAATTTATTTTTTCTTTAATATACATACTTTTTTTTTCCTATTAAGAGTTATAATATCATATGTTTTGAATACACATTTTTTTTTTACTTTCCCTTGATCTAATTAAACATATTTTAAAGACAAAATCATGATTTTTTAAATATAATAATTAACAATAAGAAAGTTCTTCGTATATTTATCACAAATTTTGAACTTAGCAATGACATTTAGATATCTTCTAGCATTAAATAATGCTCCCTATGAATATATTACTGAACAAAGGAAACAACCCAAATGTCATTGTTTGGATTGAGAACTGCTAACGAGGACATATGAGATTAGAAAATTGCAAACAATAACATCGAAATAAAAAAAACAAAAAAACGATTGTATATACACTTTTGTATATACACTGTTCGGGAAGCAAATTCTCATTTATTTCAGATCACAGCTGCGTCTGCAATTTTCATGGTGTAGAACATTAAACAAGGTTAACAGCTTAAACACCAATAAGAATACCGTTTCAATAAATTTATCGAATAAACCAAACAAAACTTGGCCCAAAAAATAGTTATCAATATGAAGGAGCAGGCAGAAAGGGAAATGGAGCAACAGAGGCATATGCTACAGGAGGACGTGATTCAGTCCAATATGGACGCTTGGCCTTGATATTCTGATTATCATTATTATCATCCAATTCTAATGCTTCCCCGGAAGATGCAGATTTCACAAAACCCTTTGCATTGTCTTCTAAGAATTGTTCGCTATTGGAGCGACGGTGAATCAGAAGCCCAGTCATAAACACGGGGAGATAAAGGAGACTGGCGTGGAACATTCTCCTTGCTTTTTCTCTGGTACGGTCTCTATAGAATGAAAATGCTGCAGCGCTTATTGCAAGTGTAAGTACCGTGGACTCCAGACAAAACCATTCAGAAGTCACGCCCCCTGTTCAAGGTGCAGAAACATGAGTGTCAACATTCTCCTTACGACAAAAAATTTCATATTAAAGGGAAAGTGAAAACATTTTACCATTTCAATTTTCTTTTTAACTAAAATCTACCATAAATTATCATTGTATATCCTCATTCTAATATATTCTTGACATAGGATTAAGGTTTTCAGCTTTTTGGCCAAGTCAGTGAAACAGGCATCAAAAGTTATTTAACAGAACAAGACACTGAATATATTTTCAGTTTTCTCTGTCTGACCCCATGTCCACAGACGAAAAAGGCTTAAAATTCTTAGATTGAAAGGTATATTCTTGATTGGCTTAAAATTATACTTTTTTTTTATTTTTCAAATTACAAAATATTCAATAATACATATAACTTTGAAAACAACAAAGTTCAGAACTTTATTTAAAGATTTCTTGAGAAGTTTTCTACTACAGATTAGATTTAAAAGGCATCCGTATCCTGTCAAAGCATTCAATGAATACCAAAATTAAGATTAAAAATCTCCAAAAAAAAAAAACAAACAAGTGTTTCTAGAGAAAGGAAACATTTAACTCACAATCATATGCCAAGAACCCCAAAGGGATTAGATATATAGAGTTCCTTAAGGCCACCAATGCTGTTCTCCGACCAGATGCATCGGCAAGAGAATACATCTTAAACCTAAACTTGCAACACAAAACGCACGCATGCCAATATGAAAAGAATAGTGTACATAGTTTAGAAATAAGTAACTGGAGGAGAAATATATTAAGAGTATGGTTATTTCACCACCACATGCAGCAATCAATGTACCAAGGTCCATATTTAATGAGGCACAAAAAGAAGTAATTTGTAAGCTAAATGCTAATATAAATTTGGAAAAATTAACTTGTGATTCCCTATACTTTCTTTTAAAAACTGTCTTGGTCCTTGTACTTCAATTTGTGATTGGGTCCCCATAACTTTAGAAAAAAAAGAAAAAGTTCTTGTCTTGAATCGGATTTTATATCAGAGTCATTCAGTTCTTTTTGTTTACATCAGCAAGAACTTTAGCTTGATATTAACTAGACAAACAATACGAACACCTACCACTTTAACAAATATATTATTGGGGGACACCAAAATAGTTGTATGAATCAAAATTCCACAGTAAACAAACGAAGATACAAGAGCATACCCTCCAGCAGCATAGTCACTGCGACACATATAAGCTAGGGCCATAAAATGTGGTATCTGCCAAAAATACAAAGCAGCTGGAAGAATCATTGCATTTAGTGAAATGTCATTAGAAGCAGCAGCCCATCTGAAAATCAACAACAAAGAGGTGATGGAGGGCAGAAAATAAACCTGCACATGCCTATGCACATGGTGAATGAAGTGAGATAACACTAATAAAGAAACAATAACAGACTAATTCCAATTCCAAAAATTTGAAGCTCGTTTTCCAGTAGTTAGGTATTGAATTGCAACATATCACTCATTAACACAATTTGACTAACAATTTTCTATTCCTTCAAGCAAATAAGTAGAAGACAGCAAACACAGGGGGTTAAGCTTTACAATTAATCTGTGCCAATTAAACAAGTAATACTTCAACCAATAGAAAATCAATGAATTGATCAGATAAAATTCTTCTTTGGCAATGGAATTGAGTCTCGCCATATCAGTCTTGTGTGGAACACCTTAACTTCAAATGGATTTATTTTACACGAAGTAAAAAAAAAAACTAATAGTAACATATTCCTCGAGCATTCTGAAGTTCACAATACATAGGAAGGTATATAAACAGTACATAATTTACCCCAAAAGTGGTGGAATAGCGCCAACAACAGCTCCCACCCATGTATTTACATGATGAATCTGTTTCAAGGGAGTATACACAAATGCATACAGGACTAGGTTGGAAGCAGCGAGCCCAGCAGCTAACATATTAGTCTGGAATAACCTTGTCATAAATTTTCAATGTAAGTCCCTCCACTCAAAGCATATCAAACATTTGATAAGAAATTCATTCATAGTGTTACAAGTTACACAAGAAAAGCATACAACGAACAATGTAAGCAAAATTTGTTTCAAAACCTGTGTTGCTAGCAGAGCTGTACCCGCTAATCCAACAGAGGACGCCCAGCCAATTGCATGAGGCTTTGTGATTCGTCCTGAGGGTAGTGGCCTTCGACTCGTTCTCTTCATTTTAGCATCATTATTGATCTCAAACACCTAAAACAGACACAACTATATAATAGATCTTGTGTTGACAAAATATGTAAGAGACTGTAGAATATTCTCTTGTACTCTCCTACACTCTAAAACAGAAGTACTAAAAAACAGAAAACAAATTAATCACAATAGACAATTTAGATTAGGATAATCTCCTCTCTTCCAGGAACCAACCTGATTCAAAGAGTTAGCAGATGCAGCAACCATCATGGTACCCAAGCAAGTCCAAGAAAGTGCTGAAAAATCAACAGCACTACCGCTCCCCAAGACAAATCCAGTCCCAGATGTTGCAACCACAAGCATGCTAGAATTGAGTTAAAAATGATTAGTTACAAAGGTTGTTTGTTAAAAGAATAGAGTCATACTAGTGAGGATTTATTGTCATAATTTTACAGTTGTTTTCTTTTTAAAGAATGATAAATAGTCAAACGGAACAAAACACATGGATTTGAAGTATTCATCAATAAAAGAGGAACTACAGAAATAGAGTGTCAATTGAACATATTGTTATAAACTTAATGATAGCATATCCGTTAACAAAAGGTTTACCACCCATGACATTCATTGGCCATGTTGAAAGAATGGATATAATGGATAAGTCCTTGTTAACAATTTAGTTTGGTGTATGTATATACATCATGGTTGTAATGCTTATAGTGTTTGACACTTGTGATTTCTATTATAGATGTTTCTGTTTATTCTATCATTCACATTACCTGGTATACGTTATTGTTTTATTTAGTGAAGTGACGAAATGTATCTTTGAAAGGAGATTAATGATATCTATTACAGTTTCATTAAAGTTAAGTTAGATGATTTGATACATGGAAGAAATCTTGTTATTGGACAACTTGCAACTGCTATGATCCAATCTTCTAGCTTAAGTCAATGAATGATAATGACTTGATAAGTTCAATGTATAGTGTGCACTTAAAGTTTAATGTTAAATCTTCAAGTCATTACATGAACCAAGTGGGAGAATGTTAGATTATTTTAATCTAATATTGGTTCATGTAATTTATGGAATAACTTTAATGTGAAGGTTTCTAATGTGATGATTATTAGATTATAAATATATTGAAGTTATGGGAATTGTTGTAGAGTTATTAAAATCATTTCCCTCTCTTTTCACTCCATTAAGGATATATTATGGTACTTTAATAAATATTTCAAAAGCTATCTAGAAGTTACATTACAATTCTTCTGTGAATGAGAAAGTTTATGTTCCTGAACAAAGAAAGGCAAGTTCTTTGACAGAAGAAAACATCATCCAGGCACATTCTATATCATTAAGAAAGCCATCAAAGGAAGTAAGAAAAAAATATGCATCCAGAGATCTTTTACAATGGATCTAGGTATGTTCTTGAACCCTTCTAACGATATAATTTTGTGAGAATCATAGATCCTAAGGTCCCTATGAAATATTTATTATACATTCCAATTCAATTCAAGAAACTACTCTATTTTATAAGGATATTTTATAAGAACCTAAGGATCTATGATTCTCACAAAATTATATTGTTAGAAGGGTTCAAGAACATACCTAGATCCATTGTAAAAGATCTCTTGATGGATATTTTCCCTTCTCTTACTTCCTAAGAAATCTTAAGTGGACGAGTACGATTACACTCATTAAACCTCGCATCCATAGTACTAAGTCCAAGTATGATTACTTTCGTTATAGGGTTCTCGTAGGTACTTAATCCCAGGAGAGTTATGTTTGGTTCGTGAGACTGGTTTTCCATGAGAATCCGACTTTTATGGAATATTGTTTCCCACTTACATATGACTAGTAGACTTAAGACCTCCAAAACCCCTCCCTTGTTGGAACTAGACATCTTGAGCATAAAGTTTTACAAGATTGGATATCTATAGGTCTATGATAGTTCAACTTCCGGGAATCTTAAAGGGAATTCTTGCACTTTCAAGGCAAAAGTTGGCCCAACTTCCGGGAACTTCTATCGAGGGAGTTAAAAAGGGTGGCTACACCATTTCAGACAACTCATCAGGTAACAAGCCTGATGTTATCCTGATTGGAACTGGTTCTGAGTTGGAAATTGCTGCTGGTGGTGGTAAACTGAGGATCTCCAACACAGGGAACGAGGCTATTCATATCCTCTACAAACAAAACGATTCCAGTCCACAAAATCTTCTTCTAATGTTCTTGGAGATTGAGATCGTAATTCTATATCCTAAATCTAAAAAGTAATTTATTTGCACAGATACATACAATTAAAAGAAAAAGAAAAAGAAAACAACGGCTGAGAACGCGCAAAGAAAGCATGAATAGGAGTTGAATTGGTGGAAAAGAGACCTGAGACGAGCCTTGGAGAGCTCCCAATAGCACCTTCCATAGTGGCGGCTCAACGACGCAAAATCGGTGGTAGCTTTGGAAGAGATATGAAGTGCAGTTGCAGAAGAAGTGATGAGATGGGGATTCGAAGAGGAAGATAAAGATGAAGAGGAACGCGCATGATTAAGGTTGTGAGAATAAGAAGATTTGAGAAATTGGGAACAGAAGGAGGATATAGAACTCCTCCTCAACATCATTCGTTGCACCAAATTGAAACCGAAACACCAGGAGCACTCTCACACGTTCATACCACAAGCTTTTTTTCTAGCTTTAATAATTGGGCTCACCCCGAAGTACCACAAATCAATCATTTAGGCTTCATCATCGTAAAGGGCCAATGGGGCTTACTTAAGGCTTTAGAGCCCATTTCTTCCTGCACCTCTATAATTTCAATGTTCTCCCATCAATTTGTATTCCGATAGAGTACAGAATATAATGTTTTGTATTTTTGTTTGTATTCCAGAATATAAAAAATTTTATTCTAAATTGTATATTCTAAAATCCAAAATGAAAAATATATATTATAAATTGTATATTTTAAAATATAAAATTTAGATTTTAAACTGTATAATCCAAAATTTAATGAAAGTGCAAGAAGAAATTTATGAAAATAAGGAAGAAACTGTTGGCTTTAGAATAATTATATTTATATTTAATATATAAATTATAATACTTATTACATTGAATAAATAATTACAAAGACAATATATATTGAATAAATTAATATTAAGATAATGAAAAAGAAATAATAACTCAATAAATAATTACAAAGGCAATATATATATATATATATATATATATATATATATATATATATATTGTATTCCGTTAATATATAGGCATGTATTGTGACTTTAGATAAACTAATAAAAATTATTCACAACAATTAATAAAGACAATTATTTATTTTTTATATAATTATTAATAGTTCAATAATAATTATAAGATTAAAATAAAAATTATAATATATATGTGTGTGTGTGATATATATGATTATATGATTATATAACTATCTTATTTATAAAATAATAGTTTCTAAAGATATCTATCCATATTTATATAAATTTTTTAAATTATTCTTAAGATACTCGTGAATATTCCCTTGCAATTTTGTTTATAACTTATAATTGTTAAATTTCTATTTAAAAACAAAAAATTTAATCTTTCAACTACTATCCACCACGTACAATTAATATTCCTACATATATATTAATAATATAAACTAAAATTATACATTAAATTCGAATTCAATAAAGTAAATTAAAAATAAGTATAGAAAGAAAAGACATGTGTCTTGACTAGTAATAATAATAATAATAATAATAAAGTCTTCATCTGACGTTAAAATAAATGAGTTGCATCTTTTCTTTTACACAATAAAGTGATTAATTATTATTTTTCCGTTATCTTTGAAAAGTATATTTGCCACTCATAGGTGGTGAAGATTTGTGGTTCTCCTTATCTAAATATCTAAACAAAGAGGATAAAACACACTCTGTTTTTCGTTTCTTTTTTCTTTATATAAAAACACCAAATTTTCTAATTCCTTCAACATACCTATCATTCATTCGATATGTAAAATCTAATCAATCTAATGCTTGAATTCATTAACTCAAAACTTCCAGTTAGCTGTTAGACTAATTAATTTCATATTTTATACAAATTACTAAGTGGCAAAATGATAAAAATTTTATATCTTTTTGGTGAATTTAATTTATTTTGAAAATTAAATCAATTTTAGAAACTAAAAAAAAAACTACACAAAATATAATGTAATATATAAAATTTAAATTTTATTAAGATAAATTATAACTCATATTGAATTTAATTTATATTAAGAAATTAATTCTTAAATATAATTTAATTTTATATAACTAGTTTATAACATCTTACACTATTTATTATTTATATACTGTAGATTTACATTATTTTTCATAATTTTCTCAAAATAAAAAGTTTTCATTGTTTGTAAAATTTAGTACTGTCAAAATGGGTCGTAATCCGCGGGTCAATTATAGCCACCACAGGTTTGAGCTGAGTTGGTTTTGAAAAAAATGAAACTTTTTTATGGAGGTTAGTTTTGAACCCGACTTACTTAAAACTCGACTCACCTGATTGAACCCGTGATTGGCTCACCAATTCACCTAATTTAATTTAATTATTTATTATTTTGTATTTCAATATTATTAGTTAGTATTTTTTGTTATATTGTAGATGATGATAAAGAAAAAGATGTTTCAAGAGAAAAATATATTATAGATTTATCTATTTAATACTCTAAGATTATAAATGGACAAGTGATACAAAAATTATCAATATTAAAAACTTATTTGTTCGTCTTTTTGTACATATTTTTGGATTACGCTTGGATTGCATGATACTTTTTTTATTTATTTTGAATTGTCTTTAGAGTTTAATATTATTTTAGTGTGAAATTTACTTAGATTTAAATTAAAAAAATTATAATTTTTTATTTTAAAAAAAATTATAATTAAATGAGTTAATGTGCCAACCCGTGATATGTCGGGTCGGGTTTAAATTTTGTCAGTTCACTAATAAGTGAGCCAGATTAGATTAGTTCACTAAGTAACCAACCCGTGGTGGGCTGGGCCGGATCGAACCGCGTTTTGAGAATTCTAGTAAAATTATTGCAATAATATTTTGATGATTATAGAATGTTGTAATAATGTTTTAACGTTTAGATTCATTTTTTAAAAATTTTTTTTTTAGGAAATCTTTTAAGTGGAGGTAAAAAAATATAATTCAACCTCAAAAATTATTTTTTAAGTAAATTAGTGTCAAAGTTAAAATGAATTTATCCAAAATTTAATTAATTAATAATATCATTTATATACACATATAAAATTATATATTCTATTGTATAGTATAATAATATGTTGTAGTTTTATAATATTTAAATCAATTTTATATCATATTCATTATTATGTTACTCAGTAAAATGTATAATATATAGTTTAATATTATTATTAACTATAATTTATTTATTAATTTTATAATTTTTTAAAAGAAAAATTTATAACATCCAATAAATTAGTACGTAATATATTGGAATAAAATTCCAAACGTCACAAAAGAAACATGAAGTATAAAAAAATGTGAAAATATTGAAAAATTAATTATAATAAAATTCTCAATATTTTTTATAATTATTATACATATAAAGAAAAATAAAAAATTAATAAAATTTAAGTATAAATTTAAGTTTTTATATATTAAAAAAAATATAATAAAAAAATCTATAAAATTATTATTCATAAATTCATCACTTTAAAATTTCAAATTAAAATGTCTAATTTAGTTTTGATTCATATGTAAATAAATTTTTTACACAATATAAATTTTAAAAATATGTTTAACTAAGAAAAATTAAATAGGTTTATTTAGGTATGAATTTCAACGTCTTGTATTTCCTATATAAGCAAATAATAAAATTTATTTATTTCCTATATAAGCAAATAATAAAATTTATTTAAATCTCTATGAAAGTTTATGTTATTAAAATGTTTTTATATAATTGTTTTATTAAATTAAAATTACTTATATTTATGATCGATTAAAAATTAATTATATTTTTTTACATTTAAATTGATTTTTTTTTTAAATAAAGAAGAAGACTCGTGTACTTACTTTGCTCTACAAAATTTGATTTCATGAGTTTTTGAATGAATTATCCTGTGAATTTATCATGTGTCAAACCAAAGCACGTAACGGACCAGAATATTAATAATGTTGGAAAATAATTTTAGATGCATGTACGCAGACATCAATTATTATGGAAAGGATGAAAATATTTAGAGGAAGAATAAGATGGGAATATACTATTAAAAAATTAGAAAAGATGGAAAAAAGTATAATATGACAGTATAAATTGTTATCCTCGAAATTATGAAGAAAATATGAGAGGCAGAGAAGTGGGAAGAAGATAGCCAGAAGCATAGGCTAAGATTGTCCATAACATGTGGACCGCAAGAACAAGGACTCTATAGATCATCAACACTTTCTTCTTCTTCTTCTTCTTCTTTTTCATCACTTCAACTACTACTACTACTACTACACTCAACAGCCACTCACCTAAGTGGCTCATTTTGACTTTCATTTTTCTTCCACTTTTGAACCTTAAAAGCTATGGCATCCTCATCCTCTCTGCATCTTTCTCAGGCCCTTTTGGCCCCTGCTGTTTACCTTCATGGCTCTTCTTCTGATCGTCTTTCACTCTCCTTCCCATCATTCTCTGGCCTCAAGTCTCATCCTCCATGCAAAGCAACCACTTTCTCTGCAGCTTCACGCAGAAGGGGTGCTTCCACCAGTGTTGTTCGAGCCACTGCTGTTGAGACACTGGACCAGACCACTGAGGTTTCTCTGGTCGAGAAATCCGTCAACACCATTCGCTTTCTGGCCATTGATGCAGTTGAAAAGGCCAACTCTGGCCACCCTGGTCTCCCCATGGGCTGTGCTCCAATGGGCCACATTCTCTACGATGAAGTCATGAGGTACAATCCCAAGAACCCCACTTGGTTCAACCGTGACCGTTTCATTCTGTCTGCTGGACATGGCTGCATGCTCCAATATGCTCTTCTTCACCTTGCAGGCTATGACAGTGTTCAGGTTGGTTCCTTGGTTTTCATTTCTTCGCTAGTTTTTTTAGTCCTTTACTATTCACACTGATTTGATTATGTGACTGAGAATTTTGATCCTCCTGCAATCTGCATTTGTACATTGTGTTGCTTCACTCTGCTCTTGCAATGTAATTTAGATGAATGATCACATTTTATCATATATGCTAAGTTCGTGAACTTTTATGTTAAATAGTAAAAAGTCATATCTGATATGATTTTTTCATTGATTGATAATGTGAAAATCGTTGGACTCGGTGCAAGAAAGTTGAAGTCATGTATGTTGTTATCTGTATCTAAACATAATGATGAATTGATTGGTGGAACAGTTTTGAGTACTTTGGAATTCGCATAGCATTTGTTGTTAACTCTTTTGGTAAGTTGTTAGGTGGTGTATGTATCTTAATATTCCCGAGAATAAATGACTTTTGATGGAAACATAATTTTAAAGCTTTTGAAGTTATGCGATCTTCAATGGCTGAATGTATTGTTTTTGGGTTACGTAATAGGAAGAAGACCTGAAGAATTTCCGACAATGGGAAAGCAGGACTCCCGGACATCCTGAGAATTTTGAGACACTTGGAGTTGAAGTGACCACAGGTTAGATGTTTCTTTAGTTTATGTTATCATAGTGAGCCTTTTTTGCTGAGTTGTGTTGCTTATCCTCGTAATTTGTTTAGGTCCTTTGGGTCAGGGAATTGCCAATGCTGTTGGATTAGCACTGGCTGAGAAACACTTGGCAGCAAGATTCAACAAGCCTGACAATGAGATTGTTGACCATTACACGTGAGAAAACTATATCTTGTTCAGTGCACACCCTTCTCTCTACACTGTGATTTATGCACCTTGCAATGCCTGTTGTGTTGTCAATGAGATTTTTTCACTTTATTTGCTCTTGCAGGTATGTTATATTGGGTGATGGTTGTCAGATGGAGGGAATTTCGAATGAAGCATGTTCACTTGCTGGTCACTGGGGTCTAGGGAAGCTTATTGCATTTTATGATGACAACCACATTTCCATTGATGGTGACACTGAGATTGCATTCACTGAGAATGTTGATCAACGTTTTGAAGCACTTGGATGGCATGTGATTTGGGTGAAGAATGGAAATACAGGGTATGATGAAATCCGTGCAGCCATCAAGGAAGCAAAGGCTGTCAAAGACAAACCAACTTTGATTAAGGTTAGTTACATGACATGATTGAAGCAAAAACAAAGCATTTTGATATGTTTTTCTTTGGGGTATTTTATCAGTTTTCTTTTCATCTGTGATTACTGTTTCACAGGTAACCACTACCATTGGATATGGTTCTCCAAACAAAGCTAACTCCTACAGTGTTCACGGAAGTGCATTAGGTGCTAAAGAAGTGGATGCTACAAGGAAGAATCTTGGATGGCCATACGAACCTTTCCATGTACCAGAAGACGTTAAAAAGTGTGGATGAGGAGTTAGAGATGTGTTGTTTCCTATTAGTATGATGAGATTTCAGATCTAGAATGTAACTTTCTTTACTTTTTTTTTCCTTAGACATTGGAGTCGCCATGTCGCTGATGGTCCCAAACTTGAAGCTGAGTGGAATGCCAAGTTTGCTGAATATGAGAAGAAATACAGTGAGGAAGCTGCAGAGCTGAAGGCCATTTTTACTGGTGAATTACCAGCTGGTTGGGAGAAAGCACTTCCTGTGAGTAAAATAACAAACTTCTATTGCGGTATATATGATCAGTATAGTTGCATTGCATGATGGTGGTGCCCTCATAACTAGGAAAAATCTGATTTTTTCCATGATTTGTTATAATCATTACTCTTTCAAGCTGCATCTTCATTCAAGCATAGCCTTCAAAGTGTTAACATAAAATAAAACTTGAGTTGTATCAATTGTTTGTGATTATTGACAACCCTTCTGATTTGATTTCAACTTGCAGACATACACTCCTGAAAGCCCAGGTGATGCTACAAGAAATCTGTCTCAGCAAAATCTAAATGCCCTTGTTAAGGTTCTTCCTGGTCTGATTGGTGGAAGTGCGGATCTGGCCTCTTCCAACATGACCTTGTTGAAATCGTATGGAGACTTCCAAAAGGGTACTCCTGAAGAGCGAAATGTTAGATTCGGTGTTAGAGAACACGGAATGGGAGCAATCTGTAATGGCATTGCTCTTCATAGCCCGGGATTCATTCCATACTGTGCAACTTTCTTTGTCTTCACGGACTACATGAGAGCTGCCATAAGGATTTCTGCACTGAGTGAAGCTGGAGTGATTTACGTGATGACTCATGATTCCATTGGGCTGGGAGAGGATGGACCAACTCATCAGCCAATAGAGCACTTGGCAAGTTTCAGGGCAATGCCAAATATTCTGATGCTTCGTCCAGCTGATGGCAATGAAACTGCTGGATCATACAAAGTTGCAGTGGTTAACAGGAAGAGACCCTCAATTCTTGCACTTTCAAGGCAGAAGTTGGCCCAACTTCCAGGAACTTCTATAGAGGGAGTTGAAAAGGGTGGCTACACCATTTCAGACAACTCATCAGGTAACAAGCCTGATGTTATCCTGATTGGAACTGGTTCTGAGTTGGAAATTGCTGCTGCTGCTGCTGAGGATCTAAGAAAGGAAGGGAAAGCTGTGAGAGTTGTTTCTTTTGTTAGCTGGGAACTTTTTGATGAGCAGTCAGAGGAATACAAGGAGAGTGTTCTTCCTGCTGCTGTATCAGCTAGAGTTAGCATTGAGGCAGGATCAACATTTGGATGGGGAAAGATTGTTGGAAGCAAAGGCAAGGCTATTGGCATTGATCGATTTGGAGCAAGTGCTCCTGCAGGAAAAATATACAAGGAGTTTGGTCTCACCAAGGAAGCTGTCATTGCTGCTGCCAAAGAACTTTCCTAGATCAATTTCTTGAGTTTCTTTGATCTCATCTAAAACTTGTGGTTTTCAGTGGTGGCTTTTGGTTACTTTTACATTATTTCTTTTTTCAGATGCCACTTTACCCACAGTAAGGAAGATTAGATTGCTCTTGCATGTCACTGTCTGTCCGAGGAGCCACTTACATTAAAGGATCAGTTGAATTAATGAACTTGTATGAATTTTTAACAACTATTTTGGCTTGTGAGTTTTGTCTGTCAAGTAGTTCAATAAGTGAAGTGATCCTCACTCTAGCTCTTTCTCTAATTTTCTTTAAATCAAGAGAATCGGGTTCAAGACATGTATAAATCTTGACTCTTGAAACCAGATTTATGCAATGTTCTGAAAGCCAACTCGATTAATGATTCTATTAATGATCATACTAGTTCAACGGGTTGATCTAACATATAATTGTATATGTATATGATTAACATAATTTAAAATTTATGTTCTGGGATTAACATTTAATTTATGATTAACATACTTCTCTCTTCTTAATCTCTTTCTAAATATAAACTCAACCTATTTTAACTGTGTCCAGTCACATATTTGATGAAACTCAAGCTAAATCTACGCATAAACACTCCTAATTAATTTTGTTTTAATACTAATGTGTAGGTACCATTAACAAAACAAAAAAACTAGAGAAAGTTGTGTTTAATTTTTGCGTTTTCAGGTAAACGAGATCAAAATTTATGTGTGAATATTTATTATCATATTTTCTTCCGATAACAAATCAATGACATCATTCACCAAAATATGAAAATAATATTTAAATTGTGAAAATATTAAGTTAAATAGAAACATATTTGAATTCACATCTTTCTTTAAAAGTTGAGTACCATGTACAAAAATACCAAACAATTGATCACGCAAAAGTATAAAATCTAGAAAATAAAAACATTTCTTTGGCGAAACTTGGATTTATATAGAAATCATAGTGAACTGTGAGCAAACAACATCAATAAAACCGCATTTCATTAATGCTTCATTGGTAACGAGAAAAGAATAGCTGAGGAAGTGCAAGAAAAAAAAAATAGATGAAAAACTAGTAGTAGAAGAAGAAAAATAGATGAAAAATAAGTGGAAAAAAAATTACCATTTAACTTAATTAAAAACTGATCAGTGCCACGCTTGTATAGTTTTATCTCCTCCATTTATACCAAAAATACCAGTGACCACATTCTCCAAATGATGAAATTTAAACTTCTCCATTTGTACGTGATTTCAGTGTGCATAACAAGTATCAGTCACCAGGAGTTTACATCAATTCAATTGCATATCAGAAAAACATACAAGAAAACAGATATAAAATTCTCTCCTTAAATTATTTATCTCATTCATACAGACCCCCAACCATGCAAACAAACACGAAGAAAACATCAAGGAGGAATGCTACTGCCACATGACATTGATGAACATCACAAAGGGATATGTAAATGAGATGAAGAAAGCTTTTGGTATGCCATAGAAGCATGGCCTCGTTGTTGAGGTTTATGAGAGACCAGTGACTTTTCCAGTTGTTGTATCAATATCAATGTCATAGAAGCATGGCCTCGTTGGAAGCCCTGGCATTGTACTCATTGTTCCAACTAAAGGATAAATAAAGCCAGCACCTATACTAGCTCTTACATCCCTTATGGGTAAGACAAACCCACTTGGAGCTCCTTTTGCTGCAGCATTGTCTGAGAAAGAATACTGAGTCTTAGCCATGCAGATTGGAAGACCAGAAAATCCTTGCTTGCTATACATCTCAATCTGCTTCTCAGCCTAGTTTGATAAAAAGAATGTCACACATTAAAAGGTAAAAAGAGAAGTCTTTTTCGTTAACAAATAAATAGGTACATGCAATAAGGATTAGGTAAGAACAAGAAGACTAAAACATAGTGGAGTTGTAGTTTGTGCAGTCCTTTGATGTGTAAGGTTTGTCTCCCTTGTCTTTAAGGTTGTTTCTTTTCCCCCAAACAAACTTGCACCAGGATAGAATTATGTCCATGGTTTCTATTTAGTGTTTTATTTGGTCATGCCTACTTCAAATGAGTTGCTATATCTAATATGTAACGAGATGAGATCACCTGCTCAGAGTACTCAACGCCACTGGCTCCATATGACTTTGCTATTGCCTCTATTTTCTCTTTTATACTCAGATCCAAGGGATACAGGAACTTCAATGGCTGTGTCACATTCTCACAAGCTTTTTGGACTGCAATGCCCAGGTCAACCTGAATCACGACAAGTCATACCTTAGCAAATAGAGGACACCATTACTGAATGATACCATGACTTGTATTATGTACCGTGACAAGCATGTATAGAAACTAAATTGTGCTGCTAATTGTATCCATGAAATGGCTCCGTTTACTTTAAATCTGAAATCTAGGCATAGGGTGGATATAAGTATGTGCTGCCAGAAGCACTACTTGGACATTTGATCCAACACAAAGTTAAAAATCATGAGGCTAACAATGCTCAATTGTTTCAAGAGACCAAGGAAGCAACTCAACAAACAGTTCGTCTAGCAGGTGAAAAATTAAAGACAGCTCAAAGCTAAATTTTACATTCAAATATGCTAGCCACAAACAACTTAATCAAAAGTGGTCTATTGATTGTTACTTTCATCTATATGCTCAAATGTAAGACAGAGGAAGTTAATGCACTTACAGCTCCTTTGCCACCATGTGCGTGATGGGAACAAATTACAGCATCATAAGCTCCAGCAGCTAAAGCAGCACTCCGAACCGCATTTAGCTCGGCTTCAGTGTCAGTTGAAAACTTGTTAATAGCAACAACAACATTTACTCCGTAAGATTTTGTGTTTGATATATGTCGTGCCATATTCACGCAACCAGCCTCAACCAGGGCAACATTTTCAGTCAAATATGCATGATCAAGAGGTTTTCCAGCAACAACAGCTGGCCCTCCACCATGCATTTTTAGTGCCCTTACTGTTGCCACAATAATTGCACATTGAGGTGTCAAACCACTATAACGACACTTAATGTTCATAAACTTTTCGGCTCCAATATCAGCACCAAAACCAGCTTCAGTAACTACAAATCCACCTGGTCCAACCAATTTCAGTGCAATCTTATCAGCCACAATGGAAGAATTCCCATGAGCAATGTTTGCAAAAGGACCTGCATGAACAAGAACAGGAGTTCCTTCCAGGGTCTGCATAAGAGTAGGGTGGATGGCATCCTTCATTAAAACTGTCAAGGCACCTCCAACACCTAGATCATCAGCAGTGACAGGGTCACCACTCTTGCTATTTCCAATAACCATTTTCCCAAGTCGATCTCTCATATCAGCTAAGGATGTTGTCAGTGCCAAAACAGCCATTATCTCACTAGCAACTGAAATATCAAATGCTGTTTCTCTTACCATTCCTTTCTCATCAGGTCCCTGCCCAATAGTAATTTTTCTCAAGAATCGGTCATTGATGTCCATTACTCTCCTCCACGTAATAGAATTCGGGTCAATATCAAGCCTTGCAAATTTATTTACTTCTTCTGGTGTAAGATCATCTGGATTGGTCTTTGAAATGCCAAGCTTCTTAAGACGCCTGAACATGACATCACTGAAGCTCCTTTTCCCTTCTTTATTTGGAGGGCACAGTCGGTTAAAAAGAGCCTTATCCGACTGTGTTGACTCGTGGAAAATCCGTGTATCAATTGCAGCAGCTAGAAGATTGTTTGCTGCAGTTATTGCATGAATATCTCCTGTTAGATGGAGATTGAATTCATCCATGGGAATAACTTGGCTATAGCCACCACCAGCTGCACCTCCTTTAATGCCAAAAGTAGGTCCTTGTGATGGTTGACGAACGCAGGTGACTACCTAACAAAAGGAGATCAGATGTCATTACATATCCAGCATAACTTTGACATGCAATTAAAAATTATAGCTTGTTCCAATATTGTTATCTTGGGCCCTCACAACCACTGAAATTCTAAATGGTGAATGAACAATAAAGTTTTTGTTCCAGTAAAAACAATAGTCTCACATCATTAGGATTTGAGTTCAAGAAAAGTGATCAAAGTAAAAAAAAAAAAAAAAAAAGATCATCAATCTGATCCAAAGATTGTAGTTGCAAGCATAACTTTTGGGAACAAAAGCAATAACATCGGAAGATATCCTAATGATAGAGTTAAGAGACTATAAAAACATCCAGATTCAGATCGGTATAAAATCAATAGGTAGCATAGCACACTGCTGTAAATACAGAAAGAGAAAAAAGTTACCTTTTTATCAAGAAAAGCACCTAAAGCTTGACAGAGCCCCACTGTGGTAGTAGATTTCCCTTCCCCGAGAGGAGTTGGAGTAATGCCTCCGACCACAACATAATACCCATCTTGCGATCCTTGAAGCTCATCAAGAACTGACAACAAAACCTGTGCATCCAAATCACTCTTCAGCCAAACTATAAGACTAAGATCATCACATCAATGCATTCAACCAAATTATCCACACAAAAAGAACTAAGGCATACACTGAAGACCTTTTCTAGTGTACCTGAAGAGTGGCATGAAACTGAAATCTAACAGAAAAACATGATCGCACACATACCATCACAAAGAAACTAATTGAATCGTATTCCTGTCACTCAAATCTGAATGGTGAATTACCTTGGCCTTGTATTTTCCGTAAAGATCATAGTGATTGGGACTGAGGTTGAGGTCTTTGGCAATCTCGGATATGTGAACAGGTTCAACGGAGTTTGCAATGTCTATGTCCGCAGGAACAGGGGACACAACCTCTAGCTTCCTCACTGTGGTTGAGGAACTCATGGTATTGAATTGAGATTCAGTTTTGCGCAGAAACAAGGATTCAGAATCCAGAAACTAATGATGTTTGACTATGATAGAGAAAAGCCAACGTTGATTTATTTATTATGTATCTTGATTATTATTCCTTAAATCTTATCTCTCTCACACTCTGTTATACTCATTTGTTTGTTTGGTTTTTATTCATTTGTTGTTTCGTATTTATTCATTCTCTACCAGTCATTCTCTGGAACAGACAAATAAGCGTTCTATACGAAAAATTCCCCATACATGGTGTGTGATTGGGAAAAAACACTGAAAAAAAAATCAATTTAAATTAAAACTAAAGTTAATAAAAATGGAGATTTAACTTTTTTTCTAAAAGATATTTTTACTTATTTATCTAACTAAATAAAAAATATTATTTGTGTTTTTTTCTGTTTATTTTCTCTCTCACTCTCTTAATCTTCCCTCTTGCAAAGTAGTAACAATTTTTTTTAGTTTTTGAAAAATGATTTATAGACAATAAAAAAAAATTCTCAGATAATTATAAATTTCATATTTTACTTTTTTCCATTGCACTCTACATTAAATGCAGAGATATTTAAATTTTAATGCTTTCACAAGAGATCAAATTTAAACATATGTTCTTATAAAAAATCATCAAACTCTGTCACTAATTCACTGTCATTTCATTTCTACTGTCTTTATAAAGATGTAAACTTAATTAAAAATAGCTGAGAAGTAAAGATATAATTAAAACATTATTAATATAATTTAAAATTTGAACATAATAAATAAATAAATAACAACTTTTTTAAAAGCAAGTATCTAAAAACAAATAAGTTATTTTCAAAATATTTAAACATATAACATTATTAAAAAAAATAATATGCAATAGTGTATCATTATTTTAGTAAATAAACTTATTTATTAACAATCTTAACTCATTCATTAATATCATTGAACTATGCAGTGGTATTGTTAACAAAAAATATTCACCAAGAATTATATTTTTTAGGTTCAGTGGAGAGCCAAAAACTATTTTATATAAGTCCAATTTATTCTAACTATTCGTTTGTTTGTTTGTTTTTTTCTTATCAGCATTCTGACTGTTCGTGACATACTCATTAATTTTTTAAAGTACTATAATAAATTTGAAAAAAGTTATAATCTACATATTATTATAGAGTCATAATATTTAAGGTCTTTAAGAACTTATTACCTTAAGTGTACACTATTTGCATAAACATTTACAGATTTACTTGGGAGCTGAATAGGAACCTAAATAGCTACTCTTGCTGGAAGTATTTGCTCGATGTTTACATAATATACGGGTCTTGCAACTCAATACAGTCCACACGAACATGGCGATGGACATGGACATTTTTATTACAGAACCATGTAAATTATAAGGTTGATAACCAAGCCGATGATGGTTAGAGTTCTGTAATGCATCTAGACCAAAAATAGAAGCAAAAAACCCTCAGCAACATGTTCTGTGCTACAAGTTGATTTACCAATGCAGTCACTGGCTTTGTTAACCGGTGAAGAACATCCCAATCATTGCGCCAAAAAGCAGCACTGGCTGGCCTCAGTTTTGCTCAAATTTACGTCTGAAAGGGATGTAGTACAGTGAACAACGGCAACAGAAGATTAGTATTGAAGACACAGAAAGTTTACCTTCTAAGAGTTTGGAATTAGCCGTCCGTTATACATCTTATCAAGCAGTTTCCGTGCATCGGGCCTCCTCAGGAGACCTTTATTGTTTGGCAAACCGGTTCCTAAACAAACAGGGCAGACAAGCTTTCCTCGACCTGTAGTTTATACATCTTATGTTAATGATCAATCATACAAGTGAACCCTGCCTGTAACAATACTAGAGAAACAGTGTTATGTTTGGATAAGGTAAACAAAAGGGCAGGGAAGAGATGAGAAAAATGACCCGACCAACCCTAGCTTGAAAGATTCCAGATAGAGGTAACTTCCCCTCTTTCCCTTCCCTCCCCTTCCTTGTCCTTTCCCTCCACTCAACAACTTCCATATATAGGCACAAAAGCAATAAGTATAAAGTGTGCAAAAGAACATGGATAAAATCTTCATTATATATAATGAGAGTGAGTGGGATCTTTCAAGCTCTCTAGAATTATTTTTACAGTTTCAATCTCAAGACAAGGCAATATATTTCATGCAAATTAACAGTTGATGCTTACAAACTTCCTATACAAATATTAGGAATATAATCATCATGTGGATTTTACGTGAGCTAATTAACATATCCAAACATTTTACTAGCTAATTAACATCTCCAAGATATTGCATGCAAATTAACAGTTGATGTTTGCAACTTCCTATTACCAATCTTAGGAATATAATCATCATGTGTATTTTACGTGAGCTAATTAACATCTCTGAACATTTTACTAGCTCGTTAAACAAATTATTTATACACACTTAGAAACAACACCAAGCAACGGGGGACTCGCTTATATATAGAACACTTGTATACAGAACACGAATAAAAAAGAGTTCTTAAGAGAGAGAGAGATCACAGATGAGTTTTGTACACTTCCAATTCCAAGCTTACATATATCATTTGAACATCATAAAAGCAACTTAACATGTGCAGACATTTTGCTAGCTCACATAACAGATGATTTATAAACAGTTGAAAACGTCAAGGCAAGCAAAGTGGTACTCAATTACATGTACAACATAAACTGAGAAAAGTACTAAGAGAGGGACATCTCATCTATCATTCTGGAAAAGCTTGGACATCAAGCTTAACTTGGTAAAGAGTATAAGACGCAATGACATGCTTGAAAAAGCGATGACATGCTTGAAAAACCGATGATTCTTTTAAACTTCCAAGCCTACAATTATCATTTGTCTACTAGATGAGCATGCTAACATCTCTACACATTTTACTGGCCCAAATCAAAAGATCATCTACTGAGCATATCTAAAACCAAACAATGTGGGCACCCATATAAATACAAAATAAATAAGAAAAGGGATTGAGAAAGGGGAATCTTATCATTTTCCGAACTCACAACATTAGTAAAGGTGAGATATTATTACATTACATGAATGAAAAACAAATGATGTTTGTAAATCCAAGCAAACAGCACAAAAGATGATTTATAAAGACATGCAATTGTGTAAAACCAAGTAATGTGGGAGTTCTGAGAGAGGGATCTAATAATTCTGCAATGATTTAATATCGAGCTTACAAAACAGGTTAGTAAAAGTGTGAGATTATATGCATGAGGAACAAATGACTTCTATAAATTCCAAATTACAAGCTTCTGAATATAATTTGTACATGAGCAAGTTACAAACCAAGATATTTTTCCATGTACTTTCTTCCTGCAAGTCTGGGAGGGGTATGTTTAATCCTTAGAGACTTGCCACAAAAAGGTCCCTGAGAACAACGTGGTGCATATCATGCTTTTGGCTGTTGATCATGGTTCCAGGTCCGTTTATGGTTCATTATTTGGTCTTTGTTGACAACCATTTATAGACAACACCCTTTATTTCTTTAATTATCCCATCCCCTGCAAACTACCTCTCTAATAAAACTAAAAAATGGCTAACTAGTTACTGATCGGATTCCTAGCAGCAAAGCATGTCAACAAAAGCAATTCTGAACACCAACTTCAAAAATGATTGGAAGTAAAACATGCCATTGTTATCACCTCTAGAAGCTAATATAAATGGGGTCAAGTAGAAAATGGAGTTCATACCATAACAATTTGGACACTCAGTAAATTCGTAAACATCTTTAGCTCGCTTCCTGTTTAGAGCTTTCCATTTTCCTGTACCACCACACATGTCACCTAAATGAAAAGGTAAACATCATATGTATTAAGAAACATCCACTGGTCTCATGTTGATAAAATTGCAACATATACATCAGAAATAACATGGAAACAATCTTCAACAACAATTAATCAATTTCTATTCACCAACTGGTTTTAGTTAGCAATCATTTAACTCATATAATGTCTAGTTACCGAATTTTTGAAATGGGAAGCATAAGCATACACAGCCAAAGTCCTGTAAAGATCAATTTGTCTCAGTATTTCTATTTGTTTATGGTCATGCACTCATCCTCAGCATCCTCCACAAACAAGGTTCAACTCCGCCAAGATATATAATTGCAGAAAATTTTATTTCTCTTATCAGCAGTGGGAACTACTAAATAAGCTTATAACATGGAGACATGCTATTATGGATTATGTCCTATTAGTAAATCCAGATAATGCAAACAAGATGAATGAAACATAGAAAAAGCAATTTTATCACAACTTACAAAGCACAGCACCACTTCCCAAACAATTTCTGCACACAGGTTTTTCCATCATTCCATCCACAGCATTTGCCTTAGAAACAAAAATAGGTGCGGCATAATCACTGATCAACACTAGAGTTGAACACAAACCCGAAAGACAGTGACGTCTGGAAACTGGTACTTGAAGTTCCTGCATGAGAGGAAGAACTTTCAATTGGTATGACTTATGAGATGATTCGGGGGAAACTAAACTACCAAACTACAATTACAGCAAAGTCTTTGCACAACTTTGAGGTTTATGTCATACATTCATTTCTATTGAAATAATATAGCAAACTTAAGCAACATGCTCCCTAAAATTTCGCAATTACCATGCGTTCATGATCATAATCAATCCCGTGTGAAGCAAAATCCTTAACCACAATTAAGAATTAATCAAATTCAACTAAGCATTGTGCGGAGAATGGTTACGACCATGGTGGTGCCATACATAGTATAATTTCTCCAGGCTCACTAATCAAATAATCATGGCTATGCTTCACTAATGGCTTAATCTCTCATGTTCCATAAACAGAATGTCATTACTCAAAGTTTCGACCCATAATGCAATGCAGACGTACAGAATATACGAGTAATTAGTTGGCAAGAGTTATTCTTATTACGATTCATCGGTTAACCTCGAATGATAAAAACAAGTCTGTTTGTTTCACCTTTGAGGAGTGGTCTGTGTGAGCGGAAGCAGAGCTGTCATCTTTATGGCTAAGGTTTGATTTAACCACATGAGCTTTTCCTGAAAACAACACAACTTCAATTGAGAATTCAAAGAATAAAAGAAAATTCCATTAAAAAAAGCTAACTAACTTAATTTTGCAATCTCAAATTCGAATCAACACATATATAGAAGAAAAAACTGACTTCGGTATTGTGTTCGAGAAGAGATTGAAAATGGAGGAAGGCATCGAGGAATAACAGACTCCATGAAACACACACCTGCAACTGCAACTTCTTGCTAGAAATGGATTGATTGCTATGAAAGAAGACGAAGAGATAAAGATTTGGTTTGGCGCGAGTAGGGCAGAGAGGACCCAATTGATAGGTCAAAATATCCTCCACGTACTCCTCCATCTCAAATCTCTAATCTAAAATCATCATCGCGCTTCAAGAACAAACTTAATTAATTAAGTTTAATACCAACTTCCTAAATTACTTATTTGATACCAGAAAACACAAGCGTATATGTGTTTAGTTTTTCTAATGATAAAAATTTATAATTATTAAAATAAATATAAATATTTTTTATAATTTTATTATACACAATTTTTATTTACTCGTGATCAACGAACATTTTAGAACCTGTAAACATGTGATATAATTAAATGAAATAAATACGTGTAAGAATGAGAAAATGATACATGAATAAATAAATAAATAGTGGTGTATAAATATGTGACGGATATTAAATAAATATTATTAATAAATATCTATAAGTAATAGGTGAATAATTTTAGTTACCAAATTATCTTTAATGATGGGTAGGTAATTATTGGTAGTAAATTTATAAAGAATTAAATGATAAAACTAAAATTACTAGTAAAACATATTGATTATTGGAAAATTATTTAGAATTTCATTTTATCTATTTATATTTTTTATGTTGATATATCATTGAAAATATTCTTTAAAAAGGTAATTTTTAAAGTGTATCCTTTGGTACATTTATTTGAAACAATGAATATGAGAAAGAGTAAATATACAAATTTGAAAGAGAGCAAATGATGAATTTAAGTAGATTTTGAAATAAAGTTTATTTTGTTTTGTGGAAAGGATTTGGAGGTGAGAGTGTTTCAAGTTGGGAGTGATGTTTGTAAAAGTTTACAAGTGATTTGATTTATATGATAAAAAAAAGTTTTAATAAATTAAAATATAAGATTATTATTTTGCTTTTATAGTAAAATTTAATATATATTAATAATAATTATATTTTTTATTATTATTTTTATTGTTTATTATTACTTATTGTTATTATTATTATTATTATTAAAAAGTAAAAACAAAAATAGATTATTAATGAAAAGGCAAAAGTAAAAAAGAAAAAATCTTCTGTTACTAAAATTAGATGAAAAAATAAGTTAGTTTAACTTGTTTTAACTCCATTTGTCATTGAACTGCAAAAAAACTGAACAGTCAGTAAAAAAAAATAAACCTTTAATGACAACTCGTCTCGTACACAACCCGTTGATGAGTCAATCTTGTCGTTTTTTTAAATATTTTTTTATTTTAATTTGTTTTCAATTTTTAAAATTTATTTATATATAAATATAAATGAATTTGTTTTCAATTTAAAATTTATTTATTTAACAAAAACATATTTAATTATATAAAATATTTTTTAAATTTTTAATTGATTAGTTAATATTTTTGTTAAATAAATTAAAATATTTATTATATTTATATGTTAAATTACTCTATTATAATTAATATTTAAAATTTAATTTGTATATGTTAATAATTCAAATTCGAATTGTATTATGTGTTTACACTTTAGAAAAATATAATATATAAAAATTATTTTTTTAATTAAAAAAAACTGTCAACCAACCAAACTGGTTTGACTTCTATTTAGGTCCGTCAAATTGAGGGACTGAACGGGTCAAGCCAATTTCGGCCCATCCCATTTTGAATTGGCTGAGGAGCTGGCCTATCGAGTCGAATCTGTTTACCTCCCTTAATTGGAACTTTATGCAGAATTGGTTTCCTACCTCTTTCCCTATTTTACTTTATCTTCAATAACACAAAGGAATTGATTCCCTCCCAACTCCACTGATCACCCATTTATAGAACCAACGACCAACCACCATGGTCACCACCGCAAGCGACTGCTTCAAGAATAACACCACGCTCTGCATACACACTTCAACAGATCACACAGATGAAAATAGAACATTTTTCTTCAAGGCTTGTAAATGTGGTTGGACGCGAAACCAAGGTCATGCAGCAACGTAGATGGAGACGTGATACACGTATCCATTTGCAATAATCCCTCTCAACAGTAAATATGCTAAAACAGATGGATTTGGTTGGACGTGAAGGTACTCAAATATAATTTAAAAATAATAAGACATGATAAAAATTAAATATAAACTTATATATAAATGTAGGTCCATGCACCCAGTAAAATAAATTAATTATTATGATAATTACTTAAAAAAAAAGGGTAAAATCAAGCATAATTACCAACGTGAAGTTATCATTGATATGAATGGAAGTCATGGATGAAAGTTTGATTATTTTATTTTCATTTCTTAAGTTAAAATTCATTATCTTCGTCATCGTCTTATTCACAGGTAATAGATATACTTATATTTATGTCACTCATATTCATCTAAATATTAATTAAAAAATTTAAAAAAATGAAAGTCACAAAAAACGGCATTAAAAGTACACATGGTTAAAATGATACACGCATTATTGAAATAAATTACAATTAAATAAACATCAAATAAAAATATCAAATAAAAAATAACATGACGGTTGATTAAGTGTTAAATAATTATAAAGAACAATAAAAATATCAAATGTTTATTCTAAATAAGTTATCAAAGTGGATTAAAGAAAAAATAAAGTAAATTTTTTATATCTCCTAAAAAAATTAAGAATATTTTAATAATTTAAAACGTAGAAGATATAAAAACGAAAATATATAACGAGATAAAGACAAAACACATGTATATTACTTATTCCTACTTTTATATTTAATTTAGGATAATGACACTTTAACAACATTTTAACATCATCTACGTGTTATTATATGATTGGTCCAAAATTACTTCACAATTAATAATAATAATCATAAACACCAATACAGATCAATCACATAATGACATATAAATAGTGTTAAAATGTTATCAAAAAATCATTGTCAAAATATCATTATCCTTTAATTTATGCAAATATTTGCACTTCTGATATCTCTTTTGCAGAAGTTCAGAAACCCTCTTCAAGTGAATTTTCTTTTGAACCCAAATAGTTTGTTTCAATCTCCATTCCTATACAAGGCACTGAATTCATATCAAAACCTCTATCTGCAGCTTTATAAATCATCTTCCAAGTCTTCTCCACTTGAATTGCCTTTGTTAGTCTCAACTTCATCCAACATGTCTGTGTCCTGTTTGGGCGGCCACTGTCGAAGTGGCACAGCATTAGTGATAACTGGACCCGTTTTCAGTTTCTCCAAATAATCCTCCATTTCTACCATGTACCTTTCTTTATCCTTCATAGCCATCTCTTGATAAATCTTCAGGACAGACAAACTATTGCATTAATACAAACTTTGAGGATGTTTTTACTTAGATGGTGATTCTTTTGATACTTGTTTTGTTTATCATAAATGAATACAAGAAGATGCGTATGAACATATACATGCTGCACAAAAGATAATGTACATAGATAAATTGGATATATCATACTGGTAGCTAAAAATACGTGAGAGTAGACTAGATATATTATAATATATAACAAAAAGTAAGTTATAATTAGGGATGACAATAAAATTTGTAATTATAGTTATTGGCGGATAAAATTCGTAGTGGATAGTTTTTATCCACGAATATTTATTACTTGCGGGTAACGAATAGTAGATAATATCTGTTTCTAAACGGTGTGAGTATTATACTATCTAACCTTTGGTACCTTTTATCTGCAAAAAATAATTTATATTTTTTAAATTAAATTTAATTAAAAATAAAATTAATTGATATTTTATTAGGTTAAATTTAACTAAAATTAAATTTATATTTATATTTAATTTTATTTATATTTTATTTTAAAATATATAAAATATATTTTTTTTAATTTTTTAGGTATCCACGAATATTTTATTAGCGGGTATCCACGATTATTCAAGGGTAGCGAGTTAAATTTTCATTTTACAAGTCAGGTTGTGGATAAACACTATCTGACCCGACTCATTGTTATCTCTAGAGTCATAATAAATGGTACTTATTATAACATATTTTTTTGTTACGTTTAGAGCTGTCAAAATGGATCACAACCAGCGAACCAATCCGGTTCACCACGGGTTCGGGTCGGGTTGGGTTTGAAAAAATTGTATTTTTTTTATGCGGGTCAGATTTCAACCCGGCTCATTTATCCCATGGCGGACCGGATTGACCCACTAATAAATGAGTCGGATTGAATTGACTCATTAAGTGATCAACCCGCGGTGGATCCGACCGGGTGAGATCAGGTCCGTTTTTACCGTACTAGCTACGTTATAAAATACACAAACATTCTATTACTATATGTTAGAATATCTATCATAATATATCTATTTTATTTGTTATAATATGTTTTTTTTCTACTGCATTATAGTGTTGAACATACTTCATACCATTTTTTGGGATACTTTTAACTTTGACCAGAGTTGACCGATCATTCTAGGAATCTGTCCCTCCTTTCCTTGGTGAAGTGCCTTCAGTGTTGCATGCTGTTCAGCATAGAAGAAATTGTAGCCATTTCTGCTATGTTTTGGATGAACAGGAACTTTCTTTTTGGTGTCTGATTTCTTACTTCGATGGGATGTTGGCAATGGAGTGTGCTGTGGCACTTCATAAAGTATACCTTTCAGTGTCTCCGAACCCATTCTCACTGTAACTATGTACCCACTTTCAAACTTCCCATCAATGACTCCGATCACTGAAGATGCTGCCATTGCTGAGACCAAAACATAATATATTAAACAACATTACTCATCAAATAATCATAAGAATTAAATACACTCACTTTATTATAAGTTCTCTAAAATTCACACAAAAAAGACAAATACAAATTATAGTCCTTCTGGTAAAGATAAAGCAGTTAAAAAAGAAGAACACCCATCTTATATATCTATCTATCTCTACATTTATATATATATATATATATATAATTGATTAAATTATTATATTGGTAGTTAACTGACAATTAGTTTACATTAGTCAAAATATTTACAATATCTGACTGTATGGTTGACTGCAAGTCATAAATTGCGAGTACATTTTAATTAAATTTATTAAAAAATGTATAATTGTTGTTAATTAAAATAGAGTAATAACTATGATTGAATAATTTAATAAGAAGATGAATCATTTTCAAAGCAACCGGTCGTATGTTTAATTAAATCGTTTACAATAGGTGACAAATCATATTTTTCAAATATTTGAATAAAAGGTTTTTTTTTCAAAAGTTGAATGTTTTTATATTATAATTAATAGTTAACTAATTTTTTTTTCAAAGACACGTAAAATAATAGTGAATAAATAAATAAGACATTTACATTTGAATTTTGAACCCATCATTTAGTTGCTTAAACCATAAAAAAAATATACTAAGAAAGACTTTGACTTGCAGTGCTCAAATGTTGGGGACAAAAACAAATTTGACCACCAGATTTTGGCGATTTGAGTATAAATGATATAAGATGAAAGGTTGATACATAAAACTCTCATTAACAAATGAGGTTATATCTCCATAAACATTTTTTAGTATCTCATCAATCATACTTAATAAGACACTATTACGTATTTAATCTTATTATTTTAAAAAAATGTTAAATTATTTTATAAGAAAATTTTCAAATAATTTTATAATATTATAATCACTATCACATTTGACATCTCAATCAATTACACTAATACTCTAAAATTTATAAATTGTAACATTACAAATATTATAATATGAAACTACGTTAATGAGACATCATATAATAATAAAATAGAACATAGAACATTTATTGTAGGAAAAATTATCTTACACTTATCCTAAAATAACCAGAAATTTAAAACTTACAAAATCCTACAAGAGATGTATCAACCGAACGGTCATATCCTAAGAGGTTGAAGACTCCTCGCTCAGCACCTGCTACAAAGAACCCTCTTCGCACTCTGCTCACACCCACATGGTGATCATTGCAAAGACATAGACGACCAAACGGATAACATGACAAGACAGGAAAAATAAGGGTAAACTAATGTAATTTAATTGTGCAAACATACATACATTTCATACAAGTACAACCAATACAAATACAGATAAGCATACAAGACCGAACACTATACTTCATGCATAAATCGAACACTTGACTTGATCATCCAGATTGTATATGCTCACCTAATACATTTATAAAAAAAAAACTTAATATAAAAGCAATAATAACTTATAATAAATATAATAAAAACAAATCTTTGATGAAACTTCTTTGACTTAATCATTTTCTTTTCTTTTTTTCATTTAAACTAATCCATTACTTTACTTCAATAGTTCATTCAAGAGAGTTTATTAATTTATATATTGCTTATTTTAGAAAAGTATGTAATATATTTTTAGTAATCAATAGTTAAAAGCTCTATATAACTTTTTTATGGATTTTGGGCAAGGAAGAAACAACATGGATGGATGGAGGTTTTAATGATACATAGAAAGTGGACCAATTATTCCTTCTTCATAGTTTTCTTTTCTAATTTTAAATTCATCCCATGATTGAGCATGATTCTATTTTGGTGTGTAAAGTCTTATTTTCAAAAAGTAATATTTTTTTGGATTCTCAAATATAGATGGGAAAAATGTATAATTATATGAAATTTAAAGTTTCACAAATTTTCAAGATTGAGAAGAATTAGTCAATTTATATTTAATAAATAGGAAATCATTTAAATAATATTTTTTTATGGTTCCCAACATCACTTCGGAACTTTTTTAATAATGTATATAAAGTGTTTAACTTCTTTTAAAGCCTATCTTAGTTTTTTTTATCATAAACCTGGTTTAATTCCCACACGAATCATATTTTTTTTAATAACATTTTTTAATAATGTCTTTTTACGTGATGCTAAACATGTGAAAAGAAAAATTATATTTTCATTAAATTATATATATATATATATATATATATATATATTAGTTTAGTAATATATTTGTCAAAAATCATACTTGCACTCTCTTTAAAAGTTATTGTTTTCTTTCATTATACTTTATTTTGTTGATTAAAACAATTTCAATTTTTCTTATTAATTTAGTTTATTTCTATTCTTTAGAAGTTTATTATAAAGGAAACAATTGAAAAAAAATAAATAAACGAGTAATAACTATACTTTTAAAACGTGATCAAATATTTGAACCGAAAATCGAAATATTACTCAATAAAGTCAAATGATTCTGTTAATTTCATATTCAAATTGGATTAACTATATATATTTTTTATATTAATAATCCATAAAAATAAACTCTTGGTTATTTTTTAAAGACTAAAGATAAGATTTAAGGCAAATAAAATAGAAAATATTATGTGGTGAGCGTTTCACATTCTGCAAGTTGTTAGAGATGCGGTTGAGGCCCATTTCATTCCCTTTCAAAAATTCTATATATATAAAAAATTATAAGGATTATTGTTTATTTTTTTACTGAGAAAATTTCAAGAAGATGAAAGGATTATTATTGTAATTATTATTATTTGAATACAAAATAAACCATTAACTTCACATGGAGTTAAATATATTTAGGAATGTAAAATTGAGTGGACAAAGACAAAATCACCCTTTGAGTATGTGGATGAATAAAGAAGCGACGGAGGGTAAAAGAGTGATTTGAGAAATGGGTATAAAATTCGTAAGGTTATTATTTTTTCTTCTTCACCATCGAATTCATTCATTCATTGGCACCTCGGAATCTATTTTATAATAACAGTGCCATTATTATTCTCTTTAAAAAGCTTCTTCCTTGCTGTCATTTCATTTGCATGATGAGAAGATGATGATATCTTCTGATATTGGTAGATTAACCCTTACATTTATAATATCATCATATATTATTACTATTTTTATTTTCTCTTAGTCTTTTTTATATAAACAAAACCTGTAGTTTCATATTTCTTTTCTGCTTCTGGATTTGCATCTTGTCATATTCTTTTTAATGTAAGTCACGGTTATATATTCTCTTTATTTATTTTTATTTCTTTTCAACTTCTTTAATGAAATATAATGCAAGAGAGTTGCACACTCACACAAAAAGGTACACACTTTATTGTGATGGATAATGGATAAATGATAATCTTTGCTTCTTTAGGAATTTATATATATATTTTTTATTAACCTCCATTAGAGGGTGGCAAAATGCAAGAAGGACAAGAAATCGGATTTGAATTTTCTTTGAAAAATTGAAGTTTGTGATACTTTTTGGTATTGGAGGGATGAATTTGCTGGCATGATGACATCAACCCAAGAATTCCCTTTTATCCTGAAACAGTATCAAATTATAGAGAAAGATCAATTAAAGTAATGACTTGTTTTATGCATTGCGTATTTATGTATGGAAAAAATTGGTTTGTCAGGGTTATGTTTATACGGAGATATAGATGCATACATATATACATATTTACAGAGAGAGATATTGGGTAATTGCAATAGAATAGAATACCATCCTATTCTACCGATGTCAGGGTTCAGTTATAGGCTACATAGGTCTGTGAACAGTGCCTGGGGTTTGGGAGAGACTAGAAAGGGACTTTGTAGAGCGTCTTTATTACCAAAGTCTAAAAAGGTTTTTCTTGATTAGCCACTGTTGTTTCAAAGACCAGAGCCCTGAGCTTTGTTTGATGGGTTCTTGCTGTTACATCCTCGGTAATCTGAGGGAATTCATGGCTGTGTCACAGCTTTTCTGTACTATAATACCCTTTTCTTGGGCTTTGTATCCTCCTTCTCACTGCAAGTTATTTCACCACCACCCCTTCAGCCTGTTGTGTGTCCTCCTATCAGGGTTCGTGGCTTGTTTCAGTCCTGAACCTCCTGCTGCACGGTGATTTTATTGGCTTCTTTCTCTTTATTTTTCTAATTTTTTTATTTTTTATTTAATTATTTCATGGGACAATTTCTTTCTGCTTCTTCTTATCCTGTGAACTTGTCTGTTTCTTTTCACTTTTTTGTCTCCATTCTTTTTTCTTTGTTGTTGTCTGCATGTAAGCCATTTCATATATCATTTATGTTTTTCCTTTTCGTATCTGTAAATGCTGCTGGGTGATTTTCAACGTACCAATGCTTCTGTTCTCGCTTTGGTTCCTTCTTTTTCTTATTCCCCTCACCCCCTTCCGCTGTGCTATCAAATGTTAAACTTGCTGTGTTGTTGATGGTGGGGCAGGAAATTACTGAAGACTGAAATTACCAAGTAGTTAATGGCATCAACATCTGGCGTTGGTAACAGCTCAATACTCATCAAAGATGTAGCTTCAAACTTTCGTGCATATCCTCCTCCTCTAGCAAAATATGAGGAAGTTGTAGACAATTCCCAGCTCTTCATGTTTACCTTGGAGAAGCTTCACGCATCTATGGGTACCAAATACATGTAAGCTCCCTGGATATCATTTGGTTGTTACCTGTATATAAGTATTTTCTTTATTTGCTTTATAAGTGTTCTTACGTGCCAAAACTTTGAGGCCTCCATAAACTGTAAGAGAGGGTGAGTTGGCTGGAACATCTGTAGAGGTGAATTAGTAGAGCTTGTTCTTGGTTCTTTCTGAAGATTGGAATGCAAACTTGTGCCATATTCCTGGCATCGTGGTCTATAGTTATCTGTATTGATTTTGATATTGATATATCTGATGATATTTTATGGTTCTACCTAAGAAATCTTAGCGGCATTCTTTGTTTTATCAACGAGTTTATAATAATGATGATGCCACAATGTCTGCAGCGGGGCCTCAGCATATAGTTTGTAGTTTCTGGAAGAACTTTGCCGTCCTAATTAATGTCTTTTAATTGCACAACTTTGAAGATTCAGAAGGCCTGGGGCCCCTCCCTTAAATACCATTTTTAGTTACTTTTATTGCGTTTGAAATTTGTTGCAGGATTCCTACTGTTGGAGGAAGAGAACTAGATTTGCATCGCCTCTTTGTTGAAGTGACTTCCCGGGGAGGGATTGCAAAAGTAAGATTTGATCATAACTCCCTTTATTGCTTTGCTTTTCCATGTCTTACAATTGCCGTGCATGTCTAATGTCTGTGACTGGTGAATTGGAACAAGACAAATTTTCTGGTAATAACTTTATAGGTAGCTATTGAATATGCACGAAAGCTGGCTGAAATGTTTCCGTTCTCAATGTGTCAGTGAATCTTGTGAATTTCCCTTTTCATTATATTGATGTTTATCAAGGAGGCTCAACTTTCTTTTAATGTTCAAGGTCATTGTATTGTTCGTGTGAATAACGGTTTCTATGCTTTTGTAAATTTTGATTATAATTTAGTTCAATTTATCTTGTATTTAATATTTTTTCTAGAGTGTTCTCAGTTCAAGATTATGATAGAATAATGTCGTGAGAAGTTTTTGGGTATCTATTGTCCTCCATACTTCTATAGCTATATTATGGTTTGAATGGAAAAAACGCTTGCATTTTTGTATGATATTCTAGCAGAAAACTTTGAATTATTTTCACTATTGTGGTTGTAGTGCTAAAAGTTATAACCAGTTCATCTGTCTTGCAGATAATTAGAGAGAGGAAATGGAAAGACGTAACTTCAGTCTTCAATTTTCCGTCAACAGCCACAAATGCTTCTTTTGTGTTGAGGAAGTACTATGCTTCACTGCTTTACCATTATGAACAAATCTACTATTTTAAATCCCGGGAATGGGACCCTACTGCTCCTGGTAATTTCATTTAAACCACATTGTTGGTTTGAACTAATGTTAAGGGTGGGTCCGTTCTAATGTAAAGTCTTCATTTCTCTTTGACAGATGTTTTGCAGAACCAATCAACCCTGGCAGTTCCTCCTCCAAAAATTCAGTTTCCACAGTCTTTGCCAGAAATTCAACCAGCCGTCTTTCAACAGTCAAATGTTAATGCTGCTAAATTGCCTGAAGGTCTTTACACTTTCTTTTTGTTTTCCCAAAACAATATTAATTGCTGATTACAATTTACTAAGCAAAAGAAAAAAAGGTTTATCCTGGTCATGGTAATTTTAGTCTTACAGTGCTTTTTAAGACTACACCTGGAATGATCGAAAATGGTCGACTGTAATAGAATGAAATGACACCGGTATCCATTTTTGGATTGGCTAGAGCAAAGTAGAATGGAACTTAATGGGATATTCCCTCAATTTGGGGATATTGGATGGACCAATTCTAATTCTCACCATTTCGTCCAACTTTTAAACAATAGGAAGCAAAATTTACTACCTTCTCGTGTCCACCATAAAATATCTAATGAATGGTATAGTAATTCTATTATTTTTACCCCCACTTTCCTCAACTCATTACTGTATATCCAAACATGACCCCCTTTTTTTTTCATGAAATAGTCATACTTGAGAGCAGGTTTAGAGTTGGTGTGAGCATGATTAAGTACCTAACGTTTTATATGCATGCTAGGTGCCACGACGTGGTTTACCAGAAGCAGGTCTAGTGTTTTATCTCCGTTTGAGATTTATGTTCCATGACATAATATAAATGAGCATTGTATCAAATCTCAATGCCCATTTTGTGCAAACTGGAAATTGTTTTCTATATATTTTGAAAATTTGTGGCATATTTTTATATGAGTTTGCGTTTATTTGGCTCACTTGTATTGATTTGGCTATAATATTAATTTGTATGAAATATCATTTGCAAAAGGGAGATCTCTTATAAAAGTATCAGATTTACGGGAAGTTAACCACTTATTCTATTACTAACAGTTGAACTTGTCTTTTTGATTTGGCCATGGTATTAATTTGTACTAAAGTTCATCTGCAAAATTGTAATCTCTTGCAAACTAATGGTTACAAGAAGTTGACCAATTTTTATATTACTAATAGACTTGAAGTTGCACTTGTTTTTTTTTTTGTATGGTTTTTTAATGATCATCAGCGACTCCATGTCTTTTAACTAGACTGTTTGATTATTTGATAAGTAGTAGTAATGCTTATTCTCTTGTGGTCTTCAGCAATGACAACATCTTCGGCTGGATCTCCAGTCATTGGGGTCATTGACGGGAAATTTGAAAGTGGCTATCTAGTTACTGTCACAATTGGTTCAGAGAAACTCAAAGGAGTACTTTATCAAGCTCCACAGAATCCTATACTGCACGCATCCCATCATAGTGCCCCAGCTAATAATACCAACGCTTCTTCTTCAGTGGGTGTTCATCGTCGGAGACGCAGGAAGAAATCAGAAATAAAAAGAAGAGATCCTGCTCACCCAAAACCTAACAGAAGTGGGTACAATTTCTTCTTTGCTGAACAGCATGCAAGACTAAAGGCACTTCACCATGGAAAAGACAGAGAGATTAGTAGGATGATTGGTGAACTTTGGAACAAGTTAAAAGAATCAGAAAAGACGGTAAGTAATTTCTTTGATGTATCTTTTCATGCATGATATAAGCTCATTACTCATGCATCTTCCTTTTGTTTTTTTTCTTGTGTATTGTGTAATGTTATATTAATGCACTGAGTTTAACTGTCCTAAAGGTTTATCAAGAGAAAGCCATGAAAGATAAAGAGAGGTACAGAGCAGAAATGGAGGATTATAGAGAGAAACTGAAGATGGGTCAGGTTATCAGTGACGCTGTGCCCCTTCAGCAACGACTTCCTGAAGCAGATGCAGACATGTTGGATGTTGACTTAAAAACGGATGAAGCTGAGGCAGATTCGCTTCAAACTCCAGAGGAGAGTAGTTCCGGTGGAAGTGATTATGAAGATTATAATAAAACTGCAGAAAGAGGTTTTGATATGGATTCATTACCTGTAATAGGAATGGGTGCAGAAACAAGCTATTTGGGTTCGGAAGATAAGTCATCCAAAGGGGGTTTGTGAGCTTGTTTATGGGTGACAGGATTAGCAGGCACTGACTTTTAGCAGAGACTTTCTTACATCATAAACTAGAAGCTGAGATATGAGATGCAGTGGAGGTTTGAGTTAGGATTAAGTTGCAGTAATTAACTGAGTGAGTTTTGTCATTTTCATGTTTTTAACTTCAAGTGGTTCATGTTGGCATCATGCTATATGCTATATTTCTAGTGTACATTTGGCATGTTGACATGGATCTTGTAGCTAATGATAGAATCCAGAAGTTCGCTCAGTCACTCTGTTATTAAATTGAGCGTGACCAATGAATAAAATGTTGGCTACCTAATTTGTACTTATTCTTTTGGTCACTGGTTCTCTGGATGGAAAGCTATTCAGTCAAGAGACTAAGGATAAGGTGCGGAAGCTATTAGTTCTCTGATTATTGAACTTATTTAGTGGCTAATATTTCAGAAAACATGCCTGGAAAGTTATATAATCTGGTGCAAATTAATCTTCGAAAGATGTAATAACTCTCTTACCACTAACGTGATTTTACTCAAGTATGCCATTAGTTTCAGAGGAAAGATTGGTGCCCTCTTTTTGTATTGTTCCTATTTTAGCAATAATTACACTTTAAACAATCACCACTTAAACAATTGTTTCATTCCATCTCAGCCTTTTCTCTTCAACTAGTGTATGATAATATGTAACTTTGTGTGATAATTTTTTTATTTTAAAGTATGTTAACAAGTGTAATTATATCTAAAAAGATCGTCCATTATCTAATGTTTAAATAGAAGTGAATTATGGAGAAACATCTCATTAAATCATATAGACTTGTCAGTTGGAAATTAATATTTGTTATTTCAAATTTTTAATTAATTTTTATAAATTAAAAAATTAAGGTAATGTCAAAAAAGTCTCATCAATTCAATCGCTCTTTTATAAATTAAAATTAATATAAATGCATTAATTTTGAAGAAAAAAGAGATTACATTGTCAACTAACGAAAGATAGTCATGTATGATAAATTCTTTCAACAAGTCTTATTAACTAAATAGTTATTTGAAAAATATCTAACAAAACTACTGACCTTATATTCTTAAAAAAGGGTGATTTTAAGACATAAAATTAGAAATACTCCGACGAATAATCCTTTCTCTCCTAAGATAGACAAAAAAATCCTCAATATAATGAAAATTCTTTAATCTTCCTCAATATATAAAAATCTTACAGGAGAAATCTCCATCACTAATTTTTATGCACTCTTTTTCCTCTCCACATAACCCTATACCAATGGCTGAAATGCTTCAAGAAGAAGAATTATGAAAGAAATTCTCGTTGCAGTAGTTGTTAAAGTGTCAGAATGAAGATAAACCTTATTTAATGTAAAGGAGCACAGAAAAAGACAACATGCAAACGTCCAAATACATCAAATAATCCAAGAATTATTCCTTCTACAGATTCTTGGAAAGTATGGCCTCAACAACACCTTGAGCAATCGGATGGTACCCCTCACGGGCTTCTGAAAATACTGTTTTGGCAAATACTTTATCATCTTCGTTCCCACTCACAAGAGCAGTATAAAGTGGACGAAGATACTTCCCCCTCCCAACTTCTTTTAAGGTTTTCTCCACTTCATTGTAGTAAGATTTGCATCCGTATGAAATGGCCCTTTTGAGAAATGCCACCTTTATCTCGTAATCTTTCGACTCAGATAGCTTGTAGCGTGAGTCCAAGTCTACAAGCTGCGTGGTGACATGTATTATACAAAGAATTATGATGAATAACACAGATAACATATGTGAAATCAACAACATGGTTGTTTTGAACAAACCACTATGTTCCATATTACAGAATAAGATGTTTATCCCAATGATGTTACCAAGCAAGTGAAGAAAAAGACCACTAGGAATCTGAGAAAACAGTATTAACCTGAGAAGCTTCAATCGGTTCCGGCAAGTTTTCCAAGTAGAGCTCCCACTCCTGACTTTGCCAATCAGCGACTTCATCTTCCCTTGGCATCCTCCCATTTATGAACTCATTTGCCAGTGAAACAATCTGTTTATAAATAGTTGAATCAGGTTCATAAGCATCAGGAGGAATGCCAGTACCTTCCGTCCACAGCACCAAGTCAATCTGGTTCTCTATGCCAGGTATGTTAGCTTTAAGGAAGTCAAGGAATGTTTCAGTATCAATTGATTGGAACTTGAAGGTAGCAATATATTTCTTCAGAAACTCATCGAATGCAGGTCTCCCAACCTGTCCCAACCACACCAAAATTAACCACAAAAAAGTCAGTTCCAACAAATTCGGTTAAGTTTAGCCCCAGAATGACAAACAGACCATGCACACATGTTACAACCAAACATGAGAAGAGAAAAAGAAAAAGTCGCAAAGTATGAACATAACTTAACAATTAATACTTTTAGTTAATGCAGAATCTCTGCAAAACAAAAAACAAATATAAGGAGGAATATGATGCAAAATGGGCATGTCACATCAGAACAAGAAAAAACAAATTCAGATACCTGTCGTTCAATGCGCCATAAGAACTGGAAACCTTTCTCATATGGAACCTGAGAATACACATCATCTGGGTCAATTCCTTCCTGATTATTTTTTAGCTTTGTAAATTCCAAGTTATCCTCGAACCTCTCAACATCCCCAATCAAACCCCTCCAACCAATTCCAATGTTCAATGCCGCTATTTGTTCTCCTTGTACAGCCTCCACAATCCTTCTCTCCGCATAAGTAGTGAAGCCCTGGAATCACAATCAGGTATGATTTCACCATCACAAATTCAACTTTGCTTAGAGAAACCACAAAACAATTATGTTTATGAATTAAAAATGCAACATCTAGAACCAGAACACTATTTGTTTCTCCGTTGCAACTTGCCGAATACGGAAACTAGAAACAGAAAAACATAAGTCTGTCTTTACACGATTTTTATTATTTTAGAAGGATGAACTCAACGAATTGCTCTTTAATTAGGCTTTCACTTGTCAAACAAAAAAGAAGGCAGGACTTGAAAGCATAAGCACAACAACAAAAGTACTGATGTATAATTAAGCCATTGTAGGATTGACTCTAATTAGAATGAATTCATGTTCTGATGTTGTTTACTCTAAAAACAATTTAGCAGTACATATATAAATTTTTTACCCACCTAGATTTGCTTTAATCAAAAGTCAATCCTGGACCCAGAAGAGCTATTCAATGTCCACTTATATAATTCCGTTTAGCCAATATGTCTGCTATTTTTTGGTGAACAAAAGTCAATTGGAGCCACTAAACAAGCTGATATTTTAGACATCGCAACACGATTTTTCCGATGACATGACATGAAACCAAAAACCCAGTAAAATACCTCGTTCAACCAGAAATGTTCATTGTTCTTGTTAGTAATCAAATTTCCAGTCCAACTATGAGCAAGCTCATGAGCCACAACCTGCGCCCCGGTCCCATCCCCCTTAACAACAGTGGGCGTCAAGAACACCATCCTTGGATTCTCCATCCCCCCATAGGGAAAACTAGGCGGCAAAACCAACAAATCAAACCTCTCCCACTCGTACGGTCCGAACAGCCTCTCCCCTTCCCTGACCATCTCCTCCGTCCCGGCGAACTCCGCCGCCGCCGAGTCCAACACAGAGGCCACATCCTCCGCGTACACCCTCGTCCTGGGCCCCACCTCCCTATTCCCAAGCGCCCCGACAGCGAACGCGAAGAGGTAAGGCGGCACGGACTGCTCCATCTCGAACTCCTCCACCACCCTCCCTTCCGCGCACCATGGAGAGGGCGTAGCGACGTCCAAAGCGTCGTCTTTTTTGGGCGAACGACGCTGGACGTGGCGCGCCGCCATGACAGCGGAGAGCTCTGAAGGGATGTTGAGGCGCGCGGAGTAGCGTATCCGGACGGCGGGGGTGTCCTGGCAGGGGAAGACGGAGCGGGCGTGGATGGCCTGGCATTGGGTGTAGGCGAAAGGGTGGGACTTGGCGAAGGTTTGGGGTGGTAGGAGCCATTGGAGTGCGGAGGAGGAGGGGGAGGTGGAGTAGGTGATGAGAAAAGAGGAGTGATCAGAGAGGGTGATGGAGAGCTTCGACCCTTTTATGGGGTCCGGCGAGGAGAGAGTGAAGGGGAGAGAGGCTCTGCTTGTGGGGTCGATCACGCCATGGATGGTGAGGGACCTCGTGTCCAGGGAGAATGGCCCCTGGTGTGGCCTTTCCAGAAGGAAGAGCCCGGAGGCGTGAATGGTGGAGCTCGAGAAGTCAAGGTACAGACTCAGGGACACGTGCTTCGTCCGTGGCTGCGATGCCTCCGTGAACGAGTGAGGGTCAACCGCTGCCATTGCAGTAACTTCAAACTCTCTGTTTCTTAAAGTAAAAGTAGAAGCACCGACTACAATTTCCTTCTGCTTTATTACCTGTATAAAGTAGCACCGAGAACAATTCGATTATGCTTTAAACTTAATTAATTAATTAACTTTAACTGAAAGGGTTTTAAAGAAAGCGGCTGCTCAAGCCCAATGAAGAAGTGGGCCTGGGCCGTAGTAGTAAAGAACCGAGAGGGCCCATAGTTAATTCACACTAACGTGACCAACGAAATCGTGAATATTTGCAATCGCGCACGCGCACGCGCAGCACAGAAAGAGGGAAAAGAAGAAGTAAGGAAGGAAAACAAGAGTTGGGTGTGGTAATTGGTTGAGCGAAGAAGAGAAATGGACGACTACACGAGGGAAATGATGGACCTGAAGACACTGGTCACTCGCACTCTCGAGAAGAAAGGCGTTCTCGCCAGGATCCGTGTACGTAGATTCATGCACACATTCACTCTCCTTCGCTTAGGGTTTCTTCTTTCTAATTTCCCACCGTCGAGATCCATTCAATTTTTCCGCAACGGGACTTAGGGTTTTTGTTGCATTTCTTTTTTTTCTCAGGCCGAACTCAGAGCGAGTGTGTTCGAGGCCATCGAAGAGGAAGATCGTGTGATTGAGAAGGACCAAGGTCTACCTCCTGCATTGCTTGGTAGCTGCAACGATCGAGCTAAACAGCTTCACGCTTCTCCTCCAGGTTCCTTTCTTCCCGCCCTTTTCTCGATCCCTAACCCTTTCTTGCTCCTCTTTATGCATTGCAATCTTCTAAGATTCCTTCGCCGTGTTGTTACTTTACATGGCCTGAATATTTAACCAGCTTCCGTTAGTTGTTCCTCTGCTCTTAATACTTCCGATCCGATTTGCCAATTGTACATGAAAATTGGCTTCCTATGGTTAGTTATATGTGGCCATAAATGAATTTTTAGGTTACCGTGCAATGAAAATGAATGCACCGCATTAGTACCTATGTTTTGTTTAAGTTTAGTATTTGCTGTGCAGGTAGGCTCCTTACGGCCATGATATGTGAGTACCTTTACTGGGCGCAGCTCAATCACACACTAAAAGTATACCTTCCGGAATGTAATTTGGTAATTAACTGTTTTTTATGTTTCCATCTAGTTTGTGTGTTAATTTAATTTCCGTTATAAGGCTTTTGGCTGTTTTTTCTTATTTGCAGGAAAAAGACTTTTGGAAGACGGAGCTTAAGGAGTTTAGTACCAAAAATGGTTTTGATCTCAACAGAAACAGAGATAGTCCTCTACTCTTGGATGTGCTTGAAGGATTTTTGAAGCTTGAGGTTTTTCAATCAGTTGCTCTCTATTTTTTTTTCCGTCCGCCCTTTCCTTTTATGTAAAGGGTTGGTTGTGTAAAACAGAAGTTTGGGAACTGTTTTGAAGTCATTTAGGACTTCTGAGAGGTGTTAAACCAATAAAATGTGGTGCATTATGCAGCAGAGTAGTTGTGAGGATGTGGTTGCATGGTTTTATGTGTAATTTAGGGGTTTGAACTAGTGAGATTGAAAACTAGAAGGTCTGGGCTAAAGGTAAGGGTTTATAATCTGTTTTTAAGTCTATTAAGACTTGTTTAATGTGTAAGTTGCAGAAAATTGGTGGAGAAAGGTATAGAATTGAGTTTGAGTGGTTGAAAGTAGCTAAGTTGGCTTGAGATAGCAAATCTGAGTTAGGAGAGTGTTTTTCAATGTTGCTCAGTGCATAGAAGGTCCTAAGGAACATTAGAAGTTGTGGGGAAAGTGTCCACGGTAAGGTTAGATGTGTATCATGTACTGTATGGTGATGAGGGGTAGTTTTCTGGCTTTGCGCGGTAGTTTTCCAGTGGTTCTGGTGCTAAGGGGTAGCTTTTGGGCACTGAGAACTATTGCACCAGTTTTGTTTTTTTGTTTTTTGGGTTTTGGAAATTTTAAATTTGAGGTATCTGGTATCAGTTTTGGACGTTTTTTAGGTTGTTTTGGGGGGTTTTGGATCCTTCCGGAGCTATTGGTGAGGGTTTCCAAGTTGTTTTCCTTACCTAATGTGGGTATTAATATGTGATGAAGAAAATTGTGTTATTATGAGACTTCTGATGAATTGTAAGAGCTGTTTTTGGTTGTTTATTGTATCCTATAATAGTTATATACTATGAAAAATTGGGATTTTACACGTGACATGATAGAAATGAGCATTGTCTTTTTACGGGAACTTAACCACTTATTTTATTACTAACAGTTGAACTTGTCTTTTTTATTTGGCCATGGTATTAATTTGTACTAAGTTCATCTGCAAAATTGTAATCTCTTGCAAACTAATGGTTACAAGAAGTTGACCAATTTTTATATTACTAAAAGACTTGAAGTTGCACTTGTTTTTTTTGTGTGATTTTTTAATGATCATCAGAAACTAGACTGTTTGATTATTTGATAAGTAGTAGTAATGCTTATTCTCTTGTGGTCTTCAGCAATGATAACATCTTCCCTGGATCTCCAGTCATTGGGGTCATTGACGGGAAATTTGAAAGTAGCTATCTAGTTACTGTCACGATTGGTTCAGAGAAACTCAAAGGAGTACTTTATCAAGCTCCACAGAATCCTATATTGCACGCATCCCATCATAGTGCCCCAGCTAATAATACCAACGCTTCTTCTTCAGTAGGTGTTCATTGTCGGAGACGCAGGAAGAAATCAGAAATAAAAAGAAGAGATCCTGCTCATCCAAAATCTAACAGAAGTGGGTACAATTTCTTCTTTGCTGAACAGCATGCAAGACTAAATGCACTTCACCATGGAAAAGACAGAGAGATTAGTAGGATGATTGGTGAACTTTGGAACAAGTTAAAAGAATCAGAAAAGACGGTAAGTAATTTCTTTAATGTATTTTTTCATGCATGATATAAGCCCATCATGCATGCATCTTCCTTTTGTTTTTTTTTTCTTGTGTCTTGTGTAATGTTATATTAATGCACTGAGTTTAACTGTCCTAAAGGTTTATCAAGAGAAGGCCATGAAAGATAAAAGAGAGGTACAGAGCAGAAATGGAGAATTATAGAGAGAAACTGAAGATGGGTCAAGTTATCAGTGACGCTGTGCCCCTTCAGCAACGACTTCCTGAAGCAGATGCAGACATGTTGGATGGTGGCTTAAAAACGGATTAAGCTGAGGCAGATTCGCTTCAAACTCCAGAGGAGAGTAGTTCCGGTGGAAGTGATTATGAAGATTATAATAAATCTGCAGAAAGAGGTTTTGATATAGATTCATTACCTGTAATAGGAATGGGTGCAGAAACAAGCTATTTGGGTTCGGAAGATAAGTCATCCAAAGGGGGTTTGTGAGCTTCTTTATGGTTGAGAGGGATTAGGAGGCCCTGTCTTTTAGCAGAGACTTTCTTACATTATAAAGTAGAAGGCTGAGATATGAGATGCAGTGGAGGTTTGAGTTAGGATTAAGTAGAGGTGTCAATTTGATCCATGACCCCGGGGCTAGCCCTAACCCACTATTGAAAAAGCCCCCTCTTAAGAAGCCCCTCAAATGGGGGCCAAAAAAAGCCCCAACCCCCAAAGCCCCCTCTCAAAGGGGTTAGGGTGAGGGTTAAGGTGTGAGTTTAGCCTACTAAATTTTTTTTGAAAACTAAACTTCAACATTCTTAATAGTAACTATTAAAAGTACTAAATTTTATATTCATGTAATTGATTTCTTATTTCAAATTATTAAATAAAACTAATTAATTATAGTATAATAGAATATTTAATACTCAAAATAATCACTTTTTTAAATAATTAAAAACAATTGCAAACCACACACTTAATTTTATATAACTAAATAGTATTACAAATTTATTTTACTGAAATATTATAAAAATGCTTTATTTTGTTGTCAATTTTAATAAAATTATGTCTTATATTGCAGACACCAATTATTAGAAAATTAGATATAATTAGTAATATCAAAATAATCACAAAGAGAGATAATAATATATTAATTTGATTTAATATTTGCACTGGTTTTACAATTTTTATAAAGAATCACTGTTTTGTTTTCTTGACTTCTGAAATATCACTCAATCTGTTTTTAATTATTTAAAATTAAAAATAATTCAAAAATTTATTATCTAAAATTTTTGGATCAAAAATAGTATTAATATGTTATGTGTAAATTAAACTTATGTTTTATTTTGTTTTTTTCTCTCTAATAATCTTTTTTCAAAATCACCATAAGATATATTATAAAAAGAAAGTTAATTTCTTAAAAATTTATAAAAAATGAAAATTTTAAATAAACCTAAAGTACTAAAGAATGACAAATGTTATAGTGTTTATATTCTTTAACTAACACATTAAATAATTTATTTTTAACTTTCAATTAGAACACATAACATAAATGTATGTTTATGTTTATGTTTATATTTATGTTTATGACATTTAAAATGTAAACATTTTGAGTGAGTAGTACGACGAGATTGAATTCTATGGACAAATACAACTTTAGTCTGCACAAGGTTTATGAGTTTTTTCTTTTTATTTATTATTTTTGTTATGAACATGATTTGTTGAGTATAAAATGAAAAAGAAAATCATTTATATTTAGTTTTTTTTTCAATAACTTTCTAAGAAAATAAAGAAGCCTCATTTTTTTTAAATTAAGAGTTTCAATTAGAGAAAATCTTCTCTTAAATTTCAATTAGGATAATTTTAGATAAAAAGTTAATTTCTTACTTATAACTTAAAAAAAAGTGAAATTAAATATTTAAATTTCAAATTTATAAAATGATCCTTTAATTATATACTTAGAGAATCTAACTCAATAAATATTGTCATTTTGCTTTTACTTCTTGATTTTAGAACTCTCCTCTTATAAAAATTTTAATTTATTTTCTATAGTAACTATTTTTGTAACAAATTAGGAGTTAATTATATTTTTTCTTGTATTCAAAATGAACATTTTTTCTATAAAAAAGGCCCATGGGCTGGCCCTGACTCACAGGGCTTTTGAAGACATTTTGGCCCGTGAGCTTTTTCTACGAGGAGTTTTTTGACCCTGTAGATTTTTCTAGTCCCAACCCACGTGGGTTAGGACCAAACCATGTAAGGAGGGCCAAATTGACAGGTCTAGGTCTAAGTCTAGGATTAAGTTGCAGTGATTAACTGTGAGTTAAAGTGGTTCATGTTGGCATCATGCTATATGCTATATTGCTAGTGTACATTTGGCATGTTGACGTGGATCTTGTAGCTAATGATAGAATCCAGAAGTCGGCTCAGTCACTCTGTTATTAAATTGAGCGTGACCAATGAATAAAATGTTGCCTGCTTAATTTGTACTTATTCTTTTGGTCACTGATTCTGTGGATGGAAAGCTATTCGGTCAAGAGACTAAGGATAAGGTGGGAAAGCTATAAGTTCTCAGATTATTGAACTTATTTAGTGGTTAAGATTTCAGAAAACATGCCTGGAAAGATTGTTGCCCTCTTATTGTATTGTTCCCTATTTTAGCAATAATTACACATTAAACAATCACCACTTAAACAATTGTTTCATTCCATGTCAGCCTTTTTAACTAAATAGTTATTTGAAAAATATCTAAACCTTATTATATTCCTAAAAAAAGGTGATTTTAAGAAGTAAAATTAGAAATAAGCCGACGAATGATCCCTTTCTCTCCTAAGATAGACAAAAAATTCCTCAATATAATGAAAATTCTTTAATTTTCCTTATTATATAAAAATCTTACAGTAGAAATCTCCAGATAACCCTATATCAATGGCTGAAATGTTTCAAGAAGAAGAATTATGAAAGAGATTCTCGTTGCAGTAGTTTTTAAAGTGTCAGAATGAAGAGAAACCTCATTTATTGTAAAGGAGTACAGAAAAAGACAACATGCAAACGTCCAAATACATTAAACAATCCGAGAATTGTTGCTTCTACAGATTATTGGAAAGTATACCCTCAACAACACTTTGAGCAATCGGATGGTAAGACTCACGGGCTTCTGAAAATACTGTTTTGGCAAATACTTTATCATCTTCGTTCCCACTCATAAGAGCAGTATAAAGTGGACGAAGATACTTTATCCTCCCAACTTCTTTTAAGGTTTTCTCCACTTCATTGTAGTAAGTTTTGCATCCGCATGAAATAGCCCATTTGAGAAATGCCGTCTTTACCTCGTAATCTTTCGACTCAGCTAGCTTGTAGCGTGAGTCCAACTCTACAAGCTGCATGATGACATGTATTATACAAAGAATTATGATGAATAACACAGATAACATATGTGAAATCAAGAATATGGTTGTTTTGAACAAACCACTATGTTCCATATTACAGAATAAGATGTTTATCCAAATGATGTTACCAAGGAAGTGAAGAAAAAGACCACTAGGAATTTGAGAAAACAATATTAACCTGGGAAGCTTCAATCGGTTCCGGCAAGTTTTCCAAGTAGAGCTCCCACTGCAGACCTTGCCAATCAGCAACTTCATCTTCCCTTGGAATCCTCCCATTTTTGAACTCATTTGCCAGTGAAACGATCTGTTTATAAATAGTTGAATCAGGTTCATAAGCATCAGGAGGAATGCCAGTACCTTCCGTCCACCGCACCAAGTCAATCTGGTTCTCTATGCCAGGTATGTTAGCTTTAAGGAAGTCAAGGAATGTTTCAGTATCAATTGATTGGAACTTGAAGGTAGCAATATATTTCTTCAGAAACTCATCGAATGCAGGTCTCCCAACCTGTCCCAACCACACCACAAAAAACTCAGTTCCAACAATTTAGGTTAGGTTTAGCCTCAGAATGACAAACAGACCATGCACACATGTTACAACCCAACATGAGAAGAGAAAAAGAAACAGTAGCAAAGTATGAACATAGTTTAACAATTAATACTTTTAGTTAATGTAGAATCTCTGCAAAACAAAAACAAATATCAGGAGGAATATGATGCAAAGTGGGCATGTCAGATCAGAACAAGAAAAAACAAATTCAGATACCTGTCGTTCAATGCGCCATAAGAACTGGAAACCTTTCTCATATGGAATCTGAGAAAACACATCATCTGGGTCAATTCCTTCCTGATTATTTTTTAGCTTTGTAAATTCCAAGTTGTCCTTGAACCTCTCAACATCCTCAATCAAACCCCTCCAACCAATTCCATTGTACAATGCGGCTATTTGTTCTCCTTGTACAGCCTCCACAATCCTTCTCTCCGCATAAGTAGTGAAGCCCTGGAATCACAATCAGGAATGATTTCACCATCACAGATTCAACTTTGTTCATAGAAACCACAAAACAATTATGTTTATGAATTAAAAATGTAACATCTAGCACCAGAACACTATTTGTTTCTCCGTGGCAACTTGTCAAATACGGAAACTAGAAACAGAAAAACATAAGTCACGATTTTTATTATTTTAGAAGGATGAACTCAACGAATTGCTCTCTAATTAGGCTTTCACTTCTCAAACAAAAAAGAAGAAGGCAGGACTTGAAAGCATAAGCCCAACAACAAAAGTACTGATATATAATTAAGCCATTGTAAGATTGACTCTAATTAGAATGGATTCATGTTCTATGTTGTTTACTCTAAAAACGATTTATAACGAGTGAATGAATTTGAAAAGATTTGAAAATGAATTAATTATTATTATTTTTAATGGATTTGGAAATGAGTAAAAATAGATTTTAAAATAAAATTTTTGAAAATTAATATAAAATTTGAGTTATGTGATAAATAAAAAAGTTATTTAATTAATAAAAATTAAAGATTATGAAAATATCAATTGTAATAAAAAGAATATAAAATAATATTCATTAATAATATATTTAATAGTAAATAATATTTTAATTAGTAAAAAAGAATAAAAGTTAAAAAGAAATTAAAATAATATTTTATTTAAGTAAAATAAAATTACTTTATTTAAAATTCATCAAAACATTATTTTAGAATCGAATATTTCTACTGATTCAGCAAATTCTGTTTTTCATATACAAAATTAAAAATTATCAAATTATAAAAAGATAAAGGTGGAATTTCATATTGAATTCTTTTAAATTTTTGCATATCATCGGATGATAAAGAAGTGTTTATCCTGCAAATCATACAATTACTTCAAAACGAAATAATTTTTTTTTCAATCCATTTGCAAAAATTAGTTTAGTGAACAAAGCCTTGTATAATTTACCTTAGCCAATAAGTCTGATTTTTTTGGTGAACAAAAGTCAATTGGAGCCACTAAACAAGCTGGTATTTTAGACATCTCAACACGATTTTTCCAATTACGTGACATGAAACCAAACACCCAGCACAGTACCTCGTTCAACCAGAAATGTTCATTGTTCTTGTTGGTAATCAAATTCCCAGTCCAACTATGAGCAAGCTCATGAGCCACAACCTCCGCCCCGGACGCATCGCCCTTGATTACAGTGGGCGTCAAGAACACCATCCTTGGATTCTCCATCCCCCCATAGGGAAAACTAGGCGGCAAAACCAACAAATCAAACCTCTCCCACTCGTACGGTCCGAACAGACTCTCCGCTTCCCTGACCAAATCCTCCGTATCGGCGAACTCCGCCGCCGCCGAGTCCAACACAGAGGCCACATCCTCCGCGTACACCGTCGTCCTGGGCCCCACCTCCCTATTTCCAAGCGCTCCGACAGCGAGCGCGAAGAGATAAGGCGGCACGGACTGCTCCATCTCGAACTCCTCCACCACCCTCCCTTCCGCGCACCATGGAGAGGGCGTAACGACGTCCAAAGCGTCGTCTTTTTTGGGTGAACGACGCTGGACGTGGCGCGCCGACATGACAGCGGAGAGCTCCGAAGGGATGTTGAGGAGCGCGGAGTAGCGTATCCGGACGGCGGGAGTGTCCTGGCAGGGGAAGACGGAGCGGGCGTGGATGGCCTGGCATTGGGTATAGACGAAATGGTGGGTCTTGGCGGAGTTTGGGGTGGTAGGAGCCATTGTAGTGCGGAGGAGGAGGGGGAGGTGGAGTAGGTGATGAGAAAAGAGGAGTGATCGGAGAGGGTGACGGAGAGCTCCGACCCTTTTATGGGGTCCGGCGAGGAGAGGGTGAAGGGGAGAGAGGCTCTGCTTGTGGGGTCGATGACGCCATGGATGGTGAGGGACCTCGTGTCCAGGGAGAATGGCCCCCGGTGTGGCCTTTCTAGAAGGAAGAGCCCGGAGGCGTGAATGATGGAGCTCGAGAAGTCCAGGTACAGACTCAGGGACACGTGCTTCGTCCGTGGCTGCGATGCCTTCGTGAACGAGTGAGGGTCAACCGCTGCCATTGTAGTAACTTCAAACTCTCTGTTTCTCTGTTTCTTATCTTAAAGGAAAGATGAAGCACCATAACCATATCCTTCTGCTTTCTTATAGGAAAAATAGAAGCACAATATCCTCGTGCTTTATTACTGTATACCTACAACAATATCCTCGTACAACAATATCCTCGTGCTTTATTACCTGTATAAAGTAGTACCGACAATTCAAGATTTTTTTTTTCCTTCTCACATAGCAAAGGTCTCGTTTTAAAAGAGAAATGTTCACACACTTAAATCTTTTACACTGTTTTTACTCATTTTTTTCTTAAAAAATATCAAATTTTACATTTTTATTATTATTTTACTCTTTTATTTTGTGTAAAATGAATTAAAAATATGGCATGTATCATTACTTCATTTTAAAACCATCACATTCATATGACAAAATTACAAGATAAAATATTTAATAAAGCGTAAACTTTTGTATTGTTTCTAAAAATAAGAATAAAAAGTGAATAAAAATAATGTCGAATAAATGTAAAAAATTTAGGTGTATCAAAAAATTATTACTCTATTTTAAATTATGAATATGATATTATATGCTTTAAATTTATACAAGTAACACGTTTTTTATTAAGTTAGAATTCTGTTTATAAAAAACATTTTGGTTATAAAAAAATATCCATTACTTTTTTAAAAAGTCTAAGTTGAAATTTGTTTGCTGAAACTTACTTATGACTTATGTTTTAATTTTTCTTACAAACGTAGGTTAAAATTTGATTTTTGGAAAATTAAATTTTAACTTTTACTTTCTAAGCATTTTTACAAAAAATATATTGAAAATCGGTTTCCAACAAACTGAATTCTTACTTCTATTTTGAATCTTTTTATAAACATAGGTTATAATTTGGTTTTCAAAAAATCAAATTTTCACTTTTATTTTTAAAGAACTTTTACGAAAAGTATATTATAATTCGGTTTCTAGCAAACTAAATTCTAAATTTATTTCTGAAATGTATGTTGTAATTCGTTTTTCTGTAAATTGAAATATGACTTTTATTTTTTTGACTTTACCTATCTTACTCCTATTACCCATATGATCTTTTTTTCTGCACATTGAAATGGAATAAGATGTTGTTTATGCACTCAAAATTGATATTGTTCCCACATGAAATTGAAAAGAGAAAGACAAGAGCTTCAATAAGAGAAAGGAATGACCTTTAACCTTGAACGAGAAAAAGGACACAGTTTGAACACCAAAATAGAGAGTGTGGAGAGAGAATGTGTTTTCGTTGGTGAGAGACAAAAGAAAGATAAAGGAAAGAGAAAAGACCAAAAATGATTTTAGGTTTGTGAGAAAGAAAGCATAATGGAGTGGAGAAAGTCTAATAGATTTAGAATAGTTTTAGATTCAATAAAATAAAAATTAAATAATAAATTACCTCTGAAATCTATTATCCAAAATCAACTTCCTTTATTAAATAATCATTACTAACAAAAGTCAAAATTCAGTTTATTGATAACCAAATTCAAATCTCCCTTTTTATAAAATTCACTCAAAACAAAATTCATATTTCAATTTACTAGAAAAACGAATTACAACGTACATTTCACAAAAATAATATAGTAAAAATAAACTTAGAATTCAATTTACTAATAACCAAATTCTAATATACTTTGCATAAAAGTATTTAAAAAAAACAAAAATCAGAATTCAATTTTCTAAAAATCGAATTAAAATATAAGTGAAAATTCGATTTCTCAATGACCGAATTCCAACGCTTTTGTAAAAAGTAATGCATAATAAAGCCAGAAATGCTACTTATGTAAATTTAAAACACAGTATACTTGTAGTTTAAAATGAAACCTGTGTGCTATGCCAGAACAAAAATAAGAATTATGCTTTAAACTTAATTAATTAATTAACTTTAACAGAAAGGGTTTTAAAGAAAGCGGCTGGTCAAGCCCAATGAAGAAGTGGGCCTGATCCCGGGCCGTAGTAGTAAAGAAGCGAGAGGGCCCATTGTTAATCCACACTAACGTGACCAACGAAATCGTGAATATTTGCAATCGCGCACGCGCACGCGCAACACAGAAAGAGGGAAAAGAAGAAGAAAGGAAGGAAAACAAGAGTTGGGTGTGGTAATTGGTTGAGAGAAGAAGAGAAATGGACGACTACACGAGGGAAATGATGGACCTGAAGACACTGGTCACTCGCACTCTCGAGAAGAAAGGCGTTCTCGCCAGGATCCGTGTACGTAGATTCATGCACACATTCACTTTCCCTCGCTTAGGGTTTCTTCTTTCTAATTTCCCACCGTCGAGATCCATTCAATTTTTCCGCAACGGGACTTAGGGTTTTTGTTGCATTTCTTTTTTGTCTCAGGCCGAGCTCAGAGCGAGTGTGTTCGAGGCCATCGAAGAGGAAGATCGCGTGATTGAGAAGGACCAAGGTCTACCTCCTGCATTGCTTGGTAGCTGCAACGATCGAGCTAAACAGCTTCACGCTTCTCCTCCAGGTTCCTTTCTTCCCGCCTTTTTCTCGATCCCTAGCCCTACTTTCTTGCTCATCTTTATCCATTGCAATCTTCTGAGATTCCTTCGCCGTGTTGTTACTTTACATGGCCTGAATTTTTAACCAGCTTCCGTTACTTTACTAGTTGTTCCTCTGCTCTTAATACTTCCGATCCGATTTGCCAATTGTGCATGAAAATTGGCTTCCTATGGTTAGTTATATGTGGCCATAAATGAATTTTTAGGTTACCGTGCAATGAAAATGAATGCACCGCATTAGTAGCTATGTTTCGTTTAAGTTTAGTATTTGCTGTGCAGGTAGGCTCCTTACGGCCATGATATGTGAGTACCTTGACTGGGCGCAGCTCAATCACACTCTAAAAGTTTACCTTCCGGAATGTAATTTGGTAATTAACTGTTTTTTGTGTTTCCATCTAGTTTGTGTGTTAATTTAATTTCCGTTATAAGGCTTTTGGCTGTTTTTTCTTATTTGCAGGAAAAAGATTTTTGGAAGACGGAGCTTAAGGAGTTTAGTTCCAAAAATGGTTATGATCTCAGCAGAAACAAAGATAGTCCTCTACTCTTGGATGTGCTTGAAGGATTTTTGAAGCTTGAGGTTTTTCAATCAGTTACTCATTATTTTTTTTTTCCATCCGCGCTTTCGTTTTGTGGTGATATATCTAGAAAATGGTTCTTGTTCTAGATTGTGCTTAGAGGGATTTTGGATCGTGATATAGTATAGGAATCAAGGGCCGGTTAGATTGAACATTTGCAGGGAGCCTTTATTGGAAATATTTGGCACTTTTCAAGCTAGCAGGCAGTTTCCGTGTCTTATGCCACAGTTTGTAGTACTGGGCTATCTCCAAGCCTTGTTGCAATAGGAGCTACGTAGAAATGTTGCAGGGTCTTCTGGTTAGATTAATTTTGATTTTAAGAATTGTAAACTTTATATATTGAAAATTTTGTGAATTCAACGTTGTAGATTTGGAAAGGAGATTGTTCATTGCAGTTAAGGTTGAAGAGTAATGATACATAGGCTAAAGTCATGATATTCCTTCCTCACTATTATTATTAATTATAACTTGGAATTTCTGACTATAGGTTGCATCAGTATAAAAGTAGCCTTGATTGAGTTATTACCCTTCTGCTATATAATCTAATTTTCTGGGTGCCTCTTCTTTGATTGAGTTGTGCTGTGCTCGTGCAAATATGTGATTATGAGGACAAGCTAATGTGTTGAAAGAAAAAAAACATGGCAGATTTTTGCTTAAAATGGTGTAGGTAGTGTTGGCTACTTTATGTTGATGATGCATGATAGTATAGTGGGGAAATTTCGTTTGTCATGTGCAGTGTTTGAAGTTAATGATACGAAACCCTTGGTAGGCCATTTTTTGTGCAAAGCACAGTTAATACATCATAGAATGCTGCAAATGTGTACTGGCTTTTGTTTAATCGTGTGGTGAATATGCTTCTGTAGAATTTATCCCAATCAAGGGCTAGTGGTAGGAGATATACCGCTTCAGAAACCGAGTCTTTACCAAACTCGGAATCACGGAATTCCCGTAGGCATTCTTCCTCATCTGTTGCTGGTGGCTTACCTCCACTAGGAAGGTGCATAACTGACCTTATTTCTCTACAAGTCGGTCTTGTATTACTTTATTATTTTACTTATTTATGTTTGTAGATGTTCTCAACTTCATTTCTGGTAGACATTTTTTTATAACTCACCTATTTGTTGCAGGGCTGTTCCTTCATCCCAGGCATCATCTGGTGGGTATTTTCTGTAATTGACTTTTTTACCTTAAGTTATTTGCGTGCTTGAAATTTCCCTTAATTTACACTCTAGCATTCAGATAGAAGAGGTGGATCTTCCATGTCTGCCTATAGGAAGGATGAGTACAATTGGCGATATGACAGTGATGAACTTGCCGAGGACATAATTCAAACATCAGGTGCATTGGAAAATCTTCAATTAGACAGAAAAGCTCGGAATCTAACATCTTCTTGGCGGTTGGTCTTGATGCAACTCTGATTTTATTCTTTTGTTACCAAGCACAAAGCATTTAATATTTTAGATTTTATCACCCTCTGAATGGGTTTGTCTAGATATTAAGAAACATTAATGTTTTGTGATTGTCTTTGTTTGCAGACACGCTGGTGATGGAATCAATGAGGACGATGGCAGGGTTGATCACGCGTAGGGACAGACATTGCTTGCCTAAGTGCAATCTGCTTCCTGTATTTTACTGTGTATTCTTAGTTTTCTGCCTCTGATGATGATTGAATGAGCCTAATTTGGTGTAAGATCATTTAATTGTGATGTGCTTTAGTGTTTTTTATGAGCTATTTTTCCTCTAGAATTTCCCCTTTCGGCTATATTTGAGAATTTTATTTAGTTTCCATGATTTGGGCTATAATGCTCTAAGGGCCATATATTTTCAGCACTAGTAAAATATATTTGCTGGAGCTAGATTCCAAGGCCCTCCCTTATATGTTGTGTCGATTGCTTCGGCGATGCAAAAGTATGTCCCTCTTTTCTCCTTATTGAATACAAGGACTTTTCATGAGAAATGTTTATTTATTTAATTTGGGAAATTTTGATTGAAAGTCATTTTTAAAAACTAAACATGAAAGTTTACCTTTTATCTCCAAATTTCACATAAGTTTTATCCTGCTACCTTTATTTACCCTTCCCTAATGTTTAGCTTTGATAGTGTCTGATCTGGTGCCTCTTGTGTAACTGTCAGTAGCGTATCTCGCACGAATTTCCTTAGTTGTAAGGTAACTCGGTCACTAACCAAAAACTCGACTGTAAGATTGTATTGCTTTAGTGTATATTACAACTCAGAATATTGTATTACTTTAAGTCTTGAACTATTGCTAATCCTCTAAAAGTTGCTCGTGAAAAGGACTACATATTTTACATACCAAAACCCAACAGTATAACTTACCAAAATGAACAATTCAACATAACGCAGTCGTGTACTATGGCGATCTTACGTTACAGTGATGGCTGTAATTGTGTTCACTAGGTAAAATATGTGGTTAATATGCTGGGAAGTAAGTTCAACAACAAATAACTAAAGGTTAATTAATTGCAAGTCTCTCTTTCAGTTTTTTCGAACAGGACAGGCAAATGATGTTTATATTTCTTGAAAATTAATATTTTATTTTATATAAACTTCTCTTGATTTATATAACAATGTAATTAAGGTTGTTCAGAATTGTGTTTAAAAAGGAAAAACGGAATATCATCTCATTAAATTTCTGGAATTTTCTGTATATCATCACATTTATGGTTTCTGTGCATTGTGGCCAGGCAAATAATATATATTTAATGATTCTAAATTATTTTTAATTACATTATATAAACATAGATATCTGAATCCTCAGAAAAAAAATGCAACGCCATTATTATGCAATAGCAGAAACACGAACTACCAATATGCATTTTTGTTGTATTATTGTATTTTATTGAACTAAGCAATCTAAATTTGTAGGTGTGGCAACTTAATGCTAAAAATTTATGAAATTTCAGCTTTATAATACAATCTAAAAAGAGTGAAAAAAAAACTTGTTCCAAATTTTTTGAAACCTTTTTCAATTTAGTGATTAATCAAATGCTGACAAAATTATTGAGTTTAGTACAATCTACTTAAACAAAATTACCACAGACATCTGGCCAACTTAAAAAATAGTCTCGAAAAAAAAACCATACAAAAATTACAAATTCATACAATTGTATATAATTTTATGACATTTTTTTTCAATTAAAAATAGCCTTGAAACTCGTAAAGAAAAGGACTGGAGACTTGTCAAAAAAAGGAGATACAACTGTATAAAATGAGAAAAAACAAAACTATTGCGGGAGAAAATTAGAAGAGAGTTTGAATTGGAGATCATAGTGTATTTTAATGACAAGAATGTAAACCAAAATAAATTATCAATTTTAAGTTTTCTTATACAGTAGATTCTTTTAGTTCTATATTATTTAATGTTTTCATACTATTTTTATTTTGTTTTTATTATTACTATCCAAAAATTATTTTAACTAAAAGCTAAAAACAAAAATGAATATCGTGTTTATGTTGTATCATGATCAAGCTCTTTTAAAATAATTCCTTATATATATTGTTATTGTCGGTATAAATAATCAACGGTAAAAAGTACTTAATATGATACAATTACTTACAGTTTCAGATAACATAACTTGTTCCAAAGAGAAGAAGATAACTTATCAGATGCATGAATATATTTACAAAGAAATTACAAACATATTTGTTATAAGCAGTACCGAATATATTCTATAAATAGTGTTGTACTTTTTTAATACAAGAACTTGACCCGAGGGAGGTATTGTGTTTAAGTCAAAGATATTTTCAAAAATAGAAAGTGTATTAGAGAGTGAGGGTCTGGGAAACGCTGGGTTCGTTAGATTGTCTGAAGAAAAGGTTGCAATATACTAAGTTAAGAAAATGAAAGAGAGGTGGAAAAGTTGGTTAGTTGGCGGTCAAAGTCTAAACCCCACCAAGGCAATAAAATTTAGAAAACAAAAACTGCCAACCAACCCCAAAAGCCAAAAGCCAAAGCCCTTTGGAAATTCCTTCCACCACCAAACCAAACTCACTCATTTTGTTCTTCTTTTCTAATTCCTTTTTTATGGCTACAAACTTCATGGAATAAGGAAAGGAGAAGCATAAACAAACCAAACCATTTCCCCCCTCAAACCCCTGTCTCCCTTCCAAAACTACAATTAAAGCTTCAACCTTTTCACCCCAACTAATTCCAATCCTTAAAATTCTCACTGGGGTTTTAATGCATATGGAATTATCAAGATACTAAATTTCCCGACATATCTATCCAAGGTACGATGAAAAAAAAATCTGTTACCGTTTTTTGTTTGTATGAGTGCATACATATATTTGTTCTTGTGTTCTGCAATTGATGATCAGATAGAATCTTGTATGTGCAATTTTACGAGCTGCCCATGTTTCAATTTTGTTGTTTCTTTCTAGTAATGAATGTTGATGGCTCTTGGTTATTGTTCAGTTTCGTAGTGTGGCTGATGAAAACTCTTTTTCTCATTCTGGATTTGTTTGATAGATAGTTAATGAATGGGGTATCTGAATTGATTATGATCTCAAATCGTGGTGCAGGTTGTGGACACTGCAATTTTCGTCTTTGATGGTTTCGAGTTTTATGTATTATGGTGTCAGTGTTTCTTAATTGGCATTTGATTTGTGGAGGTTGTGAGTTGGGGTCAGTTACGTAGATGGTGTAGATAGGAAAGTAGGCGTTTTGATATTGTCATTGACTTTGATTTGATGAATTATTTGTTGGTCAGTTGTGTGTGTGAGACTATGTAAGGGATGGTATCAGCTACAATTAGGCGAATTGTGTCACCCTGTTGGAGACCATCTGATACGGGTGAAATTTCTGGTAGGCATGGAGATTCAAGTGGGCGTGTTGATGGTTTGTTGTGGTACAAAGATTCTGGAAGACATGCGCATGGTGAATTCTCAATGGCAGTTATTCAAGCAAACAAATTGTTGGAGGATCAAAGCCAACTTGAATCTGGCCCCTTGAGCTTAACTGAGGGAACTCCTCTTGCAACTTTTGTTGGTATATACGATGGCCATGGAGGTCCAGAAGCTTCCCGGTTTGTCAATGACAATCTCTTTAAAAATATCAAGAGTGAGTTTTTCTTCACTCTGCATCATAAAAATATCATCAATTTTGTCTTTAAAATTGCAATGATCATCGTTTTGATCCCCAAAATGGTAAAATGCTCTTTGGAGTTTGTAAACTGTCAATTAACGTAGTCTGTGTTCTGATGTCATGTAATGCTGCCTGAGCTGGCATGTTAAACATCTTTGTAACATCTACTTTGGCTCATTTTGATGAAATTTACCCCTCCTCTCTTTGTCTTCGCCATTTTAAAACCATTTTTTCCACCTTCACCTCCAAAGTTCGCACCATTCTTGCCTTCCCATGTAGTGACAGTTTTGAAGAAACAATTTGTTGTGCTCTCGTTTTTGGTAAAGATGAGAATGCTGTGAATGGGGTGATTAAGGTTAAAAAAATGTTTTTTGAATGGAGAAGACAAAGAGGGTTCAAATTCTTCAAAATGGTTTATCCAATTTTTGGTCAATTTAGTCCCTCTTATGTGGTGGATCTGTGCCTAGTAAGATCTTCCATGGACACTTAATATGTCAATTCAGTCCTTTTAACAACAATACATGACACCACTATAAGAAAAACTAAATTAACCGACAGTTTATAATTTCTAAGACCATTCCATACATGTAAGAGAACAAATTGACCAAGAATACAATTTCAAGACCAAATTCGTGACTCACTTCGAAATTTTATGTATGTGCAACATGTACAATTTTCTGCTGTTGGATTTTCTTTGCACAAGTTCAAGCCCAGAAATATTGTTTTAAACAACTTTGTTACTCTCTGTTTTGATAAACATATATTTAGTAAAGGGGTTTTTGCCCTTTTTTCCCCACTAGTAGGAACTCCTTTTCCGTTGTCCACTGAAAAGGCCTTGCTGTAAATGGTACAAGGCCTCATAGGATCTTTGATTGAGTGTTTTAATCCATGTAACTGAACTGATTGAAATAAGGCTTAGTTGTTGCTTTTTGTTAGATTGGTAAGAACCATGTTATGTGCATTTCTTCAAACGATATTTTTTTTCAAGATTTGTCATTTTATTCTTTGTGGAATCTCCAGTATGTGGCATATAAGGGAAATTTATTTCAATAGGAATGAATCTAGTATATATCCATCTGATCATCGCTAATTAAATTTGTTTTCAAACTATGTCTTTGGATACTGCATGCCTTTTAAAGGCAATGTGCCCTGACTTGATGGAATTTTTTTCTGCTAACCTGGCTTTTGATGGAAGTCCGAGTATATTACGGTAGTTTGAGATTATTGTTAACTTCACTCGAATGAAGAAATCCTGGTTCATTCCTGATACTGCATAAGCATATGAACATCTCTTAAACTTCAACCATTGATGGATCTACGAATCCCTTTTATTCCTGAACTTTGCCTGTTAGTTATTGACTTAAAACATTAACAGTTAGCAGAAAAGGGGGTGCATTGTTGTCTTCATTCACTGTGAGTTTTAGCTGGTTGATCTGTTTTACTGACTCAATGGGTTGATCTTAAAGCAGAATTTTCTTCTGAAAATGATGGAATGTCAGCTGATGTTGTCCATAAAGCGTTCTTGGCAACTGAAGAAGAATTTCTTTCTCTGGTAGAGAAGCAATGGCTGCATAAGCCCCCTCTAGCGTCAGTTGGATCTTGCTGCTTGATAGGCCTAATATGCTGTGGGGAGCTCTATATTGGAAATGCAGGAGATTCTCGAGCAGTACTAGGTAGAATGGATGAGGCTACAAAAGAGATTAAAGCTATTCAATTATCCGAGGAGCACAATGCTAGCATAGTATCTGTCAGAGAAGAGTTGCGCTCGTTGCATCCTGATGATCCGCAGATAGTGGTTATGAAGCACCAGGTCTGGCGCGTGAAGGGTCTGATTCAGGTGACTACTTTCAAATTTTATCGCTGGTTTCACTGTGCCTATTCAATGTTTGTGTTAATGTCTTCTGCAAATTATTACTCAGTGTCCAATTCATGCAGTCTTCTATCTATGTTTTGGTTGGTTTTGTTTGGATCACAATTGATCTTTTTCTAACTTTACTTATCCCTGGCCATACGTCTAATTTCATAATGCAACTCAATAAAAATCATCATTCTCTGACTTCTTTGTATGTAATGGTAGCAGGATTTTATATCAGATATATGTCTAGTTTCGGATTATAGAATATCAGGAACCTGAATTGAATTTGACCATCATTGTTGGTTACATAAGTCAGACTATTGTTGAAAGTCTCAGTGAATTCAGTCTGTCTTATTTGCTAGTACTTTTATGTCCTGAGATAATCTTTCATTCTGATCAAGTTTGTTTTCATTTTCCCACTGTCCAAATTGAAACATGCTGTTCACTATAGGTTTATTAAGTTTCTTGTCAATACTCCAACCACATTTAAGGCTTCCAATCATGATTATTTGATGGCACAGCCAACATGAATGAAGATTGTGTTAATCTGTTGTTTATTTATATTGTAGATTTCAAGATCCATTGGTGATGCCTACCTAAAGAAGGTAGAGTTTAATAGAGCACCATTATTGTCAAAATTTCGACTCCCGGAACCCTTTGAGCAGCCAATCCTTAAAGCTGAACCAGCAATACTGGTACAGAAATTGTGTCCTCAAGATCAGTTTCTCATATTTGCATCAGATGGGTTATGGGAGCATCTGAGCAGTCAAGAAGCAGTTGACATTGTCCAAAGCTGTCCACGCAATGTAGGATTCTAATTTACTTATGTTTCCTTTGCATATATAACTGTCATCTGAGGTCTTAACGTTTGTTACTTGTTGAAACATTTGATGTTCATTGATTTGAAAAAAATGGACTGAAACAATGAATTATGAGATCTTGGTGGCCATTTTTTGGTATAAAAATGTATTGAACAGATTATTGTGATACAGGGAGTGGCAAAGAAACTTGTGAAAACAGCACTATGTGAAGCTGCGAAGAAAAGAGAAACGAGATACTCAGACTTGAAAAAGATTGACAGAGGGGTGAGGAGACATTTCCACGATGACATCACTGTTATAGTTTTGTATCTTGATTCAAATTTTTTGGCCCGTGCCAATTCTCGTGTACCCTTGGTTTCTATCAAAGGAGGTGGTGAAAATGGTTATGGTATTGGAATTATAGATGCCTAGTTCAGGAGTTTTGGCACCATTCCTCTCTTGAATTTATTTTCCCAATGTATATGTATATTTCACCCCTGCACCTGGGATCATACTAATACAATCTCTCACAAACACACTTGCTCCTCTACTCTCTCAATTACCTCCAACTTATTTTACCACTTGAGACTCACTGGGTCCAACAATAACACATGCGTCATGTTTTTCTAATTATTCAAAATAATTTATGTATGCATCACCAGTTTCATTGTTGTAACTGTTGCCACGTCCAAACAACTTTTATCTGTCGGGAGAATTCAGAAACTAAATTTCTACCACGATGTTAGAAATTTAAGTGAGTTGATGAATCTTACACGAGTTGTGAAGTTTCTTTATGGAAAATGGGAAACCCACAAAAGTAATGATAGAGAATTAAAAAGTAATGATAGAGAATTTGGATGAAGAAAAATTATGTAGACGTAGACAAATAGTTTAACTTGAAAGTTTAAATGAAATTATTTGAACCTGCTGTTGCAAATCTAGAAATTGCTTCACTGTTTTCATGTTATGCAAGTAAAAGCACAAAGTGTCTTTCCCCATAACAGAATTGAAAGAACTCTAAATATTTGTAAAACTCCTATTGAAGATTAATGCCAATTTCATCAACTTCATAATTTCCTTTGATCATAATATTTAATCTTTTCGAAAACCTGATTCAAATTAAGGTAAGAACAACTATATTGTCAACCACAATCACATAAACATAAGAATCCCAATTAGAAAGTACAGCAACCAGAAATGCTGATGCTGAATAAAACTAGAAGGTAACAACACAGAAGCAACCTAATAAGCTACCATCAGAAGGCTGATGCTAAGTAAAACCAGAAAGTAACAACACAAAAGCAACTTAAGAAGATAATATCAGAGTGTTGATGCTGAATAAAACCAGAAAGTAAAAAGCACACCAATAAGCTAACATCAGAGTGCTGATGCTGAATGAAACCAGAAAGTTACAACACAGAAGCTACCTATTAAGCTAATATCAGAATGCTGTTGTTCAATAAAATAGAACTTAGGACTGAAACGTAGGGGCCGCGCGGACGCAGGCCCCCTCTACCACAAATTATGACGTAGATTCTGCCACTTGGACAGACCTTAGAACAGCACCCTTCTCAAGTGCAATAGAAGTCACTGTCCTAGACTATGGGCCTTCTTGGTCACCCATTAATCCCGTCCAGGTAAGTATGTTTCAAAATCATAGACACTTTTGTTTTATAGCACAAGTTCTATACTGCTCGTTTCTCTTTCAGCGATGTGGGGCTTAAAACGCTATTTTTGCATCTTCCAAAACGCATCTCTCAATTCAGCTACCAAATACATTAAGATACCTTGTTTTCAACATAGAATAATAAATTATTTGAAAATACCAACTTGTAACAGCAAAGTATAGAGAAAATTGACTATAATGGCTTGCACTTGGTTCCACAGAATGATTGTTCATTTAGGCACATCAGCTGCAAAGTGCAATCTTATTGTGGGATTACAAACTTAAAAACTTAAATATTTGGAAGAGAAATGGCTGAATTTGTTGTAAGGTATAATCAACAGAGTATGCATTACCGATGTCAATGTTGTTGATCGGTCAGGAAATTCAGAAACTATATTTTGACTATGATTTTAAGAATTCAAGTAAAATGAAAGTTTTGCAATAAGTAAGATAAATAAAAAAAAAACTCATAAATTTAATATCTTAAAATTTTGAATTATAAATAATATCATAATTTTTATATAAATTTCTTCGCAACTTGTTCAGGTCAAATATCTTTACTTTCTCTCTCTCTGAAAAACCTCACTAGTTGTGAACCTTCTAAATGGAAGACGGGAAACCCGGAAAAATCAAATTCCTACATATTAATATAATAAAATAATTTCAAATTGGAGACTCTGAATTAAAAGGTAAAAATAGAGAATTTTGAAGGAGCAAAAATTATATTGACATTGTTTAACTTGAAAGTGTAAATAAAATTATTTGAAGCTAGGATTTCTTCACTGTTTCAATGTGTATGCAAGTAAAAACACAACTAGTGTGTAATATTATATATATATATATATATATATATATATATATATATATATGATTCGTGTAATTCTAAATTTTACAATAAAACTGTTGAAGCTTCCATAAAACGATTTTATAATATATAAAATAGATATAAATGTCTAGAATTAATTAGATTTTAAAAAATATTTTAGACTAATTTAATTTGGTATATTACAAAATGTATTTTAACTTATGTTTCTATCTTCTTCTATTGAAAGAAAAATATAGATCGATACACCAATTTGTCAAGGTCAATTTGTGTATAGTAACTTCTCCACAAGCCTATTATTAAATGATTGACATTTGTTTGTTTAACTGTTGAGCATGCTTAACTCCATTTTTAAGGTCTTAAGTATCCCTAATTGAACATTAAATGTCTTAGCACTAATAGTTTGGTTTTGAACCTTCAACTCTACCTGTGACTCAAGTAATTCTTATAAAAAAAATACAAAAAATGTATTTAACTCAGTTGGAAAATGAAATAAAGATCTTTAATTTATATCTGAGCATTTGAGAAATCATTTATCAAAAAAATTTGTAATTCATTCCACACCTTAAACATTCTAGCTTCACCTATATAAAGAAGCTAAAAGCTCTAGTATTAAAGATTTCGTATTATCTCTCTCTGTATATATATATATATATATATATATATATATATATATATATATATATATATATATATATATATATATATATTAAAATTATAATATATAGACTCAGAGTATAAACACTAATTTAAAAATTTATTTGTACGATTAAATTACACTTTAACCATTATGAATCTTTGTATGCAAACACTAAATATTTTGTTTCAATCTTTATACATAAATTGATTTTAAAAATATTCTCTTGTATTAATTCTTCTTCTTAACCTATCAACAAAATCTGATTCATTTTGATTTTTTTATATATAAAACGGTACTAAAAGCTCATGTGTCGAATCGTTCGTGTGTTGTAAGGATTGAATTCTTAATAAAAAAAAGTATACACAACCAACAGACAGTTATAAAAATTTGATATCATCTTTATATTCTTGTAAAGATCAGAAAAAAAAAAACTTATGAACCCTCAAATTGTCTGAATTTTCATTCCCGCTGAATTGGTAAGCTTTTCTTGATCCCATCTTTCAATGAATCCAATAATTGTTGTTGTCAAACATTCAAAATCGATTATAAAATCACCGAGCCACATGCTTCAATGAACCAATGATGCTGATATTTGAGGTGATAGTGGAAGCTTGCATGTTCAATCTTTTCTATGCATGCCCACTATTCATTATCTTGAACATTAATCTTGAGGCATAACCAGGCAAATCGTCAACAGCATCTGTGATGTTGAAGAAATCCACCAAATCATGTTTATCACTTCCCACATTATTTCATCTATTCGCTGCACCAAATGTATTTGCTAACTTTGAAATTTATCTGGCTATTCACGCATTGTTAGATAAGAAAAAAAAATTAATAGGTCAAGTATCATGCATTAATTCCAGCTGAATTTTCCCTGCTCGTAATTCGTAAACTTACAATGACTCTAAACTGTATTTATCTTTCCTAGGGTGAAGGAGGACCAAAAAATATGCAGAAAAATATAAGGGAGTAGGAGAAATGGCACTGTATGGGGATAGAAATTGCTTAGAAAAAAAATTACATTTACATGACTAAAACTGCAAAATACACTTTTAGTGAAAATGTTAAATGTTTGCTGGTATCAAAGCCAAAAGAGAAGTACGTGGACGTACTTGAATACATGGAGCAGCAGGCATGCTACCTCAACAACACCCTCCAAATTTTCTTCATGTATACAACCAAAGACCATAAGGCAAGCCCTGCTGAAGTATAAAGCAAACCAACACCAGAGCCAACTAAAATGACAGCTCCTCCTCCATGGCTGAAAAGAAAAACGAGAACAGAGATTCAAACTCAACCAGTTCATAATAGCTTGGAATAACAAATTTTGGGGGACAAAAATGAAAGTTTATTACATAACCTGACAATGACATGCAAACTTATAACAAATTAACACCTGAAGAGACTTTTCAAAAACATGTAATATTAAGCATTATTGCATATAGAAAGCTTAGAGATAAATATTAGTAAAAGGTTAGTAGAAAATCAAGTCGTTTGGAGATGAGTTTTTCACCTAATGTTTCTTTACCATAAAAAAAATGTAATGATAATTGGGCATCCACAGAATGTAAAAATTTCAATGACCTCAAGTCCCGGGTCGCAAGAAGGATTGTTAATGCTGTCATCTGTGAGGCTGTTTTCCACTTCCCCAAGTTATTTACAGCAACCGCCTATCATTTAGAGTTTCATGATATAAGCTCAAAATGTTGTGCTGATATAATAAGGCACTTGATTCTGGTGTTCAGGAAGTAAAACAAACCTCTAAAAGCTTGCTATCCTGGGAAGCAGCCCATTCCCTGACTGCAGACATGGTTATCTACATAGCAAGTTATGAGAGAAAATTATAGTTGAAAACAAAAACAAGGCCAGTAAAATAGACATGATGTTATGCTTTAAACACAAAAAGGAAAGACAAGTGAAAATATGACTCATTATGAATCTCGATCAAATAAGTTTTTGAGGTTTCCTTGACATATAGTAACAACATGCCATGGATTTTGCCAATATTTTACACACAACTATGACAGAATGATGGACATAATTAGACCATTATAGCTTCGACCAACAGAGCTATAAGTAGGAATACAGCTGCATATCTCAGATCTGAATTCTCCTTGCACACATATATCATGACCTTCACAATAGTCCTATGTTAAAGATTAGATCTACATGATCTCCAAGAAAACAAATAATTTAACCAAGCCTTAGGCCCGATAGCTTCATTCTATAATGTGCAAACTATGGTTACTAATAGTTCAGATTCAATTAGAAATACAACAAACTTGTGCTTCATACACATGTTACAAAACAAACATCATAGAACAAATGACAGCCAAGATAAGGAAAACGATATTCAACTGCTATGAGTTTGGACTTTGGTAAAATGCAAAGGGCCCTCGTTAAGCACCCTTAACCAAAACCTTTTAAGTAAGCCATGCCTTAGAAATCACGGTACGCCTTACCTCTCTACCAATTATAGCAATTGCAGGTATAGTCAGCAGCCACGGTGCTTGTCCAAACACACCAGCATCCAAAGGTCTAGTGCACAATAAGACCAGTGTGGCAGCAACCATAAGCTGCATTCAATTCAATCGACATTATTTTACGTTCAGTCAATAAGAAAAGAACTTAAGCTGCACTCGCATCACATGTACTAACCCAAAAAGACTTGAATTCATGAAGCATGTTTGTGTGAAATAAGAGAGGAAAAAAATACCTTGTCAGCTACCGGGTCTAAGAATGCCCCGAATGAAGATTTCAACTTCATCTACATGGCAAAACGATGATAGTTAATAAAATAGTAAGGATTGGCTTATAACTTGAAACGCTGAAAACAGAACAATGTGGTGGTGTTTGGATTCAATTGCATGGAATGAGTAAAGAGTACCTTGCGAGCAAGATAGCCATCAAGCCAATCTGTGATTGATGCAGCGACGAAAATACTCGTAGTAGCAGCAGTTCCAAGCCAACCATCCATGTAGAAAGCTACACACACAAAAAAACATCACATTCACGTCAGACTACAACACAAGTGATGAGATATAAATATACAAAAGGGGGCAACAAAATACGAAACGCACTAGCAACAAGAAGTGGCACTGCGGCGACACGACCCAGAGTAAGAATTGTAGGCAGAGTGAGCAATTTGGAAGATTCTGGTTCTGGCTCAGGCTTAGACTGAGCTTGAAGTTGAGGTTGAGGTTGAGGCTGTGGTGATGGCACGGGCGAACCTAAATCCGTGACAAGACTAGCTCTTCCCAAACATGGCAATTTGTGTGAACGTGTAAACCCTAGGATTTGGTTTTTGGAAAGGGAAGGAGAAGGAATGTACCTGCGGCGGTGTTGGGTTGGGGTTGTTCTTGTGTTAGGGGTCCATGAGAGGGGTTTGGTTTTGGTGGCTGTGCGAACGTAGATGAAAGCACTGGTGCTAAGTTTAAAGCCCGACATCATCGATCACCGATCACTTTGTTCTTTCTGACGAATGTTTGGTCCGAATTTCTGTTATGGTTGGATCACACAGAAGAGGGAATTCAGAATTCGGAGGGATTCGCAGTTTCTAGTTGATGTTTTTTAGAATGGAAAAAAATATTTTTACAATTACTTTTTTATACATTTTCGTAAAACAAATATCTTTTTCTATTAATTTATTATTTATTTATTATTATAATAACATGCATTAAATTCAATAAAAAAAGTAATAGACAATGTGTTGTGTTAAAAGAAAAATTATTAATATATTATTACTCTTAATTATATTAATTTTAATTAAGGTTTGAAGTCATCAAATCTTATTTCAATTAACATTAAATTTATTTGGATTAGTAAGTATTTGAAATTTATATATTTTTTATTGGGTATTTATAATTTAATTTTTTTAATTAGATGATATGATAATTATTTTATTACGTTATTTTTTATTTCATGTATTAAAACATGTAAAATTTAATAACTGGTATAAAAATATATTACAGTAATATAAAATAATGAATGATTTTTATTTTTCTATAATATGGATTGATTTTTTATTCGTATAGCTTTAGACAAGTATGAAAAAAAATAGAATAACTAAAAAATAATTAAACTTTTTAAAATATTTATTGTAATTACCAATAAATAGTCTAATTCAAAATAAATAAATGTTTTAGCAATTAATTTAACTTCTTTTTACAAACTATTTAAATAGATTTTAGCAGTTATTATTTAGTAAAGATAACAAGTTAATAGTTCATAATACAAAATCTATCACCTATAACACTAAAGCTGAAAAATAAAATCTCAAATATGTTGTATGTTAAACCTACTCTACACCTAGCAGCCAAAACTCAATACTTATGATCAAAACAAAGAACAACACATAATACGTACAAAGAAAATGAAAATTAAAAAAAATGTTTTCACAAACTATCTATACCTTAGACGAGGGAGTTTCATATTTTGTTTTAAGAGACATGTATGAAGACGAAAGAAGAAAAAAAAAGTATTTAAACTGACTCAAGGGTTTATTCCTAAACAATGTGAGAGAAGTCAGTGTGATAGAAATAATCAAAAAAATTCTATTTATTTTTTTATTTTCTTATGGCTTCAAATAAGCTAAAATAATACTTTTATGTTGACTTGATGGCAATTTAGATAACGTTATTAAAATCTGTATTATATGTGACAATGATTTCTTAGCCATGCTACTTATAACTTTTAATTGGATTATTTCAGAGATCAAGTATCATGTATGTATTGAATGTCAAGGATTATGAAAGGTGAAACCCTTGGTCAATTATAGAGTAACGTGGATGTGAGATACTATGTACTATGCCTCTCACACCAAAATATACATATTTTTAACAACCGTGTCGTTTATTAAACTGGATACAGCGGGTTAGGGCTGGATAAAAATAATTGATCTGTATTGCACTATAGTTAATTATATTATGCTAAAAAAAACTGATTCAGTTTTATTAAAAGTTCAGTATACTATTTTATGGTTTAGTTTTTAAAAACTAAATTTATAACATTTTTGGTTCAGTTAACTGCGAGAACTGTGTCTACTTTTTCTTCTCTAGTTCCCGTTCAATTGTTCGTCTTGTCAAAAAACGTTATTTAATAATAAAATATTAATAAAAGAAACCGTTTACATAAAAAATTAATAATGAATTTTTTAAGACAAATTTTTTTAATCACAGATTTTTATATTTTTAAATAATATTACTTTGAGAAATAAAAGTAAAATATATTTTTTTAATTTAATTTTATTAAATGATTAAGTAATAGAAATGACAAAAGAAAAAAAGACTATATAAAAAAAATAATACTTTAAATATATTATATTCTTTAACATATTATTAAATATGTAAAAATATGTTAAAAAAAACTTTTAATAAAATTAAAATATGTGTAAGCGCACACACTAAAATAATTATTTATTTTAAAAATTAATTAACTTTAAAATAAATATCAATATTATTATTTTTAAATGATAGTATTTTACATACTAAAACTAAAATATATTTTTTAATGTTAAATTTTATTAAATAACTATATAATGAAATATCATATAAAAAATAGTAATATAGAAAAAATAATTAATATTATAGAAATATCAAATGACAAAAAAATTAACAAACGTTTATTACTGAGTAACTTTTTTAGTATCATCTTTTATTATAATAATTAATAAATATTAGTTTAATTTTTACATAATAAAATATAACTAATAAATAATTGATTAATAAAACAATTTTATGAGACAACAAAATAAATATAAATAAAAAATTATTTTAAAATAAAATAAGTAGATAAAAAGATAAAATAAATTATATACACATATAAAACAAAAAAATAGAAATAAAAAATTTAAAAAAATAAATATAAAAGTAAAATAATAATAATGACAAAATAAATATAAATAAAAAAATAAAAAATAAAATAAATAAATAAAAAATAAAATAATTTCCATGTATAATAATAAAAGAAATATAAACAAAATAAATAATAATAATATCAAATAATTAAAAAATTAATTTGTAAGACACTTATAAATAAAATAAAATAAATATTAAAATAAATTTTTAGTATTTTTTTTATATTATAGTAGATAATAGATTTTTTTAAAAACATCCTAGAATCAAATAAACGAAAGAAAAAAATGTCAAATAAAAAATATTTATAAAATCATAATATTTTTTAAGTAAAATTTAAATATTTTTTATTTAATGGATCCATGGGTTAAAAACTTCAAGAACATGCGTTGTTATACTTCTCAATTTCAATTAAAAAGTTACTTTAATAATTTATTTAATATAATTACCGCGTTGTTTCAGGATATCAGATGACTACCATTTAAAAAATTTAAATAATTAATCTTTTTGTAATTTGGTTTAATAGGTTCGGAGGTCTCTATATTTGCAGGTTCGTTTCAATTGAGTCCTCCAATTTTGGAAGTGATCAATTGGGTCCCTAATTTAACAAAATTGAGTCAATAATACCCTTTCCGTTAAATGCAATGAACGGCGTTAACTTTTTATAAAAGTGGCATGCTGAGACATCCTTTTATTTGCAGGTGGCACAGTTTGAGCTGAATACGTGGATTTTATATGATTATAAAGCATTGGTAAGAAGTTGGATTTATAAACAGATTAATTTTCCTACTTCAGTTTTTCCTTCACATTTTCTTCTTATATATACAGTCATGTACAAATTAATCCTAACAGGTTCTACCTAATCCTTGATCTGTTCTATACTCAGTTTGCAACTAAATTTTCCAGTAGGATTCAAAACCCAGCAGGAAGAACCCGATTGGGCAAACAAGTCCAAAACAATGGGAAGATAGAAGCTTCAAACTCACATCTGAAAAGTTTCAAGCTTCTGCAACGCGTCATTTAGACGAACTTGTTTCGTTGGGCGTCTTGGCGAGACGATGTCGTTTCACGAGGCTCTAACCCCCGAACTTGGACGAAACGATCTTCACGTTGAAGTGGGTCTCCTTGTCGGAACTTCCTCTCACGGCAGCATGACCCGCGTGCTGGTGCGACACGTCGTCCACCTCTAAAACGGTGGCTTCCATCGCAAGTGGCTCCTCTCGAACCCATTGGAAAATATGAGAATGTTGTCAATTTAGGGTTCTGATTTGGGAACGGAGGAGTTTGCAGACGAAAACAGGGACAAATACTGGAGAAGGTACATAGCAAATGATACACTATCAAAATCAATCACTGAGCTAAAAGGTCTTTTAATTATTCTACCGATAGATTCCTACAAATCCCAGCACAAGGACGAACCCACCCATCGAAACCACCGATAGATTCACCGCCAACTCTGACCTAAGCGCAATGTTCCCCAAATCCCAGCACAAGGATTTCCCAAATCCACGTATTCAGCTCAAACTATGCCACCTGCAAATAAAAGGATGCCTCAACATGCCACCTGTTTAAAAAGTTAACGTCGTCCATTGCATTTAACGGAAAGGGTATTCTTGGCTCAATTTTGTTAAATTAGGGACCCAATTGATCACTTCAAAAATTGGAGGACCCAATTGAAACACAAATATAGGGACCTCCGAACCTATTAAACCTAAACTTTTATAATTACAGTTGTATGTGTTTCTGGCGGTTCAAGAAAGTGAAAAAGTTTGAAGAAGAGTGCTTAATAAAAACTAGGACAGTGTTAAAATTAGTACAATTCAATTTAAAATTAGTATAGTTACTAGTTCAGTTTAGTTTATATTGTAGTTTAGTACAATTTCAGTCCAGTTTAATAAAACAAAAGATAGTTCAGTTCAGTTTGTTTGAATTGTTTTGCAGTTCAGTTCAGTTTGTTTGAATTGTTTTGCAGTTCAGTTTAGTTTGTTTGAATTGTTTTGCAATTCAGTTCAGTTTAGACAAATTAATTTTTAGTTCAGTACAGATTTTAGTAGTGCAGTGCAGTTCAATTCTATTTGTCCACCTTTATTGCCGGTATTTTGTTTACCTACTAGAGACGTTTTTGCGCATGACAACTTAACCAAAAATATGTGTAGTTTTTTATAAATAATCATTAGGTCTTTGAATCAATAAACCTATAATCGACTACTAATAAAGTGAGATCCACTATCAGGATAATATTCATATAAATATTATTTTAATTATAATTTCACTTTACCTTTTCTATTAATTCAAAAATTAATAATAATTTTTAACTTAATCATCCAATAGTCTCATACAAACATCCTATATACGATAGAGGAGAAAAAAACTTAAATGACGGATATAAATAATTGAAATCTGAAGAAAAACTTTACAAAAAGAAGTATAGTTTCACGGGAACAAAATTAATTATCATATTCAAAATATTATTTATTTTAAAGACCTCATAAATACATATATTTAAATTTCTTTTGTTTTTAAACTATATTTAACTATTAAATATATAAAAAATTCCAAATCAACTACTAAATATGAGTTTTCAGGAACAAACTCGAAAAAAAATTAAAAATATTAATATACTGAAATAAATCGTTATTAAAGTCTAAGAATTACCATGATTAATCTTTTAAAAAACAATAAATCTTAGAATAAAATTCTATAAAACTAAAAACTAAATGTTGTTGAAAAACAAATTGAAAAAAAACAAAAAAAGCTAAAGAAATTTAACCATACATTTAAAAAGCAACACATTAAATAACTACAAAATAGTTTTAGATAATGAAATATTATTTCAACTCCAAACGTTAAACAGAATTTTTAAAAATCCTTGCTTTTTATGGGTGTGTATTTTTGATTTTTTTATTCTAGCATTAATATGCATTAATCATTGTCCAACTAATATTTGAGCACACGTATAATATTATTTTAATATAATTTACTTAAGTTATTATTTCTTTAATGACGCATTTTTATTATTATTTAACTATTATTTTACATGAAAAATCAAACCAAACAACTGTAGCCATAACTTTAAGAAATCTCGAGATAAGTTAGAAAAGAAACATACCTAGGGATCCGAGAATAATAATTGTGATCATAACGTGGCATTGTAAACATCTGACGTGACCTATCCACGTTTTTTTTTCTTGTGAAATGTTTTTGTTACAAGTTTTACTTGTTACAATAATATTTATGGATAATGATATTTAATAATATTTTTTTATAATAATTTAATATTATTTATTTGTTATTTTAAAATTAATTTTTAATCAATAATAATTATAAATATTAATATAAATCAATTATAGAATAACACGTAGTGTTAAAATATTATTATCTAATATTTATAGTCTCCACGACAATTTTAACAGAGAAAATTGTATAATTAAAAGCTACTATAATTAGATTTGCTATTAATATTATATTAAACCGTTATACATGTACGTAGGTTTACTTATATGTTTGTCATCAATGAAATCTAAAAAAACATTTAAATTTTAAAAAATTAAAAAATTTATGTTTGACTTTTAGAAAAACAAAAATATATGAAATTCTTTTCTATAATTTTTAGGGGCACACGTTCTATACTTAAATAATTACTCATTCATATTAGTTATAATTTTAAAATTTTTATATTTCTTTCACGATCATGTTAGTATATTTGTTTATAACGAGAATTTAAGTTTCACTAATGAAAAAGTGAAAAAACATTAAAGTAAAAGATCATTAATCCATTATTTTTAAATTTTTAATAGAAAAAATATCAATTTCTTATGTAATTGAGTTAAGATGTTATTAATGTTGTATTTTTTTTATAAACCTTCTCAATGGACCAAAGAGTATATATTTATACAAAATTCATTTATTTATTACATCTATTTATGTTTGATAATAATAGAGAATACTTGAAAAAACAATGATAAAGTGAAACGTATTTACATTTTGTATATATTATAAGGATAAAATATTATAAAAGAATGAGTTTTGTATTTTTAAAGAAAAATAATAATAATATTAAATTATTGTAAACAGTATTATAAAATAAATGTTACACCTTTTCTCAAATTTAAGCAAGGTGAACAAAATACGCATAAAGTGATGTGTGGTGGAGGTGCGTACAGTGGTGCATTACACACATCACGGCATGACCAGTGAGGTGCCGACAGCCACGGAGGGATGAAATGGTAAATTCACAAGTAAATGTTTCAATTTTTTATAAATATAAATATTAGACGAAAAATAATATTAGAAATGAGTTTTTTTAACAGAAGAAATAAGTATCATAGAACAGTAAATTCAAAATTATCTTTTACAAGTTCATTAGAACACGCAAGTTTGACTTTGTATATGTTGTTTTATTTAAAAAAAACGTAAAACAATGGGAAGATGACTAGAAAAGTTCGTTTGCTTCTTAAACATTATTGGTTTTATATATTAAACATTTCATCCCTTAAACATAATTTCAAAATTAATATTTCCTTTATTACAAATGCACTCACAAAATTAAAACTTTATAAAAGTACTTGGGACAAAAACAAACATTATACTAAAAAATTAATTACATTATATATATATATATATATATATATATATATATATAGATAGATAGATAGATAGATAGGAAGATAGATAGAGTTGGTTAGAGAATGTATATGCCATGACTAAATAATAAAAAAATATGTATAACTCTTGCAATAAATATTTTATAGAGATTAACTGTATAATGTAAGGCTTTCTATAATTGAAATAAACTTATTTATTTGATTTTTCTTATAATTAAAATTAGCTTAGATATTTTACTTAAGTTTTGCTATCCAATGTTAAAAATTGATGAATATGTTGACTAACTTAAATTATATATGTATAATATTATAATTATGACCAAAATATTCATTTATTTTACTAAGCTCGTTATAAAGATATTAATTAAAAACTATAATGTCAATATAAATATTTGAACAAATAAATAGATTAAGTATCAAAATTATTTAAAATATTAACTTAAAAACAGTAAACAATTGTGATAAAAATATAATTACAAAACTAATAAATTATTATTGTTGGTAAATTATAAATTAATTTACTTCTAATGTACTCAAACTTGTTTTACTTATAAGTGAACACAATTTAATATGACCCATTTAGAAAAGAATTATATTATTCTAAATCCAACCCAACTTAGCTCGGAATCTTGATTAGTTCACATATTTGAATACATTTAAACATCTTTATAAAAATATATATAATTCTTAAAAATAAGAGTAATTTTACTAATAAAAAAGAGTCAATTCATACTATATTATCTTCAAAAGTACTTCTAACGAATGATCTGAATAAAATTATATAATATCCAAAACAACGCAATCGCAATATTAAAAATAGGGTTTCTTCTAATCTGGAGTGGTTCTCTAGCCAATATTTTATTCTCTAAAAATTTTCAGTAGTACAATAAATTACTGAATACTTGATAAGTTGATTTAATTTGAAATTTCAATGATTTCTTACGAGGCGTTACACTAGTTTAATTTAATTTGAAAATATTTTTGACGATTTTGCATTCAAGAAAATATCTTGAACATCTAAAAAAAAAAGGAAAAAGAAACCATGCTCGGAAAGATTTAAAAACGAGTTTTGGTATATAAATTAAATCGATTAAACTTCTTAGCTTGATTCCTTTTAAAAAATATTTAACTTCACGAATACTATTTTTGCCAACACGATGCTATATTTATATTAATATTATTTATTTTTTAAACCCATGTTGTTAAAAGATGTCTCATAGTTATATACATTTTAATTATAAAAAAAACAAAAAATTGCTTTGTAAATTGTGAAACGGTTTATGAATTAGTTTTCTCAAATTTTAACACTTTATAACGGTGTTATACTATTTATTAGGCTGTTTTTTTTTATGCATTATTGAAATGATGTTTGTTAAATCTTTTGGTATTCAATAGCCTCAAGGGACGAGAATTTGGAAATCGTATTCTCGGCATTCAATAACCTCAAAAGACGAGGGATTAAGGAATTAATATTTTTACGTATTTTATAAACTTATCATATAAATACAATTTCTATATTCACACCACACGTTACAAACAATCCATTGATGAAAAATTAAAGCGTCTAACTCTTCAACTAATCTGCCCGAGTTATTATATATCTTTGATATTTAATTTTGATATCTGTAATTTTTTATAATAATAAAAAAAAATCCTCCATAACAAGGACGGCTTTAAAAATATTTGTTGGCCATTCCACAACCCAATCGTATTCTAGAAAAAAAAAATATCGAAAATGTTATATTATATGGTTTGGTGTCGGTGTTGAAATTATGGCAGGCGGTCCACCCGAACCGCACCACATTTTAGGTTAATAAGGGTATATTAAATGAATTATCATTATTATTATTATTATTATTATTATTATTAGAAAGGTGAAGTTGATTAGGAAGAATTAGAACCTGGTCAAAAAACTGGAACAGCAGTTTGATTGTTGATGGATGAGGAAAGAAAAGTGAAAATGTGAGGAAGCGAACTGAACGATACCACACCGAACCTTTTTAGCTTTTGGAGCGCTGCGTGAGTGTATCACGCAGCACATGTAATAATAACGTGACGCCATTTTCGCTCTCTTCTCGCTGAGTGTGCATGTGCTCTCTCTCTCTCTCTATATCTCTATTGTTTCTCTCTCTTATTTTCTACTCTGCTTGTATTTTGTAGCTTACTGCCACTAGCTTGAACAGACTAACTGCACAAATACGCATTCGCTTGCTCGAATTCGGGGCGAAGAAGATCTTGTTCTCACCTTCGCCGATCCAATCTGCAAATGAAGCCTAACAAAATCGTAAACCCTCTCATAACCTTCGAACACAAGAGGTATTTTCCTCCTTCATTCTCGTTTTATGTTAGATCCGTCAATTAACGCTTCATTTCACTCTTTCATTTGCTTTCTAAATTGGCTTGGACCACCACGCGACTTACCGTTGAATTATTGTTTTTTTTAATCGAATTAGTGGACTGTGGAGATCGATCTTGGTCCTTTGAGTTTGAGTTGACGCTGGTTGCGTCTTGTTTTTTCTTCTTTCTAAGTTTGTTACTTAGTAGTGAGTAGTGAATAGTGATAATCGTTTGAGGTAATCAATGCGGATTGCTATGGAAGTGTGCTGTGTGCGGAATGTGTTGTCGTTTTTACTTCAGAGTGGACGTCTGGCGATTTGAGTTGTTTTTTTGCTTAAATTTGTTGCTAGAGTCGTACTTATTGTATGTTTGTTTTTGAAAATTAATGCGTGTTTGGTGTGAACAGGGATGCCTATGGGTTTACTGTGCGGCCTCAGCACCTGCAAAGATACCGTGAATATGCTAACATATACAAGGTCTTGTTATGCTTTGGATTTATGATTCCAGTTTAAGCGTTTTAAGGAAGGATTAGGAGAATGTTGTGAAGTAAATTTTACTTCCAGTAAAACTGAAGAATCCGACTAAAAAGTATTCAGATGTCATTTGTGCGCTACCTGTTGGTGGGAATTCTTGCTACTTGATGTTGTTCCAAGTGTAACACTTTTTTACTGCAATTTCAGGAGGAAGAAGAGGAAAGGTCAGATCGGTGGAGCTTGTTTCTTGAAAGACAGACAGAGTCTACTAAATTGGCCACAGACGGATTAGTTGTTGGGGATGGTGAGAAAGTTTTGCGTGATGAAGTTGCAGAGCCAGAAGCTGATCCTAGCTCGGAGAAGGGTGTTCATGAAGCAAGCAACCGGATACCAGATGATTCTGAGAATGCAGCTGAAAATGATAGTCAAAAGGAGGTACCAGCGACTGAGGAGGCAAAAGTTCACAGAGTCCAGTTGTGGACTGAGATAAGACCAACTCTACGAACTATTGAGGATATGATGAGTGTTCGAGTAAAGAAGAAAGGCGGGTCAGTAAAAGATGAAAGGATCAAGAAATACATTTTAAAAGATGACAAGATTATTGAAACTGAAAAGTCACCATTGCATTCTGATGATGTTAAATCACCGAAAGGACTATTAGAGGAAGACTCTGAGGAGGAGTACTATGATGTTGAGAGGTCTGATCCTAGTCCAGATATGCCTCTTGCTGATGGCACAAATGCCTCTGCAAATGGTATTACCACTGATGCTGCACCACCAGAGGCTTCGTTTCCTTGGAGAGAAGAGTTGGAAGTTCTGGTTCGTGGGGGGGTACCAATGGCCTTGCGGGGAGAGGTATTCATTATATATTTGAGATTTGCGTTTCTTGCAAGGCTTATATCTTATTTTTGGTTTGTTATCATACCCTCTTGTTTGTTACTGCATTTCAGCTTTGGCAAGCTTTTGTTGGTGTAAAAGCAAGGAGGGTGGAGAAGTATTATCAGGATCTGCTAGCCTCGGAGAGTGATTCTGAAATTAAAACTGATCAGCAAAGCTTGCAGTCAATTGACAGTAATGGGAAAACAGGTGGAGATTTTGTACGTATGCCAGAAAAATGGAAAGGGCAGATTGAGAAGGTATTTGCATTTGATATTTCGACCTCACTGTTCTAAATACTGTGACATTAAGTATAAGTTTCTTGTTAGAAGTCTATGATTATTTCTTGTATGTGCAGGATCTGCCTCGAACATTTCCTGGTCACCCTGCTCTGGATGAGGATGGTAGAAACGCTTTGAGACGATTGCTTACTGCATATGCTCGACATAACCCCTCAGTTGGTTACTGCCAGGTCCTTGCTTATACTATTTCCCCGCCCTCCCCCCCTCCCCCCTCTCCCCTCCCCCTCCTTTTTTTTTATAAAATCTGTTTTCCCTTTCCGTCAAATATAACGAGTGTTTATATTAAACATATGTACGGCTGACAAGACATAGATAATTGATTCAAGTAACTTGTAAGTTAATGAGATACCACGGTCCAATGAATCAACAACAACAGACATCTAGGTTACCTTATTTACACCATTTAAAAAAAATACAAATTGCCTGCTTGAATTTCATCACTTTTAAATGATGAGTCAAGGAGGTGGCAACTTTAAGAAAATTCCTAAGTCTTGCAAAGCCAAATTTGCCACTGATTTATCCTGCACTACTCTCTGATGTAAAACACTCGTATAATTTTATGAAGTGATACTTTGGACCAATCATTAACCTTTCACGCTTTCACTTCCACAAAATGGACTGTTGGTTTTTGTGTAGTTTTTTACTTTGAACCAACGTGTTTCTCAAGGCTTGTACTTGATAATATGAGTTGAAGATAGTCTGTGTAACTGGTACAATACAGTATTGAATCAACTAGAAGAATGATTTATTACTTTGAGAGAAAGTACAAAAGCTGTTCATGGTTACTAACTACAAATGAATGCTGTTCATCTGTAACCAATAACTGAATCTGTAACTACCATCTGAAAAAGAACAAACTAGATATTACAGTTGGAAAAACATATATCTCTCACGTACAGAAATAGTATACTTGATAATGATATCCAAAACACAATGTCTATTGAGAAAGAAAGACCTTTTGGTCTTGAAATATGTACAAAGCACAGCAGGACTGTTTGATACATGTGTATTTTCTTACTGAAACCTTTTATTGAAATTGTGAATTTATTTGAAGAATTGGGAACTATTTTTGTGCGTAACACCTCTGGCAATAGCTGTTTAGAGGTGGCATGCCTGACTACAGTTGTAAATTGCCCTAATGCCTTGCAGGCAACTTTCACATGTATCAGTGAAGTGATGTGCATGATTCATCAATAGTAGTGAGCTGTTCTGTCACATAGATACTTAAATAGTTTATGCTCATCAGTTACTATATGCACTCTCACATGTACATTTCATGTATTCTCATGACATGTATAGCCCACTGATTTAACTTGTTGAAATAATTTATATTGCAGGCCATGAATTTTTTTGCTGGCTTATTGCTACTTTTGATGCCTGAAGAAAATGCCTTTTGGTATGTCCCTAAATGACTGCTTGAGTATATTTAGAGAGTATATGGTGAACTTTTCAAAGTAAATTATGAATAGAGCGTCATTGTTATAACTGTCGAATGTTTGGTGAGCATTGCCTTCAAGGAATGCCTGACCGATTGCTTTATGGTTGCAAAGCATCTATAGCCGCTATTTGTTTGCAAATTGAATAGATTTATGTTTAACCACTGATTATGGTTTTCCTCAGGACCTTAATGGGCATTTTAGATGATTATTTTGATGGCTATTATTCAGAGGAAATGATAGAATCTCAAGTATTATTTCTTTACTTTATATACTCTTGATTAAATTAAATATTGTATATAGCTGTTATTAAACATTAACATATATTCCTTAAAATATATTATCATTTTATCAGGTGGATCAACTTGTTTTTGAGGAGTTGGTGAGGGAGAGGTTTCCCAAATTGGGTCTGTATACTATCTTATTTCATTGTCTTTGAACTCACCAAGTGAGTTTTGTTTTTTGTGTTCCGTTTCTCAATTGATATTTTCTTGTGTACCTAATTTGCAGCCAATCATCTAGATTATCTGGGAGTGCAGGTGGCATGGGTTACCGGTCCTTGGTTCTTGTCCATTTTTGTGAACATGCTTCCTTGGGAAAGTGGTCAGGTTTAATGTTCTATCTATTGAGTAGTGTAGCTTAGTCTTATTTGACAACGTTGTCATTGTCAAATGAGCATTTCCATGCATTTGTTTGACCTTCCTTCTCATCTATTGTCATTATTTGGACTTCAGTTCTTCGAGTGTGGGATGTGCTTCTTTTTGAAGGAAACCGAGTCATGCTCTTTAGAACTGCAGTTGCTTTAATGGAGCTATATGGTACTGGCTAAAAAATGTTTGTTGTTTCAGACTATATAGAGTATTATTGGAAAAAGTAAACTAGCAGTGCTTAAGCCGTACATATATTAGCAGATCTTAAATTTATCTCGTAGGTCCTGCATTGGTAACAACAAAGGATGCTGGAGATGCAGTTACTTTACTTCAGTCATTAGCTGGCTCCACATTTGACAGCAGTCAGCTTGTATTGACCGCTTGCATGGGTTACCAAAATATAAACGAAACTCGGTTGCAGCAACTGAGGAATAAACATCGGCCTGCTGTAATAGCTTCTATTGAAGAAAGATCAAAAGGGCTTAAAGCTTGGAGGGATTCCCAGGGACTGGCTTCAAAGCTATTTGGTTTTAAACATGACTCTAAAACAGAACAATCGACCGATATGCAAGTGCTTGACAGCTTATCTCGTACAGAATCTGGGTCCACTAATGCAGATGAAATTCTAATTAGTCTGACTGGAGAGGGTGAGATAGATTCTGTTCCAGATCTTCAAGAGCAGGTCATTTTTGTCTTTCCCTTTTACCCTTCTCACTTTCTATTAGTCTGTGATATGGTTAATGGTGCATTTACTGCTACTATATATATATGGTTCTCAAATTACTAACGCTTAAGTTAAAAAAATCAAAGTTTGATAAAGTCCTAATATTACTTTTGGGTACCCAGTAATGACTGCATTTATCTTAAATGACCCCTTAAAATTCAGTGCGGTTAACAGGTTATTGAGGAGAACTTTGGTTGTCCTAACTGGTGTCTAGTTCAATGTCTATACATCTCTTATCAGAGTTGCACAGGGTTTGGTATAACATTGTTAATGCTACATGTTTCAATATGGTTGTTGGTTTTGTTTTACTTTGCAACTCCGCTTATTTATTATCACACATCTCATTTTGAAAAATTTAATTTTAGGAAAACAGTAAAGGGATTACAACCTGCAAAACTAGGACAGTGTGATTGTGAGACTTGCTGTATGAATTTCTCCATTCCCCTCTACTCCCTCTTTTTCTGTAAAATAAAAGTAGGTTGAAACCTTTATTATCAGTGAATGCTCATCTACCCCAATCAAAAAGGTGAGGAGCTAATTAATTATAGCATAGCATTATTCTCACGTTGTGAACTCCATGCAGGTTGTCTGGTTGAAGGTTGAACTTTGTCGACTGCTAGAGGAGAAAAGATCATCCATTCTTAGGTACTTGAAATCTGAGTTTTCTTGCAGTCTTACAGCTGTTTTTCTTTTTTCCCTAACTAGCCTACTCTAAATCTTATACCCAGTCTCATAAAGTATTGACTATGATATATAATTATAAAATTAGTACTTCAGTCTATGTTATTACAACGGTTGATTTGATGTGCTGTGAGCGAAGTTTAAATTTATAATTTCAGTTTCAGACATTTTTTAATTTGTTTAAAATCAATCTCTAAAGTTTAGAATTTACATCATCTCATTATAAGGGTTATAGTAAACTATTCTATTTTCATTTCATATTTCATACAATGTATCTGTGCACATGTGAATTAATGCTCAGATGAAATAATTCTCTCCATTATAGTTTGTTGTTTGGGAAAATTCATTTTAAGGCTCTATTAGGCATGGACACAGTGATTGATAATGTTAATGGATTTTACGCATATAGCATTTAGTCCTTGAAAGTTCCTCCTTTTTATCAGGGCAGAGGAGCTGGAAACAGCATTAATGGAAATCGTCAAGCAGGACAATAGACGGGAACTGAGTGCGAAGGTAAGTCATGACTGCACATGGGATTTTTTGCTTTCTCATCACTCTGTTATTGCCAAAGTTACTGTACAAGGCAACATTTTATTATGAAGTTCTTGGAAATTGTATTATGCAATCACATCTTAAGGCTAATAGATGAATTTTCTGAGCGAGATCTACTTATAGACTTTCTTCACAGCATAATAAAACAGAATACCGGTTCCTTGGTTCATGCAACCATTTAATTAAATAGTACTAAACTAATGGGTAATGAGGTGCTAGTAGTATCTTATTGTTTACTGATATCAAAGCTGCAGAGAGTTTTCCTTTCTATCCTTCCTCTAAAGTTGTTCTGAGTTCTACCCATTGCACAAGAGACTTTCCTCTCCCATTTAACAATTAGAAGTTGCTCAGGAAGAGATTTGCACATCCTGAAATTTGCTCTTACAGCCTGGACTTTTCCAGGCCAAAGGCAAACTGATTTTTCTTAGGTATTGTGGATTTCACTGTTGTCAGTTTGCAGAGGAATATTAACTGTAGTAGGTAACACATCAGAAGAAGGATCCTTAAAGTAAAAGGAAGACTCATTCAAAGTGACATATGCGGAAATAAAATAGCAATTAAGAGAAGGAAAGAGACACTTATATCCTTTTTGTGATTGAGTAAATCCTAAAAAAAACACATTTATGTGATTTAGGAGATAACTTATCAAAGACTAAGACTAAAATTATGAATAAAACATGTAAACTCAAACTTTAATTGGTAAGGGATGTAGAGATGCATGAGGAAATAAAATAGAATGAAGAATTTTGTTATTTAAAATTGAAGAACCTTTCCATGAATTAAAAGTGAGTTGTTTCAACAAGATACCTATTCTTGTGCTCAACCACACCATTTTGTTGAGGTGTATAAGCACATGAAATTTGATGAAGAATGACATGAAAAGCCATAAAATGTTTAAAAGAATAGGAAAGGTATTTACGATCATTATTACTTTGCAAAGTTCGAATAGAAATCCAACTAGTTTTAATTTCATTTTTAAAAGGATTGAAATATAGAAAATAACTCAATGATTTTTCTTTAAAAACAACCAAGTGCATATGGAATAATCATTAATAAAAGTAACAAAATACTGAAAACTTAAATTAGGCTTGACAATACTAGGTCCCCTAATTTCAAAGTGAACTAATGCAAATGGTGACACAACACAATGTGATACACTACGAGGGAAGGAACTACTACAATGTTTCCCAAATTGACATGACTTACACAACAAATTAGATAAATTGGAAAAAATGGGAACAAGTTGCTACAATTTGGCAAGATTGAAGAAGAGATAGAGACTCCATAAATGTGTCAACATGTGTAGAAGGGTGGAGTTGATAAAGGCCATGAGATTCACATCTAGTGCCAATTATCTATCTTGAACTGCGGTCCTGTAAACAAACAAAACATTTGGTAAAAGAGATAACACAATCAAGAGAACCTAATGAGATGGAAAAAGGAGGACCCAAGTACATAAAGAACATTTTCAATGGTTAAAGATCGAAAAAGATTAATACTACCAACACCATGAGATAAGACCCTAGACCCATTCACCATTGTAACCATAGGTAAATTATTCGAAGAGGATAAAGAAGAAAACAAAGATTTGTTACCAATAATGTGATTTATGGCACCTAGGTCAAGAACTAAGGTCCAAAGGAAGAAGGTTGAGTTAAGCCAACAAAAGATTTACATGTGTGTGCAACAAAAGTAGTGTGGAATTAGAGTTGTGACAATCCTCGTTTCATTTGAGAAATTCATTAAAAATCAAAGAAGAATGCGAATTGATTGTTGTCCAAATTCATTTGAGAAAGGGGCAACTTCAACGCAATTGATTGTTGTCCAAATGATATGATCTTTGTCCAAGAAAGAAAGACTTCACTCGTTTCTAAATTTGATTCCTCCTGTGTAACATAAACAAAGAAAATCAAAGAAGAATGCGAAAATAAGACAGAGATGGAGATGCCACAATCTAGCAGATTGATAAGTCAACGAAAATTCGCTACAAACAAAAATATGTTCATTCAAAATTCAAATATTAACTATACTTGAGATAAAAATATGTTCTTGAGGGCTTCAAAGACACCTCTCATGTTCTGTTATTTATATAGATAAAGAGTTGATACAATAGAGAGATAGAAGGTCAAGTCACTGTCCTAGACTGGTAGGTACAATGATTAGAGATAACCCAACACACTACCTCCTATTTTAGTCCTACTGACTACACTAACAAGTAGACTTAGTAATTATTCTAACAACTATCAATAGCTTTAGACTCTAGATACCACGTTGAATATAGTAAAACTAGGTATAAGATTAATCTCCCTTATGTCTAAAACAGACATTGGTAATATATTTATAATGAAAAATGATACAAGTATATATGGCAATCAAGCATATATATGATAAATAGAAGATATGGTTAGAAACAATATAAAACAATATCAAAAGTTTGTTTTCATAATTAACATAAAACACAATATATTTAACAATATAGAATTGAGTGAAAGGGATTGTGATTCTAATTTGCAAACTGTTAGCATCTGACAACTATAGATTAGATGTCCTCTAGGTTGAGATATAATTTGTTATTGAGAATTTAAAGCATGTAAATTCTTATTTTCTTCAGGTAGAGCAACTAGAAGAAGACATTGCCCAACTTCGGCAGGCACTTTCCGATAAACAAGAGCAAGAAACTGCTATGCTTCAGGTATAACTTTTGTTTGTCTATATTCATTATTATTGAGATAAAATATGCTGTCTCTTTCTGTGACTGAGAGTTTGCTGCCTATAGGTGTTGATGCGAGTGGAGCAAGAGCAGAAGGTGACAGAGGATGCACGTAGATTTGCTGAGCAAGATGCAGCCGCACAAAGATATGCTGCCCAAGTCCTTCAGGTTACCCTTTTCCCTGTTTCATACTGTATCTGTCTAGTAATACAATCTATTTACCTATCTCTCTCTCTCTATCTATCTCTTTCTCTCTCTCTCTCTCTCTCTCTCTCTCTCTCTATATATATATATATATATATATATTAAAAAAGCATAATCTGATTTGGACATCATTGTATCATAGTGGTTGGCGATAACAGAATCTTTGATATATATTAATTATTCTGGCATGGGCTATACTTGACTGCCTCCAGTTGGAAGAAATTGCATCCTATTGTTACATTTTAGTCAAATAGGCCGGATGTAGTTGATCATGTTTGATTCAGGTTTTTTTTTTTTTTTTTTTTTTTTTTGCGGTGGGGGAGGTGGTGTTTGTGATTGCACTGTACTTGTTGTATTAAGCATTCTTTGATTCAGCTCCATTTCCTTGTATAGGGCCTGTTCTGAAGACACTGATATTTGTAAAATTCTATTATGGTCATCTATGTCAAGACCAATGCTTTCATATACTGCTATATTATATTTTGACTGGCAAAGACCAATGCTTTCATATACTGCTATATTATATTTTGACTGGCAAGTGGTGAATTTTGGTACCGCAACATCTCACAGTGATACATATTATACTGGCAGGAAAAGTACGAAGAAGCAACTGCTGCCCTTACTGAAATGGAGAAGAGAGCAGTTATGGCAGAATCTATGCTAGAGGCTACACTGCAGTACCAGCACGGCCAAGTTAAAGTGCTGCAATCTCCACGGTATATTTAATTTTTAAGTTTTTGAAATATCTATATGGCACGTACAGTATTTTTTTTTTTTTTTGGTTTCAACATTGTTTTCTATTTATTATTTTTATTTCAAAGTTTTGTCTCCCCACCCACCAAAATAAAGCAGCTTTCTTTCCTATTTGAGGAAATGTCGAAAGGTGCAGTGGTAAATGTTGGAAAGGAAAATAAATGTTTGAAATTACTTATGCACTGTATGACGAACTTGATTTGATATCATGTTGATTTGTAGATCACAGTCTGAATCCCCAGTATCGAGAAACAGTCAAGAGCCTACAGCGGAAATCCCTGCTAGGAGGATAAGTTTGCTTTCTCGTCCATTTGGACTTGGATGGCGTGATCGAAACAAGGTTGGCTTCATCAACCATTGTGGAAGACACAATGTTTTATCAAAATATTACACTTATACGATCACTATTTTGTAGTTGATAACCTGAATTTGTTGTCTACAACAGGGAAAACCCTCTAACGAAGAACCAACTGAGGGAAAACCCTCTAATAACTTAGAAGAGCCAGCTGAGGGAAAGCCCAGCGTTGAGGAAAAAAATACGATCTACCAACAAGAAGGCATTAAAGTACAGGATGAGAGTAGGAGTGAAGTCATTGCCTAGATTTTCTGTATGTCATTCTCAAAACGGTTTGACGAGTAAGAAGTTAGTTCCTTCTTCCTTGTCTGTAATTTTTGTTTAGGTTGAACATATAATTTCATATTCATTAATTGTTTGTTCTTTATGATGTCATCATAGAATAATAGTAATTGCAAAGTGAACGGGTTTATCTATAATCGAAACTTTCTTGTGTGCGTGCGTATGTTGAACCTTGGATTCCACGGTTGTTCCATAGAGTATATTGTATGTTCGGATAGAGGACTGATAAAAGAATCCAGCGTGGACTGTTGAAGTAAACCGCTCCTATTTTTGGATAAAAGAAGATTATATAATTAATTTTTTCTATGAACATTAAATTGAAGAGTATAAAATCTTATCAGAATTATAAAATCCCCATAACGGCACTACAAAGAATTAAAGCCGAGTTGAGACAAAACGTTTAGTGAACATGAAGTATATCCTTCTTATTTGTATTTAGTTTACGATGCCAATAACAGTTTAATTCACAATCGATTAGGCTTCACTTACAAAACCTCTTATACTTTTATCCTTGTAGACAATAACATGTTACTTCATCTCAATGCATCCGTACGAACATGTACGAAAAGAATATTATTGTATCCCCGGCTAACTCTGAGCTTTTCGTCGCTGTATCTGCAAAGGAAAACTCAACTATTAAGGGATAGAGAGAAAAAACCAAATCTACTCAGTTTTTAGTTTTTAAAAGCTACTTTATAAATGAACTTTCGAAAACTTAAGGGAGCTTTTTGGTTTAAAAATATATACTAGATGCATTAACAAAGAATATGCCATCTTACAGAAGCTCCAATATAAACTTGTTTTTCACTTCTAGGGGATATCCGAATGGACCACCAATTATTGCTGCATCATCCATGGTAACGTCATACAGTCTGGAGCCAGTTTTTCTGTCAAGTTCAGGGAAAAATATTTAAGCATACATTAAACATTCCCTAGTTCTAATATTATTTCTGTTCTCTCAATTCTTGAACTTTAAGCTTATCCCTATCCATGGCTGAATCCGAAGGTTCTCCACTATTACTCTACAGCCGCCACCGAAGGATGATCCCTTCATTACCACTACATACCTTCAAATTTTCTTTGTTTTGAGAATCCTCTCACATGAAAAATAGTGAACATGAAAAAATAGAAACTTACACGAAATTTCCAGTCATGGAAAACTTAAGCCCAAGCAAGATATCAACCAGGACCTTTATTCTTCCATCCTTCCTGATAATCTGCAAGGCCCATCATTATATATACAATCTGACTATGTGAGGCAGCATATGTGGAGAACAGAGGTAACGTAAAGGTGCAAGATGAATCTGATACCTGCTTACCCATCAGCCCATTGACTGCATTCTCTATCCAACTATCTGTTACAGTCTGCAGGTAGTAAATTGTTTAATAGGAAAAGACACTTTGCAACAAAAATGTACACATTTTAATGAGCTTCAATCAGTATTGACAAAAAAATTACCTGTGAATTCCACATCATCTGCCACTCACCCTCTTCTAGTTCTGGTTCTTCTTGTCCACTGTTCTGCTTTAAGGAAATAAGTTCGTCTATTGCCTGTTGGATTGAGAATGTCAAAAACATTTACAATTGAAATATCCCAGTTGTGTTTATAAAAACTATATAAACAACTAAATCAGCTTTCTGACCTCTTTAATACCCTTCCCTGAGGAAATGGCTGTCAACAACTTTTGCCTTGGTTCAGTTTGCTTCTGTAACACAAATGTTGTTCCCTGCACTAAAGATATGTTGCTAATAATTCTCAGAAATATAAAAAAAATATAGAAATACTTCCATGTTATTGACAATTAAGCACTTTACTCGAGGAACGGAATTAAAAGACTACTAGAACGATGTTTACACTGAAAATGCCTAATCACCTTATTTCCTCTCGAGATACGAAGGTTTCCCGAATTCGACAAATATGTGGTGTCTAACCAACCTTTTGCTTCATCTCCAAGTAGCTTAAATGGAACTGGATATGGAACTTTAAACGGAAGAAATTTAAAAGAAAAAGCAGCTCTGTCAAACCTAAAAAGGATTCTTTTTCCATCTTCAATTGAAGCTGCCGCCTATGTAAATTGAAAGACATAAAAACAAGAACCAAAATAACTAAGGCCCTCTTTAGCACGATTAATTTACTAATATGAGCTATAGGCAAAGCCTCTTAAGCTACAGGGCCTAATGGGTGTTATGAAGTTACCAAGTGTTATAAAAATAGAGTAAAAAGTTAATTTTTACTCAGAAATGAGTATTAAATTTGTAACTTCAATTTAAGTTATTTCGTATTACCTCCACTTTGAGCTCACCGATAGCATCAGAAAATGACACAATATTGCATACGCGTGGATCATTTGTTCGAAGATAAACCTCTTGAAATACACTAAAAAAGTCAACCCCTACGAAGGTTCTCTGAAAGAGCAATATAGAAGAATACCACATTGAGACACATCATCAAGCAATTTACAGAGTATGTCTTGAACAGGTCATGTCACTTTTTCTGGTTGTAGCTATTATCAAGACGAGGTGAATTTCAGTTATATGCTGCCTTCCCGTTAGGGATTTAACAAAATGTCTATCAATATCTATGAAGAGTGTTGGATAATTACCTAATGACATGGTCGTTCGAAGAATCAAAGATAAATCCATGTATTCCAAGGTGAGGATGCTTTACACAAGGTTTGTCTTTCAAAATAATAACATAATGTTTAAACGATGAAACGGTGAAAAATACTCAAATTGAATTTTTTTAATACGATCTAAATCACACAATCAACAACAAATTCAATTTAGAAAAAGGCTGAGTGAGCCAACAATTGGCTGAAATGGCAGACAGTTATAAGGCCTCGACTTGTGTATTTTTTTTGTTCAAAAACCCTAGTTACCATAATTAAAGCATTAGGTAATAAAAACATAAATCGAAGCCAATAAACCCTTATTGCGATATCCAAGAAGCAAAGGCGTGTCGGAACCTGAATAGGCGATGCTGTTCCCGGTCTTGTGGTGAAAATTAGCTGCCAGCGACCCTCGATCAAACTGGAGTTTGTCTGCATAATTTAATTTCATGGATCAACGGAGAAAGACACGATAATGGAGAGATTGTTTACAGATATTTATAGAAAGAAAAAATAACGATGAGGAGAAAAGTACTGAAGTATTGAAGACGAACCGGATCGGGTACACCTCCCAAACGTTCGAGGACTTGAACAGCACGGTCAACAGCCTGATAGAGAAAAAGAAAAAGAAAGAAAAATGAATGGTGAATGGTGAATTGGGAAAGGAATTGAAGAAAGGTTGAAGAGAGTGCGACATTGAGCTGCTGAGGAGAAGAAGAACGTCCGCGTCCCTGGATGCCAAGAAGCGCTTCGATGAGTGAGTTCTCAGATTCAGTAAACGATATCTGTTCAACACGAGAACACCCGAGCACGAAGCGATCCTTCAATGGCTTCGGAGAAACAAAAGATGGAAGAATTGATTGGTGAAACCCTAGATTTACGACATTCAGAGCCATTATTATAGTTGCTGCATTCATAAGAGAGCAAGCTCGAGCTTCCCCCTTTTCTGTTATGTGCCCAATAGCTTGGCGCCAAGAGCAACTTGCATACGTGGCAAACCAGCAAGGAAGATACAGATAAAATATCGCTTCGCTGCACCACTTCCGCTATCCACACATCCAGATCACTGCACTTAATGTTTCTTACAAAGCCATTCATTTTTATTACACAATATCTGTATGGATATTCTAAGTACAAAAAATATCTACGACTAATTTATTTAATCTTAAAATGTTAAATGTTATAATCTACGTATATAATATAGTAACTCGTTTACGTTTGATGTTGTTCAAAGGGATTATATAATAATGATTAAATAAATCGTCTTTTAAAAATCGTTTTCAAATAAAATATTTATTTCCTTGCATATATGAACTATGTTTTTTCTTTCTTGGGCTACTCGACCCTTTTATTTCACAACCGAAATTGAATAAAAACAGCGTAGCAAAAAAACCAATGTTTTATCATCTGAAACTACAGTAAAACACTATTCTTAATGAAGCAACAACCAAAAAATTAGTCAACACTTTAAACACAAAGAGAGAGAATCGAATGCGACAGGGCTTAAAGAACGCTTAAAAGAAACACTACTACCGAGCAGGGTAAAGAGTAGAAAAACAACATCAACATTAACAACAGGATGAAAAGGCAGGTCAACCATGGATTCAACATAATTGAGTATTGGTACGCGTTAACAAATATTTGGAAAATTTGCAGAGGTCAAACCAAAACACACGAAATCAACTCCTTCGCCGTACAAGAATCTCCTGGACACGTGACATGCCAAGTCCAACTAGTGGATCGGAATCTGCAGACAACATGTAGCAGTTGAAGTGGCAGCTGTTACGTTTATCCAATTCATAACTAGGAAGAGATGGCTCTAACTCTTACTACCATGTAACTACAAAGTTAGCCACATACACCTATTTTACACCTTTTGTCTTGTATGACCTTGCAGTAAACACTACTTACCTGTAAACACAAGAAACAATGGTTAAATTTATATATATATATATATATATATATATATATATATATATATATATATATATATATATATATATATATATATATATATATATATATATAAACGACAAAAATGATCAAGTACACAGCTCGTCATTGTTTTTAATGGAGAATTAAGAACTTGAAGTTCAAGGAGAATAGGAAAAACAGAATTATTAAGAGAAATTACCGGAAAAAGAAAACCTTCCATTCTCGCTTTTGAAGTAGAACCCCTGCTTCCTTTTTCCATCTGAACCCTTATAATATTAAACCCCTTCATCATCACCATCAATCATCAGCCATCCAATTCCCTGGGGAAGTCCAGCGCAGTAGCAATTCGAACACCAAAATGCGAAACTCCCTTCGTAGTAAAATCTGGCAGAAATACTGCTTTCTATCAAACTCAAGTCCAAAGCCACCAAAAAATTAAGTGCATTACCACCTAGTTTCACACCAGACTCGATAAAGTAGTTCTCACATTTACCACATACTTATGCTACAGCAATCACTCATACTTATTTTATAATTACACGACAATGTGTTGTAACAGAAGGCTATAAACATTCCATTATGAAAAACTTCCCTCGTTAAACGGATTGATTCTATTCTTGTCCGATGAAGTTCACCGTGATAAAATAGTGAAAATCTTGAATATTTTTAATAAAAAAAAAGAAATTCATCAAAAGAAAGTGGGATAAACTAATCCTCCTAAACAAGAGGAAACGGAAAAACCAACAAAATACACAAAAACAATTGCATGGAATTAACTAAAAATAGAATCAGTACACACTAATCATTAGTTCTCCTAAAAAATTCACAGGTTCTTTACATGCTTATAAGAACGCTTTGGAATGTACTTTAATCCCTTGTGTACATTGAATAAACCTGCAAACTTAAGGATCTCTCTTACTATTTTACGAAAAACCTACCCTACTCTGAAAGGAAAAAGAAAAAGAAGGAAACCCAGGTTCTAGCCCTTATGGTCCTCATTAATGTCCACGAGATATGACAACAAAGAACAAAACCAGTAGTCCTCCCAGTCTTTCATTTTACCAAACCATACAAATTATAAAAAAAAAAATAGCGACAAAATAAAAGCAAACTGCTAAACTACGATCTACAAATTCCAACATTTATGCATTAAAAAGTTGTAGAGTTCATTTTACTCTAGCCTTCCCCTCAAAAGCATTTAGATGAACAAGTCGTGCTAACACGAGACAGGTAAGTCATCATCTCTGGCAGTCTCTGAACTTGTTCCAACTACTGGACTCTTGCTTTCATCCTTTTCATTATTTAAGTCCTTTGTATTTTCACCCGTTGCTCCTTGACTTTTTGATTCATCATTTCTGTCCTGCATTTCAAAATCACCACTTTCTTTGTTATCCATTACATTATTTTCTTTTGCCAAAATTTTATCAGCCGAACACTGTTGTGTCACTCCTTCAGCCTGCAGCTCGTCCTTTTCCTTCACATCATCAAACACACAGTCACTCCCCAATTCATTACCTCTGACACCATCCTTCTCCGCAATAGCCTCGTTTGAAACAGACCCTTCCATAAAAACATTATCTACACCTTCAGCCTCTGATACTCCATCATTGTTCAACTTAGCATTGGCTTCAATACTTCCATCTCTTACACTGTCCATCACTGAGTCAACCATCACCACATTGTTCTCAATTCCCATAACCGGAACATCAGATCCACCCTCACTCTCATTATCAGACCCATTTTCCACCACTTCCTCATTGACATCTTCCACAGCTTGGTTCTGCCTCTCAAGATACATCAACCTCCTTCGCAGGTCGCCCAACTCTCTCTCCATCAGGAAAAGACGCTCCTTCAACGTCAAGTTCTCCTCCTCCAACTGAGCTATATGCGAATCCTGATCATCAACCCTATTCTCTAACACATTATTGTAATCCACTCCGTAATTAGGGTATATCATCTCAAACCGACTCAAATCGTGATCCAGCCTCCTCTCCACCTCCACATGCTCCTCCACATCACTCTCACTCGAGCCACCGTCGTCGTCATCCTCGTAATCATGAACATCAGCCTCATTCCCCGGTGATCGAAGCCTAATCAGACCCTTCATTGACCCGTATCCATCAACACCCCACTCCTCCTTCGCCATATCACCCAACACCTCCCTCGAGGGAGACAATATAGGCGTGGGAAGCACTGCGGGGGTCACAGGGCAAGGTGAGACAAGAGATGCTATGCCACCGGACTTCTTCGCACGAATGATAAACGAGGTCGTATTCCTAGGGGCGTAGGGAGCAAACCTATTATTAAACTTCTTCTTAGGATAGAACTTACGCGCTTTTAAGCGATTTTGCGATTGCAACTCGTTCAGCGTTGGGGGCTGGTAACCGACGACACCGGTGTTCGGAACACTAAGAGTCGAGATTCCACTGGGATTGGGTTTTTCCATTCTCCTAGGGTCCTTGCGTTTGTCAGTGACCTTCTTCCCCTTCCAGTTACTCCGATAATTCGGTTTCATAGGGTTCTGGAACTTCATGCTTGGGTCCAGAGGAGGTTGCTGAGACCAAACCTTGTACCCGCGATTCATCATCGGAGGCTGGGACTGGTTCATCATAATCTGTGATGTCTTCATCTGAGGCTGCGCTTGTTGATTCATTCCTTGATTGTGCGAGTGCATCTGAGGCTGCGACTGACCTATTATCTGCACCTGATTCATCATCTGAGGCTGGCTCATCTGGTTCAAATTCATCATCATCTGCGATTGGTCGTTCATCGCAACGAAAGTACGAAACCCTAGGCTTAACGTTGAAATTACAAACGTAACGGTCAGGAACAAAAGTACAATCGCCGATCGCGAAAACAGACAGCGGAAAAAGAGAGACCGAAACCCTAAATTCCTTTTATCTCAAATTCGAAAAGGATAATATTAGGGTTTGATCTTTAAGGGAATCGACCTAAGGCTGAAAACGTATTCCTCTTTCGAGATTTTCACGAATCTGAAAGAAAACCCTGATTCCGAGTTCTTGATTTTCTTTTTCTCGAAAATTCTTCTATTATCGCAGAAAATTTTGCTTCTGTGAGGTGTTTCTTCCAACCGAAGAATATTATATAGTGGGACAGGAACGTTTCGACGGCTAGATGTTGATTCCAGTAGTGAACGGTTTAGATTATATATTCGTGATAAACACGTGTCACTCGTCTCCGAAAAGGTCGATTCTTGATTTCCCGTTTCAAGGTACGACTGCTAAGGGAATTTCAACCTTGCCCTTTTATGTCATTTTCACCCTCATGCATTATGTGTACTTACGGTAATATTTAATTTTACAACATTAATTATGTAAAACTATTAATTAATTACGTATTTATTGTATTGTTAGTTGTTACTAAATTTCAAAAAATACCTAAAAGTAACTATACATGTGTTTTGTTTATCATGGCTTTTAAGCGCTAAAATAATTTATTTATTGGTGTTTAGAAATATTTAATATCATAAAAATTGAAATACTATATCAATACCAAATATTAATAAGAAGATTAAATTAGATGCCTGGTAACTGAAATAAACCAGCCAGTTAATTTTCAGCCACATTTAATGATTAAGGTAAAGTAGAATAAATATTTTATCATTTTTCATTATTTGTTTGTCAAATTCTTAAGTATAATTTCCTCTAAAATAAATTAAGAAAAAAAAATCATTATTTTTTAGGTTGATTAAGAAATTTAGTTACTACTATTTAATGTTATTTATCGTATTTAAAAAAACCTTATAAAATGTTTTCCTTAAAAAATGATATAAAAATAGAAGATAATTAATTAACAAATATTTTTGAAACAGTGTCAGTCAGATAAGATCAAAAGTTGTTGAAATTTGTTTTGTATTTGTGTATTTTTTTTTTTCAACTTGTAATTGAACTAGTCCAATGCAAATCTATATTGATCCACTGCAAGTTGTTTTTATAGGAAAAATTAGTTGTGTCAAAATTTATTTTCTTATTATGCAATTACATTAAATATTTAGATAAAAGAAAAAAGTATTTATAGCGGTATTATCTAAATCCAGTAAAATTGAATTCAATTTCTAAAAAGTAAATAATGATAAAGGTTCGTTATAAAAACAATATAAAAACACATTTGTGATATAAAAACAATATATATATATATATATATATAAATATTTAAAAAAATAATCCGATTTAATAACTATTATTATTAATTTTATGTTCATAAAAATATAAAATTACCTATTATCTCCATCCCAATTCTATGTTTGTAAGATTTACAGTCATGAATTCATTCATGTGGAAATACATTTATTGGAAAATAAAATTGGTCTCTCAAATCTTTAGATATCAAATTCATACAAAAGAATTACTCAGTGCAGTTAATTTAAATAAAAATCACCATAAATAAATAATACTTTAATATATATCGTTTTTGACATTACACTACACAATTTACAATATGGCATAAACCATTTTTAATTGTCTGCTAATTATTTTAAAATATTAAAAAAGCAATTTCAAGAAAATAAAATATATTGATGGTTAAGATTTTAGGAATAGAAAGATGAAAGTTGAGCTAATGATTAAATTAAGTCACACTAAAACTATAACTGTGAGATATATTTGTTAGGAGTAAAATTATATTGAAAAATAGGGAGTTAAGTATATTTTTATGTCTGAAAATATATGATGTTATGAAAGGAATAGGATTTTTATGTGTCAATTTAATTTATGTATGTATTATAAATTAAATGATTGTTATACATCATGATAAATGGGTTTAAGGAGGTGGTGTAATTAATGTAATGTTTGGAAAAATTTAACTTGGCCTTAAAGATGAGTTAGAAACAAAGGGTTGGAATTAACATAAAAAGGGAGTGTACTTAGAAAATAAAATGAAAAACAGATTCTCTCTTATGGGAAGTATACTATTGTGGTATTGTTGTCGTGTTGCGTGCTTCCAGTAGTCTCTGTAAATTAGTAATTTTGATAGAAGAGTGTAAAAAGGTAACGCGTGTGTTTTTACTGATATATATAAAAATAATTCCTATTTTGATATGTACATTTTTTTTTTCAATTTTACCATTTTAAGTAATCATTACTTAAACTATAATTATTGTATTTTTATTTTTATCTTTAAAATTATCTTTAATTTACATTTAAATTATTTTATAAATTAAAATAATTATTTATAATTTTCTATAAAATAATAATTTTTGAATTTAATCAAAATTTGTTAGAATAAAAAGAAAAAGTGGACATGGATGTGTTTCCATTTGTTAAACATGATGAAAATTAGGTAAAAAGTTTGAAATCTTATCAAAGTGGTATTCTTATTTTGTGTATTAAGTGGTTTTATTCTAAGTGTTTTTTTTAAATTTATTTAATAAATGCTTTTCAAAAATCATATTTTGATTTTATTATTTTAAACTTCGTATCAAATATAAAGATGATTAGAAATACAATATCAACATAATCCCATGTAATTTTGATTCAGTATTTTACAACAAAATATAAAAACATGGAAGTGTTGTTTTGAGTACTATATTTTGATGAGAAGGAGATTATTATAATGTTATATATATATTTTGACTTTAAGTTCCAAGGAACTCCTTTTATTGTTGTTAGAATTCAAAAATCTCTTAATATATTTCCTCACGAATGATTATTTTTCACCATTCACAAAGTGAATGATTCATTTATTTTAATTTTTTTATACTGACGTGTGATTATTCAACTACTCATTAAATACATAATGAATATTCTGAATAAAAAAAAATTATTTGTACTTTTGAGATCAAATAACTTTATCTCTTTTTTTAAAGACATTTGACGTGAAATGTCATGACTACATTTTATCCAATAAAAATATAACATCTGGATAAAAAATCATCATTTTACTAGCTTTCCGTTTTAAAATTAAATACGTCGTAAATAACCTTGAATAACTCATACAAGATCATATGTTATTGAGATGTCTCATGAAAAACTCTTTAAATTGTTGAATGTTCAAAATGATAATATTTGCCCTATGATTCTTTTTTTAATATCATTTCTTTTTTTTATCTTTATTTTTTTTTAATGTGTCGATAGATTCTTATTCTTATTCAGAATCTTAAATAGATTTTTGACTTGTTCGACGTCTTAATTATATTTTTATTTTTATAAAATTGAATCAATTAAAGGTTTGCTGTTAAGATAGTGTAATTTTAATTTAAGTGGTACTAAAAACGTGTGTTAATTATATTTTTTTAATTAATTTTAAAATTAAAAATTAAATTTACAAAGTGGAAATATAATTTAATTAAAGAAAAAGTTGGAAGTGAAATTAAATGAAGTGCTGAGATTCGAGGAAGGTAAGTTTTAGGATGGGAGAAAACAAGTAAGCAGTGGAAGTTCCTTTCAGCTGAAACTACACAGCAAATGTATTCATGTGTAGCTGAGGCTGCATGGAATGCTTTTCCTGAATTTTATTTTATGTGATCATTTTGCGTAGGCATTTGATTTCCATTCCAGTAGTGTTCTCCATGCATTTTTTGTTGCAGTGAGTAATAACAGTTTGATCAATTTGCCATTTGTTACTGTGTTGCAGGTTCTTGGACAGGGCAGCATTTATATCTTCAAGAGATCTAGTTACAACCCCTGCCGCCTCTGTCCAGTAAGTCAAGTTGAAGAGGTGAAGTGCATTAAAGAGACTTCTTCCAATTTGGCTCTGCACCATAATATACTCTGGTTTTCACACAAATGGCTTCACTTTTTGTGGAGCAAGGCGCTGCCATGAAAACCACTCTCTCCAATTTCAGAATACCACCAGCTAGCATGTCCAGCTTTGATATACTCAGTGTGACAGTTTTCATTTTCTTCTATCCCCGAGTTCTTGATCCGTTTGTGGGAAAACTCAAAAAGACAGATTCCAAGTAACTCAGAGAACCACAGAGAATGGGAGTTGGATTTAGATTTCTCCCACGAACCTTAAATATTCCACCAATTTGATTTAGATTTCACAGTTGGACAGAATGAGTGTTTCACCACTTAATTTAATTTGATTTCTTAATTTTATCTTTACTTAAATTATATTTGTATTATGTATATTTAATATTTTAATTTAAAAATTAAAAAAATACGATTGACACACGTTTTCAAAATCACATAAACTAAAACTATACTATTAACCTATCACGTAACACATTCTTTAACGTGTTTACTCAATTTAACGACAAATCTTTGATTCAATTTTGAAAAAAATAAGGATAAGCCGATTTAATAGAAATTCCAAAGTTATATTTAGTTTTTATAGAAATTCGAAAGTTATATTTAGTTTTTATACACCAATTTATATTTAATGGTTTTTTTTAATATTGATCTCCAAGTTTGTATTTGTTTTTTAAGATAGTTTTGTATAATGAATTTGTGATGATTTAAAAGAAAAATAAGGTCAATGTGAGTTTAGATCAAAGAAGAGACTGTGAAAATTTAATGAAATGAGAGAAACGTCTGTGAGAGTTACAATGTAATATGATGAATTTGATAAATTAAAATACATGTTATGATTGAACAATTGTTGTGTTATCATTTGTCACAAAAATAATTTAAAATGAAATGTAAAAAAAATGAATTGGTATAAATTAAGTTGAAATAAAATATGGATGATTACTTTAAATAAGATTAAGTGATGAATTTAATTTAAATAATCATCACTAGTCATACATTCAATTTCTAATATAAAATAATTATAATTTTTTATATCTTAAATATATTTATAATTCTTCTTCCTGATTATATTTCGACCGAAAATAGTACACACCATAATAAAACATTCATATAAAAACTTATTTTAAATTTCAAAAGCTAAAGTTATAATGAAATACGAATTTAATATTAAATAAACTATTTAGAATAATATCTGTCTCTCAATTCGACAACATGTAATATCAATAAGGTCAATTAAGAAAAAAAAATTGCTCACATTAATAAATATTCCTTTTAATTTTTTTATTCAGATAACATTTCCGTGTTATTTTCTCTAATTTAAATACCCATGGGATTAAACTTGTTTTGGAAAAAAAAGTATTGAAATTTAGTTAACAAAACAAAATTACAGCCTTGAGTGAGAAAAAAACATGATAGATTAGGATAACAAAATTAATTCCATCATACTTTTTTTTAAGTTATAATTTCACCTTTAACTTAAAAGTTATATTTGTTAAAGCAAATCAAGCTAAACGCAGAGAAAATTTTAAGGATCCGTTGTCCCTTAAAATCATGTTTATGGATTAAAGTTATACTTTGGTAGAAATGTTAAAATCCTTCCCTTTTTATTGCGTTTATTTATTTATTTATTTTACATTTGTTAGAATATTCTTTACATGTTCTCTTTTACCTTTTCTTTTCTATCAACTTTACGTTCTAGCTTGTTTTTCTGCTTTGCAATTATGTACAAAGTTTACAACTTTTACAGCTTTATACTTTATGTCTTAATTCCTCAATCTATTAAACTTTGTACCAATTTATCTTTTTTATATAAGCAAAATGACTTTTTCTTTTGAACTTTAACAATTTAGATTTACATTAATTTATCTACTTGTTTGCTATCTATAACTTCATCATAGTTGCATCTAATTTCTATAGTTTACTTTTATATATTTCACACGTTCACATCAGAATTTGTTTTCTTGAAACTAAATAAAGTGAACATGTCATCCAAATTAAATTTCACAAACTTAATTACTCTTAAACTAAGAGCTTGATCACAATTGAATCAGAATTCAACTAATCTTATATTTTTTTTTCACAGCAGTCTCACATATAATAAACTTTAAAACCGTTGCAGGTTTAATAAAAAAAATGTACAAGTTATAAGTTTTTTCAAATAAATAATATTTCTTAATTAGGCTTAGGATGAAAATTGACCATTTTCATTACATACTTTAATTTAATTGCTTTAAAGCTAAAATAAAATTCAACTATTAAAACAAACAAGTTGAAGCTGGAGCATACTTTTCTTCACCTGTATTTTTTAAATCAGACTCAATTATCAAGCCGTCCTAGCTAATGTGAACGTAGAGATTTTACGTAAACTTAAAATAAGTATTTTAAAGCAGCTACTTATTAAAAATAAAAGATAAAATTTACTATTAATATAAATTTAAATCTTATCCTTTTGTTAGTAATCAATAGAAAGAGTTAAACTCCCCTTAACGTATCTATTATTGTTTACTAAATACGGGAGAGTATCCAAATCCTATTAAAATTAAAACAAACAAACATAAAAAGAAGATAATTTTACATATTTTTAATAATCACTTTTTAAGAAATAAACAAAAAAAACTCACATCTTAATAAACAAATCATAACTTTTTTATTAGCAATTTGACTAGTGAGATTAAAAGAAAATATTAATATTTCTTGTGTCAAAGGAGAACAAAGGAATAATAAAAATAATGTCGCAGTGCTCAAGTCAATTAATACTTGGAAAGTGAAAAATTGATTTGCATTTATTGAAACAGAAAGCGAATTAATTTGATTTAATATAAAGATAACAGATACGAGTAAAAGATATTTGAATTGACGACAGATGATAACTTACTTTTTAGTATACTACTAAAATTGATTTCAGATGTATTTTTTAAATATAAACATTGTTAAAAAATCAGTTGAAAAATTAAAATAATATTTACAAAAATTAATTATTTCAAACTATTATTTATTAAATTATTATAAAAGTTAAAAGTAAAATATTAAATTAATCTATCAAATAATTCTCTCAAGACTGCGAGAATTTCATGATTTAAACAATAATGAAAAAACTGACAGCAAAAGGCAGGATAAAAACTATAAAAAAATTGCCGTTGGAGTTTAAAATTTGAACGAAGAGGTGAATGGCACAACCGTAAATTTCGGCGAAGAGTTGTGCATTTTGGTTGAACCAAAGTCCAAAATGAAAGAAAGGGACCCAGTCTACGACTTCGCTTGACGAAATGTACCACGTAGCTTACTATACAGGGGTCTAAGAAAGCTTCTCTGTCCTCGATAGTAACCCCTTTGAACTTCCCAAACAACATTCCTTTCTGTCTTTGCTTTTCTTGCTTTTCTTTGCAAACACTCACACTCTCACTTCATCTGCCATTTCCATCTCTCCTAGGGTTCTTCTTCTTCCTTTCACCGCCAAGATCTTCTATCTTTAATTTATTTACACTCCCTTCCTCCACGAGAACCACGGCTTTGTGCTTCGCGTTTTCGTCTCAGTGCACTGGTTTTGCATGCAAGATTTTCTTTCGCTACAGTGCACATTGCTGTTTTTGGTGAAACGGAAGGGGGAGTTAGATCCGTGGGAGGATGTCGTCGAGGGCGGGGCCGTCGTCGGAGCCGCAAGGACAGCCGCAGAGGCGGATCACGCGGACGCAAACGGCCGGGAACCTTGGCGAGGCAATATTTGACAGTGAGGTCGTTCCGTCGTCTCTTGTCGAGATTGCACCGATTCTTCGTGTTGCTAATGAGGTCGAGAAGACTCACCCCAGAGTTGCTTATCTCTGTAAGTCTGTTTCATGCTGGACTTTCTCGACTCTTCGTTTTCCGCGTTGCCATGCCGAAACTTCCGTCTGTTCTTGTATACCGGAATGCTTCACGTGGAGTTGTTGCTTTTCAGTGTTGTTCTGATTGTTGCGTTGATTTTATAATTGGAAATGTAGTAATGTGACCTATCCTTAGTGTCCACGTGCGTGTTCATGCTTGGACGGAACTCCTTGCTTGCGTAGTGGCCGGTACCATGTTTCCTCCACAGGCATTTGGAGTGACTGGAGCAGCTTGTTTGAACTTATAAAGATAGCTTCCAACTTCCATAAGCCCTTTTTAACTGATTTCAGCAAGCGTCTCGCTGTAGCTCGTTAGATTGATCTCTTTTTAGCTTATTTCAACAAGGTCGATGGTCAAATTTGTGACATAAGTCCACTTATAAGAATGGATTATATAATAAGTGCTTAGTTAAATTGTTTAACCAAACACACCCTTTGTGAAGTTATGTAAACCTTTTATTGCTATTCCAGTTTTCCAAGCTTCCATTGGCTGTGAAGAGTTTACTACACACCTTTTGACGCTTGAATGTACTTTTTTGTGGGGCATGCGTATTTTTCTATTGTAGGCCGATTTTATGCGTTTGAGAAAGCTCATAGACTGGATCCTACTTCAAGTGGTCGTGGAGTTCGGCAATTCAAAACTGCCCTTCTTCAACGTTTGGAAAGAGTAAGCATTGATAATTTTTTGTTTCATTTATACAAGATACTGTTATAAATATATAATTATAATATGTCTTTTTCAATGGTTAAAAATTTGTCTTGTTTTCTGTTTTCAAATATTTGCACCAGCAATGGTAAAAAGTAAGAACAAGAAAATAGAAAATATATAACAGGAAATTAAGTGTCATTTTTGGAATTATTTCTGAAGAGGAGATGGAAACAAGAAAGTGAAACACGCTTTCTAAAACCAAACAGACCATCAGTGTTGAAAGAAAAAATGAATCAGCTCTCGGATATTATCTTGAGTTATAATAAATATGTTTATAACCATTGCAGAAAATTAATAATTGGTTCCTCGCCTAGGATTTTAAGTGTTCTTACGTATTTGGACTATAAGTGCCTTATTTATGAACATTTTTCCTGTTTAGAATGGACAGCCACCTACTAGATTTAAGGATGATAATGCCCTTATATCGATTTAATTGGTGTATCTTTTAACATCTATTTCCAATTTTAGGAAAATGATCCAACATTGAAAGGAAGAGTAAAGAAAAGTGATGCTCGTGAGATGCAGAGCTTTTATCAGCATTACTACAAAAAATATATCCAAGCCTTACAAAATGCTGCTGATAAAGCTGATCGGTATGTTGTCTACGTAGTGTGCAGTGTGATATGTTATTTGTCTATCTTGTACTTATAGTGAGTGTGTCCTCTTACTTTCAGTGCACAACTTACCAAGGCATATCAGACTGCTAATGTTCTTTTTGAGGTTTTGAAGGCTGTTAACATGACACAATCTATGGAAGTTGATCGAGAGGTTATCTTGTTGTAACTCCTATGATGTTATCAATATTTAAATAAGATATTCATTGCAATTTTGTTTTCACCTGTCTTTACACTTATAATTAATGATTGATTTGCTGTTGGAACAGATTTTGGAGACTCAAGATAAAGTTGCTGAGAAAACAGAGATCTTAGTACCTTATAATATTCTTCCTCTTGATCCTGATAGTGCAAATCAGGCAATAATGAGATTTCCTGAGGTATGATCTCTATCTCTATATGTACTATTGTTATGTTCATATTCTGTACTCCTAGTTTTAATGAAAATACTTGCTGATCACTTTTCACAGATCCAAGCGGCTGTATATGCTCTTCGTAATACAAGGGGTCTAGTCTGGCCAAAGGACTACAAGAAAAAAAAAGATGAAGACGTTCTGGACTGGCTTGGCGTAATGTTTGGATTTCAGGTAAGTTTGAGTCTGCAACTGTTCACTTCTTTATTCAGTTGGGTCTTGTATTAAATTTGAATTAGTTGAACAGAACATGATGTATTTATTACTAACAACAGCAATGCAAATTGCTTCCACTTCTTGTTCGAAATACAGAAGCACAATGTAGCAAATCAGAGAGAGCATTTGATCTTATTGCTTGCAAATGTGCACATCAGGCAATTTCCCAAGCCTGATCAACAGCCAAAGGTAGGGTTTACTTTCAAGTTTTTAGTTGTCATTTAGTTTCTAAAGCTTTTTAATGTGTTTTAACTTAATAGTTTCATATTGAAGCTGGGTTCTGTACAGAGTGTGACTCAATTTAATTATAAAGTTCAGTGCTACTTTAGACTTTAGATGTAGATACGCTTTTTTTTTTCCCGGGGAGGGAGGGACGGTACAGAACAAGTAATTTAACACTTGGTTATTTTTATTTGTGTTGAAATTAGCTAAATGAAATTTTATAAAAATTTCAAGATGCTCAGAGGAGACTTTTTTCCTTCCTTATGATTGCTGTTCTGAACAATTCCAGTTTGCTTATTCCAATATCTTTATTTTCATTATGATCACCTAGAAAAATATTCATACAATATTTTGTTAAAATCTGCTTTTAACTTGTATGGATTTTTTCCTTAGTTGGACGAACGTGCACTTACTGAAGTGATGAAGAAACTTTTTAAGAATTACAAAAAGTGGTGCAAGTATTTGGGTCGGAAGAGTAGCCTTTGGTGAGAGTTTCTGTTCTCTTGATGTTAAAAGATACTGCAATTGTTTTTTTTATTAACTTGAGCAGCTATACATACTTTTGGTAAGAAAGCTTTTGAAGTTGTTATTATGTTATAGTTTTTCTATATTTTTAAATCATAATAATATTCTTTACATTTATTTGTGACTTTCAATTTTAAAAGCAGATTTTTGCATCTTGTTTTAATTTTAACTCTTAATTTGTTTCCCATGTAGTGTATGCTTATTTGAGTTTCTATTGTAAGATATATTGTGGAATGTTGCAGGTTGCCAACCATACAACAAGAAGTGCAGCAGCGTAAGCTACTATATATGGGTCTGTATCTTCTGATATGGGGTGAAGCTGCCAACCTAAGATTCATGCCAGAATGCCTTTGCTATATCTATCACCACGTAAGCTTTATGACTTATCCAATCTATGTTGTTTACAAAGATGTGTATTTATATGTAAAAGATGTGTTAGTGGGAAGATAAATTATTAATAGTAATGGAACATAATTTCAATTTAAACTTATTTTCTTGATTTTTCCAATCACGTTATCCCTGTCATTATCCTTTCTGCCTACTTGCTTGAATCTTGTACGCTTTAATTCCAAATATTATAACAGGATTAACCACAGGGATTGGACTTGGCCCATTATCCATTTTACCTCTTATTGGGTAACTATTGTGTGAAATATTCCCCTTCTATAATTACAACAGTTTGAAGTGAAGATGTCTTTATCTGTCAATTCTAAGCCAAAAGCTTTCTTAGAACCCTTGATAAATTTCTTTGTGAAAACTTGATGTCAAGATTTCTTCTCTTGTAGTGAGGCATTCGACTATTCCTTGTGTTTGGTTCTGGGTTGCAATAAAAGAGAAGCAATTTTTTTTTTCACATTGCATTTAACATGGAAAAAAAAATAGAAAAAAGCTTGTGTTCGTTGGTGTTCTAAACAGACTAGAACCAAACTGAAAATAAAATTTAAAATAAAGTTCTTGTCTTAAAATAAATCTTGTCATAGTTTTGGTGTTGTTTTATTTCCTAGTGGTTTTATAGTTTTAACATGCATCCTCAAGATGAGCATTTTACTTGTGAGGCCTGGATAATGTACAATTCCCAAAATCATAATGAATGTTCCCATCCCTGAAGCAATTGTTTTTTCACATTGCATTTAACATGGAAAAAAAGTAGAAAAAAGCTTGTGTTCGTTGGTGTTCTAAACAGACTAGAACCAAACTGAAAATAATATTTAAAATAAAGTTCGTATCTTAAAATAAATCTTGTCATAGTTTTGGTGTTGTTTTATTTCCTAATGGTTTTATAGTTTTAACATGCATCCTCAAGATGAGCATTTTACTTGTGAGGCCTGGATAATGTACAATTCCCAAAATCATAATGAATGTTCCTATCCCTGACAGATACATGTTCTTGGTTTTGGCAGCATTCACTTGGTTGGTATTAAGTGAGTTTTTTCAGAAGGAACCAAAAGTTTTTTTGATCTCATTTTATGGTGCTTGTTGTAGATGGCTTTTGAATTGTACGGTATGCTTGCTGGTAATGTTAGTCCAATGACTGGAGAGAATGTCAAGCCTGCCTATGGAGGTGAAGAAGAGGCTTTCTTAAGGAAAGTTGTAACTCCAATATATGATGTGATTGCAAAGGTGCTTTCTGCATTTCATTATTTTCTTCTATTTTTTTTTTTCTTTATCTCTATATGTAGCACATCCATTAGTTATTCATATTATTATGTCCCAAAAAATTAATGATTGCTCTGCCCAATAGGAAGCTGAACGGAGCAAAAAAGGGAGGTCAAAGCATTCACAATGGAGGAACTATGATGATTTAAATGAATATTTCTGGTATAATTAATTGATTTTCTCCTTTTATTCGTATCTGTGTTGGTATTGATTTTCAATGACAATTGCAGGTCAGCTGATTGTTTTCGGCTTGGTTGGCCAATGCGTGCTGATGCCGATTTTTTTTGCCTGCCAGTTGAGCAGTTAAATTTTGACAAATCTAATGTAAGCATTGATTGTGTTCTAAATTTCTTATTTGTTATAAACATTTATTTTTTCTTAATATAGAAGTTTTATAAATTTAGTTCTTAACAAATAAAATGTTTCGAAGTTGACAAGGAGGTGTATAATTCATTGAAAATTGATTTATAGATGCATGCATTATATATTTGTTGATTACTGGTTATGATATGCCTTTTTTCTGTAAATAATCATTATGTGATAATCAATGACTGCTTGGATTGTTTTATTTTTCTTTGAAAATGGGAAGGAAAATTTCTGCATTTGATTATGATACTGATTTGAAATGTTAAATGGGGTGCTTTTTTAAATTCTCATTGTTGTAAGCGAAGTGCATTTGGATAAGCTAATGCTGAAAGCCTAGAACTTGTACCTGCCACTGAATTTTGCGCCTTGTTATATACTTGAATATGCAGGATAACAAACCAGTTAACAGGGACAAATGGGTTGGAAAAGTCAACTTTGTTGAGATAAGGTCATTTTGGCATATTTTCAGAAGTTTTGATCGCATGTGGGGTTTTTTTATTCTATGCTTACAGGTAAGAATTTGTCTATTGTCCTTCACAATTGGCATGAGTGATTTTTCCCTTCAATATCTAGCAAAATAAATCCATTTCTGAGAGAGCAAATTTATCTTTAGGCTATGATTATTGTTGCTTGGAATGGAACTGGGGATGCAAGAGCAATATTTGACGTGAATGTTTTCAAGAAGGTCCTTAGTGTGTTTATAACTGCAGCTATATTGAAGCTTGGACAAGGTAGGTAATAGCAAATCTTACCAGCCCATATATTGGTTGCAGATACTTCTCAATACCCAGATTTATATTTCTGTATTTAGTAGTTTGTTTCTGCATAAAGTTTTAGCCTATATTTCCCCTCTGGCTTCTATTCTTGAGCCCTCTGTTCTTCATTTTTAATGCTTGTCTGTTTAACATGAAACTGTACAACTGACAAACATCAATGGAAGATTTATTTAGTGAAAATTTTTTGTTTTTTACTTGCTATTTGACGGCCATTTTAAAAAGTTGAGGTGACATTGCGTAGATAATGCAAGCAGAAGGCCACAGAAAGCACCCATAGTTTTTTGAACATTCTTGGCATTATGAAAGTGTAAGTTACTTATGGTTATTATTTTTACTTTACGTTTACATGGGCAGCTATTCTGGACGTAATCCTCAGTTGGAAAGCACAATGGAGCATGTCAATTCATGTTAAGTTGAGATACATTCTAAAAGTTGTTTCAGCTGCAGCATGGGTGATTGTTCTATCAGTTAGTTATGCTTATACTTGGGAAAATCCTCCTGGGTTTGCTCAGACGATACAAAGTTGGTTTGGAAGCAATTCAAAGTCGCCTTCATTCTTTATTATGGCTGTTGTTGTATACCTGTCACCAAATATGCTAGCTGCCATGCTGTTTCTGTTCCCACTCATTCGTCGTTTTCTTGAGAGGTCAAACTATAGGATTGTGATGCTTATGATGTGGTGGTCACAGGTAGGTGATATTGAATCCCTGTTTTTTTTGTATTCTTTTTGGCTGGTACACATAAAAACAGTTGGTTCTTGCTTTTGCACCTGAGATACTGAATTTAAATTGGTGATTTTTATTCTTTGTAATTGGCAGCCACGACTCTATGTTGGTAGGGGAATGCATGAAAGCACATTTTCCCTTTTCAAGTAAGAATCTAGTTTGAGAAGTTCCTTTAAATTGTGAATGGTATTATTTTCCTTGGAATCTAATCTTAATGTATCTTGTATATAACGTCAGGTACACAATGTTTTGGGTTCTCCTTATAATTACGAAGCTAGCTTTCAGTTACTGTATAGAGGTGGCGATATCTTTTCGTTCATCTGTTTATTTTAAAATATATCAATTTTACTTTTTTTAATTATATGTATCTTTGATTCTTACTATAGATAAAACCTCTGGTAGAACCAACAAAAGCTATAATGAGTGTAAAAATCTCAAATTTTCAGTGGCATGAATTCTTTCCCCGTGGTAGTAAGCTGGAACTCTTTCCTTTTTTGCTATTATATATTTTTTTTCAAAATGAATTTATAGGTTTTGTGCTTTGCAGCTCGAAAAAATCTTGGTGTTGTTGTTGCACTTTGGTCTCCAATTATTCTGGTATGTGTTTACAAGTACCTGATTTGGTTAGTGTTCAAAATTTCAATATATGTCATGCAGTTATCCAACTTCTCTTTTCTTTTTTAGGTATACTTTATGGATACTCAGATTTGGTATGCCATATTCTCTACATTATTTGGTGGTATTTATGGTGCATTCCGAAGACTCGGAGAGGTCAGTAGATTGTCCACTTCTAAATCCTTCTCTTGAAGGATTGTTTTCGATTGTGGTGTTTTTATTTATTGCTTGTTTGCTTACACTACCCCCAATGCACTCTTTTCCCCAATTGTTGGCAGTTCTTCAAGCAGTTTTTTCCTTACATTTATTTTCAACATGATATAACAGTAATTTATTTTACTCTGATTCCGATTTAGGTAATTATTGTAGCTTCTTTTGTTGCTATCACATTCTGATGTTTGCACGACACTTTATGTATCAAGTTCCTTGATTATAAAACGGTGCTTAGTTCTATGTTGTCATGCAGGTCATTGACAATTATTTCCTGTCATTTTTTTTCTGTTTCTCCTAATATTTTCAGGCAGCTTCTTCCATTTATGCCCCACCATCATATGTGGTGATTGTATGTTCTTTGTTTCTTTTTTTTGTTGATCTAAACTTGATAAGCAAATGATACTCATAATTATTGTATTGCATTCAACGTTTACTCTATAATTAGAGTTTATTATTTCAGATGTATTGTTTTAGTTATTTATATACTGGGAATTTAGCTTTTTGAGTCTTGGGGCATTGTTTTCATGTTGAATATTCTAGTTTATATTTGCTTCCATTTCAAGTTTGCTTGTCTTATTTGGTTGAACTGGTAAGGGTGTTGTTGTTTTAGCTAAATTTAGGAAAGCATAATGTAAAAAATATGTTTGAAATCAAAATGAAGAGATGCACAAGTTGATTAGAAACTTTTAAATTTTAAAGAAATAAAGTTCAGAATGAAAGATGTCAACTTTTGAAGAAGAATACTATGAGAACATACAAGAGGAGTGTACAAGCTCTCTCAAACTCTCCCACATACAGTCCCTTGTATCTTTCTCAACTAGTACAATAAGAAACTAAGCCATTTTCAAGTAAAAGTTTTAGGGATTTTAACTTTATGAATGTTTATTTATCTAAGAATTTGTAGTCTCGAGATTGTTCCCTTATTTATGCTGAACTTATATATGGTTTTCTTGTTCTAACCTTGGAACTGTTTAATTCTTTACTGATGTTAGATAAGGACACTGGGAATGCTTAGATCTCGATTTGATTCGTTGCCTGGTGCCTTCAATGCCTGTTTGATCCCAGAGGAAAAGAGTGAGCCGAGGAAAAAAGGATTAAAGGCCACTTTATCTCGCAGATTTGATCTGGTTAAATATTTTTTCACCTTTTTAGATGACGGAAAAATTTAAACATCATTTCATTAAATTTACATTGGCTTATTGATACAGATCCCAAATAACAAAGGTAAAGAAGCTGCCAGATTTGCACAACTATGGAATCAAATAATCACTAGTTTTAGAGAGGAAGATCTTATCAGTAATGGGTAATCTGGAGGATACATTTGCAATTTTGGTTTTTAATCTGTTTACTCTAGTAGAGTACTGTACTCTTTTAACAATATTGAACTGAGGTGGTTATACTTGTACCACACAGGGAAATGGATCTTTTGCTTGTGCCATACTGGGCTGATCGTGAGTTGGACCTTATACAGTGGCCACCATTTCTACTTGCTAGCAAGGTTTATTTGTTGATTTTTTTAAAATCATGTAAAATTCTGCTATCTTTTCTGTCCATTTAACAATGATCTGTTTTGTAGATTCCAATTGCATTGGATATGGCCAAGGACAGCAATGGAAAGGATAGAGAGTTGAGAAAAAGAATTAACACTGACCATTATATGTATTCTGCTATTAAGGAGTGCTATGCTTCTTTTAAGAGCATTTTTAAGTACTTGGTTCAAGGGGACCGTGAAAAACAGTAAGTCTCTCAAAGAAGTATTACGCAGTTGCTTTTGTTCTGAGTAATAATACTCGTAGTATTCTTATGTAGATCTACATAATAACATATCATGGCTTTTGGAAATCAGTCTAATCTAATTGACTTCTATATGATTCTTTGTTTATGTAAACTTATTTTCTAGTTTGTTGAATCCCTTCATTTCAGGGTCATAGAATACATTTTCTCCGAAGTAGACAAACATATTGAAGCTGATGACCTTACCAGTGAATTCAGACTCAGTGCACTTCCTAGCCTTTATGAGCAATTTGTTAAGCTAATAAATTATTTGGTAATGTTTAGCTCCCTTATCTAATTTGCATTTTAGTTTATAATCTTTAGCTTGTTAAATCTTATCAAGCTTTTTATTGATTACAGTTAGAGAATAAGCATGAAGACAGGGATCAAATTGTGCTTCTATTCCAGGATATGCTGGAGGTAGTGACTAGAGATATAATGATGGAGGATCATATATTCAGGTACTGATAATGAATCCCATGTTTCCAGCATTTATAAAGGGCATTGTCCCACTGAATATTATTTTGTATCATTTTTTTTGAGTAGCTTGGTAGATTCAATCCACGGTGGATCTGGACATGAGGGAATGCTTCTTCTTGAGCAACAATATCAGTTATTTGCATCTGAAGGGGCTATCAGGTTTCCAATTGAACCAGTTACTGAAGCTTGGACAGAGAAGGTTTGCCACTCAATAAAGTATTCTACTGAAAATTTGATTAGTGAAGTAAATCTGATGATCTGCTTACATTTTTCTACATTTGTAGATTAAACGGCTTAACTTACTGCTTACAACTAAAGAATCAGCAATGGATGTGCCATCTAACTTAGAAGCTAAAAGGCGCATTTCGTTTTTCTCTAATTCACTGTATATGGATATGCCTACAGCACCCAAAGTTCGCAATATGCTTTCATTCTCGTAAGTTTTCATTTAATTTTGTTCCAAAATGTTATTTACATTATTTGAGTAAATTCCTTTCAGTACAATATTTCAATTTTATTGACGGAATGAAGATTCAAATATTTCTCAGTACGAGAAGCTATCCAATTTGTTAGTTTGAAGGATTTTAAATATTTATGTGAGAAATAAAGAAGATTGGGAGAAAATATCCCTTGTGTGTTTAGACTACACATAGGGTAGTTTATTTATATTGTAAGATATGGGCCAATGCCCTTAATACAGAATAGACTAAGCCCAAATAATAAAGACACACATCTTAACATCTAACACTCCCCCTCAAGCTGGAGCATATAAATCATATGTTCCAAGCTTGTTACAAAGATAATCAATTATAGGTCCTCGTAAGGACTTAGTGAATATGTCTGCCAACTGGTTGCTTGAGTTAACAAACTCAGTCTTGATATCTCCGGATATGATTTTTTCTCGAATGAAATGACAATCAACTTCAATGTGTTTGGTTCTCTCATGGAAGACAGGGTTAGAGCTAATATGGAGAGCAGCTTGATTATCACATATAAGTATCATGTGAGTGACATCTCCAAATTTCAATTCACTAAGCAATTGTTTAAGCCACACAAGCTCGCAAGTAGCTGATGCCATAGCTCTATATTCTGCTTCTGCACTCGACCTTGCCACAACACTTTGCTTCTTACTTTTCCAAGATATCAAGTTGCTACCAATAGAGACACAATATCCAGAAGTAGACCTCCTATCAGAAGGGGAACCAGCCCAATCAGCATCTGAATAGCAAACGATCTTTGTATCGTTGTTAGGGCCATATAGCAAACCTTTTCCAGGTGATCTTTTAATATACTTCAGTATACGAACAACTGCATCCCAATGGTCTTCACATGGGGAGTTTAGAAATTGACTCACCACACTAACTGCGAAGGAAATGTCAGGACGCGTAACAGTAAGATAGTTTAATTTACCAACTAGTCTTCTGTACCGTTCAGGATCTGAGAAAGGCTCCCCCTGATTTGGTAGGAGTTTGATGTTAGGGTCCATAGGTGTCTCAACAGATTTACAATTCATTAACCCTGTTTCCTCCAAGATGTCTAACGCATACTTCCTCTGAGATATGACAATACCATCATTGGATTGTGCTACTTCAATACCCAAAAAGTACCGGAGTTTGCCAAGATCTTTGGTTTGAAAATGATGACAAAGGTGTTGTTTCATCTGAGAGATGCCAAGATAGTCGCTTCCTGTGAGAACAATATCATCGACATACACTATTAAATAGATACATCCAGCACTCGAGTGGCGATAGAACACTGAATGATCCGCTTCACTGCGAGACATACCAAATTGTTGAACAACACAACTGAATTTACCAAACCAGGCCCGAGGAGACTGTTTTAGGCCATATAAGGATTTGCGAAGACGACATACCAATCCAGATGACTCCCCCTGAGCAACAAAGCCAGGTGGTTGCTCCATATAAATTTCTTCCTGCAAATCACCATTGAGAAAAGCATTTTTGACATCAAGTTGGTAAAGAGGCCATTGTCGAAGAGCGGCCATGGCAATGAACAGGCGAACAGAGGTCATTTTTGCTACTGGAGAAAAAGTATCACCATAATCCAAACCAAAAATCTGTGTGTAGCCTTTGGCAACCAGTCGAGCTTTCAGACGATCAATGGTGCCATCAGGACCAACCTTGATAGCATACACCCACCTGCAACCAACAACAGACTTTCCAGATGGTAATTGGACAAGCTCCCAAGTTCCACTTTCCTGTAAAGCACTTAATTCATCCATCATAGCTTGACGCCAACCAGGATGAGTTAAGGCATCACCCACAGATTTGGGAATTGACACAGAAGAAATGGATGAGAGACAAGTATAAAAAGATGGAGATAATCTGTGGTAATTAAGAACAGTATAATGGGGGGAAGGGTTACGGGTAGAGCGTATACCTTTACGGAGGGCAATAGGCAAGTCAGACTCAGTTGCGGGAGCCGGAGGAGACACATGAGGCGGCACCGGAAGTGAGTCATGAGGGAGACAATTACGGCGACTATAAACCTGAAGGGGTGGAGGTGAAGGATGATCCTGTGGTGAATGAGAGTCTAAAGAAGGAGAAGACAAAATGGGTGGAGCATCACCAGGAGGATCACAGATAAGAGGAATATCAACAGTAACAGGGAGAGGTACAGAACTAGAAGATAGATGTGAAAAGTAAAAAGAAGACTCATCAAAAGTGACATCAGCAGAGATAAAATGACGATTGAGGGAAGGGGAAAAACACTTATAGCCCTTTTGTGACCGTGGAAATCCTAAGAAGACACATTTGTGAGACCTAGGGGACAACTTATCAAGACCAGGACTAAAATCATGAACAAAACATGTAGACCCAAAAACTCGAAGAGGTAATGGATGCAGAGGGTCTTGAGGAAATAAGATAGAATGAGGGATTTTGTTTTCTAGGACGGAAGATGGCATGCGGTTGATAAGATAACATGCCGTGAGAACAGCATCACCCCAAAAACGTGAGGGTACTTGACCATGAATGAGAAGGGTACGAGTTGTTTCAATAAGGTGTCTATTCTTGCGCTCCGCCACCCCATTTTGTTGAGGGGTATAAGCACATGAGGTTTGGTGAAGAATGCCATGAGAAGCCATAAAATGTTTAAACTGTTGAGAAAGGTATTCACGGCCATTATCACTGCGTAAAGTGCGAATAGAAACCCCAAACTGAGTTTTTATTTCATTGAAAAAGGTTTGAAAAATAGAAAACAACTCAGAACGACTCTTCATGAGAAACAACCAAGTACATCTGGAATAGTCATCAATAAAGGTAACAAAATACTGAAATCCTAAAGTTGACTTAACACGACTAGGTCCCCAAATATCAGAATGAACCAATGAAAAGGGGGATGACGCTCGTTGTGAAACACTACGAGGAAAGGAACTACGAGTATGTTTACCTAACTGACAAGACTCACACGACAAACTTGATAATTTGGACAGACTCGGAACAAGTTGCTGCAGTTTGGCAAGACTGGGATGACCTAACTGAGCATGAAGAAGGGATGGTGACTCCATGATTACGCCAGCATGTGGAGAAGGGCTGAGATGATATAGGCCATGAGACTCACATCCTGTGCCAATCATGTGTTTCGAACTCCGGTCCTGCAACCAAACAGAATCTTTGGTAAAAGAAATAACACAATTAAGGGAACGAGTTAGACGACTTACGGACAATAAGTTAAACGGAGACCCAGGGACATAAAGTACATTATCAATGGATATGGAGGGAAAAATATGAACAGTACCAATACCACGAGATGAGACTCTAGACCCATCAGCCATCGTTACCGAGGGTAAATTAACCGGACATGACAAGGAAGAAAACAAGGACTTGTTACCAGTGATATGATCGGTGGCGCCTGAGTCAAGGACCCAAGATCCGAGAGAGTGAGTCAGACCAATAAAAGGAGTACCTGCGCGTGTAATAGAAGCAGATGTAGTGGAACTAGAGTGCTGACGGTCCTCATACCATCTGAGAAATTCCTGAAAGAGTAAAGGGTTATTTATGGGATTTGATGTAGGATGGTCTGCAGACGGTGATGGGAGAGGTGGATCAGAATTAGCCATTGCTATAGGTCGAGGAGGATGTCCATGAAGCGCATAACATCTATCAATTTTGTGGCCTAGCTTGCCACAGTGGTCACATTTTGGACGTCCTTTACCTGATTGGCGAGACTGACTCCGATCATCAAGTTGGGCAGCCATGGAGAGGGAGAAACCCTAAAAATTCAAAGTGCTCTAATTGACGCAACGACCACAGATCCAGAAAGAGGGCGAGGAGGCGATCACGACGGTGCTGATCGGCGGTGGAAACCTCCGGCGGCAGCGGCGACTCTTGCGGCGGCGCGTGAGAGGTCCGATCGCCGTGATCTTTGTACGACGGTGGTCGCCCGGCCGAGACGCTTCCGATGGTGTGGTCGCCGGTCGATTCTGGAACTCCGGCGACGGCGGCGGCGGCGGCGACGGCAGCGACGATGGCGGCGGTGGCGACGGCAGCGGCGGCGACTGCGACAACAGCAGCAGTGATGGATGCCGGAGACCGTGGAGTTGACTGGAACTATTCCTGTGCTCTAGATACCATGTGAGAAATAAAGAAGATTGGGAGAAAATATCCCTTGTGTGTTTAGACTACACATAGGGTAGTTTATTTATATTGTAAGATATGGGCCAATGCCCTTAATACAGAATAGACTAAGCCCAAATAATAAAGACACACATCTTAACATCTAACAATTTAAAGTGCCTATATGACAAGTTTTAGCTGGTCAATTTTATGGATTATTATAATATATTGTGATAGACAATAAAAACTGTTTATTTGGTTTACGGGAAGCTTTCAGCAATAAACATTTTTGGAAGATGGGCCAAAGAAGGAAACAAAGATTCCACAGCTAAAAAAGTATCTGGTTGAAAGCTTTAATAATTTGTTTCTCTTAGAACCTCAGCTTGAAATTGTGGTGCATGAAATATAAGTTTAATGGGTATGAATTGAGACTATCATCCTGTTGAACTTAAAAATTGAACACAAATAGCTTTTTTTGTTAGAAAATTCTGCTGTATACACCAGATATAAATTATGCAAGGTTCACTCATTCAAAATACCACAAAGAACAAATTGGCACCATAACCGCCTCTTGCTGTTTACAACTGTGGTATGTGTTTGACACAATCATATGATTTTTCTAAAAATATGTGGGATACTATATGCGTAAGATACATATCTAGATATGTGTCCTACAGAGTGCCATACCTCAATAATACTCTTATAACTGCTTATTGATATTCATTTATTGATTAACAAAATATAAATAAGATTAATTTACTGTATAAAGTTTTTTTTTTTGTATTTAAAATACAAAATTTATTAGGGGCTTGCCTCTTAGGTAATTTAAATAATTTATAGGGCGTATTTAGTGCTCCATTACTGATGCCCTTGGGACAATTTGTTTTTTTCCCTAATGGACTTTGCAGGGTTTTAACGCCATACTATACCGAAGAGGTTCTCTTTTCCATGTACGATTTGGATTCACCTAATGAAGATGGTGTTTCTATACTCTTCTACTTGCAAAAGATATTTCCAGGTTTAGCCTTGCCCATAAAGCACTGTTGCATAAATGTGAAAATCCAAGGGATGAATATGAATGCATTTCTTTGCATTTTTTTGTTATTGATGCATGTAGATGAATGGAACAACTTTCTTCAGCGAGTGGGTTATTCCAGTGAAGAGGAGCTTAAAGGAAATGAATCTGATGAGTTAGAAGAAGAACTTCGTCGCTGGGCATCATACCGTGGCCAAACTTTGACCAGAACTGGTTCTCTCTTTCTCTTCCTCTCACAAACACAAACAAGCACACATACTAACACATTGCTGTACAAACTGTATCCTTTCCTCATACTGACAATTTCATATTGTTCGTTGCATTTAATTGAAACATTCTCGTTGATGCAGTCAGAGGTATGATGTACTACAGAAAAGCTTTGGAGCTCCAGTCTTTTCTTGATATGGCCAAAGATGAAGGTGAACTTTCCTTCTAAATTGATCAAATGATCTTTTATTTGTTGCTTATAATTTGGTTGTGAAATACTAGTTCATGAAAATTGTTTCTAAATTTTTTTTTTGTATTTTATTTCTCTGAATGAATGTTATAAACGTGCAGATTTGATGGAAGGCTATAAGGCCATAGAAAATTCAGATGATAACTCGAAGGGGGATAGGTCACTATGGACACAGTGTCAAGCTGTGGCTGATATGAAATTCTCATATGTGGTGTCATGTCAACAGTATGGGATTGACAAGCGATCTGGTGCTGCTCGTGCACAGGACATATTGAGACTTATGACAAGGTAAATAAATGTCCAAGGTTAATAGTACTGGCCTTGATGTATAATAATACATATCAAATGGTTTGGTTGCTTTTATTTGGCAGATACCCTTCACTTCGAGTTGCCTATATTGATGAGGTAGAGGAGCCTAGCAAAGAGAGACCAAAAAAGATCAATAAGGTTTATTACTCTTGCTTGGTGAAGGCTATGCCAAAATCCAGTAGTCCTTCAGAGACAGAGCCTGTGCAATATTTAGACCAGGTATGCTAATCTTGATAAAGAAAGGCTGTAAATAATACTTTCATCATTTTTACTTCTAATAATTTTTTTTTGATAGAAAATTTAGTTTTTTCGTTCATAAAAGAGGTTAAATACAACCCTAGGAGGATGTATAATCCTCTAAAACAGGAAGGTTATATACAACATGAAATGAAAAAAACTAAAGATGCAAGCAGACTGTTAGTTTCTCTGCTTGCATATGCAATGGCCACTCTCGGGAAGCATTCACATGTCACATGAAGAACATACAAACAACAAACTTGCTGCATAATTGCATACTGCTTTTCAAAGATGTTTATGTCTTAGATGTTTACGTGGTGGAACGAAAACTTGTTTCTTTTTAACAAAGTATATAATTTTAAATACTGGTCACATAGATGCGGATTACCTCACCTAATCAAATATGACTGTTGTTGTCGTTGCTATTTGACATCTTTTGGATATCTTCTTTATTATTGATTAACTTTAATCAGTTATAAGAGATCAGATGCATAGACATCCACCATCTCTCTCACTCCCTCCTCTTGAGCAAAATGTAGAGCGCTGTTTTTATATACCTGTTCATACCAGGTCAAACTTTTGCCCATCTTACTTCCTTTTATAGCAACTTAGTTCAATTTATATTCAGATTTGAACATTTTTGTTTTAACTTTTAGTTGTGATTATCAAAAATATTTCCAGTGATTGTTTTCACTGCAGAACATATGCAAAAATTATTTAAATTCAACTTAAAGAAACAATGGTTTCTCATTGTATATCTAAATCTATTAAGTAAATAGTTATACCATATCCATAAGACCAAATACGATTCATGACTTGAACTGTTGCTGAGCCTACATTCTCTTCTCCACAATATGTCATTCATTATTCTTCTATTACCAGATTGGTTTTTAGTCTCCTTTTATTATCTTAATCAGGTCATATATAAAATAAAGCTTCCTGGACCAGCCATCTTAGGTGAGGGCAAACCTGAAAATCAAAACCATGCCATAATTTTCACACGTGGGGAAGGCTTGCAAACAATAGATATGAACCAGGTATGATACTTGTGCGAGAAGCTCAAAACTGTTATCTCATTCTCTTTTACGTAATTAAATTGTCTCTTTTTTTACAGGATAACTACATGGAAGAAGCTTTAAAAATGAGGAATTTGTTGCAAGAATTCCTTAAGAAGCATGATGGAGTGAGATTCCCAAGTATTCTTGGTCTTAGGGAGCACATTTTTACTGGAAGGTGAAATCATTTTGTCCTTGTACTTCTAGGGAAAAAATTGAACCTAAAGTTCGCAATGTGTCACTGACTGTTGTTTTGTTCCGAGATTTCAGTGTTTCTTCTCTTGCATGGTTCATGTCAAATCAGGAGACCAGTTTTGTGACAATTGGTCAGAGATTGTTGGCTAATCCACTGAAGTGAGTTCGTGCTTTTTCTTTATTGTGTATGTGTTGATTATTAAAATAGGTACGTGATTTTGGGAGAGAAGTAGGAAATAAGGGGTCTGTGTGAGGGAATGAGAAAAAAGTACATTGCTGGTCCTGGTGAGATTTGAATACAGGACCATGCTAAACCTCGTGTCTAATGACATGGGTGATCACTTAAACACAAATGCCTTGATCAATAGCCCTTGACTCAGTGGACAACTCTAATATAATTTGGCAAAGTAGTACACCGTTGCCCAATAGTGATGGACCTGACAGGATGTGTTGTTAAAAACTTAGGTCTCACATTGACTAGAGATAGTGTGAGAATAAGTATATATATGTGGGGACAACCTTCACTTGTAAGCTATTTTTGTAGGATTGAGTTAGACTTAAACCACTTTATAAGATCAAGTATGATATACTTTCTTGACAAAGAGCTTTAGGTTTGTTTGCTTCTATTTTCAATCTTTGGTATAAAAGTATAGAATAAGTCCACGTGGAAGCTATGCATTGACAAAGCAGCTATTAAGTAAAATGAAGATTTATATAGCACTATCTAATCAATTCCTTTAGACCTCTGATCATAAACTTCACATATAAATATCTGGAAGTTCATATATTTATCATGTTTGTTTTGTCAAAAAATGTAGGGTTTAAGATAATACACACACACACACACACACACACACACACACACACACACATATATATATATATATATATATGGAGAGAGAGAGGAAAAGGAGATAATACAGATTAAGTACTCTGAAATTGATATTAACTTGACATAAAGCAATGTATTACAACATGGTGATAAATCTAAAGTACTAACTCTTATTTATACTAGTATTATATCATAATAAAAGGGATAAAATTTAATACGGATATACACAACTAATTTGTACCCTTGAGCTATCGTAGCTGGATGACCCACAAGACTTAGGAAGTTCATTGATGATGCTTGAGTTGATTAGTTTCTGGTTAGGTGATATTCAAGAGGAACTACACCAGTAGGAGACACATGAAATAGGGAAAACTAATGCCAAGAGATAATGCCGTTAAGATCTAAAGATGTAATCAAAATATTATTGAATAATTTTCATGCATTCCAATATATAGATCTTTGTTTATTTGTGTCGTTTAGATCTCCATTTGTTGGGCTTCATATAAAATATGTTTGTGTAGGGTTCGCTTCCACTATGGTCATCCCGATGTCTTTGATAGGCTTTTTCACCTCACAAGAGGGGGTGTTAGTAAAGCCTCCAAGGTTATCAATTTGAGTGAAGATATTTTTGCTGGTGAAGTGACTTTCAATTCTCCCCTTTATTTTCCTTATGCTTGATTCACATCTTCATTTAATTATACTATGTTATTTGCAGGCTTCAACTCTACACTCCGCGAAGGAAACGTTACCCATCATGAATACATACAAGTTGGTAAGGGCAGAGATGTGGGTCTCAACCAGATTTCTATGTTTGAAGCAAAGATAGCTAACGGAAATGGAGAACAAACATTGAGTCGAGATGTGTACCGACTTGGCCATCGCTTTGACTTCTTCAGAATGCTGTCCTGTTATTTCACCACAATTGGATTTTACTTTAGCACTCTTGTACGTTACCACCTGAATTAGCTCTTACTTTGTTCTCATTTCTCAGGCTTCTGAACATTTCCTTTTCCTCTTTAAACTTTGGGCAGATAACTGTTCTCACTGTATATGTATTCCTCTATGGTCGCCTTTATCTTGTTCTTAGTGGACTAGAAGAAGGTTTGAGTACACAAAAAGCCATTCGAGACAATAAGCCTCTTCAAGTGGCTCTCGCCTCTCAGTCCTTTGTTCAAATTGGGTTTTTGATGGCCTTGCCCATGTTGATGGAAATTGGCTTGGAAAGAGGCTTCCGAACTGCACTTAGTGAGTTCATATTAATGCAGTTGCAGCTAGCTCCAGTTTTCTTCACATTTTCGCTTGGGACAAAGACTCACTATTATGGAAGGACATTGCTTCATGGAGGTGCAAAATATAGACCTACTGGTCGAGGATTTGTGGTTTTCCATGCTAAATTTGCAGACAACTATAGACTTTACTCCCGTAGCCACTTTGTCAAGGGTATTGAGCTAATGATTTTGCTTATTGTATACCAAATATTCAGTCACACGTATAGAAGTGGGGTTGCATATCTAATGATTACTGTACCGATGTGGTTTATGGTTGGAACCTGGCTTTATGCTCCCTTCTTGTTCAATCCTTCTGGGTTTGAGTGGCAAAAGATTGTCGATGATTGGACTGATTGGAATAAATGGATTAGCATCCAAGGTGGTATAGGTGTAACACCTGAAAAAAGTTGGGAATCCTGGTGGGAGGAGGAACAAGAGCATCTTCAATATTCAGGAATGCGTGGAATCATTGCAGAGATATTGTTGTCTTTGCGTTTTTTTATATACCAGTATGGTCTTGTTTATCACTTGACCTTTACTAGAAAGACGAAAAGTTTTCTGGCAAGTCTTTTACCTTGTTTTTCCCTTTTTTCTGCAACTATTTATGTCGCTTTCATAGTTTGGCATATTGAATGGATATCCTTTTCTTTGTACAGGTCTATGGCATCTCGTGGCTGGTGATCTTTCTCATATTATTTGTGATTAAGGTCAGTAGCAAGCTACTTTGTATATTGTAGGGCGAGTTAAAGTTGTTCATGTGATGTATGACTTCTCAATATGAATATTATGGCCCATTCACTGTCTTTGCTTGGTGGACAGTGTGTTGGGCGGGGTTCTCAAACGTAGTATAATTTATCAGTGAACCAAAAGGCTTGTCCACTTTCTTGCCCAAATACTTTAAGCAAATTAGAATTCCTATAGATGTCAAAAGGATCAGTCTTGGGGTAAATTTATGTTTTCTGATTTTCTTTTTCCGTTTTGTCTCAGACGGTGTCCGTTGGGAGACGGAAATTCAGTGCAGATTTTCAACTTGTCTTCCGGCTAATCAAGGGGATGATATTCTTAACTTTTGTCGCTGTTCTAGTCACCCTGATTGCACTTCCTCACATGACTATCCAGGATATTGTTGTTTGCATTCTTGCCTTTATGCCAACTGGTTGGGGAATGCTACAGGTGAATGCTTTGTTTTTTCTCCATACTATTGTCATTGTTTTGAACTGATATATGCTACCCTCGAGCATGAATTTGTCTGATTATGAGCCCGAGAGAGTTTGAGCTCATCTACCGGTGAAAACATATTGGACTTCAGAACTCTCATTGACACGAAAATAATGCACATCAATTCCTTGTAGTAGTATACTATGGTTTTTGAATTCCAATTTTTCTTCTCTTGCAGATTGCGCAAGCCCTAAAGCCTCTAGTTCGACGAGCAGGATTCTGGGAATCAGTAAAAACTCTTGCTCGTGGTTATGAGATAGTCATGGGTTTGCTTTTATTCACTCCTGTTGCCTTCCTGGCTTGGTTTCCTTTTGTTTCAGAATTTCAGACGCGAATGTTGTTCAACCAAGCATTCAGTCGAGGATTGCAAATTTCTCGTATTCTTGGAGGTCAAAGGAAGGGTCGCTCTTCTCGTAACAAAGAATAATTTATATACACAAAAGTTTGATTACATGCTCTTCATTTTCTTGATTGCAGCAGCGACTCAGCAACGATTTTTGTAACTAATGTAGGTAGTGCATGTTGTAAGCAGGAACATGATACACCGTAGGCCTTAATTTTGTTTATTTTGAACTTGAACTTCGATGGAAGTTATTTCAATTTGAGAAACTGCACCAAGGAATCCAAAACTCAGTTCCATTTTGTAAAAATAGTTTTTAATATTAAGTTTATTGGGTGACCCTATTAACAGGACCCCATGCCTAATTTTTAGAACAATTTAGGACATTGGAAAAGTCCACATTATAATTATACATAAACCGTCACCTTACGCATAAGGGTGCATGACATTAAAAACTATTAATAATAAAGGAAAAAAGAAAAAGATACACAAATAATATCAGAAAATACAAACAGTTGTTTTTTTTTTCCTTGTTCATCATTTTCCTTGTGCCAACCTGTCTGGTTCATCATTTTTTTTCCTTTTTTTTTTTTAAATCTGGTTACACTTTTTTGTTTCTAAACATGATTTTTACATTGATTGCATTTATTTAGTAAACTTAATTGAGTCAATGTGCCATTTTTTCGAAAGGTTTGGCACGTCAAGACTTTAGTTAGTAATCTTTTGTGAAAGGCACTGAACATTACTTGTTTGAGATGAAATTATCATGATGTCTACGTATGTATTATGATGTTTCTTGGATTAACATGATTTTGAGTATGTACTGTAAATATTGTGAATAAATTTTAATGAGAAGTTTCTTGTGATGATTTTAGTAGTGTATGGATTAATATATAAATTTTGTATTATGAGTTATATTTTCGCTTTAATGATCATCAAATCTCAATTATAGAATGTGGCGTATGTTGTGTGTAGACATGTCAAAATGGGTAATTCGGTTCACCATGGGTTGATCACTTACACTTGGTTCACTTGAATGGAGTTGGAGGAGAGTGATTGAATGGATTTGAGAGGATTTGAAAGTAAGTGAGGGTGGATTTGGAAGTAAATTTTTTTTAATTTGTCACATCAATCAAATCTTACACTAATTCTCACAAACTTTACTTCCAAATCCACTCTCGCTTACCTCTAAATCCACTTAAATAAACAACAAAAAATTTACCTTCAAATCCTTTCAAATTCATTCAATCTCTTTTCCAAAATCCATTCAAGTGAACAAAGCCTTAGTGAGCCAACCCAACCCGACTCACTTATTAGCGAGCTGAAAAAATTCGAACCCGACTCGACGCACCACGGGTTGGTGGGTTAAACGGGTTGACTCACTCATTCATTTAATTATAAGTTTTTTCTAAATAAAAAAATTACAATTTTTTTAATTCAAATCTAAATAAATATCATACTAAAATGATGTTAAACTCCAAAGACAATTCAAAATAAATAAAAAGTATCATACAATCTAGTGTAATCCAAAAACATGTACAAAAGGAGGTGAACAAATAAGTTTTTAATATTGATAATTTTTGTATCACTTATTATCCATTTATAATATTAGAGTCTTCAATAGATAAATTTATAATATTTTTCTCTCTTGAAACATCTTATTTTTTATCACCATCTACGATATAATAAAAAAAATGCTAACTAATAATATTGAAACACAAAATAATAAATAATTAAATTAAATTAGGTGGATTGGTGAGCTAGCCCGGCTCACCACGGGTTCAACCTGGTGAACCGGGTTCTAAGTGAGTCAGGTTGAAATCTACCCCGTATAAAATAATTACATTTTTTTTCAAACCTAAAGTGAGAGGAGAAGGATGTCATAATTTAAGGAATTTACCTTGACAAATAACATTAACCGACTAATCTTGTGTATGGTAGAATGAAATCCATTGATAATGGCTCTTGAGAGCAATAAAGATCACTACAAATGCATAAGTGACGATACTCTAATATAAATACATGTATCCATATGGTTGAGACTACTATGAATAATTGCGTGTGTTATGATTCATTTATATGAATGTTTATATATGTTAATATCTTTATATTTATTGTATAATTGTTCTTTTGGTATATTTTTCTTTTGTGTTTGTTATTTGTTTTTTTTTACAATAATTACTTAATTATGAGAAAATGAAGTTGTCGCAGTTAATTAGGATAAGGATAAAGTAGCAACATATTTTATAATCAAATCCTATTTTATATAAACTTTTTCTTTTTAACAAATTATAACTTTTGTCACTATGTATATATGGCTCTATATTGAGTACATGTTCTATAATGTTTTGTTAAATGGTTTGAACTATTAAAGGAGATGTTATAATACTTTAAAGAGTGTTTCTTATTATATTGTTTCTAACCAAATAGTAATGACTTGATTATAATTTATACCAAATGTTATAATTAAAAAACATAATTTGTTTATTTTTTATATTATATTTTAATATTTTGATTATACTACATCAATGTCGATATTCAAGTTCAATTTCCCAACTACATTTTTTCAATGTTTATGTTATTCTGCATTTTTATTATTTTATGCGTTTGAATCAATCTCTACATTGAAGTTGAGTTAAAAAAATAAAAATAAAAGTTACTTATCTTTGTAAATAAAAGATTAAAACTAGTAGAAAATGTAAAAAATAAAAAGTTCACAACTAATTATTTTCATAAAATTTAAAACACACGTTAAATAAATAATCATTTAATAAAGAAATAACAGTTCATAATTCGAACGGCTTGATTCGCAATTATGTTAAAACGCACATGACATCATTTTTTACATTTTATTTGAATTTAAAATTCAGATTAAAATTATTTACCTCTGTAAATAAAGATTAAAACTATAAAAAAAATACAAAAAAAATATTCACGGTTAATTATTTCCATAAAATCTAAAACACATGATAAATGATCATTTATTAAAACAAATAACTGTTTATAATTCTAACAACCTAATTCCCAATTACGTAAAAACACAATATACTACGTTGTGTACTAAAAAAATATTACAGGTATACTTGCCTATTAAGTTAACTATTATTTTCATTACTATTCTACCTTTAAGTTTAAATAACACCCTAACCCAAACGCTATGGCGTATGGCGGATGCCGGTTGTGGACTTCTTTTCCTTTTCTTTTAACTTTGTTATTCTATCTCTTATTCCTCTCACGCTTTTCAAACAAACAAAGCACAAAGACCCCTTTTCAAACCAACGAAGCACAAAGACTACTCTCTACTGATCAGTGCGATTCAGAACCCTACATCTAGGGTTTTTGAGGTTTGTCGCTTATTTTTGCTATTCCGTTCGTTCTTGTTTTTTCAAGAGAAAATTAATGCGGAAATGGAAGCTCTTCGATCTCAGTGTTTCCATTTTTGTTTCGATCAAAGTGAAGTTTCGGAACCGCATGTAGTTTCTATTAGTTTGAATCTTGTGATCTTTTGTTTGTAGCCTGAAGTTTTGTTTGTGATCTTTTAAAACCAACGCTTTCTACTAATCAGGGTGCGATTCAGCTTCTTTTCAACTCGGAACCCTATCTAGGGTTTTTTAGGTTTGTTGCCTTCTTGTTTTTCGAAGAAAAAATTAATGCGGAGATGGAAGCTCGTCTTTCCTTTGCTATGGTTGTAATTTGTTGCATTGTAGCATTTCATATGTTTTACTGAACTTGGAAGAGAATTTGGCTTGTTGTGGATTGTTTACTGGTGCTACTGATTTGATTGTATATGCAGAGGTTGAAGTGGATCCACTTGTTCCAGTGAGTCTTCTCATCATTTTTTTCATAGTTTGATATTGCTGTGAATCTTTAAGTTCAAGAAAATATAGTAAGTACTGTGAGGATTTTACGACTCTCTTGCTAGCTACTCTGTATTCGGTATTGCACTTTGAACATCACTCAGTTTTTAATTTGCCAAGATTCTGTATTGCACTTTGAACATCACTCGAGTTCTTAATTTGCCAAGATTCGGTTGTGGCATGCATTTCCTAATTGGTTTTTGCATGCATGGTTGTATCCTCACTCTGTATTTTTGGATTGTACAAGCGAACGTTTGAAATTTAACAACAGATATTGGTGAACATATGACTCGTTTAGTTTTGTTTATCGGTTGGATCAAGTGAACTTTCTCTTTTTTGCTCTATCTTAGCCGCCAGACGTTATTTTTGGCTATATTTCTTACCCTTTACTAGTAAGGCAGCTCAAGAAAAGTTAGTTTCCTAATTGATGTGAGGAATTCAATTCCTATTACTTGTAGAAAAATAATATATTATGTTTAAACTGCTGATTGTTTTGATTTGTACTTACATTTTTCCTGCAATAATGGTTTCTGTTTTTTACATTTGTGATGTAAATTATTAATGTTAACATGTTTGTTTTCAGTTTATATTAATAGAAAATGTCTCGAGCTGAGGAACTTTGGGAGCGGTTAGTCCGTGCTGCATTGAGAAGGGAAAGGACTGGTGAAGATGCATATGGACGACCAGTTGGTGGCATTGCTGGAAATGTACCATCTGCCCTAGCTAAAAATAGGGATATTGATGAAATTTTGAGAGTTGCTGACGAAATTCAAGATGATGATCCCAGTGTCTCAAGAATATGTATTTTTGTCTCATCTTGCTTTATTTCCCTCATATTTTTTTTAATTTAATAATTTTCTTTCCAATATTTAACTAATACATAAATAAGCTATTTGGCATTGAAGGTATTGTCTGCAATTCTGCATAATGTTGTGTGAAGAAAACAAGGAAAAAGAGAATAAAAACAAGAACTTGACATTATTTCTTAATTATTAAATAAAGTAAACTTGTGCTTAAAATTAGTTTATAATATATAGTTTTCTTTGTTGGACATTATGTTTAGGATGAGGGATTGGAGAGATAAGAATAATAGATGGCTTGAATTAGAAAAACAAGAAAGAAGTGGAAAAGAAAGAAATGTTGAACCCAAATGTTTGGTTTAATATAATTATTTTCTTTAATAACATGCTTAGAATCAATGGAGATTCACACCAAAGGAGAGAAATGATAGATGGGTATATTTGGAATTAGTGAATTATTTCCTTAAATTTTGTGTTTCCTACCCACATGAGTTCAGTATGAAACCTTTTCACCGGTCTTAGTTTTTTCTTTATTTTGCTCTTCATCCAACTTTCTTCAATGCTCTTTTGAAACCGTGTGACTATAAGGATTTGGGTGTTTGTGTAGGACACCCTTAAAGATGCTACCATTCCATTCTAATGTAAACAGCAAATGATTGCATACTGTGTCCTGATATTTACATTGATTACAGTTATCATTAACTGGCAATGCTACTTTCTTTGCCACAGCATATCATAGTTTTTTGAGTCATTAGAAGTTCTACTGTTTCATACCATCTCTCTGGTTTCTTATTTGGTGTAAGATTAGAAATTGTTAAACCTGAAAGGTTAAAAATGGAAAAATCCCTTTGTTCACATATTTTTATTAAAAAATCCTGTAGGTACTCTGCAACACTAAACAATTCTTATTTGTCTGCAGTATGTGAGCATGCATATTCTTTATCTCAAAATTTGGACCCTAACAGTGAAGGCCGAGGTGTGTTACAATTCAAGACTGGTTTGATGTCTGTCATCAAGGTATGTGTTTTAGTCTAGGTTTGTGTTAAATAAAAGTAGTTGCGCTTGGAATACTTGAGTTGTGCATATCGGTATGTTTTTTTGTCTGTGATTCTGTGGTGCTTGATTGGCGTGCTAAAATTTTGTTGTATAGCCTCAGTTACAGACCTTTTGGAAAGTTCATATAATCTGACTCTGTTTTTATTTATTGCATGACTTGTCTTTGAATTTGCTGTAAACTTTACCTAACCGACATGTTCACAATTAGTCTATGCCTGTTGCTAGTGTTTAAGGCTAACAGAGCTTTAGATCAAGCTTCATATTCATTTCTATTTTTTATTTTTAAATTTCTAATCTGTCTAAATTTGAGTCAAGAGTAATTGAAGGTGCTGAAAGTATTTTTTTTTCCACTTAATTAGAGATTTTTTACATCAGGGATTTTATAGCCACAGGAACTTATATTACTAGTAAATTGGAAAGTTTGAAACAGGTATAGCCAGCTGTCAAAGCTAGACTAATTTTAATAACTTCAGAATTTATTTAGGGTCTAGCTAAGTACCACAAAACTCTCATTGTTAGGTGAGGAAGGACAAAGACTTATAAAGCTTATTTAAATTATATCTTTAGTCAATATGGGACTAAACCTACACCTTTGTGGCTGCAATTAGGATCGCTGCTACAGAAGCCACAACTAAGACTGGATAGGGATGACCCTTAGTAGGATATTTTCCAACATTAATCGAGTACATACTTCAAACCCCCCCACACTCAAGGTGGGTGAGTCATAGGCCAAAGAATGGAGTTTAAACACTTTTTGAGTTTGTTCCTCAGAAAATGATTTTTGGTAGAGGAGATAGTGACTAGGTCATTGATCTTGAGCTGTGTTGTGTTGAACTACCACTACTAGTTGCATGCTTGGGACTTTATCTTTGACAAAGAAGAATTTATTCAATAGAAATGGTAGGATATGGCAGCTTGGTAATTGATCATGAGCTGGAATATGTTTGACTACAACTACTAGTTTATTGCTCTGGACCTTGTCACTTGATTTGTTTTTCGTTATGCAAATTACAAGAAGTCAATTATGTGAAAATAGTAAGGCATTGCAATTTAGAGGGGAAAGAAAGTATGAAAGGGAACCAGAGGAAGAAATATGCAAAACTTGCCCATTTCCAAGTTCAAATGTAAGTTTAATCAGGACATTTAGATGGGCCAAACTACTGAATATTGTGTTGATCAAGCACCTGAGTCAGGGAATCAGACAGGGCTGGTTGTTATGATTCAGGAACCAAATGGAAAATGAGGGAAAATGACCAAATATTAAGATGAGAGAGATGAAGAACATGGACAAAATCAAACAAACTGAAATTGAATATTTGTGTTGAATATAATCTCAACAGAGATCTGCTACAACTGTGTTGTAACTCTAACTTACAACTGTCTGTTCAAGCAGAATGTTAGATAATTTTTTACATGCACTCTTTAGGGAGACTATCATTTTATGATCTACACATTTTTGTTCTCCCTTTATTCTTAACTTTCTACAGTCCTTATTATGTTCTTCACTTTAGTGAACTGCTTATCTCATTTCATTGGCTGGTATAATTTTTATAATCTGTTATTTGTTTATATTTTCAGCAAAAGCTGGCTAAAAGAGAAGCTGGAACCATAGATAGAAGTCAGGATGTAGCTCGGTTACAAGAGTTCTACAAAAGTTATAGAGAAAAGAATAATGTGGATAAATTACGTGAGGAAGAAATGAAGTTGAGGGAATCTGGTGCTTTTAGTCGGGATCTTGGCGAGTATGTGTTTTGACTGAGAAAATGGCATAAGACTGATTTGGATTATCATGTGCTTCCTCTTTCCCTCTCTTGTTGTGGTACTACATGCCTTAAAATAACTTATAAATGTGTCTAATTGTTTGTTTTGTCAGATTCCTTTACGCCACCCATGTGGATAAAGTTTTATTGTTATTTGCAATAAAATTTAACTAGTTTTGATTGAGTTCATGGAGAGATGAGAGAAAGTATAACTGAATTGAAATTCCATTGTTACATCCAATCCCTAAAGGACATACATACTTCCTTCCTTGGTTCCCTGCATCACCACATAACCACTTCTCCCCATGATATGAATCACTCCAGCTTCTCCTTGGCACTCGTAACTTTTCTCATCCCCGACTCCAATGGATAAAGTGTTATATTGGACATTGGCGAGAGTCCAAACAATGCCATTGTGCATTTTATCCATGTAGAGCCTAATCTAACCATCCTGAGGTGGCATAATTTACCATCAACACCAAGTCACTTTTAGACAAGATGCCATTTTGAATACTGGACACTACTTGATTCTTGTTCCCTTTCTTGGACAATCATTTTTTCAAACTCCCGACTGCTTGAAATTATTGCATACATCCTTTGGTCTAGCCTACTTTTTATTGACTTCCCTATCATTCTTGAAGGGTACCAGTCTGGTAGACGATGCCTTTCAACTGTTTCTTGATTCCGTGTGGCAAAGCTCCATCTGTGGACTTGGCTAATTAATGATTTGTTTTGTTTGATATGCAGATGTATTTCACATTAATTGTTTTCTTCTGAGTACAGGTTGGAGCGCAAAACTGTGAAGAGGAAAAGGGTGTTTGCCACCTTAAAGGTTTTGGGAACAGTACTTGAGCAGCTGAGTGACGAAATTCCAGATGAGGTTGTGTTCATGCTTTCCTGGCACTCTTTATAAACTACCATTTTCATGCTTTTGTTTACTTTTATGGATTATCTTTCTGATGTAGCTTTGTTGTTTATCGTGCTTCTGAGTTGGTTTGCAATTTTGAGAGATTTCTCTTTTTGGTCAATTTTCTTTTACTTCTTTTGTAATCTCAGTTCTATACATAAAGTGAAAATAATAGTAAAATGTTTGAGACAGATCCTTTGGCAGAACTTGTTTGTGGACTTTCTATTTTTCTTAACTTTGTATTAGAATTTATGATCTTGTATCCCTTGGTTGTGTTATTATTTTTAATTTGTTTTCTCACCTTCCTTCTTTTTCACTTCTTACCGGTTCTTAATTTTGATCGATCCTTGTATACCAGTTATTTTGATGTTGTCCAGAAGATACTTCAGAATTTTTACTGTCAGCAAACCGGGATTCTGTTGTTGGTGGGTTTATATGTTGGCATAGCAGGTGGTGTTGGACAGTGTCTGTTCAAATAATTCTTTGGTACAGTAATTCTTGTACCAAAGATTATCTGGTCTATTTGTTAGTAGGCCTCTATCTTCAGTTCGTTTTATGTTTCTTTGAAGCAAACTCATTGTGTAGTATATTTCTTCTGAAAAATTTTCTCCTTGAATTTGAGGGGGATATTAGAAGAAACAAGTTTGTCCGTAAAGTTTATATATTTATCATGTAAGTCATTTTGTACAGCTGTATGTTTAATTAATTAGTTAGTACAGCTTTCAGTAAGCAAGGCCTATAAACACATTTTTGTACTAATGTTTTCAGTGTGATGTTATGATAAATTTTTCAGTTCATGTGCTGTTCATCCTCTTTAGCTCTATCTTCAGTTTGGTTCTTCTAAGATTATTGTGTTAAATACAAGCATTATAATCCAGCATTGCAATAGTGAGGAGTCTTCTATTATTGTTGCATGGGTAAAGGATTTTTAGATGGAGTTGAATTTGGTTTATGAAGGAAGCCGATGTTTATGGTGTTAGTATATTTTTTGCATATATTTATTTTTAGTGTATTTTTTGAGTGTGGAACTATAATTTATTGGGCTTAGTATTATCTGATTTCATTTGTATTTTTTTCCTATTGTGTTTGTTTATTTTTCCTCCGGGTGTAATTGGCTTCATAACAAGGATTGTGGGAAAAATTATTTCAAGTTAAAATGATTGTGTTGGTGAATTGGAGTTTGGATGTATGTTATTGTTTTTCCGTTTACCATGCAATCACATGGGAATACTTTCTGAACTTCAACATCTATTCATGTGTTTTTGTTACAGCTGAAGCGGGTTATGGACTCAGATTCTGCTTTGACAGAGGATCTGATTGCGTACAACATCATCCCCTTAGACACATCTTCTTCAACAAATGCTATTGTTTCTTTACCTGAGGTGAGTTACTTTGTTTGGGATTCCAAATTTTTAACTATTCAGGTTAACTTATTTTTACCTGAAAAAAATGATTGTTAGGTGCAAGCAGCAATGTCAGCTTTGAAGTATTTCAATGGCTTGCCAGAGTTGCCCAGGGGCTATTTCATTCCTTCATCGAGGAACACTAATGTGTTCGACTTTTTGCAGTGTATATTTGGTTTTCAGGTCTGTATACTATGATTTCCATGTTTTTTGAAGTCCAGATTAGCGTGAATCTTTCAATTGTAGAAAATATTTATTTTTTTATTGGGTTCTCAAAATTTGCAATATTTTTAGAATATATCAATGATTATGGGCTAATCTTAGTGTATTTACTGTAGATTTAAAGTTCTTTTATTTTACCCATATTCCATTTCTTCCTCTTATCCTTTAAAATAAGTGATTAATTTTCAAGTTTGTTATGGGGAAGTTATAACTAGTAATTGGATTAACTAGTAATACAACTAACAAAATTGTTCTAGAAAGGAATGTTTTCCACTTAAACATCCCAAAAAGATTTATGTATAAATCAACTGAAAGAAACCACTGTTTAATTAATATTCTCCAAGAACTTGTAGAGATTGTTAGATTGGCTTTCCCATCCATTTTGTTGTCATGCTTGCCCGAAGTTTAAATTATTTGGTGTCACAACTGAAAAATGAAACAATCAATTTATTGATACTTTGAAAACTAATAGTTTTTCGTAGTTTAACGTTCTGACTTTTATTCTATCTTAATTATCTGAAGTAAACACTTTTGTTTTGTTATGATATGTTTGGTCTTGTTTTGTGGTTGAAAGCTGTTTTATGCATTTGTATTCTTGTGGGGTCCTTTTCTCTGTTGCTTATGATAATAACATGTTGCTTCCAGAAAGATAATGTAGCTAATCAGCACGAACACATAGTCCACCTGCTTGCAAATGAGCAATCTCGTCTTAGAATTCCAGATGAAGCTGAACCTGTAAGTTTTTATTTTTTACTTTCAAGTTTGAGGGATTTATATATTGTTCTGTTGTATTGATCAATATGGGTGATGGGCCTGGAAATTTTGTAAGCCATGGTGAAAAGTAATATGATTATTTTCTTGTTGAGGGCTCTGAGAAAATGGTAAATATAAAATTTGATCATATGGATTTTTATTGGTTTATAGTTTTTTTTAAAGTATTTCAATATCTAAATCGAACCAACACTATTTGAGATGTGTCTCAAAGTATATGAAGAATAACTTTTAAATGATTTTATTTGAAATTTATAAAAAAATTATCAAGTAGCCTTGTGTATATATGGATACCTGCATGTATAACATGTATCAAGGTGGGTAATGGGCTGATTTTTACAGACAGTATCAATAACTCTGAGGGAGAGAATTGAAATTTTGTTGAAATGGGTAATTTGGTCATTCAATATTAAGTGAAAAACTTACCTTTAATATATGGCTCAAAGTAATATAATAAATTGGAGTGGGTATCGGTTGCAATATGACTAAAGTATGGGGTGTTAGTGTGAGTTGAAAAACTTGAATATTAGACTTCCAAATGGTTCCATGAAGGGAAAATATTGTGCTCAAATAAATTGATAAGGAAAATTGTAAACTGACTCACAAGAATATGTGCATATAAGATAAGTAATTATAATTGATAATCCTTTTTTTTAACAGATTTGTCTCACAGATGTTGACAAGCATTTTTGTATTTTCTTTTCTTTACTTGTCTATTTTGTTTTGATTCCAGAAATTGGATGAAGCTGCTGTACAGGCAGTATTCCTCAAGTCCCTTCAGAATTACATTAGCTGGTGTAATTATTTATGTATTCAGCCTGTTTGGAGCAGGTACTATTATTATCCTTGTTTTGTTTTAAATCTATTTGGTATTGACCAGTCTATGGTTGCTAAGATTGAATGAGGGTCTAATGGTTCTTGTTCAGTATGGAGGCTCTCAGTAAAGAGAAGAAAATATTATATGTTTCTTTGTACTTCCTAATATGGGGTGAAGCTGCAAATATCAGGTTTCTAGCAGAATGCTTGTGCTACATATTCCATCATGTAAGTTTGGTGAACAAATTGAGTCAGCTTTTTTGTTGGTTCTTTAAAGATTTTGCTTGAGTTAAATTTTGTGGAATAGGTATTTTTTTATGAATCTCTACCCATGATGTATAAGTACTTAGGCTTTTGAATTGGTAGTTAGAAGAATTCTGTATGATGTCCAATATATCTCTTATGCCTAATAATACTATTCTATGAACCAAACAAAGGTTTTCTTAGTTAAAAAGATAGGATTAACAATATTTATAAAAATTATGCTCGTGTTCTTGAGGAAAGTATAATCTTAAAAAGAAAAAATGTTTTTGTTTTTGATAACTCTGAACAAAAGTTGGATCCTATAAAAAGAGTCTTTTCACAATTCACCTTAAGTAAATTATTCATAAATTTTTGAATGATTCTCTAAAACAATTTGTATGTATTTTAACTAATGTATTTATATTTGGTGAATATTTTTCTTACCAATGTTTTCATGTTATTTGATTTTCTGCAATACAATTTTTTCTTTTTCTTTTTACCTGGATTTTTTATTTGTGTTGCTTTTGCATGTTCATCTTTGTATTGTTTACAATTTTTGTTATGAATATGGTATGCAGATGGCTAGAGAGATGGATGAAATTTTAAGACAGCAGATTGCACAGCCAGCTAATAGTTGCACTTCTGATTCTGTGGAGGGTGTTTCGTTTCTTGATAATGTTATCTTTCCTCTATATGATATTGTTTCTGCAGTAAGTTTCACCAATTTTTCGGCTATAATCTCATACATCAAAATTAGCTGATGACCCCAAAATTAGATTGTGGCTTATGTTAATCTGATAAACAAGAAAATGTTTTTCCTTAAGAAAGATTGTCTAACTACTCCAAGAAGTGTGCATATAAATTGGCATTAATGGTAAGTCTGTGAGTGTGTTTGAATTGTGTGTTCTCTGTTTTCGCTTTTTATTTTATGAGAAAACAGTCTTGAAAATGTTTTTGATTGGGCTGTATGAGTTTTATGAGAACAATAAACAGAAAGCAGAACTTTAAGAGTATATAGGCAAATTTTTAATTATGATGATGTTTTTTGTGGATATTAGTGTCTTCCTGATGTTCTATAAGAAGTTATGAATACTAATAAATCCTCATGTTATGTAATAAAATAATAAGTTGGTTATGTTCATTGATTTGTCCAAATGATTACTATGACACTATCGGTCAACAATGAAGTATGAGAAAAATATACACAACCATTTATTAGGGTCATTTGATTAGAAAATTGTGAGATATCATGTTATTTTACCTTTATTTTTTACATAATACTCAACCTAGTCCTGCAAAGATAGACAGGGTGGTAAATTAATCCTATACAAAATTTGTCATTAACTTGGTTTCTTGATATTCAAATAACAAATTATTGCATTGTATATTTAAACATGAATTTCGCCCTTTATTTGCTCATTAATTTATTCTATGCTGGATTAAGTTTAATGTACTGTGTATCTTTCAAGTACTAGCTCAAATTTCTTACTCTCTATTTTTAGATTTCTCTACTGTAATTTTCATTAAGTTAGAACTTTAGTGTATCCTTTTGGTATAAAATTATAAATTTCCCATTTATTTCCGTGGACTTCAGGAAGCTGCAAACAATGATAATGGGAAAGCACCACATTCATCCTGGAGAAACTATGATGATTTTAACGAGTATTTCTGGTATAAGTTATTTGTTAACCATCTTTGGCTGTTTCGTTTTTATTTTATTCTGTTTGCTTATTCCCCTTTTTTCTTAAGGTCCCTCCATTGCTTTGAGCTTAGTTGGCCTTGGCGCAAAACTTCTCCTTTTTTCCAAAAGCCTCATCCCAGATCAAAGGTTTGTTTTGTCTGCAAATGTTAGAGATATTTCTCTTTTCTGTTTGTTGTCAGTTGTAAATTAGTGTTGTGTTTTTCTGTTTTCAGTTGTAACTGGCTAATAATGTCAGTTATTACTTGTATACCTTTCAATAACTTTCTGATCCACACATGATTTTGTAACCGAATTTCTAACTCTACGGAATGTACTTATTGAATTCAATATTGATATAATTTTCTTTCAATGAGAATTTTGTTGTGTTTTTCTGTTTTCAGTTGTAACTGACTAATAATGTCAATTATTACTTGTATTCCTTTCAATAGCTTTCTGATCCACATAGGATTTTGTAACTGAATTACTAAGTCTACCGAATGTACTTATTGAATTCAATATTGATATAGTTTTCTTTCAATGACAATTTTGTTGGACTCTTGATAGGAACCCCGAATTAAAAAGAGACAAAAGAGTAATATTCTTTATTGTATATCGACGGTATAGAACACAAAGAATAGGAGAGCACTCCTCCAAGGGTTTCCCCTTCACAAAGAGCCAAAGCTCAATCTACAAGATTATCAAAAAGTGCCTTGCCCTGACACAAGAGCTCCCTGCCTTCTTTTAAAGGCCCCCAACCAAATAACCAAAACTCACAACTAATTCTTAAACTGTTTCCTTTTATTCTGCACACATTACTCATTATAAACTATCACATTATATCCTATCAACTCTCCTCTAATTTCATTACATTATGCAATGCAATTTCTTTCTATAGCACTCAGTCTGGATCTTGATATTCCTCTGTATAAATATCTGAGTTCATAGCTTTCTGTTTATAATCAATTCATTTTTACAGTTCGATAAAATTTCACATTTATTTTCTCAGTTTCTCTGAATGATTTACCTACTGTTGTTCCTATTTTTTAATGGATGGCTGTTACTTGTGCACATTATTCTACTGTTAGCGAGATACTGAAATGTCTGACAGTATAAGTATCCATATATGATGGATCATAATGTCTTATTGAGTTATTGATAAACCGAGTATCTTATTTTACATTTCTTTGGTTGATGTCTTTGGTTACTTATCTATTCCTTATTTTATACTGCCAGAAAATGCTTATTTCTGGCAGCAGCAGGCATCAGGGAAAAACATCTTTTGTGGAACATCGAACCTTTTTTCATCTTTATCATAGCTTCCACCGATTGTGGATATTTCTTGTCATGATGTTTCAGGTTTGTACTTGCACATATTCTCACATAGTCATCTAATTTTGGCAAATGCTTTTAGCACCAAGTTTTGGTTTTTCTTTCTGGTTAGGCTTGTGTGACTTATTTGATCTTAACTGGCATTTTGGTTTCTTCATCCGGGTATTACTTTTTTGTTGTTTCGTGGTGATTTTTTTTTATTGTCAATGTTCAGGGCCTAGCAATCCTTGCATTCAATGATGGACAATTCAATGCCAAGACTTTGCGAGAGGTTCTTAGTCTTGGACCTACATTTTTTGTGATGAAATTTTTTGAGAGTATGTATTTGTCAATTGTCTTTCATCATGTATTTTCTTGTCATCATTTATTTATTTGTTTATATTTTCAAATTTTCATTTCTCTTTTAGGTGTTCTTGATATTTTCATGATGTACGGTGCATATTCAACAACAAGACGCTTAGCCATCTCTAGAATTTTCTTACGTTTTCTTTGGTTCAGCCTGGCTTCAGTTTTCTTAACTTTCATTTATGTGTACGTGTGCTTTCTATCATAATAATTTTGTTCTTTTAGGCATCGTCATCCTTTAATCAGTTTGTTTTTATTTTTCTAATTTGTAAGTAATTATACATTTCCATCTGTTTGTGCTTGACTGCAGAAAAGCACTCCAGGAAGAGAGTAAAGCAAATGGAAACTCGGTTGTTTTCAAATTATATGTAATTGTCATAGGGATTTATGCTGGTGTCCAAGTTTTTATTAGTTTCCTCATGCGGATACCAGCATGTCATCGTCTGACAAATCAATGTGATCGTTGGCCTTTAATTCGGTTTGTGAAGTGGTTGCGGCAGGTTTGTTATGTCTTCACTTGTTGCTAATTATATTAATTCATTTAGTTTTGTTTGTTCTTTGTCATGGGAATTATGCTGATTGATTTGTTTGCATTTATGATCGTTTTTATGTTGAATTATAAAGGAACGACATTATGTAGGACGGGGAATGTATGAAAGGAGTTCAGATTTCATAAAGTATGCACCTGATCTTGTCTTTTTTCAGATTTCTAAATTTATGATATAATACATGTTCTGGTAAAAGCAAGATTCTTCCTTTGAAGTTGTTGATATACAATTCTTTTGAATATTGACGAGTCCTTTGTAATTAATTTTACATGCTGAAGTTGCATTGTTGCACTGTTTACATGCCTTGCTTTTTTTCTCAGGTATATGCTGTTTTGGCTTGTTGTTTTGAGTGGAAAATTTGCATTTGCTTACTTTCTTCAGGTTAGTGTTACATACATTAGCTATGCCCTTGTTATTTGTAGATACATTTGGAATTATACAAATTTGTTCATGTGTGTGTATGATGAAGATACATATACTGGTGGTGAGCTCATATGCTTGTATGTTTTGACTGTCGTATTTTTGTGGTTTGTAGATAAGGCCACTGGTGGACCCGACAAAGGATATTATAAAAGAGAATAATATAGTTTACTCTTGGCACGATTTTGTCTCTAAAAGTAAGCATTGGTGTGATTGCTGTGGTCATTATATTTTCTGTTTTTTCTTTGATATTATTATTTATCAAAATGCTACTGTTGCAGATAATCATAATGCTTTGACAGTTGTTAGTGTGTGGGCTCCTGTGATTGCTGTAAGTACATTGCCATTTATTTTTACTTCCCACCCCCTTCTTCAAATATGTTAATCATAACAGGAGGATATCTTATTTCCTTTAACTTCTCTTACTCAATGAGGAAATATGTCTGACGAGAGCTTAAATTGCAGTGTGAAGTTACTGGGTTGTTAATATAGCTTGTTATAGTTATTCAGGCACCGAGTTTCTGTTATGAAGTCTCATAGCATGTTTGGATTAGCTTTATTTGAATTAACAAAAAGTTTCTCACTGGAAAAGCTCTTTCTTGAGCAGTTTAAAAATGATATCTTCAGGAGTTTCTGAAGTACTGTGATGTATTTTGCTGATTTAGTTGTCCTTGCATTGGATATAATATTTTTTTATTGTTGGTTGAAAAAACATATATTTTGGTCTCCCATTTTTTTCTTAATAAAAATAAGTGGTAAGGCATAACTATGTATGTGGCACCACAATCAGCGCCAATCATATGCAGCATAACTAGGAACATTATTGATCAAGTTTAACCTTGAGATCTGGTGTCAAACTCAACAAGTTTATCAGCACATTGACTGTCTTCTCTAAAAGTATGAGAAGTGAATGCACGTGGTATTACTTCTTACAAAACATAACCATCTACTATCAAGATCCCAAGGAATAATAGATTTATTGGATCGAGCATGATTAACAACTTCAGAATCATACTCAATCCAAGGTTTAGTGCAGCCTTTGAAGATAGTTGTTTCCATAGCCGAAATCACCTCCACATACAAGGCATATTGAAAGCCGAGATATTAAGAGAAACAAACCACAATGGATGCCTGATGATCTCTAAAAGTACCCAGACAAATAGATATGCCAGGAAAAACTTTAACCGCTGATCAATTCATTTAAACCAATGACAAGGAGTAGGATACCAAAAAAACAGTAACATATGATCGCACCTTTCTAGGATGTATATTTACTTCAAACCTTAAAAAGAACACTGAGCTCTTGGACATTGGATTTCATACAACCAGTATAACAATTACCATCTTGATTAAAGTCAACCCAAATCATGTTTTTGACTAGTTGTAGGATATTGTTAGGGTATGATTATCAAAGCTGATCTTGTCCTTGCTTGTCCATATAGCTTTTATAACACCAATGAAAAAGGCTTGTATTACAGTCTTGGCTTGAGTACTCTTGGATCTTTGCAAGGAATGAAGAATGGACGAGATAGAATCAGTAGCAATGTGCAACTGGAAATTAATTTCTTAAAACCACTACCCTATTCTGATGTTTATATTTGTTCCCTTAAATTTAACTGTTATGCAAAGTTGCTTTTCCCTTCCTATGTTTTTGGGTGTTTTGGTTGCTGCTTCCAATTTGCTTATTCTCATTCTTTCAGATGTATCTTCTAGATATTTATATCTTTTACACAGTTGCATCGGCTGTCTTGGGATTCTTGCTAGGTGCAAGAGATAGACTGGGAGAGGTAAGTATTGCTTTTTAAGTTGTTATGGTTGGCTATTTATTATTTATATGTTTTACCTTTTGCTAGTCCTGTCCTGTACAATTTAGAAATGAAGATTAGTTGCCATAATATTTTTGTGGCTGTATGGGCTCATCAGATTAGGTCATTGGAGGCACTACACAAACTTTTTGAGCAGTTTCCTGGAGCTTTTATGAGCACACTTCATGTTCCTCTACCTAACAGGTGCCGCTCGAGAAATGATAGTTTTCCTGTTCTGTGATTTTAGTTCTGTATAATCTAGCTGCATATGTCCTACCTATATTGTAGCTATATCAGACTATATTCACTCTTCTATGAGTTTTTCTCCTTGAAGTATTGCTATTTGTATACGCTTATATTATTTTTCCTCAATATTATGTTTTCAGGAGTTCCCATCAGTCTTCTGTTCAGGTCAGTCTTTTGCTATGAAAAAAGGAATTAATTTAAATCCATGTATTTATTTGCATGATATCGTGTACTAATTCTTAATTAAGAAACTTCTTTATGTTGGTGGGAAGGTTACAGAAACAGGTCTCATGTTGGTTGATCCTATGCTTTGAACTTAAGCAAATATTACTCATTAAATTATTTTTCATCTAAAGGTTGTAGAGAATAGCAAGGTTGATGCTGCCCGGTTTGCCCCCTTTTGGAATGAGATCGTAAGAAATCTAAGGGAGGAGGATTATGTAACTAACTTGTGAGTAATAGAAACTGCTATTCATTTTTTTCATCTTATTTTATACTTTTTCTTTACTTCATACTTAACACCTGCATGGTCATCCATTTTTGCTCTCAGTGAAATGGAGTTGCTTTTAATGCCTAAGAATTCTGGGGATCTTCCGATGATTCAGTGGCCACTTTTTCTACTTTCAAGCAAGGTAATTCAATTATATTTTGATAATTGTCAAGCTATAATGTCAAGGCATTTTTTGAGTGTTAAATCAAATGCTTTGAATTTGTTCATTTTTTATATTTATGCTAGAATATTTGATAGTTTTATTGTATGTAGGATATCAAATGATATCTCAGTAGCAGTTAATGGATTTATAAATTTCATGATATAGTCTAGTCGCATCTGAGAATCTTTGCCACGCCTTAACTCATTATTTTTGTAGTTGTTTCAGTTCTGAATTTTAGGATCTGAATACAATTTAATTGACATTGTGCTGGCTACTGCAATTTTTACTGTTACAAATGACAGACTCTTAAAGATTTTTGGTTTCTAGAGAACTCAATCTCCATAAAATTGGGCTCAAAATGAGGGATGTCACTTATACGTTAGTCGTTGTTATTTTTCTATTTTGGATACATCAATTAAGTTTGCAATAAAGGTGAATACCCCCACAGTAGCTACAATTTGTGCCTTCTAGATTTGTATTAGTTACATGGATTGATGTTTTTGAGAACATTATTCAATTGTACAATATCAATCAATAACTTTACATTTCTGATAGTGTTGGTTTAAATTTCTTACAGCTCTGTATTAGGTTGAAAAAGAATCTGTTTGATGCAATCATATTAGAAATTGTGTATATGAAAATTCCAGTAGTTACATTTGTATTTGAAAGTGTACTAAGTTTTGTAAACTAAGTCTTACATCTTATCACAGATCTCTCTGTATATGTATTTATGTTTTTTATTTTTTCTGATTAACTGATTTTATTCTCTTATGTCTTTTTTTTTGTTAAGATTCATTTGGTTTTCTTTTTATGATTATGTAGATATTTTTGGCTAGGGATATTGCTGTTGAGAGTAAAGATACTCAAGATGAGCTCTGGGATAGGATTTCCCGGGATGATTATATGATGTATGCCGTGCAGGAGTGTTACTATGCTATAAAATTCATTTTGACAGAAATACTAGATGATGTGGGAAGGAAGTGGTAAGTATCGGTTATAATAGTGTAGTGCATCATGCGGTGTTTTCTTTTAACAATCATACGACACCTAATTTATGGTATTTGATATCTTGTTTCTTTGCAATTGTTCCATATCACTAGGGTTGAGAGGATATATGAAGATATTTATTCTAGTATCACAAAGAGGAGTATTCATCTGGACATCAATCTAAATAAGTTAGCTCTCGTGATATCAAGAGTAACGGCATTGATGGGAATCCTGGTTTGTGTCCATTTCTATTTAGTATAGTTTTAGTTTGGCATCTTCTCCCTGTTTTTGTATATTTTTCTTGCAAATATTTGTAAAATGGGTATACGGTCTTGTTCAGATGTGTGATTGCTGAGTGTGACTGTGAAGTGCTGTGCTTCTTGTGTTGAATATTTTTCATTTTTTAATCAGATTTGTGCCAACAGTAGAATATGTCATGTAAAATTTGAGGTTCAAACAGAAGCTCACTCTTGTTTTTCAAAACGCCAAAAGAAATGGCTGAAAACTTCATGTGGAATTTCTAACACATTCTTTTGTGTTGAGAGGTGAGATTAGGTATTTCTAGGGGACACAATAATAAATAATAGTAAACCCTAAACCTTAAAAAAATTAAAAATTAACTAAGTAGATATGAAAGATTTGGTCTTCACTTAAGAACATAGGTTCTCTCATAAATGTCAAAACGGATCAGGGTCGTAATTCTGTTCGGCAGGCACACTCGAAACTTGGTCGAGTCATCCCTGGCCTAAAATTGGCCGAACTAGGCTGGGAAGGCCACTGACGAAACTCAGTCAAGTTGGTCTCAATCGAAATTCAGCCTTGTCGTCCCCAGTAGAAAATCGGTTGAATTTACCTTGGCCCAATTCAGTCAAGACGACCACGGCCGAAACTTAGTTGAGTTGCTCCCAATTGAAATTGACCGAATTGGACCGAGTCGACCTTGGATGAAAAGCAGTGGAATTCAACTAGGAGGACCATGAATGGTTGAGACAATCCCAACTGAAAATTGATTGAATTCTGCTGTTTCAACCCTAACCAAAAATTGACCCAATTTGGTCGAGTTGAGCAAGGTCAAAACTCGGTTGAGTTAGTCTCAACCGGAATTCAAATGAGTTGGCCTTTGTCGAAAATCGGCTGAATTAGGCAAGTCAGCTGTAGTCGAAAATTGATCGAATTCGGCCGAGTTGGTCTAGTTGCCAAATTAAAATGCAACTTTAGAGACTCTCAAACAAGTCAAAAGTATAAAATGAATGAGTTTTAAGTTAGTGAGCAGTTATCTGAGCTATAACTTTAGAGGTTCACTTTTCTAAAATTGACAGTCAGGCAATCGTAAAGGAGATGGCAGTCTTACATTCCAATGGCACCTGGGACCTTGTTCCTTTATCTCCTGGCAAGCAAATAGTTGGCTGTCATTGGGTTTATGCAGTAAAAATTGGACCCGATGGTCATATGATGACACCATTTCCCTTGTGGCCAAAATAACTTCTACACTTCTCTTTTTAGCTATGGCTGCTATTTATCATTGGCCTCTTCATCAGCTAGATATTAAAAATGCATTTTTACATGGTGAATTTCAAGAAGTTTAAATAGATCAACCCCCTGGTTTTCTTGCTCCTAGTTATTCTTGTCTTCAACAGTCTCTTAACAGTTTGAAGCAATCTCCTCGGGCTTGCTTTGGTCGTTTTAGTTTTGTCTTGATATAGTTTGGCATGACCAGGTGTGAGGCTGATCATTCCGACTTCTTTTTTCCCTCCTCTTCTGGCAAGTGCATTTACCTTGTTGTTTATGTTGATGACATTGTCATCACGAGTGATGATGAGATTGGGATTCAACAACTCAAAGAGCACCTTTCACAACAATTTCATAATAAAGGTCTGGGCCCTCTATAATATTTCTTAGGCATTGTAGTTGCTCAATCTGCTTCTGGAATTGTCATTAATCAACTTAAGTATGTCCTGGACATTCTTATTGAAACTGATATGCTAGACTGTTATCCTAGTGTTACTCTTCTGGATCCAAATATCAAGCTTCTTTTGGGTCAGGGGGAGCCATTGAAAGTCCTAGAAAAATATCATCCTAATATCATCGCTGTGTGGTTTGCATTAGACACACAATACATCCACTGAAAAAATACAATTCTATACTATCAATCTATTTATGTGTGTGTGTGAGCGCAAAACATGAATTCATGTATTTGGTGTGCTATATGTGGAAGTTTAACGTGCTGTTGAAGTCTTACTTTTGACATAATACAGAGAGAGACTGAAACACCTGAATTGGAAAGGGGTGCTGTTAGGGCCATTCAAGATCTGTATGACGTTATGCGACTTGATGTCCTTTCTGTAAATATGAGGTTTGTCACAACTGTTGTTGTCTGCATACATTAATTTATAAATGCTGTCTTCCTGCTTGCCTGCATCAGGGATAATTAATGTCTATTTTTCTTTTCTTTTTCCTATAGGGAAAATTATGACACCTGGAGTTTACTGTTAAAGGCTAGGGAGGAAGGGCGTTTATTTGAGAAGCTGAAATGGCCCAAGAATACAGATTTAGTAAGCTCGAGTCATGTTTTTCTATATTATTGTGCAAATAACTTGCCTTAAAATTTTTTTAACCTTTGATTGCATGTAGAAAATGCAAGTGAAAAGATTGTATTCTTTGCTGACTATCAAAGAATCTGCCTCAAGCATTCCTAAAAATCTTGAGGCCAGGCGACGGCTACAGTTTTTCACAAACTCACTTTTTATGAAGATGCCTAGTGCAAAGCCAGTTCGGGAGATGTTATCCTTTAGGTAAATCTTTTTTCTGGATGAAATTATTATTCTTACTTTTTCCATGCTTATCTTTCTTTGGTTTGTGCAGTGTTTTCACTCCTTATTATTCTGAGATTGTGCTTTATAGCATGTCTGAACTCCTAAAGAAAAATGAAGATGGAATATCAATACTGTTCTACCTTCAGAAGATATATCCAGGTAATTTTACTTTGATTGGTTATGTTATTGTAAAAGTTACACTTGTCCAGTGAATTTGTGGGGTTAAAATTGGCCAGTGAAATGCTCAACTCACTTTTTGTGCCTGTTATTATATTGCTATTCTCATACTCTATTCTTTATTGACATAATAACATTTCAGTTCCTACATGTTATCCTAGTCTAAGGGCTGTTTTCTGGTGAGCTATTTCATTTTCTCATGGGCGGCTCTCTTTCTTCTTTTACCTGTCTTCTGCTATGTAGTGGCTGTCATGTTCCCGGGTCACTGAACTGTTGCTGGCAAAACCCACCACTGTGTGACGTCATTTGAGATGCCATTCAGTCTTTGCATTTGTTGCACTGAAAGCCTATTTTATAAATAGATCCATATAGAAACTTAAAAGAAGGAACCTATTTGAATATCCTTGAAAGGTACAAAACCTAGACTAGACCTTCTAGCGTACAAGCAACATAAACAGCACAAACAATTAAAAACTGTTCACCCAAACACAAGCTATGTTCATTTCTCCCTTTATCAAGCTGTTGAATAGGTTGTACTTATCAACTAATTATAGTGAGTACACAAGCCACTTCTGGTTATCCCCTGTGTATAAGAACCTCTCAAGTAGAGAACAGGTTTAGATCTTTCAGTTTACTTCATGCTATAAAAATTTACAATGGTTTTGGACACCCACAAAGAATACTTAACACTATTGTGTTGTAGCACTAGAAAATTGAAAGAACTGGAAATTGTAGTTGTGTTCTTTAGCTTGACTCATTTATATAGTCCTTGTCATATGACTGTTGCAGCATTTCATTATTCTATATTTTATCTCTGCTTGATCTTTGTCATCAGCATAGAATCTTTTGTTTTCCTTGACAAGCACTTGATTAGAAGCTTGATAAACAAAATCTTGATATACATATTCATTTGTGCTTTTGATAAAGAAAGTATTATTCAAATAATAAAGTCATGTTTGTACAAGTTTTTCAAACTTAGTATTTGTTATCATCAAAACTCGTAAAAGGTCCATTGTGATTAGATTGTCTACATAGGTTATAGAGGTTAGATCATCTACGGTCTCAATATTGAGATCTTGCAAGCTGACAGTGATTGGATTTTCCTGATTTCAGCAATTATTATGAGCTCTTAGAGCATTTAAGTTTAAGTGAGTTTTGAGTAGGTATGGCTCACATCACACTTTAAAAGAGACTCTTTTTTCTCTAGCGTGTTTACAAGTTTCTGAAACTCTACTAAATTAAGCTGTCCCAACTCATTGGCTCTATTGCTAAAACTAGTTATGCGCAGCTGCGAGTTGTTGTAGTTGCTTTCAGTATGTGTCATAGTGATTAATAAAGTAACAATCATCCCACTATCCCCATTTCTGGGGTCAGCACTCTGAACCAAAATCCATTATTGATTAGAGTTATTCTCTATGCATTCTTGTGTATAATTTTTAAATGTCATCCATTAATGGATAGTTTTCATAATATACTGCAGATGAATGGAAAAACTTTCTTGCTAGAATTGGCCGTGATGAAAATTCCCTTGAGAGTGAACTTTATGATAATCCTAGTGATATTCTTGAATTGCGATTTTGGGCTTCGTATAGGGGGCAAACATTGGCCAGAACAGGTAATGTTTTACCAATCAACTTGATTTTTCCTTTATGTTTTCTGTTTTACTAGTCCAAAAATGATTATTTGTGATAAAAGATTGTATTATATATAAATTATATTTGTCATGCCTCCTGTTATTAGTTTAGATTTTTTCTGAAACAGGTATCAAGTCCCTGAATTTGGTTTTGTTTAGCTGTATTCCTTGTGTTACCGTGGTTGTATATTTATGAGCATGGGCTTGGTTGTGTTCCCCATGTTTTTTATATATGTTTTTTCCCCTTTATATATAGCTTTCCATGAGATTGTATTTGATTGTTGAATGTTGGGGCATCAACCTTCCTCGGATGCCAAAATTTGTAGTGATGCCTAACATGGAATCTTTAATTAAAAAAATCACCATTTTATGGGTTAAATTGACGAAGTACACAGTGAAGGAAATAATGAGTTATTTGTCTGAATCTAGAAATGGGTGAGTTTCTTTTTGCTTTCTTTTTATAGAATGTTCTAAAAAAATGTACATTTCCTGTTTATTTTTTGGAATGTGTAGTTCGGGGTATGATGTATTATAGGAAAGCTCTCATGCTTCAAACCTATTTGGAGAGGACTACAACCGGAGGTAAGGACATACACGCTGTCATGCTTCAAACCACGTTTTCCTCATGGTACCATGTTTGTAACCAATTTTCTTTTATTTACTTTTTTCTAATTTAGATTTGGAGGCTGCAGTAGGTTGTGATGAAGTAACTGATACACGAGGCTTTGAATTATCCCCTGAGGCACGTGCCCAGGCAGATCTTAAGTTCACTTATGTTGTGACATGTCAAATATATGGTAAGCAGAAAGAAGAGCAAAAGCCTGAGGCTGCTGATATTGCTTTACTTATGCAAAGGTTGGTTCAACAGTTTCATGGATCAAATTTCGTTTATTTTGTTTTCTAAATGATTCTTAATCAAGGGTGGCATCTTTTTTTTTGTTAATTAATGATTTTAGAAATGAAGCTCTACGGGTCGCTTTCATTGATGTTGTTGAAACTTTAAAAGAGGGAAAAGTGAACACAGAATACTACTCAAAGCTGGTGAAAGCTGATATTAATGGGAAAGACAAGGTGCTGTTCTTCTATACATGTTATATACAATAATAAGCTTTTATACTTTTTACATCTATTCTCGTTAACAAATTTAACTAAAGCACGTATAGAATAACTACTTATGTTACTTTTACTTTTGCTACCTTCTATTATGGAATTACATTGCCTTATTTACTTAAGTTGCTTTTACTTTCACTTTTGGGACCTCCCTTTGTTGAATTGGATTGATATTTTTCACTCCATTTATTGATTTTTTTGTCACAGGAGATATACTCTGTGAAGTTACCTGGAAATCCCAAATTGGGTGAAGGGAAGCCTGAGAATCAAAATCATGCTGTTATATTTACCCGTGGCAATGCAGTCCAAACAATTGACATGAATCAGGTCATATCAGTTTTTATATCTGTATTTGACTAATTGTTTCCTAATTGATTGTCAAGATTCATACAGATCTGTGATGTATTCTCACTGCTTGTCCCCTCCTATTTTATAAGTCATTTTGTCTTGTATGATGACTTAATTGTTATTGTTAGAAGTGGACTTAAACCTAACTCAACTCCACAAAACCGGCTTGTAGGGTGAGGTTTGCACCCACTTATAAAGTATGAATTGGCCTTATCTCTAGTCGATGTGGGACTTCCAATACACTCTCCTCACGCCAAGGAATATACATCTCGAGCGTGGGATTAGACATTTTTAATGGGTGGTCCGATAGCGGCTGGATAGCGGGTGGAACAATATACCCAGCAAACAACAAATATCGCTAGGATAGGCTTTAACCATGGCTCTGATACCATGTTAGAAGTGGACTTAAACCTAATTCAACCCCACAAAACCGGCTTGTAGGGTGAGGTTTGCACCCACTTATAAAGTATGAATTGGCCTTATCTCTAGTCGATGTGGGACTTCCAACAGTTATCTTCATTGGTCTATATTAAATGCTGTCCAAACAATTGACATGAATGTAGTCATAATATTTTTAATAGTTTTTGAAGTTCCTACATCAACTAAAAATTATGTCATAGTATAATATATAAATGAGGGACAATTCTTATCTTACAAGTCGATTTTGTGAGGTTAAACTAGGTATAAAGTCATTGACTTGGATTGTATCATAGACTATTCTAGTCAAGTTCTTTGGATTCCCATAAACTATTCCCATAAACTAGGTATAACCTCATGCTCATGATGTTCATTCCTCGACGTGAGTGGTGTGCTGGAGATTCACAGTGCTAGAAATTAGGCCAGATTATAATGTGTAAGTGGGATCCAATCCTTATCCTACAAGCTAGTTTTGTGAGAGGTTGTTGACTTAGGTATACCCACTCACTTATAGATTGTCATTATTCATAAGGATCTATGTTGTGATAATGTACAAGTTCTTTGCTGTTGCTTTATTTTGACCCTTTTTATAATTTATTATAGGATAACTATTTTGAGGAGGCTTTAAAGATGAGGAACCTTCTTGAGGAATTTCATTCTGATCATGGGCTTCGTCCTCCTACTATTCTTGGTGTTAGAGAACATGTTTTTACTGGAAGGTATGTTTTTCTTAAATCCTTTGATTGTGTCCTTTTTACACTTGGTTTTGTTTTATTTGCAGCTCTATGTAACGTCTCTGCTAATGATGCAGTGTCTCATCTTTGGCATCATTTATGTCCAGTCAAGAAACTAGTTTTGTGACTATGGGGCAGCGGGTTTTAGCAAGGCCATTGAAGTAAGCACATTTGAAATTATATAATTATTTTTCTTGTCAAGATTCAAACTAAGTACGGCAATCATATTCAGGGTTCGCATGCATTATGGGCATCCTGATGTTTTTGATAGAGTTTTTCACATAACCCGTGGTGGTATCAGTAAGGCTTCCCGTGTTATCAACATTAGTGAAGACATCTATTCTGGTATGACTACTTCATTGAACTTTGGCAGTTTCGGGAATGGTCAAAATGTCAAATTTTCTCAATGCATTAATTTAAAAAAACTAGCGTACTCCCAAGGTTCCTTGTGATGAGAATCATTGTATTAATATACTACTGATTACAAGGTTCATTGTATCTGGACTTTAACTAATTGAAATTGCATTAAAATATTTTCTACTTTATATTTAGAATTTGTAAATTTTTATAACTTGTAATATAGAAACATGTAAAGTTTAAAAAACAAGAATTATGAAAGACTGGGATAACTAATTAACTGACTAGGTTAATTAGCTGAGTCTTGCATTGAGTAGGATCAGCTAGTTGATGTGGTACTTAAGCCTTGAGATTGTTGACACCTGTAGACCAAATTCACTAACTATTCAGAAAATATTTATTTCTCAACAATTTTTTTTTCTCTTATAAAACTTATGCTAGGCATCACTATGCTCCTTGATATTTCAGCTTTGTTGACACTTTACATTTATCACATGCCATCACATGAAAATATTATCAAACAAAAGAACCCATGAACAAAAATTCACAATCTAACTAGATACATAGGAAAAGAAACCTATAATGATAAAAGTCCAAACTTATAAAAGTTGGCATAATCGTATTCCATTGAAACACTTCCCTAGAAGATAGGATTGAACTCGTCAACTTTCAGCACTATGATTTCTTTCCTGAAAAATGTGACACCTTAAAACCAATACCACCGCAAAACTTTACACATTTCCTCTAACGATACACCACGGTAGAACCTCTTGATGAGAGAAAATTTGACAAACCAAAAATTGAATCACATTTCAACTTGAGTCTTCTAAATCTGGTACTTTTATCATACTCTATGACATGAATAGCTCCCATAAACTCAGCAATATATTTACTTATTTACTCATTTGTTATCTGTAATACAGTTTTCTTTGAAGTTTTATCAGGATTTACTTATTTACCTGTATGTATTTTAGGTTTAGGTCTTAGTGTGTACTGTTTGAAATGCCGTTTTCATTTTTCCTTCTTTTCCCTTTGCTGCACTTTTTTTATGTTCTTTTGAATTGACAGGATTCAATTCAACCTTACGTCAGGGAAATATTACACATCATGAATATATTCAGGTGAGCCTTGTCGTTTAATGATGCCTATACAACAAATCCTTTTCTAATAGAAAATTTGCAGGTTGGTAAGGGAAGAGATGTTGGGCTCAATCAGATTGCACTGTTCGAAGGAAAAGTTTCAGGTGGTAATGGTGAACAGGTTCTCAGCCGTGATGTATACAGACTGGGGCAGCTTTTTGATTTTTTCCGGATGATGTCGTTTTATTTTACAACAGTTGGATACTACTTCTGTACCATGGTATGCCCATTTATGTGTCATTTATTTTTTGTTGCTTGAATTAGTAAGTATGTGAATCCATCCTAAACAACACAACAAACAATGGAGTACCAACTTGTTGCAAAAAAATACAAGGGCAGGAGAAATTAAAATTTGAGATGGAGTAGCCTATCAAGGAGAAGATGACAGGAATATGCTTGAGGTTCTTTTGTAGAATAAAAAGAAAAGCTATAGTGTCTCTTTTCTCACAAACATGAATTAAATGGATTGATTATATTCAAATTAAAGGGTCTAGGAAGACCTGCTGAACTTAAAATGACCTTACAAGTGGATGATAATTAAATAGTTTCATTTATAACATGGGTTTTGAATCAAAACTTTTGATCGAGCAAGGCTCAGAATGAGAGTGAGAGAACCCAGCCATACATTACATTAACACTGACACATGTCATGGAAATATTCCACTTAATACAGTTTTCTTCACTGGATGACTTTTTGTCTTTCTGATGTTGCAGCTAACAGTGCTGACTGTGTATGCCTTTCTATATGGGAAAGCCTATCTGGTAAGTTGGATTGTGTAAAACGTTCATGGTACTTATCTAAGGTTTCTTGTGTTGTGATTATCTTTTCCTTTTTGTTCAAAATTTTATAGTTCTAGAGCCACATGTTTTTTGTTCACATCAGATTCACGTCTGTAATGTCTTGAGTTGACATGATTTCATTTCGGTTCTTTTACCATTATCAGTGGTTTGTTTCTGTTATTTTGTGGAATTTTGTCTTGTTTCAATCAAGATTATTTGTAACAATCACTCGACATGTAATTTTCACAATTTGTGTTCTGCGTATACTTATAACCACAAATGCACTCTATTTCCAGGCACTATCTGGTGTTGGCGAAACCATTGCAGAAAGGGCTTCGATAACTAAGAACACTGCACTGAGTGCCGCTTTGAATACACAATTTCTCTTTCAAATTGGTATGTTCACTGCTGTGCCAATGGTTTTGGGCTCCATTCTTGAGCAAGGTTTCTTGAGGGTAAGTGTGTATCCCTTTCCTTAATTTAATGGCTATCATACAAGATAGTTGATATTAGAAATAGTATCAATATTTGAGAAGTTGGCATGTACAAACACGTCTCTAGGTCGCATCTGCAAGTTTAGGTAATGACAAAATGTGTAGCTAATTGTATTGTTCTTGAAAAGCAGTTGGATTGGTGTTTGACTAACATCTTGCAATTTTAGGCGTTTGACTATAAATTCAGTTAATAAATTAGTGTTTCTTCTTGTCTGTTGAATTGGCCTTGAACTTGTATATTTAATGCCCTGCAAACAAATAATTTGAAGTACACTCATTTTTATTGGCCTGCAGGCCATTGTCAGTTTTCTCACAATGCAGTTTCAGCTATGCACTGTCTTTTTCACATTTTCCTTGGGTACAAGAACACATTATTTTGGCCGGACCATTCTTCATGGTGGTGCAAGGGTTTGTCTGCCTACTCTATGACATCTCTTTCTGTACTTATCCTCTCAACTCTTAATCCGTTTATTTGTCAACAGTATCAAGCTACTGGCCGTGGGTTTGTTGTCCGCCATATCAAGTTTTCAGAGAACTACAGACTCTACTCTCGTAGTCATTTTGTTAAAGGGTGAGGCTTCTGTTTCTCTCTATTAAGACTCTAGTCTCAAAGTCAGGGTAATACATTAAGTTTTTCTCCAAATTATTTTCACATCTCTTTTTATTCTCTTACTAAATTATCTGCTTAACTCATTATAGAATTGTATATGTTCTGAATGTATTGTGTGTCCAATGCAGACAATAAAGTATGTATTTATATTATCTTATAGAAACAATTATTATAAAAGCACCTAATAATTAGGAATCAGTCATCTTAATTTCCTAGATTATATAACGGTTAATTTCCTACATGTCTGTGACAGCTGAATACAATCTACAACTCCCCCTCAAGTTGAAGCATATATGTCATATGCTTCATGGTTATTACAAATGTACTTAATTTGGGGCCTCTAAGAAGGGACTTGGTGAATATGCTAAACAGCTAATTGCTAGAGTTGACATAATTAGTAGGGATTGGGGAATAGCTTTTATAGTTGACATAATTGCATGACTTGGTATCAGTAAATAGCTTTTATACACTGATAAAATTTCATAGAAAACTCGGGAATAGGGAATGGAGAGATTGGGGAAAAAATAGGGATTCTCTGAATTTAGAATCTAATGAAAGGTTTAAAGAACGTGAACTTGTTGAAATGTAATGTATCTTAGTTGTAGGCTCTTTAGGAGCCTTCTGTTTTTGTTTCTTTTTTTATTTACTGTTCCTATCTCTTGCATAAGTATTATTAGTGATGTATTAGGGTTTGATGAAGAAATAATAAAATTTTAGTTTCTCTCTCTAATTCTTTAAGTGAACTAAACTTACTTCACTGCTGCTAACAGACTTTTTGCATGCATTCATTTACTCATTATTATAGACATTAGGATAGTCCAATAATTTTTCCATCTGGTATTTATGAAATTATTCTCATTTAGATTGCATCCTTGTCTTCCTTTCCCTGATATATGACAAATGTATTCATATGTTTTGTCTTCAGGTTGGAGGTGGCACTTTTGTTGATAGTTTATCTTGCATATGGCTATAATGAAGGTGGTGCACTCTCGTATATTCTTCTGAGCATAAGCAGTTGGTTTATGGCTCTATCCTGGTTGTTTGCACCATATTTATTCAACCCATCTGGATTTGAATGGCAGAAGTAAGTACTATCTTCGTATTCTGTCAGGCATGTCTCATAATTAATTTCCCTCATGGTGTTCCTTTTAGGGTGGTGGAAGACTTTAGAGATTGGACAAATTGGCTACTATACAGAGGTGGAATTGGTGTTAAGGGAGAAGAAAGCTGGGAAGCTTGGTGGGAAGAAGAACTGGTAATTAGGATAAACATTTTCGTAGTTGTGTGTTCTAATTTTTTTATATAGGCAGACTTGCAGCAGTTGGTATTCCCTCTTCCTCAAGACTACAGTCTTGGAATGGGTAATCAAAGGGGCTTTTGCTTCTCTATTTTCATGGGAATGAGCAAGGACTGATATGATGCATCCTGGATTTGATGCAAGATTGTGTTGGACTTTTATTGTTGGAAGAAATGAGTAATTACTACCACATAAACTGTTAAATGATATAATTAATGTTCAGCTGTAAGATAAAGCTGATCCCTGGAGTGAGCATTCCGTTTTCGTCAACATTAGTGTAGCTTCTCTATTTTAATGCACATGAACAAGAACTACTATGTTGTATTATGGGATTGTGGTGGACATATATTAATGAATGAAACTGGCAAAATCTACAAGATAAATTATTATATAATTTGATTAATTTGCAGCAGTAAGATCAAGTTAGTTCTTGAACTACACATTCACTCCCTTTCCAAGATAAAGATATGGATAATTGAATGAGCAAGAACTGCTGCAATGTATTATGGATTTAATGCAAGATTGTGATCAACATTTATTATTGAGATTATTACAGCAAGATGCACCATATCTTTCTAAGTTTGGTATTCTTACATATCAAATATCTGTCTCAATATTTATTAATTATTTCATCTACAGGCTCATATCAGGAGCTTGGGTTCAAGGATAGCTGAAACTATTTTGAGTCTCAGATTTTTCATCTTTCAGTATGGCATTGTGTACAAGCTTAACGTGAAAGGAACTAGCACTTCACTGACGGTATTACATGTTTTTTGTTTCATTGTGTTTCCTTCCTTTTGCAAAAATACTGGTTTTTAATATTTTTTTTCTTGTTTCCATATTCTATCCAAGTTATGTGAGTAATTAGTAATTAGTGTACACAAGTTTTTACTTACACTAACTAAACTCAAATTACCGAACTAGTTATAATTGAGCTAATACCTAATTACACATTGATCAGATGCTTAATATTTGTAACTGCTCTACAACACTTATCTATTTTTGAATTTGTCTCTCTTCTGTTTAATATAAAAGGTGATTCATAGGGTTTGTCGAATTAGAGAATCCTCTATCATTTCAACAATGATATTAAGTGAACAAATTCTCTACTATGGCTGATTTTTGTCCATAATATATAGCATCACTTGAGTTTCATCTCAGCTGATGTATAAATATATGTTTCTTATCCTAAAGGTAGGTGCACCCGAGAACAGTTTTTATGAAAGCCTTAAAACAAAATACTATCACTTATTTCAACACTCTTCCTCAATTAGGTCATTTATGTTAAATTGATATTAACAAACTGGCATAGTCCTAATTTTTGTTAAAATGATTCAATTAAGTTTTTTTGGTTATATTGATCTGCTGTCAATGAACAAAAAACATAAAGGAACCAAATTGAATAATTAAGATGGAGATTAGGACGAAATGAAGATTTTAGCCTTTTAATAAAGATAAATTCGTAATAAACGATTGTAACGGAATAAGTTATGGGGTGGGATGTTATTTGTCTCTCTAGTGGTGAGTGACTTTATTTTACCAGAAAATTTTGAATATAGTGGGGTTGACCTGTTCAAATACCAACTTAAAAAGTCAGAGTTTCATCTCAGCTGATGTATATGTTTGTAAATGTGAGTGCAAGTATATCTCAAAGAGGGAGGCTACAGCTTATGTTCCTTTCTATTTTTAATCAAAAGCTCAAGATAGGCATCATTGTGCACTTTGACATCTTTGCTATGTAGACATCCCAAAATACATCTATCATTTGCCATCCTTGACCTAAGGCTAGGTACATCCAAAAACCACTTTTATAAATCTGTACAACAAAATAATATCACCTATTTCAACAGCATCTTTGTTTTCTAAATTTTTTCAGCTTTAAGGTGTCTGTTCTTGCTTCACTCTCCAAGTCTTCAACTCTGTATAATCTCTGCTTTGTATATTCCACTTTGCAGAATGCAGGATATTCAATTTGGAGGAAATTTGATACCTTATTGAGAATCTAATTTCAATTCCCCATCTCATATTTTGGCTATCACACTTTGTATCTTATCTGTCTGAACTTCACTTTCTCCATCTGAAGTGAATATATTTTTTCTCTCATGTGATTAAATCTATCCTATGCAAACATTCCTGCCCGTATCAATTGGCTGGATTAGTTAACAATTTTTTCTTTCTCTTACATTTTTCCTTGACTTTATCTACACCTCAAGCTTAATCATTACCATTTGTGGTGGTGTTTGTGGTAGTGGACTTTTTATATAATTTGCTTGTCTGGATATCCTTGCAGCAAATGAATCACTTCAGCTAAATCTCTTCCTTTGTCATACAATACTCAAATTCCAACTAAATCTTCAAATTGATTTCTTGCCTTTGTAGCAGTGTTAGTCTCTTTTACATGCAACATCACTAAGCCATGTATGGTGGTACACATGTTATCTGTTCTTTTCTCAGAAAGGTTTATTTGGAATTAAGGTCTTATAGATCTTATATTGACTAGAGATATGATCAAATTATAATATATAAGTGGAGAACAAACATTATCTTATAAGTTGGTTTTGTCCAAAGTTAAGTTCAGAAAAGCTGTTAGAGTTTAGTAAGCTTTAGCTGAGGGAAAATGTTTGTTGAGTTGATGAACAGCAGTTGGAGATCCTTGTCCTATTGGGATGCAGTAGATTTTATTGTCTATACATTGCTTTTGCTATACAATTAGTACTGCAATGTTGATATTTCCCATCATTTCTAGACAGTTTTCAGCTGACTTTATCTGTCTAAAATTGTCAAACCCCTTATTCCATTTTTTAAGGATGAAGGCTACGTGGACCAAAATTATAGCCATTCGGTTATCCATAGTTATGTCTTACATTTGCCACGTTACATTCTTTTACTGACTCTCCCCTGTTGCCAGCCTTCATTTATTGTTGCCAGAATCTCTGGGAGCAGTGCACACCTTGTACGCAAATGGTTTGTGGAGTTGAAGTTGAATGGTGCCCTCACTTTTGATGCTCTAGAGCCTCACTGCCGTGCCAAGTCCTCCCTTGGCGAGGCTGTCTATTCCCGAAATAATGCCTTCACTTTTCTCTGCCTTGTGGTGGAACCCTCGATAAGCAAGATCTACAAGGTTGCCATCTCCGCCTAGAAGGACCGGATGAAAATCCTAGTCGTGTGACATGTACCCTATGCCTTGATCGTGATAAAAATCATGAATTGGAAGGCTAGCTTACTGAATCAATAATTGAATCATATCATGAATAGAGATATTCATGACCAATAATAAAATAAAATTGTTTCTAGAATATCTTGATTATAAAATAATACTTGATTAATGAATCTATATTTTACATTTTTTTTTCTATATTTTTTATTCAAAGCTTAGAAGGTGTCCTATTTGAATAGAAGGGTCCGTCCAGTAGATAACCGGGTCCAAAGTCAAAAGTTGAAACAGTTTTGTTTATGTATCTGCATGTACAGAATGTGCACTGGTTTGTGAACTGACTGCTTATTTTCACATTTTGTACAGGTTTATGGACTTTCGTGGGTAGTTCTGGCAGTGCTCATAATTCTTTTCAAGGTGAAAAATATGCACTGTGTCGACTTTCATCTAACTATACATGGTAATTTTGCATCTTCATGCCTATTTTTATTCTTGCACATTAGGTGTTCACATTCAGCCAGAAGATATCAGTCAATTTCCAGCTTCTTTTGCGCTTTATACAAGGAGTCTCCCTTTTGTTAGCACTGGCTGGTTTGGTTGTAGCAGTTCTATTGACTGAGCTGTCTTTACCTGACGTATTTGCTTCTATGTTGGCTTTCATTCCTACTGGATGGGGAATTCTGTCTGTGAGTTTTCTTTTCCTCTAAACTATATGCTATTATTTGTTATTTTACACAATTAGGTTGTCTTAATATTTGGGCTTGGCGCTTAATTCAATATAAGAAAAAGGGATTATAAGATAGGGACTTTCTTGGCTTTATAAGGACTATCGTATATGTCGAGTCAATAATAGGATCTGTAAACCATTTGAGGGTTAACATCACCACGGCTGCACCTTAGGATGCTTCTCAGCTTCTCTGGTCAAACCCATCCATTGTTAGTCCTTTTTGAAACACCAGCAACCAACTCTTATAGACTGCAATTAAGGCAGGCTTGGGGTGTCCACAGTATAGGTGGTCCAACCATAGATAAGTTCTGATGCAATATTTGAATTTATGCTTAAAGCTTAATTTCCCAGAACTGATTTGATAAGATCTACATTAGTAATATTTGCAGTCATGGTAGTATCTCAGCTCCATAGGAAATTAACTTGGAAGCTGCTGCACTCAAACAAACCTTTCTAGGTCGCCTCTTTGTTGATAGCCCTCTCTAAGACACTTAGAAGAAACCTGATAAGCCAATTAAAGTAGCTTTCGAACAGCTTTCTTTGGAGTTTGATTCTTATGATCAAAATTGTTTTGCGTTTAACTACAAGCAGTGAGTTAAACGAGAAAACATGTCATGTGGTCAATTTTTTCTCTTTGAATAATCAGTGAAACATGTCAGCTAAAAGTAGAAACAAAAAATAAATGAAACTGCCACATGAGTTTCGTGTGGTCAAGCTGGCACCCAAGCAGGAGGATAAATTCCACTCTTACCTTCTAATTATAATGTTTCTTTTCAGATTGCTGCTGCATGGAAGCCTCTGATGAAGAAGCTAGGACTATGGAAATCTGTTCGATCAATTGCTCGACTATATGACGCTGGTATGGGAATGCTCATCTTTGTACCCATTGCATTCTTTTCGTGGTTCCCTTTTGTATCAACATTCCAAACTCGCCTCATGTTTAACCAGGCTTTTAGCCGAGGGTTAGAAATTTCTCTAATTCTAGCTGGGAACAATCCAAATACTGGGATATGATAGTTGTATTTGGCTCATGCCTTGTTCCTGATCCAGATACTATAAATGATGCCTTTTTAGATTTCGTGGATAGGTTGAGCGTTAGTAAATCTTCTTGTGTGAAGTATAGATTTTCTATAGGCGGCCAGCATTGTGAATAGTTGTATCATGAATTATATAGTGTATGCTATATTTAAATCGTTTGATGTAGCATTGGGTTTAATGTATGCAATATCAGTTTTGAATTTTCTTGTATTCCAGTTTACTTATTGCCCTGCATTCTTTAGTAAAATATTGTCATGAAAATGTTTTCTATTCGTGCTTGTTTTGTTTTCCCTATTTTTGAGGATTAGCAAGTCACAAGATATTCAACATATTTCCATGTTCGAAAATTCTATTTGTGGTTTCTTCCAATCAGCAGCTATTACAGTACAAAGCTTATTATTGTCTTACACCGGAATGAACTTGCATTTAAATTATGTGAAATATTTGTAACGAACTATATGCTAGCTACATAATAAAACAAAGCGTATCCAATAATTAGTTTTAATAAAAATCTTTTTAATCATGCACTAGACCAAAATAGGTGTGATTTTTTTTTATTGTTATTGTAACAATTATTGGTTAAAGTTCTCGTAACTTTTTAAGTAATGTTTTGATTTTTTTTTTCAGACTTCGACTTCCTATTAATAATTCTTTACCCTAAAACTTAAAAAGAAAAAACATTAGCATGGCCTATGTGATTTCAAAACTGCTTCTGGAGTACTTCTCTTCAACTTTCAACCAACAGCACAATACAACTTCTAAGAGAAAACCGTTTGAAATAAAACTCCATGGCGGTAAAACAGGTGTTTCAAATATCATAGGGTTTCAGGGAGCAATTTAAATTTCTTTATTAGGTTTTGGACTTCAAATTTAATTTTGGGGCATTTTTTTCTGCACCCTCAACCTGTACTACCGTAAGTTTAAACAACTTTACACAATGATTAACAATCCAAAATGTTAAACATTAATATTAATATTTTTATATTTTCCAATGTATACTTTAGAATATAAACTTATATTACACAATATATTTTGAATTTTAAATTGTACAAATTAGAAAAACAATTCGAAATACAACTTATAATACATATTTATATTCTGAAATGCAAAATAGAAAATGTATCAAGAATTACGGAATCCTGAATAATGATATGTATTGCATTATTTCAGACTATGCAATTTAAAAGCAATTCATATTCCAAAATATAATTCTGATTAAAAATTTATATAATATAAACTACATAACTTAAAATATATTTTTCACTGAGATAAGTATCCGAAAAACACAAGTTTTAAAAAAAAAAGATAATAATACTTTCAAAACGTTATTTTGATAATATTTTAACTTTTAGTTATTATTTTATGAGGGATCCTATTGGTATTTAGGATTATTATTATTATTATTGGTCATAGATTAATTTTGAATCAATTACAAAATTATATATTAAAATATTGTGAAAATATGGTTATTCTGAATAAAATACACAAAGTTTCGAGAAGAATTAGAAATGGATCTGAGTTCATGAACCATCATCAAACAAGAATGTGAGAATCCAGTATTTATTGAAACAGAAAACGCAAACAAAAGGTGAAGACTGATAAGAGCTAGTGCAAACTGCTCCTGATGATCCTGTGAATAACTATTAAACAAAGCATTTGATTCAATTGTCTAATGGCTCCAATTTTATTCTGACAGCTCCAGCAGCTTCAGTTATTTTTGGCCATCCAGGAGGAGGAGCAAGCTGAAGCCTCACAACACTCTCAGTTTCAATCTTCACTTCAGCAGGAGCAAAGACACTGCTATTTCTTCTAGAACCATCGTCAGCAACAACACTCAGTGCACCGTTTTCCCATTCAAGACGCAGACTCCTCCTTCGGATTTTCGCCATCATTCTCTTCTTCCTCTCACTCTTCGTCTCGTACCTGTAGTGCCTCGAACTCACGTGCGCCGCAAACCGCTGCGACGTCTCAAACACGCACCCGCACTTCGGACACGTGTACGGGCCGTTCTTCTTGTACGGATTGCTGTGCATCCGACCGTCGTATTCGCTCTCATCGCCCCTGCTACAACAAACATCCTCAACCGCTTCACCCACGCTGCCGTTTCTCGCCTTCTGCCCCCCATAAACGCTTTCGCCGGGCAAACAAACCCTCAATGGAGTTGCACAAAGGATGATGCTTTTGTCAACCTCTGTGTCTGTCTGCGAAAAATGGGCACTGCTACGGTTCGGAAAGGGATAAGCAAAATGGTTCAAAAAACTTCCCCTTTGGGGTGTTGAGGAAGTTTCACCAACAGCGGCATCACTTTCAGAAGCGAATGCAGAGAGAAGTTTGGCTTGCAGCATTTCCTTGGCTTTCTTATTATTCTCCTCAATGCGAGTGTTGCAAACTGCATTTTCCAGTTTTTCTCTCACTATCTGACTCTTTCTTAAGATGCTCTCAGTGTCGCCACCATCAACATCTAGTGAAGTTGGTGACAGATCCGAAAAGTGAGCCCTCAGAACCTCTTTGCCCTTCCCTTTTTCAGTGCCATGAAACATCACTGCTCTTCTTTTCGTGGCCAATGAGATTTTTCTGAGACTCTTGACCCTTTGGCTCAACCCAAGCTGGCTCATTCCTTTCACCGTTAAAGCTTCGCTCTTTTGGACTGCGTTTGAAGCCGAGAGAGGGAAGAGGGTGGTGCTAAAGTTGTTGGCCATTGTCGTGAAGGAATTCAAAGAGATTCTGAAAATGAGTGTGCATGCGCTTGTATAGTTGCTGTTTCTTTCGCCACTTTATAACGTGTTTCTGTCTATTTTTTCTTTTTTATTCACTTTCGTATTAATTTATTTTTCTTACTAATGCATGGTATTAATTTCATCAAGGAACCAATTTATTTGGGATTTGAAATATATATTTTTTAATTTAAAATACACGAGTCAATTCTCAAAGTTCTTGCCTTATTAATTTATATTGAGATTTCAGCATTTATTAAAAATGTGTTTCAATTAATTGATACTAGAAATGATGAATTTTTGTTGAAGACTTGACCAGCAATTTGACGATAAATCCTGAAAATAATAGACTTTTGTACTGCTGACATTAAATACTTGCAAAAGAAAATTATAATTTTATATTATAAGTAAACTTATTTTACTAATTAATAAATACTGGTCTAAACGCCCACTACCTGAAAAAAGGAATAACTTTAATTTTATTGGTTGATTATTTCTACCTAAATCTCAGTTAATTATATTAATTATTCATAATTGATAACTAATAAAAAAAATCTATCATGGCCATTTTTTTATTTTTTTGGCCAGAGTTAATTTTTTATCACATCTAACATCTACAATTTTCTTCTGCATTACAAGTTGATTAATCACTATCATTTATATGAGTCTAAGTCCAAATGTGAGTCTAAGTCTCACATTGGATAAAAATGAAAAAGTAAAACATTGTATAAAAATAGAAGATTATTAACTCATTATCTTAAGGTTTTGGGTAAAGAGTGGTGTCAATCCTTTATATAATTGGACTCATATATTATTGGTGTTTATGTCTCCTTATGAACCTACTCATTGTTAGACCCAACACATAAATGATAATTAGTTATAGTATCAAAGATACTTCATATATTTATTCAAAAGTTATTAAAAGACGTGGGATTTAAGAACTAACCTCAAAATATTTTATCATTTTTTATAATTAATATAGGAGGTAAAATTTTATTTTTTTTCCTATTACAACGTCCAAGTTCATTGTTCTTTTGGCATTAAAATAATATTTATGATACTTAAAATTATTAAAAGACTTGTGTAGGATTTGAGTGTTGGGAATCAAGTGTGTGAGTCATTAAATAGAAATGAGAAAATAGAGCATTATATAGAGGTGAAAGACTCACTAATCTATTACCTTAATGTTTTTGGTAGAGAGTGGTGTCAATCCCTTTATGTGGTTGAGCTCATGTCTCAATTGATGTTTTTGTCTCCCTGTGAACTCCCTCCTCGATAGATCCATTGTTACTTGTGACTATGGTTGGTTGGGAATGTTGTCGTTAAAGGGGAGTGTAATCCAATCCCTCCTCGATAGATCCATTGCTACTTGTGACTATGGTTGGTTGTGAATGTTGTCGCTAAAGGGGAGTGTAATCCAACTGTGAGTATAAGTCCCACGTTAAATAGAAATGAGAAAGCATCAACATTAAGAATTAGTCTCAAAATATTTTATCTTTTTTAATAATTAATATAGGTGGTAAATATATTTTTTTCCTATTTTACCATAAGAAAATTGGATTGATTTTTTTTGTTGGTTAGTGCCTATACGACATCCAAATTCATTGTTCTTCGAGTGATTAATTCTTTTTATATATTTTCCATTTATAAATACATAGATTCCATTTATACGACTTCCAAAGAAAGTCATTTTTATAAATACTTTATTAATTTGATCTGTAAAAGAAAAAACTTAATCAATTAAACAAAAACGTGTAATCAATTAAAATTAAATAAAATATAATAAAATATATGTTTTTTTATTTCATCATAATAAATAATTAAAAAATAAAATATATGAATATAAATAATATTTATAAATATATTTATTATTATAATAAAATGAATAATTAAAATATAAAACATTAAAATAATAAAATTAAATCAATATTCTTTTCGTATATGTAAAAGATAAATAAAAATATTAAAATAACTAATAAAAGGATTTATTTAATATATTTTTATTCTGAAATGTAATTTTTTATTTATTAAAATTGATAATAATTTTTATTTTAATTATATTTTATTTTAACTTTATTTAAATTTTTTATAATTTATGTTTTACAGATGTTCTAAATATATTAATATATAATCAAATTTATTCTATCACATCAATAAGCTCCAGCACAATTTTTCTTCTATTTAACTTTTTACGCGCTTTTTCTCCATTCAAATCATCTCACTTTGTACTCTCTTTTTTCTCAATCTAAATCTCTCGTTACACTCTTTTTCTATTCTTATCTTACATTAATTCAATTCAATCACTGATCTGACTTATCAGTTTTAATTGGTTTGTCTATAATCTGTTCCATTTTCACGTTATATTGACGTAAGAATTTTATTTCTTTTATTATAATGATATAATTTTGAAATGAAATATTATGGATATATTTGAGAACTAAAAGTCATTTAATTCAGTGGTATATCTTATTAATTTTTCATTTATATTAACCGGTATAAAATATTATCATTTTAAAAATAAAATAGTCATCAATAATAATAATTAAATAATTTACAACAAAATTTATTACCAAATTTTTTTTATTAATTTTTCTAATTTTGCAATAAAATTTTCAATCAATTTAGAAAAAACAATGATTAAAAAAATCACATTCATATTTTTTTTATCAAAAGCATTGATTAAATTTAACATGTAACTAATATCAATAATTTAAAAATAGTAATAAAAATATAGTTTCTATTTGTATTGAAAATTTAAATGTATCTATATCTTATATTAAATAGAGACCATGGTTGAACACTATCTAAAGGAGAAGATTCATAAATATATTATTTTAAGGTTGTGGGCTAGAGTAATGTCAATTTATTATATAGGTTGAGATCATCTCTTATCATGTTTTGCGTCACTTGGTGAATTCTAGCAAAAGATTTATCATTATTATTGTAATTATTATGTTTTACTTTGTATATTTCGATTTTAACAAAAAACATTAAACTTAATAGCATTTTTACAATTTTTGGCAAAAAATATGCTACAGTGAACCATATCCTATACTCCAAAAGTCAAATGTCTAGGCTACAATTCTCTTAAATAATCGTAATATATACTCTAGTTACAAAAAAATTACAATTCTATTAGTAACCGTAACCAATTCTTTGGCTACCAGAATATATGTTACGCTATTTAAGATAAATGTAGCATATTCTTTGGATTCTAAGTTTTTTCACAAACATTCAAGCACTACGCAATCAAGCTCAAGCATTATATGCTTTAAGCACTACGCTCCTATGTTTTTCTTGTTCACAATGGTTCAATGGTTTATTTTTTGTTGTTAAATCTTGAGTTAATTGTTCAAGTTATTTAATTGAGTTTGGAGTTGCTAAAATAAAAATATTGGTTTTAAAAGATTGTAATAGACTAGTGTTGGATAAAAAAAATCGTAACCTATAGTCATGAATAGGCTATATCTAACTATAACCTATTATAACTTTCTTAAAATGAAAATAAAAATAAAACTTAACCTTATAAACTACGATTTTCTCATCATACGTAGCTTATTGGTATTATACGCTACGGTTCTCAACCGTAACCTATAATTCGCCCTTTTATACTGCATCTGAATATGCTACAATTCGTTAACCATAATTTAATATGAAAAATAATCATAATCATATCTCCTTTTTGAACTAATGTATAACCAAATATTAACTCAAATGAGGATAATATGTCACATGTATAAAAAAAATTTCAATAGAGGTTCAAGAAGAGTATTCTATTATGTGAACCACAATCTTCTTCAGAGGGTCGAAGAAACGTGTTTTTCTTTTGTAAGTAGAGATAAAGTGGTTAGCTTGAGAGAAATGTGTACTAATTTGAAATAATTCACACTAGCGAAAAAAATGATTGAAAATAAAAATTTAAGGTCCACATTGAGTAAAAAGTGAAAAAATTAAACATATTATAAGAAAAAAATATCAATAAACCTAAGATTTTGGATTCGAGGTTTATATCTTATTGATGTTATCTCCAATGAATTTATTCACATAATCATTATTATATAACAATGACATGACAATTAGCTACTAATTAAAACAATAATTGACTTTTAGAAATAAATCTAAATTATAACTTAAACAACAATTGATTTTGATAGGTGACTAAAGACCATTTCCTTAATAATGGGAATAGATTGTTGAAATGACTATTTTTCAATAAGCGCTCTTAGTAATACAATACTAACTCCAAATTTTGAGTTTTTCACATGAAAGATTGATTTTATATGTATATTTTTTAAGCAATTTAACGGTGAAGTGAAAAAAAAAAAGGAAAAAAAACTTTACTTCTAATACATTATGCTCCAAAGATTAAGAAAAGAAAAAAATGTTATTTAACGCTATTTAACAACTTTTATAGAGATAAAATTAAAGTTAACTTTTGTATTTTTTTATATATATAAAAAAAAAAGGGAAGGAGAGGGAAGAATAGTGTCAAATATGTCTAAAAGAAATTCTGTCAAAGTAACAATGGTCATAAGAAAAAATATTATGAAAATATTTAACTCATATCTAAATTTTTAATAGTATCATTAACTAGAATTTGATTATATGAGCGGCTGCTTTTAGGGTAGGTGTCGCTAAATTTTATTATTATATTTTAAACTTTTAGCCTGAGTTAATTTAGGATAGCCTTAGTTAGGTTAAATTAATTAAATTATTTTTAAAATAAATTCTAAGAGTCTATAATGGATAAACTTATTTATTATACACTTAAAATGTAACGTGGATAACATTTCAATTTAACATAAATTATTATTTTTTCTAACTCTTAAATAATGTATATATATCTACGCGCAAACTTTGGACTTTTGCTGTGTGTTTAGGTGAGCATTAATAAAACTGATTTTGGTTACATTTTAAAATCTGAAGTAAATTTATAAATAACAAATTGGGGAATGAATATTATTCAACCTATTGTTTTCCTTATACGCAGAGCACAATTGTTCTATTGCAATTTGCAACTTCGAGTGTGTTTTTTTATGGAATATACAAATTTAATTCAACACCATCTTTTTATTTGTTTTTTTTATAAAACTCATATTAAATGTTGATATTAAAAAAATACACCAATATTTTTGCTTGATATTTACGTGAACACAAGTTATAGATTCTCTAATAATATTTTAACTTAATAAATAGGTTTTAGTTCGAATCTTAAGTAGTATGTGTTAAATATTTGGAAAAAGTTTGCAACTCATAGGACTTTTATGTGACCTTAGTATTTTTTTTCTCACACAAGACACATTGATTGGTTTTCAGTGGAAGAACTGAATGTGAAGTCAAGTAAATATGAAGTATTGAATTTAGTATAAAAGAGTAGTGTTTCTACTACACTCAACCGTTTTACATCATTTATTTATGAGTCAAAGTTTAAGATAATTTAAATATTCATTTTTTATAAAAGATCCATTAACTCATTACCCATTAACTCATTGTCTCAACGTTTTGGATAGAGAGTAGTATGAATCCTTTGTATGATTGGACTCATATCTAATTGGTATTATGTTTTCCCGGTGAACTTCCTCCAATTATGATGTGTACAAGTGCATCCATACACTTGCAAATTACACTTACGTCATCCATTATTTTATTTTAATATTTCCTTGTATCATTTAAGCAAATTGTTCATGTAAATGAGTTTGAGTCTCCTTTGGGAACAAGAGGATCATCTCATGCTAGAAACATTTAGGAGGTTTATGATTTTTTAGGATGAAATTATATTTAGTTTATTATGGATTTTGAGTAATTACGGATGATGTTGTAATTACATTTCAGTTGAACTTACTTTTATGTTATTATGATACTGAGAATAGAATGTTTTGATGATATATTGAACACTTGGTAAAAGAAATTTGTTATGTCTTTTATCTTTATTACAACATTTGAATCTTATTACAAATAAATATTATTGACAAATATATAAGCACATAAAATGGTTATAAACTAAATAATACAAAAGAGTTAAAACTTATACATTATAATTGTCAAATTAAATAGGGCATTAATACAAAAAAAGAAGTGAAAAAAGGAGGTAATTGAGTTGAGAATAAAGAAGGTCTCAAACTTTCACAAAAAAAAAAAATCTCCACAATATAAATCTGATACAAGGATCAGAAAAAACTCCACGATCAATTGCGACGACTAGGTTTGAAAAATCCCGACAAATTGATTTGCGGAAGGTAAAAACCTCCCAAAGTTAAAAAAAATCTCTACTAATTAAACAACAATTTTTTGTAGTGTAATCTCAAAACAACCATAGTAGGTCTTTGCTAAGATACAAAGAGTAGAAACTTGGTGAATATACGTTTGACAATTCTTATTTATAAAGATAAAGAAACTTTAGTGTGAAATTGAGTGAACGAGTTATAATGAAGAATGGAATATGAAGTTTTAACGTAAGAGGAAAAAATATGTTTATTGATATGTTTTTCTCCCTTCAAAAGGGACTACACAATATTAATTAACCTCCAACACATAATGTTTGTGAATATTAATTAATCTTCAACACATAATGTTTGTGAAGGAAAAAATGTAAATGGATGTTTGTGATGTAACATGATCTAGAAGTAGAAAAGTAACATAACATTTATTTAAATGATTTGATTTTGTTAATTTGATTGAATCTACATAATCTTATTGGATTTGGCTAAAAAGGATTATGGCTGGCATGATACAATAACAAACAAGGAGGCATGTTTTTGTTGTATATGAGTTTGGAATATCCCAAATGGTTCTTGCTCAAATACAACTCTTTCCATATAGATAAATAAATAAATGTAACAATGACCTAAATTGCCCAAAAGAATAGATGTCTGCGACTACAAATTTGATCAAACAACAAAATAAACTAAGAAACAACTAAATTAAGAATAACAGTTCATGTATAGAAACAAAAACAGTAGCTAATAATACTGTAACTAAATAATAACCTTTTATGATCAGGTTATGAGAATATAGGTTTCAAAAAACAAATTTAAAGATAATAGCAAATCTAATAGGAGTATCAGTATTCATTGTTCATAAGTTTGCAAATCATATATACTATAATAAAAGAATATATATATATATATATATATATATATATATATATATATATATATATATATATATATATAACACATCCTAATAAAGAAAAAACACACAAAAATCAAATGTATAACATAATCAATGTCTGAAAAAAAACTGTGACAATCAAGTTCTTTATATTCATTTGATATTATCTTGTTTTATTTTTTACTTTTCTTTTTTTTCTTATAAATACAAAAAATACTTTTCTTTTTTTTCTTATAAATACAAAAAAATATATTTTTATATGTCAAATTACTGTAAATGTGTTATTATGGACAAATCTAACCAATTTTGCTTCTTTCTTTTTCCACAAACAAATAAGGTGACAAAAAAAATAATCTTCTTATTCAAGACCTCATGATATTATTTCATTCACATTGGCAAATAAGATATGTGATTTAATCACTTCAGTTTCTGTCCATTAACATTACAAAACATAAATCACAAATACTTTTCTTCCAAAAAAAAAAAAAGAGACCAAAATGAATGTTACAAAAGGATAAGTAACCGATATTATTTTCTAGTCAATTAATTCTTTAACACTTGTAAGACATTTTCTTTAGTATTATCATTATATGATTGAGATTAATTAATAACAATTGCTAATAGTTAATATAATTATCAAATTGAAAATTCTTCTAACTTCATAAATTTGTATACGCAAATGAAAAACTACCGATTGATATATAAACTACATGACATTACTTCATTTTTAAAGATAAATATATTCTTAATTTTTCCAGATGAAGAACACGAGAACAACTACACCATTGATAGAGACTTGTTCATCTATTGAATGTCCAGTTTGATTTGGACACTGCACCAGTTAATTTCTGATGAAATCGAAAAGGAAGATGAAACCCAGGTATACCATAATTTACATTCTCAAATCCAGGAGGAGGAGGAATAGGTTTTCCAAATCCAGGAGGAGGAGGAAGAATCGGTTTTCCAAATGCAGGAGGAGGAGGAAGAATGGGTTTTCCAAATCCAGGCGGAGGAGGAAGAATCGGTTTTTCAAATCCAAGAGGGGGAGGAATCGGTTTTCCAAATCCAGGAGGAGGAAGAATCGGTTTTCCAAATCCAAGAGGAGGAATCGGTTTTCCAAATCCAGGAGGAGGAGGAATCGGTTTTCCAAATCCAGGAGGAGGAAGAAGCTCCTCAACAACACACTCAGTTTTTGGAAGAACCCTAGGTGGAGGATGAGGAGGAGGAACAACGACACTGTTCTTGTTATTTCCCCAAACAATGGTAGGTTTACCATTTACCCATTCAACACGGGGATTTCTCTTATAGTATCTCGCCGTCAACCTCTTCTTTCTCTCACCTTTCGACTCAAACTTGTAGTGAATCGAACTCGCGTGCGATGCGAACCGCTGAGAAGTATCAAACACGCCCTTACACTTTGGGCACGTGTACGGCCCATTCTTCTTGTGCGGATTGCTATGGATTCGACCATCGTACTTCTTCTCAGTTTCAGTATCCTTGTTAGTCACCGTCGCTGCTTCTCTTGCCTTCTGCGGAGTACTCTTCTGGGGAGTTTCAGAGGGAAAATCGTCGAGAAAACGATGAAGCCTGAGCGGTGGTGCGGGTTGTGGCCTCGCCGTGCTGCGTGATGAAGTGCCACCGAGAACCTTCGCTAATGCTGGCACACTGAGCAATTGTTGTTTGAGCAAGTCACTTGCTTTGACGTTGGTGATAATGGGTGGTGGTGCTACGTGAACTGTTTCTCTTGAATAGGAGCCTTTCAGAATGGGCATGGTGGTGGGGTTGGAACCTGAGAGAAAAGAGTTAAGGGACATGCTGATTCACAAACTGAAACCAATCAATTTGTTACTGTATTGCGTGTTCCCAGACCATGTTTTGTGCTCCTTTTATAAGGGTTTTCGTGTTTCCTCGGCAATGTAAAACTATTACTTAATGGTTGCCGTTAAATATAAATTATTAAATATGCTTTTATTACTTTAACTTTCAATTAAATTTTAAATTTTAATATTTTAAACTTTAAAAATAAATATATATAATCAATTCATTAAAGTTCATCTTATCATATTCCATTATATGATGTGAAAATGAACTGAAACTCGTAAACTAATCTGGTTCACCACAGGTTTCAACAGAGTAGGATAGAAAAAAAGAATGTGAAATTTTATGTAAGTCAATCTTGACTCGGCTCACTCGGGTCGAATCTGTGATGAGTCGGGTTGACTCACCAACTCACCTATATTTTTTTTTAATAAAATGAAATTAATTAATTATTGAATGAAACCAAAAACATTGCAAGTTAAACCTTTATTTTGTTTATACAAAACCCTTTTATATATCAATTGGTTTAATCATTGTTCTTTCAATTTGATCAATAAAGTAACCTGTTATAAGAATCTTGGAAGAAGAAAGTGAAAAAAAGAGTTAAGTGAATCATTAGGACAACCAGTTTAACCCAGGTGAGTCGAACTGGGTTCAAATTTTTTCGTCTTATTAATAAATGAGTCGGATTGGATTGATTCACTAAGTGGTCAACCTGTGGTGAGTCGTGTTGGGTCGAGTCACCCATTTTGACAACACTACGTTATACAATCATAATTATATATTTTAAATATACATAACTTAAAATAGTGCAATTAGTTTCTCTTATCTCAAGTCACTTATAAATAGAGATTCATATAGAAAACTCAAATACTACATACAAGTTAGAAAGATTCGCATACAAATACAAGTTAGAAAGATTCGCATACAAAAAAAATAATTAAAACTCAACTTATGTGAATAGTGAAATTAATCAATTCAAATTGAAGAATTCATCACAAAATCTAATCTACAATCTCGATTATTCAATAAAAGATAACCTAAAAAAATCAAAAGAATTCTTAAAAAATAATTTAAAGATAATATAATATTTAAAATACTAAAATTCATTTATAACAAATTTATTTATATTAAAAAAATTTAATATTAAAATAATTAAATCTCACTATTTTAAAACCATTATAATTTTAAAATGTTTATATCTTTACAAACCAAATCACATTTTCTTAAATATCAGAAAAAAAATATTATTTAATATATAAAACAAATAATGTTAATATATATATATATATATATAATAATAAACGAATTCTAATTTCATCCTAAACATAAATATATTTCTTTTAATATTTAAAGTAGCATAATGTGTTGGAGTGTTGTGCTTATATTTTCACTCTCAAATAATATTTTTTTTAATTCAAAGTTTTTCTTATTATAGATGACAAGTTGAGTAAATAAGTTCTTAATTTAGTATTTTTAATAATATGCCACGTTATTCTTTACATTTTATGATAGTTTTAAGTCTTTTATAAAAATCTTATTAGTACTACTTTTTTTATTTGATAATTAAATAAACATAAAATAGTAATAAAAGTTATAGATAGAACTAAAAAAGTTATGTATTCACTACTTTTCTAAAACAACACACTTTAAATCTAACCGGCGAAAATAAATTATATAAAAAGTCTTCTAACATGCTATTAAACGTGTCCACTGCTGAAATCTTCTTGAAACTTGAAAAGAAGATTATATATATATATATATATATATATATATATATATATATATATATATATATATATATATATGTCTGTGTGTGTGTGCACCATCTACTTTTTTTTATTCAAAAATAACTCCATCTCCTTTCTATTATTGGTCAAATCTTTTGTCTAAATTATTAATTGTATCACAGAAAAACAGCTCATAATTATCTTACCAAATTTTTATATTAATTCCTATAAAAGAAAGTATTGAATATTTAATTTATGTTATTGATTAATACATTAAATACAGCTTTACACTTAACATTGACCTAATAACTTTCAATAATTTAAATTCATAAAAAAAATCCTATAAAAAAATAAGTGTACTTATAATTTAAACTATTATTTTTATGGGCTATACTAATGAAACAATAAGAGTTAAATTAAATGTAATTAATGATAACAATTAAAACAAAATTTTAATACATTAATAATTTTAAACTGAAAAATGTTTTATAGGGAATACAAATATTTAAACTTAAATTATAAATAATAAACTTAAAACGTTACACCATTCACGTGATCCTAATTATCGGCTTTCTCACTGACAGTTACAAAAGTTTAGAAGTTTCTTTTCTCCTTTTCTAACTGTGGTATTTTAATATATTACGCGAATATTAATATATTAAAATGATTATATTGGAAAAAACAATTTTCAAAACTTATTTATTTTTTATATTTATCTTATATATACATTTTTTTAAGAACTAGGAGCAATGTTTTTAATAAATAATAATAAAATTTTTAATTTATGTCAACTACATAAATTAGAATATTTTAACCATTTACCTTTCTATGGTCCTTGTGATATTTTTTAAAGTTCTGAAGTTTATTATGATAATTTTATTGTAATAATTTCTCTGATATCAAGTAGAAAAAGCAGATGTATGTAGTAAGAGGTAAAGGAAGTTTTAATACAAGAAGTTTTACCTAATCAAATATGGTTAATAGATTAATTTTGTGTGTACTAGATTTTGATGGATAAGTTGTTTCATCATCACAAGTACATAACTTACAAAAATCTGATATGAATACAAATTTTTAAATAATTGATTTTAATATGAATTTTCATGTAATATGATTGTTTTTATGAATAAGTGATATATGATAATATTTGTGTTTAATTTATGAAAACTCTTTTTATACATTAGTTTATCTTTAATCCTTTGTTTTGGGTTGTGTTTTATTTGTATATTTTTTTTTAATGATCACTTATTTAGTATGAATAAATGAAAGATAGATGTTGAAGCATTTCTAATGTAATAAAATATTTGTTCTTGTAATGTAGAAATTTTCTTTAGTTGTTTTAGGTATATTTTATTATCTCGTTAATTTTTATAGTTATATTAATATTATATATTTATACATTAAGACAATTTACTTTATTTATTAATATTATAATGTCTTATCTCATCACTGGTAAGATGTTAAAATTGAGATGTTAAATGTTTTTGTATTTTAATCGTAAGTGTTTTAAAATATTGAATAAAATTAGTATGTTAAAATTATTATAAATTTATTTAAATTCTAAAAAAACACACAAAAATTGTTATTTGATATATATATATATATAACTAAAAATTTTATAACTTATTATTCTTACTATTAGTGGAGAAAATACATTTCATGCTAATATTAACCACATAAAGAAAAACAGTGAAGGATCACGCATAATCATCTTTATTGTTTGGATACGCTACTTTTATTTGTTAACTTGAATTTGTAATTAAGACCAAAATAAAAACATTTAACGTGTGGTATTTCATATATTATCATATTTTTAAAATTTTGAAAATATAATTACAACAAATTGAAATATAAAATGTGTACATAAAGAATATATATTCTGTGTATATTGTTATAAATACATTCACATGTAAAACTAAATAAAACAATTTGTGTAAATCAATATAAAAGCCCAGGCAAAATATATTGTTTACTTCCATTTTCCTTAAAATCATATTTTGTTCTTGATTTATAAAATAAATAATAAAAAATAAATTTAATTTTTAATTGTTCCAACGTAACATAAAAATATTTAAATGTTATCTTAAACTATTCAAATGAAAGTAATATACACGTGTTGGAATTCCGAAATCATTTTCATCAAATTTTATAAATAAATACTTATACTTGTCTACTTACTAGTAACCACTTTACTACATGAAAAAACTACTCCTTACACATTCATGTTCTCATTCTTAATTTTAAAAGTCTAAATTCAATCTCTAACTTTCTTGTGCAAACTAATATTAAAATACATGGATGAGTTTCATTCTATAAAATTAAATTTAATTGGGTTGTTTTTCCAATTTGTCATAACCCTAAACCCAATTTTACAACTAACCCGATTTCAACATATTTAATTAAATGTAAGGTTTAAAAAATTTAATATTCGAAAAAAGAAAAGTATTAATTACTTATATAATAATCATGATATAAAATTATTATTATTGTATACACCGGAATTTTTTTTTAAACTTAAGGAGAATAAAAGTTTTATTTATTTAAGATAATGTCATTAATTGTCATTAATTTTTAATCAATTAAGATCAATAACTACTTTCGTTGTTTTGTAATAGGTGTTTTATCGCGGAGAAGTGAAGTTAAAGATGAGAAACGGGCCGTGTGGCCCATATCATTGTTTTTTTTTCTCACTCAACAACACACTCAAACACAATAAGCAAAACAAAACACTCTCTCTCAAACACAATAAGCAAAACAAGAACCACGGAGACCAAACCCACGGCGCCGACCACATTGAGTTCACGACGACGACGAAACCGTTCTGGTCGGCTACCCAGGTTCCTTCAACGTTGTAGGTTTTTTGTTTTTGTTTTTTTTCTGTTCTTGCTGGAATGCCTTTTGCCCTAATCTGTTCTTGCTGCGATAAAAAGCTTGTAATCATGTTTGAGTTAGCTTATTTTAGGGGTTAAATTAGCTTATTTTTGGGGTTAGAAAGGAAACAATTATTTTCCAAAATCTTCTTGCAGCTATTTGGGGAACGCTGATTTTTTTTTTTCACACAAAAATAATTCTGTGCCAAACAACGGCTTATTTTGAAAGCACTCGACCTTATCTGGGAAACTCCAGTTCTTGGGTACAAATGGGAAATCAATTGAGATTTGAACTTGAAAGTAACACAGCCACGACAGTGCCTGTGTGTTTCACTGGTTTGTAATAATTAGCTTGTTATTATGTTTGAGTTAGCTTATCTAAGGGGTTAAAGAGCAAATGTTGAATGCATTTATTACATTTGAGTTAGCTTTATTGTTTTCACTATGGGAGGTAATGAATATCACCGAAGACCATGAGCCCACACTAGGTGAATGTTCCCCTCCCTGCATGATTTATTCCGTATTCAAAATGATATAATCAACCAGAATTTGAACCTTGGGTCACTTAATTAAGAACTCAATTACACTTTAGTTTCCAGTTTCTAGGTTTTTGGTTTTGTTATTTCCAGTAATTTCCACATTTGTAATTTCCTTAGTTAAGAATTCAATTACACTTTAGAGAGGTTTTTTGGCTTTTGAAAGTTTGACCAAAAGAACACTTTAGTTAACCACTGCTAAGAAAAACGAACTACACTTAGAATATGGTAATGAAATGAGAACTTTCCTAACCACTTCTTGACATTTCCTTTCTCACTAATTCAATTAGTTTCATGGCTGCCTGGTGAGTATTGACCACATGGGACGAGTCATGAGAAGATTTTGGGGGCGAAAATGAAGTCACAATGTAGAAAGTTTGACTTGGTGAAACAATAATGATGCATGGTATGTAAATGGAGTAATTAAAAAAAACATTATTGTAGTGATGGTAGTGAGTGTCCAAACAAATAGAAATGTTTGATGAAAGTGAAGGAGGGAAACTGAAAGGGAAGTGACGATGGGTGAATATAAAGAAGAGAAAATGGTGGTTCACGCACAGATGAGTACCTACCTCAGAATTTCATACGGAGCCCCATTATTGGTGCATGTCCATGCTACGATGCTACTGTAGTTAATCACATCACAGGTCAATTTTTCTTAAAAAAAAAAGACGGGCTGGTGATCAGCCCGCCTAGGATGGGATGAGTTGCATTTTCTGGTCCATGCTGTATTAACAGGCTCGCCCGTTTTCAACGGGTCAAAAATGGGTTGGACTAAAATGGGCTGGGTTGACCCGTTTTGCCACCCTTAGCCGCAATGCAACCATGGACCGCAATTAGGTTTTGAGTTCACTTGATTTCTTTTACTTTTCTTTCCATCACTTTCTTTAGGTTAACTTTTCTCTTTCAACTTGCATGCTTTAAACACCTTTTTTTAATCTCTTCATGTTTGGCCCTTAAATGTGTAAACAGGTTTTTCATTCAACAAACATGGGCGCCAAAAAGGATACAGGTTATGTGATTTTTTTTTCCTTTCAGCTTTATTTTATTTTTTAAATTCTCAGTTATTGATTTTCTGTTTGTGATTTTTTGTTGGTGTATCAGAGACAAAATTGGATGGAGAGAACAGTGTAAGACGAAGGAGCAGAAAAAAACCCATGCCTGAGAGTGGAGCGCGAGAGCACAAGGAACAATTGCAAAAGCTTTCGGAGAAGGTTGGGTTTGTTGCTCTAGTGTTTCTAAGGACACTTTATGATTATTATATGTGTGGTCTAACTTTATTTTCATAAGGCGCTTTGAAATTTCAATCAGGGTTAAGGTCCCGTAACATTGCTAGTTCTTACTTCAAAGGTTTTCTTTAGTTTTTTTTTTTTATCTTGGTGAGTTTTTTAGTTTATGTATTCCCAATCGCGATAAAACATGGTTCTTGAAGTTTATTCAAGAAATTGGACACATGGGCAGTTGCTTGTACTGGATTTGGATGGGATGGAATGAAAAGGAAGACTGAGGCAATAAAATGTTTACATTTGTGGAACTGGAAATAGTGTTTGATTTTGTTATCTTACGACATTATACTGGTAATACTATTAACAGCTTTTCCATTTCAGGACCCAGAATTTTACGAGTTCTTGAAAGAGCATGACCAGGAGTTGCTTCAATTCAGTGATGATGATCTAGATGTGAGTGTATTCTTTTAGACTTTTTTGTCCATTCTTTTTCTACCCCATGCATAAACTACAATGGATACGAGGTGTGAGAAATATTACTAATTGTTATTTAATATGATTATCAAGCATGTAATCTCTTTCAATGCCTTCCTAGATGTTTGTAATTTTTGTTTTTTTTATCAGAATGCCTAGGTTATCTTTCTGTTGTATTCTTTTTTATTATTCTATTCTTGTTTTCTTTCAGGAGTGTATCTCATCCTCTATTTTGTTCTTACATTTTCAAGAAATGATTATTTTGGGTATTAAAAAAACATGGGTTTTGCTTTAGATACATCTTTATAGAACTGTGACACTACACAAGGAAATATAAATTTAATTTGGCTTATCTTATAGTGGGGCAGTAGCCCATCGATCATTGCATATTTAAAATTTCCCTACTAAGCTATTTTTCTCATTTAGTGATATGATGTTGTTCCATATCATTTAGACTAATAGATTCTTTAGGTTCTGGTGATGTTTATCCTATTTGATTTTGAGAAATCACCTGGGTAGGGCAGGGTCTTCATATTTCTTTTCACTGATGACTTAGTTCTGTCTGGTTTTACTTGAATCTAATGTTCTATCCTCTAATCAAGATAGGAAAGTTTGGATGATATCTTTGTAGATTTGTTTCTTTTAGACTAATGGATCTTTTAGAACTATTGGGTTTTGTGAGCCCACTTGGTTAGGGTCTTTGATGTTTAGAATATTTTTCACTAAAAACTTCTTATTGGGTTTTTGCGAGCATATTTGGTTAGGGTCTTGATGTTTACAGTAATTTTCACTCAAAAGCTACAGTCCATCCTAGTTTTACTTGAATTTATGATTTATCCTCTAACCAAGATAGGAAACTTCTTATGGGGTTTCCTTTGTGTTTTCTGGTGAATCTGTTGTAAAAGAATGTCCATATTTTCTAGGTTATGCCTTTGTCTTGTTATATTATTGAATTTATGTTCATGATATCTATTTGATGCATAATTCTATTATTTCAACGGAATCTCTTTTATTATTCCAACTCTTTATGGTATGCGCCACCACCACCTCCATCATACTTTTTCTAAAGTAAGACGTGCATTATTTTTTAATAGAAAGCTGCAAATTTCTGTAATCAATACTTTTCTCGCTATCTTCCTTGAATTTCAAATATCATTGTTAAAAGAAATTCACCTTTTAGCTGTGTCTATTAAGATTTTATAGCCACATCCTTTTAATGTTTTTTTAACTGGAATGAATTTCTTAGAAGGACTGTTCGTTTAGTAAATCCTTATTTGAATATCTTAAAAAGTATTGGTTTTGGTTTTGTGTAGTTTGCTTATTTATATATAATAATACTAAAAGGCGTAATCTGATATTTTCTTAGTATTAAAAGCTATGTAACTGTATTGCTTCATTTATCCAGGATGATGTGGGTAGTGACATAGAAGATGAGGATCTAAAGCTAGATGAGGAGGCTAGTGAGGATGAGATTCAAGAGAAGGAACTAAAGTCCTCTAAGGAAGTTATAACTACTTCTATGGTTGATTTGTGGTGTAAATCAATTCAAGAAAATGGGAGCTTAAGTGCACTGCGTTCTCTGATGAGGGCTTTCAGGACGGCATGCCACTATGGTGATGATGGGGGGAATGAATCTATGGCAAAGCTTAGTGTAATGTCCAGCACGGTATTCAACAAAATAATGTTGACTGTACTTACTGAAATGGATGGAATACTGAGAAAATTGTTTAAGCTTCCTGCTTCTGGTGGAAAGAAAGAGAACATAACAGATTTAATGGCCACGAAACATTGGAATAATTATGGCCACTTAGTGAAGTCTTACCTTGGAAATGCTCTCCATGTTTTGAACCAAATGACTGACACAGAAATGATATCATTTACTTTACGTAGGCTGAAATACTCTTTATTGTTTTTGGCTGCTGTTCCTTCACTCCTAAGGAAATACATTAAGGTATAAGTAACCCATTGTTCTTCAAATCAATGCTATCTACAGTATTCTAGTATTGCATCAATGAACGCTAATACTTTTAAGTTTGAAATATGTATATTGCACATATCTTCTGATACATATTGGTTCTCTAGCCCCTCTACTGTAATTTTTATTATAGCTTGATTAGATAGGAAGCAATAATCTAAAATCTTCTCTCCTAAGTTTCCTTTGTCTCCCTCCAAATGTTTATTTACATTCTAGGACATGTAACTTATTTTTTCCGTTGATTTTGTTAACTAACTTTCATAATGATTTCATCAGGTGGTCCTTCATTTCTGGGGTACTGGCGGAGGTGCCCTTCCTGTGGTTTCATATCTATTTATGAGAGATCTATGTATCCGAATTGGATCTGGCTGCATAGATGAATGTTTCAAAGGAATATATAAAGCTTATGTTTTGAATTGCCATTTTGTAAATGCTGTGAAACTTAAACATATCCGTTTTCTTGGCAATTGTGTCATTGAACTTCTTGGTGTTGATCTTGCCATTGCGTATCAACATGCCTTCATTTACATTCGACAACTGGCTATGATATTAAGGGATGCACTTAATGCAAAAACTAAGGTGCTGTTCTTTTTGTCCAGTGCGTGTTATTTGCTTATTAGGCATTGTAAGAAGTGCCCGTTACATTTCTTAAATTTGAATTTATATTTATCCTAACAAACTGGTTATATTTGGATTTGAGTTACTGTCACTTTGATAGGAACTTTGTTGAATGCCCAAGTCCCATAGTAAGTAATATGAGAAATTCTGAGGAATATTTAAATTTTTGGTTCTCCATCTTTAGCAACTAGCTTTTAGAGGGGTGAGTTCTTCAAGTGTTATGTGATACTCAGTACAGTATTTAAGTTCTTAGTTCTCTCCTCCTTAATAGCCGGCTCTTAAATAGTGGATTCCCCTAATGCTTGGGTGTTTATCACACTTCTCAGTTCTTATAGTTGTTACAAGATTGACATTATTTCCTATTTTCTGCTCTTTTTGGCATTATAGTTCCTTAACCTTAGATGTTATGCCTTTCAAGTTCTATTATATGTCTTTTACAGTTACAAGGCATTCTTGATAAGTGTTGAAAAAGTAGAGCCGAGAATAAGGGTGATATGTTGTTGTAGATAGGGATTGAGAAAATATAGAAAGAACATAAAATTCTGAGGCTTACGCCTGTATTAGACTACAGGGAAGAACGTAAAATTCTGCATTTGTCTTTCATGTTTCAGCCACCCCTCAATCAAGATACAATCAATACCCAGAAACCTTCAGTTTTGAATTTTGGGGTAGCACTACCTTAAATCATTAGGCTTTTATTGGATTCGTTTGATTGGAGTATTTCATAAACTGAAGCATTTGTCTGTGCTGGCACTGCTTAATTCATGGTCCTTATTTTTCTCTTTCCCTGAATGCATTGTTTAGGAATCTTTTCGTAAGGTTTATGAATGGAAATTCATCAATTGTCTTGAGCTTTGGACTGGTGCTGTCTGTGCCTACAGTTCAGAATCTGACTTTAAGCAACTTGCATATCCATTGACCCAAATAATTTCTGGAGTAGCCCGTCTGGTTCCCACAGCCAGGTATTTTCCCCTTAGGTTGAGATGTATAAGAATGTTGAACCAGATTGCAGCTTCTACCCATTCCTTTGTACCAGTGTCTATGCTCCTTTTAGACATGCTGGAAATGAAAGAATTGAATAGACCCCCAACTGGAGGTGTTGGAAAAGCTGTTGACTTACGCAGTATACTGAAGGTATTTATAACATGAATGAATTTCAATGTGAACTTTTTGAGATCCACCTAAACTTTGAGGAATTCTTCTCTATTAGGTTAGCAAGCTGACCCTAAAGACACGAGCATTTCAAGAGGCATGTGTTATTTCTGTGGTTGAAGAGCTAGCTGAACACTTGGCACAGTGGAGTTATTCCGTTGCATTCATGGAATTGTCTTTTATTCCACTTGTGAGACTGCGTAGCTTTTGCAAATTAACCAAAGTAGAGAGGTTTCGAAAAGAAATGAGGCAGCTTATACGCCAGGTATTTCTATTAAGATGGTAAAAAAATGCAAGGGTGATACTTAGATTTACTTGTGTGTTTTATCATTGGCTTGTCATACTCAGCTTTCATTTCTTATGCATTGTTTCTACATTCAGATTGAAGCAAGTGCTAATCATGTGAATGAGAAGCGAATGTCAATTTCCTTTTTACCAAATGACCCTGCAGCAGCATCTTTTCTCGAGGTAGAACAGCTTATCTTTATTTCTGTGGAATGTGAGTTTTGTGACGGCTTGTATGTCCCAAATTTTGGATTAATGAGTCAGTGAATAACACTGAATTCATATATCATGTTTATGCCAAATTTATACAGCAAGATACATGGATTTGTACTATTTCAAATGTTCGTTAGTTACTTTGGAAATAGGTAACGAACCTAGTAATACGTACTCCACTAAATAGTCTTTACATTGAATCTATTTGTACAGTCCCCTTGTTGAATGTGGGTTGATCTTTTTTCATTCATTTCTTTACTTAAATTTCTCCCACTTCTCTCTTTCTCTCCTCATGCACTAACCTTCCCAAGAACTGGGTCTCTTTGAGCTGGTCAGCATCCTTTTTACTGCTGTTATGACTAAATTTTATTGAAGTGACATGGCATGTTTGCCTTTTCTATTTTTTTATATCAAGTGTTACTGGTTTTTCTTTGCTCATATTTCAAACCTCGGCATGACTGTACTTTATGTTAATGCTATTTTGTTTGAGGATTGAAAAGAGTGAGTTTTTTTTATCTGCTGAAAAGAGTTAAATTGATCATGTTAGGATGAAAAAAAGTCAGCTTCAAGTGCTCTGTCAAAGTACGTCCTAACACTCCGCCAGAGAGCAGAACAGAAAAATAATTCATTAATGGAATCCAGGTTTGAACTTTGAAGTCAAGTTCAATTGTATGCATTACTATATCGAACAGGTAATCATGGCTAGGATAGAGGTTTCTAACACAAATTGAGATTTTCCAGTGTGCTTGTGGGAGAAGAATCCTCTAAATTTGGGAATGAAATATCAGAGAGTGATGAAGAGGATGCAAGAAATAATGAAAAGGGTGCTGCAGTCTTTAGTTCATCGTGGTTACCCGGAAATGAATCTAAGTATGATTATCCTTTCATTTTTTTTTCTCTTTCAGTAAACCAAGTTGCCCATTGTTTCAGTATTTTATTGCTTCATGCATTGACATTGGTTCAAGTTTCTTTGTTGTACTTCTGTCTGAGCGCTGCTTCGCTTTCAGGACAAAACAACCGGAAGAAACAAAAAGAAAGAGGAAAAAACAGCAGAAAGAGAAAGCCATTGATGACGATGTTGTGGAGGACTTGGTACTTAGTTCTGACGAAGAAATGCCCTCAAGTCACAGCCCTTCTGCTGGGAAAAATGATGATGCAGATAATTTACCTTCAAAAAGAAAACACAAGCAGAAGAAGCACAGAACAAAAAGGATGAAAAAAAATTAGTCTCACTTGGAGAGGAAGTGAAGTTTAGGTAGCAACCTCTCTATTCGGGATTCGTACTTAGGAAAATGTGAGAAAAATTTTGGTAGTTTTAAAAGTAGTTTCCATTTTACATTTGGAGCAGAGACTGGCATGTGTGAATGTAATGCCAGCTGAAAGTTGTGATTGGAAAATGATGTTGTGGACAAAATGGCAACACCATTCAATATTTTTTAGTGTAATTTATAGATTTCTGAATCGGACATTGAAAAAGAGTTTGAGTTATTGATCGTTTTTTATTTTCCTTTGTTATATTTTGGGAATTAAAAACATTCACAAAAATATCTTTTAAATTATTTTAAAATCATAAATTATGATTAAAATCTTCATAAATATACATATGAACAACCTTTTTCAACTTTAAAGATTATATATATATAATTCTAATTTATTCAATATGGGTCATCATTATTAGAAAAACAAGTTTTTTATTCTTGTAACGATGTCAAGGCTTCATCAACTTTTTACAATGCCAACTTTTTTGAAATAGGGCTGATTCTAATTTCTCTACATTTATTTTATTTATAAACATTGAATAAATGTTATAAGAGTATAACAATTTAACAGACTCCAACACTAAAATTAATTGACAGAATAGTTTCGATGAGAAAACTGCAACACAAAAATAAGGAACTTGATTAAAAAGTAACAATATCTATTAAGTGATAATCCATGTTTGTAAAAAAGTTATATGAATGTATGTATAATAGATATATATAAACATATAATTAGTACAAGAAGAAGATTAAATTATTATCTATACAAATATAAATTAAGTACATATTTTTTCTAAGCACGAGTATTATAACATATTATACTTTTATGTTTTTCTAATTATTTAAATTTTGAAATATATTTTATTAGTTTAATTTTTTTAAGTTTAAGATAATATTAATTGTTTTCTTGTGAATTATAATTTATTTTTTACTTGGTTATTAATTAATTTATATTTTCATACTTCTTACAAGGTATAAGTATAGAAAGTAAGAATCTTAATTTTAATAAGATAACAAGTTATTATATTTTTATTTATGTAAAAATTTCATAATGATAAAAAAATGATATCCTACTATTCTGATCATGTCTCATGCATGATGCAGGACATGTGACAGGCCAGAAAAAGAATGTCTTATTTCATAATTTTAAAACATTAAATTATAATCATATATAAAGTACTATCAAAACAAATAATAAAAAAGGGAGAGAGTAATAAACTAAAAAGAGGTTAAAATAATCTTGAAATGTTAGGAGATTGTCAATCCTTACACCGTGTCACAAAAAGGAGCAAAGTATCATATCTCGTTACAAAATCCAACTATCTATCTTCTACCAATTTATTTAATTAATTTATCTGGACAAAAGTAATGTCTATGTGTTAAGATTTTTGTCAGTCTTATCATACATGTCATATAAAAAATTTTGATAAGACCATATCATTGTAAAAATTATTAAAAAATATACTTTGAGAATACCATTACTCAAATCATTAATCTAAATTGACTCTATCAATATCAGTATTTAATTTAAATGAAAAATATAATGCAAGTTACCGTGATCCTTACGAATTTTCGTATTTTATAATTTTTTATTTTACGCGCAGCAAGAGTGGCAAAAATTACAGTTTATTGGTTCCACGTCACTGCCGCTATCTAAAACCAGTAAGAGGTGACTAAGCTGAAAAGGAAAAAGCGCCGCCACCAAGTCACTATATCTCCGAGCTGCCACCACGGTGTTTCCACCACTCAACTCAAAATTCCAGAATATTCATCTCTCGCTTTCTGTTGCTAGGGTTTATCCATGGCCACCGTTATTCGCAACCCTCTCTTCATTCCCTCCTCCTCTCACCACCACAATCTCAACCGCAATAACAGCTCCGTATTGCTCACCCTCCGTTTCCCTCACACTTCATTAAGACACTCTTCTCTCCACTTTAAATCCCGATTCGCCGTTTCCTGCTCCCAATCGGAACCTTCTTCTCGGCAGCGTCCTCCGTACATCCCCAACCACATTCCGGACCCTTCATATGTCCGCATTTTTGACACCACTCTCCGTGACGGCGAGCAGTCACCGGGAGCCTCCATGACCTCCAAGGAGAAGCTCGACGTGGCGCGCCAGCTTGCCAAACTCGGCGTCGACATCATCGAGGCCGGCTTCCCCGCTGCATCCAAGGATGACTTCGAAGCCGTCAAGATGATCGCGCAAGAGGTCGGAAACGCCGTCGACGACGACGGTTACGTTCCAGTCATTTGCGGTCTCTCGCGCTGCAACGAGAACGACATCCGAAGAGCCTGGGATGCGGTAAAGCACGCCAAGAGGCCCAGGGTTCACACCTTCATTGCTACCAGCGCCATTCACATGGAGTACAAGCTCAGAATGTCCAAAGAGAAGGTAATTGAGACTGCTCGCAGTATGGTGAAGTTCGCTCGCAGTCTGGGCTGTGAAGACGTTGAGTTCAGTCCTGAAGATGCTGGAAGGTTAGCATTAAAATAATCACTTTTTCTGCCACTGTTTAATTAACGCTTGATCGATCAATGTTTGAAATAAGGTCCGCGATGAGGTCAAATTGACAAGGTTTTTGGAGTATGCATTCCTGCAACATCAAGGATACTACAAAATCCTAACTGCAGTTAAATAAATACTTGGTGGCCACTTTAGCAGCAACTGTCCCCTGTTTCCCACAATATGATTTAAAACCTTGTGCTTAATGCTCTGAATTGTTCATTGATCAACAGTGTCACTTTCTACACTGAGTGTTGGGTTTTTTTTTTTTTGTGTTTTTACTGTTTATCAGGTCGGACAGGGAGTTTCTTTACGAAATTCTTGGAGAAGTTATTAAGGCTGGCGCGACAACGCTTAACATACCTGACACTGTTGGTATAAACTTGCCGAGTGAATTTGGCAGGTTGATTGCTGATATTAAAGCTAATACTCCTGGAATTGAAAACGTTGTTATTTCCACCCACTGCCAGAATGATCTTGGACTTTCTACTGCAAATACCATCGAGGTATGTTCATAGCAGTTGTTAAGTCTTTAACAATGCATGGAACGAAAGTGGATTCTGAGTTTGTGTGCTCTTGGATGCTTGCTTTCAGGGTGCACGTGCTGGTGCAAGGCAACTGGAAGTGACGATTAATGGGATTGGCGAAAGGGCTGGAAATGCCTCCTTAGAAGAGGTGAGGGTCCAATTATTGTTTTCCAGTTGATGTAAGTAACATATATTACTGGAGCATGATCATTTGATGTTTATGAGCTACAAAACTTGTTTATTACTGTTTTGAAGGTTGTGATGGCACTGAGATGCGGAGCACATATCACTGGCAATCTCTACACTGGAATTAATACCAAGCACATCTTTCTGACGAGCAAGATGGTTTAATATCTGAAAATGATCTCTCTGTTATTTCTTCTCCCCTTTAAAGACCTTTATTGATTGTTCCATTTATCATGACCTTTTCCTATAGGTCGAAGAGTACACTGGTTTACAGTTACAGCCACACAAGGCTCTTGTGGGAGCTAATGCCTTCGCCCATGAAAGTGGCATACATCAGGTTGGTTATCCTAAATACATATATCCATGCATATCTATGTAATAGGAGTAGACCTTGTTACTTACCATTGTATGACAGTTTATAGTTTGTGTTCTTGTGCACGAAATGAGCTTTTAACTAGCTACTGCTGCATCTCTTTTTCCAACTTGTATACCCAAATTGCTGACTGATAAAATGACATGTCTTAGAGGAAGAGAAGAGACTTCCATAGAGGAAACTTATACTGCAGAACCATGGCCAGAATCAAATAGATTAGTGGAGAAATGTGTTGAACACAAAAACGAGAAACAAAGAATGCCAACCAGCTTGTGAAATAGGTGATTGACGCAGATGTGGAGTCATATTCGGTCCAAAGGGGGAAATCACCACTTTCTCCCACTTTTTACTTAACCATTAGAACGAAAAAGTTTCTTTTTAGGTTCTTTCAAAACTGGGTGAAGTAACTTGACCCACTGTTGTCCATAAAATAGCATCATGTCGGGCATTGTATGATTCTAACTACACCGGAATTAACATTTAATTTGACCATTTCCTTCACAATAAGTTACAGTCAAACATCATTCTTTTTGTTTTCCTGGATGCAGCACCTTTCTTCTGTCTGTTTTTGGTGCTAGTGCATTTTACTTTTGGCAGAGTTCCAAAAAATTACTATAGATGCCATATGAAAGGAGAATAATTACTTTAGTTATTCAAACCAAAACAAAATGCAGAAGAAAACCACTTTAGTGTTCTCTCTGTTTGTGGTTAATATTTTTAAATCTGGTTCCTTACTTGCAATCATACCTGTTATTTCTTTGGTGACTTGACCTTAAGCCCTCATCAAACCTGTCCTTTGATGTAGCCCTTTCTCTTGAAAATTGTTGTAGGATGGAATGCTAAAACACAAAGGTACATATGAAATTATATCCCCTGAGGACATTGGGCTTGAAAGAACCAACGAAGCTGGTATTGTACTGGGGAAGCTCAGGTATGTAATTTTCTTTTCTCTGGAACACATATCTGACTGGATCTTATCCACCCTGCTAATCCCTATTTTCTTTTTAAGTTCTGTAGAATTTATCAGTTCCTAAGTATTATTTTTATATGTTCAATTACAATGTTTACTGTAGCATGACATGACGAAACAAGTTGTAGTGATAGTTTAGTTTATCCTTCTATACAGCTACTACAGAGTGATCTTAAGCATGGTTTTACTATTTTTGCATCTTTTGTTTATCACCAGTCTTTTGAGTTGGCTTAATGTGAGAATTGACTGCCAAACAAAATGTGAACTGAATTATTTATGCCTGGAACTGTGAGAATCCCATGTTCAAGGGAATGCTGGTCATCTTTGATGTTGATCTAAATTTCAAAATATTACACCATGTTCTTCAACTTTATAAAACCCTGTAGTATTTACCACTTATTGGGGTTTGAGAATGTTTCTCACTCCATCTTAAAAAAAATTGTTGTATGGAGTGAACAGCCCACGCATGAGGTAGAGACACAGAAATCCTATAGATACATTGTGAAGTGTCTTGTTATTATCATCATAATTATATTCATACATTTGGAACATGTTCCTTGTCAGATACAACATGGCTTACAAAACGTTGGTCTGGAAGTTGCCTTGCTGATGATGTAGAATTTTGAGTTCTCTTATCTTAACATGAGAAAACATTATGGCTCTAGCTTTCTGGACCTATCCAAGTCCTCATCGTGCAATCATGCTGGTTATATTTGAGTTGATGAATGATAGTGGTTGGACTTGGGAATGATGAAACTCTGGAAGCAATGATGATTCTAAGCCTGTTTATTTTTTGTACTCAGAAGCATCATACTTGTTTGTCATGTCTGTTCCATGCCTGTTGGTTGACCTTCAGGGATTTTATGTTTTTGGCACTTGACAGCTGTGGAGGACTTAGTTATATACTTCCAATGCATGAATTCAGAAACTTACTATAAGATGCTCATAGTATTAGATGTCACTGTAGGCTATTGTAAAGCCAGGGCAACTTTAATCTATTAAACATTTCAAAAGACTTGCTTTATTCGGTGTTTTGTCTGACATTTAGGGTATTTAGCATCTAATAATGGAACTTATATGTAGCCTAATAGTTAATATTTCGTATACTGTATCTTTTCAGATGTATTTCAAAAGGACATGCCTCTTTATTTGTTGTTTGTTGCATTGTAGGCTCTCTCTTGATACCTTGTGCAATCAATTTGTCTGGTCTTTTATCTTCTCTTCATAACGAACAATTTTATTACCTTTTTTTTTTTGCAGTGGACGACATGCTTTGAGAAAGCGACTCGAAGAGGTATACAAATATTTGGTTGAACTGTTAAATTTCCCCCCTGGGTTTTGAATTATTCTCTGCTTTTTCAGCTTGGTTATGAACTTAATGACGATCAAGTTCAAAGTTTATTTTGGCGTTTTAAAGGAGTGGCTGAGAAAAAAAAGGTAAATTAGAGCCAATGATTTTCTTTCCCTTTTTATGTTACTGATGGTGCTATGTAAGTCATTAGATCAGGCTATTGTGGGCCGAGTGAATGAGTTAGGACTAGTTGTCTTTTGGTATGCAATGTTTGATATCAAGAAATTAATTTGGTCAGAGATAAATACAATTAGTGTCTCTTTTCTGTATGGAATCAAAGTTTCGGGATATGATAATGGGTTCTGTATCTAATGGATGGATGGTGATGAACGTGCTTTTATTTTGTATCAGAGGGTAACTGATGCTGACCTCAGAGCACTGGTATCAGATGAAGTTTTTCAAGCAGAGCCTGTCTGGAAACTTGGTGATATACAGGTAAATTGATATAATTTGATATAATGGCATGGAAACAATAGAACAAACATAAGCTAATTAATATCTATTTGGTGCAGGTGACTTGTGGAACACTTGGTCTTTCGACATCAACTGTCAAACTTTTGAGCAGTGATGGTAGCACGCATGTTGCATGTTCTGTTGGTACAGGACCCGTGGATTCGGCTTACAAGGCTATTGATTTGATTGTGAAGGTTTGGAATTGTATATATATTCATTGTTGCTTGTTGGGTTACTAAGTTTGGACACGTTGCATCACATCAATAATATTTTTGGTTTATTATTGCCACCAAACCTGTGATTCTAGTCACCATAGCCAAGTATTGTAAATCTTAGATGTTTCCTGATTTGCCTTGGTCTTGAAATTGAGTTATACTAGAATTGTTATCACGATGATGGATAAATCCGGAGCTCTTAATATTTTTTTCAGGAGCCGGTAACGCTTCTGGAGTACTCTATGAATGCAGTAACTGAAGGCATTGATGCAATTGCCACTACCCGGGTTGTAATTCGTGCTGAGAGTGAAACAAGTACCGCCACTACTACTAGTGCTTCAACTGGAGAGACTGTTCTTCGAACATTTAGGTATGATGAATTCTAAAGTGAATTACATCGGTGTATCTAGACCTTTCTAACGATCCTTGGACATAACATTTCTCTTTTTATAGTGGGAGTGGAGCCGGAATGGATGTTGTTGTTTCGAGTGTCAAGGCCTACATTGCTGCAATAAACAAGATGTTGGGTTTCAAAGAAACATATCCATCTGCCGAAAAAATCCCAATTTCTTCATTGAAGATCTAAGAATGTGTTGCTGCTTTCATAACAACTGTTTTTGTTCAACCACAAAGAGGAAGACAAAGAAGTGGTGGCAGCTTGTAAGTCTCCATATTAAGGTGCCGTGGCTGTTATTAACCTGAATATGTTTGCAGTAAGTAGATTATTGGTTCACCAAGTAGCTTAGCAAAGAATGCAACTTTAGGCCGTTTTAAATATTAACGCTCCCGGGATTCTTACCCTCATTATATTTCATGTTAGGGTGCTATTTATCTGAAATTATGTGTATTGATATTTGGAGTGTCCCCGTATGTTTCAGATTGAAGACATCTTATGGTTTCGTCTTGTGGCTGTAATAAGGTGCAATGCCACCTTTTTTTGTTGAACAATGTAATATTTGTCAAAACCCAAAAGTTTCGAAGCGGATGGCTGTAAATTTGAGTGGAAGTCTCAAATCGGAGCAGAAATACAGACCGACTTATTTTTAACACGGAATCCAGTACAAGAGCGAGCTATACGTTATAAAATGAAGAGTGCATAAGGTGAAGCATAGAACTATGAGATGCTCATCATAAAATCAAGATTTGATAGTGCAACAAGAATACCTAATAAAAGGGCTTTGAAACTGCTAAGCATGCGACTCTGGATTTGATTTGACTTTAAAAAAAAATTGTGCGCCGAATAAATATCATTGAGAAGATACTACTGTATGTATTGTATTACAGTTTTAATGAACTACTATAATTGCATCTCATTTTGTAAAGTGACTCATTATTTTAGAAGAGTAAAAATAGTAATCTAAAAGGGTCAAATCCTTTCATGGTTTTAAAAAGAGTTAAGATTGTAGTCTTTGAATTCTTTTCAGCTGGCTAATTGTCTTACCTAATATGGTAAGGTAAACAGATTTTAATTAGTTTTTGAAATAATCTTTAAAACTTTGTCGGATGTTCTTCCTTGTTCTCAACTACCAAACTCCCTCATCTTCCTTGTTCTCAACTACCAAACTCCCTCATCGTTTCTTCATAACTGAAGTGCACTAATGTAGATGTTGGTTCGATTCCTACCAGTCCTGAAACAACTTTTTCAACAGTAAATATTTGATTGGACTATTTAAAACAACTTGAGTCAAACAACTTGAGCCACTAATGTCATTAGTAATAATTATTTTATTTTGATAACATAAAATCTTGACAGATACTAATTTTTAGTAAAATTGATAAATTTTTACATTAATAATACATTTTAATAAATATAGTGATATTGATGTTGACCTTGACCCCAAAAATAAAACTTCGTACAAACCGCCCGAGAAAATATCAGTATATTTATATTTTTTTAATATGTGTGTGATAACTAATTTCGACTTCAATATGTTTTTTTTACATTTGTTTAGAAAACGGTAATTATTAATTATGGTCTATTTAATTGATCTTGAACAAAGAAAAAAAAAACTATTTTGAGTTATAGGAGTGTATATATTATAATATCTATTCACATCAAAAATTACATGTTTATTGGTTCAAATTGAATGGTGGAGACTTGCATGTCAAACACATACATTGTGCCAAATTGAAACATGTGAAAATAGGAGCAATCAAATTTTGCACCAGTTTCCCAAGAAAAAAAAACATCAATTTTCGCATTAATTTCGTTTTAATTTCTACTTAGAATATATATTAAAAAGTATTCAATAAGTAATCATGACTTAGAAATTAATTAAGTAATCATCTTGCACATACTTGAATTTGTGTAGAGAAACAATAAGCTAGTATAGGCAATCTCAAAAAAAGTATTCACAAGTATAAATAATCATGACTTAAAGTTACTATAATTTTATTTATGATTACTCTGAAACATATTTTGATCTTCTAAATTTGTTAGTCCCTCTAAAATTTAAAATATTATTTTTATTCTTATAATTATGTAACACTAGTTGATTATGTCTTTGAATAAAAAAAACATTTTATTCTAAAGTAGATGTTGGGACTAAGAAAATATTTTAAATTTTAGACTTCAGAAAAAATTATTTTATAAAAACTAAATAATTCAATAGCTATTAAAAATGATTATTTCAGCAATTAATTATTATTTTCTTTTGAGTTTGATCTGAATTTTGCGGTAAACAGGGTTTTGGTTCAATATTTTTGTCCAGTTACGAAGCAGATCGAAGAACACATCTACATCCACAAAAATAAATTATATAAAACAAAATCTAACCATGTGAGAAAGCATGTAGCAGGAAAAAGCATTTCCAAAAAGAAACAGTGTCACGAGAATGGTTTTATAAGGGATTCACTTAATTAATTAATCATTTTTATTAAATTTAGTTATGTTTTTGTAAAACTGTATTATTATTATTGTTTTAAAACATGTAAGAATTTGTCTGCTATTTTTTTAACTCGATATTAAGAAAAATTGGAATAGGGAATGATACTTGAATTGAAGTATTTGAATATATAATTAGGTTTTAATTGGTTGAACTGTGAGGCTTATTAATTAAGAATAATAAAAAGGGAAAATGTAAGATTGGATTGGTGTGGAGCTGTTTGTTGCGTTGCGTGTGCGTGCGTATCAGTGTCAGTATCAGTATCAGTGAGGGTGGGTGCGTGAGCGTGAGGGTGAGCGTTGCAATGGAAGAATCGTCGATTGAGGAATCAGTGGCGAGTGTGATCGAAGAAGCGAAGGAGGTACAGGAAGCAGTTTCGGCGCACATCTCTAAAGTTTCCTCCCACGAGGAACCTCTCCGACAGCGTGTCCGTCTCGTGGATTCCAGAATCCACTCGCTCCGTTCCTCTCTCGATTCTCTTCTCTCCAACAAACTCATCGCTCCGTCTTTAGCCGATAAGGTTAATTAATCAGTCACACACAAACACTCTCACAATTCAATTGCTGTTTCCTTCATTTGATGGATCTCTTTGTTTGGTTGCAGTTGGATGAAGATTTGCAGAGAGCCAGATGCATCATCGTCGACGGTGAAGCTTCTTCGCTTCTCCCTGGCCATGCACAAGGTAGCTTTTCTCCGCATCTCTAGTAATCAATCCATTTTTTTTTCATGTAATGTTATTTTTGTTATCGATTCGAATTCAATTGCTTTAGGAAGCTTTTTGAGGATGTTTCTTGGACCTATCAACGTGCGTGCCTCCAAGAAGGATGTTCAGCTCAAGGTCAAAGAAGAATACAACAGTTACAGGGTATAAATATGTACTCATATACCTCTCTCTCTCTCTCTCTCTCTCTCTCTCTCTCTCTCTCCTCATGCACCGTTTCTAGTTGTGAACATTTGCCGTTTGCCTAGTTTCACGCAATTACATGGCTATGTCAAAAATTGTTTACAGTTTTAGACCACGCTTTTACTTTTTTTGTGCTGTAGGATTTTCTCATGTAGTTATGTTTTTCCTATCGTTCTCATCTTGATTGATGTCCTTGATTCACCGTCGCGGCATGCAGCTTGTTGAAATCCTTGTGGAGGATGTCGAATTTTGTCTTGTGGTTGGGCGAAATTGCATGCTTGATTGATTTCATATTTTTTTGTTTACAATTCTTTTATTTATCCTTGCAGAGTTTGTTTGCATTAAAATGACTATTGTAAAAGAAAGAAAAGGTGCTGCGTGAAAATAACATGGTTGACATGAAATTGGGTAAATCTGTGTGCTGTAGTTGTTGGTCCCAGACAGCGGTGTTGGGTGGTCTTCCCTGAAACAGGATAAAGGGTAGATTGATGAGCGCCATACAAAGATTATGTATAAGATATGAATAATTTGTACCACAATCATATAAATGCTCATAAACCAAAACATTACCCAACATTGAAGAAATACTCATTAACTATTCACATTAATTAACTGCGAAGGTCAAGGAGTACGTGGAGTACAGCATTAAATTTTAAATAAGTTTAACTCTAGGAGGACAAAAAAACATAGGAAGTCATGAAGAGCGCACTCAAGCCTTATGAAACCTTGAGAACAGAGATTGAACGGAACAGGAGTTTCTGGCAAAAGCACATGACCGTGGATTTGCTGGAAAATGTTAGAGCTCAAATAAGTGAGGAAGCACAAGATTAATTGGGGTGGGGATGGGAATCAAAGTTCACAAAATCAGCATTAAAGGTTGCATCATCACAATAGTTCGAAACACAACTTGTTGCTCTGCACATTGAAATTCTGCCATTTACTGCCCTGACAAACACCTATTGCCATGCAGAAAAAATGTTTAACATTTATGAAAATGCTACTTCTTTTGTCCAGGATAGAACTGCCCTGCTTTTCTTGCTTTTTCCGTCAACCCTGCTTATACTAAGATCTTGGGTTTGGGCTGGATGCTTGCCAGCTTTTCCTGTTCAGATGTACCAGGTATTTTCTTTAAAATTGCTCTTGTTTGATGTCATGCCAGTATTTACCTTCTTATATGATGAAATATTTGTTGGTATCCTGTCATTGAGTATTATCATTGTCATGATCAGGCCTGGCTGCTTTTCCTTTACACTGGTTTGGCATTGCGAGAGAACATTTTGAGAGTCAACGGAAGTGATATTCGTCCTTGGTACCGTCATTAAACCCAATGTTTGCATGGATAATAGTTAATTAATGGGTATTGGGTTCTTGGCTTCATGCTCGTTGCTTTGTTGTTCTTTAATCAACTAATTTAAAACTGTTTTACTGTTATTATTGATTATTATTCTACCCTTCATACTCTACAACTTAGCTGTGCTGTGGTAGATAGTAGAAGACATTATTTAATTAGTTGGGTTGTGTGTGTAATCCATAAGCCTATTAGAGAGGAAGGATTAAGCTTTAAGCATATTGAGTCATAGAAGTTTCCATAGTGTGAAGGTAGTTAGCTGATGAAGAGCAAATATGGTTTTATTAGTGTGGCTGTGGATGTTACTGTAGGATTTATTCTATTTGATTTATCTCTTCACCACTCTTTTCTTTTATTTCTTTGGAAGGTACTGCAATAGTACGATTCCATTTCATTCCTAAGAGAATTTTGGTTAGGGATCCATTGCTTTTTGTTTCTTTACAGTATTTTCATCTGTGCTATTGTGCTTACCTTGCAATTTGTACATGAACCAACTCTCCTAACTTAAGCTTATTAGGTAAAGATACATGAATGGTTTTACAGCTCTAGCACAATCCCACAGAGGCCCACAGCACTTAAAGTGTGGATAATGCGCACATCCACCTATCTTGTTTTGGAATTCAACTTTTTATTAAAATGGGGCACAAGGTTTGAAATTTACACCACTTCAACTTTGATATATATGCATTTATTACATGGGGAGAGCTCAAATTACAATGATATAACTTTCACCAAATACTACACCACTCAATATTTTTCAGTTGGACAATGCTTTTCGAAACTCACATTTAGATCAAAGTTCCTTTCACATAGATATGATATACACAATTTTCTATTGATATAAAATTATTTGATGCCTCATTTATATAAATAAAATCGATATGTTTACTTTTAAAAAATATAGTAGAATATGAATCATTTAATCACCTTGTTGTTGTTCAATTTTAACAAAATTTGAGATGAATAATCATGATGATATGAAATTATAATTTGTATGTATCCACCTTAATGGTCACATACTTGTGATCTCCATTTCTTGAACCTTCCCAAATATCTCGGTGCACTGCTTAAGCAACCACTAAATTGATGTCTTGGTATTGTGATACAATAAGACTTTTAACACTGATTCTTTGACGTGTTTGTAGGCATCAGAAGGTACTTTCAATTGAAATTTGAAGTGTTATAAAATCTATCTAACGAATTGGAATATAATTTTTTCTGTTGTCAGGTAGCTTGTCCATACTAGAGATAAATTAATTGTTTGCACTATTTGTAGAGTGTTGGATATGTGCATCTGACTTAAAGGTCATTTTCCTCCAGCTGCTTTTGAGGTTTTCCTGGTTAGCAGAATATAGTGGTGTTCCAGAACTGTTATTTTGGTTGGTGTTTGGTTTCAGTTGAATGTTGTCAAATGGCAGATATTCTGTGCTTTATTCTTTCGTATATTTTGCAGGACAGACTTTTCTTAGCTTGGTTCTTTAGTGCGTTGCGATGTCTGTTTTACAAAGCAATTAATTATAACACTTAGAGCTAATAATTTTTTCTGACATTTTCTGTCAAGATGGTATCTTACATTTCTTAATTTCAATTCCCATCTAAAATTTCTCCTCATTTAGAGAGAAAGTTACAAACGAGAGGAATTGTATTTAGTTTGCGTGGTCACCCTTACATGACATTTTGGGGGAGGGTGGAGTGTTAAGATTGGTTTACATGGAAGAGAATCTCTTGGCAAATAAACTTATTGTACGGTTACAGGTGGATATATCATCATTATTGTGCTATGATAATGGCCCTCGTAAGTCTCACTTGGGAGATTAAAGGACAGCCTGATTGTTCAAAAAAGCAGGTTAGTCTCCTACGCCTGTGAATATAGGTTTTTCTTCCCTTTACTTGATCGTTTTGTAACTATTATTCATGTTTCAATAATGCATGTAGAGAGGTGTACAACTTTTCTTACAGTGGGCTATGATGCAAGGAGTTGCAATGCTTTTGCAAAATAGATATCAACGCCAAAGACTTTACACTCGTATTGCACTGGGAAAGGTGCCAGCATTGAAAATACTATTTCTTTACTTGTGTTTTTCCTTTCCTATTGTAGTTATATTTTACCCGCCATCAGACAAACTCTTTGACTCACTATTTGCTGTTACATAAGTCTGTTCATAACTTTACAAATTTGTTTACAATCATATGATTAAAAATTTTCCCTGTTGCATTATTTTTGTAGTTAAATCAAAGAGTTGGACTAAAAATAGATATATAGTTTTAATCTGTGTTTTTCTTATTTTAGGCTAAGAGGATGGATGTTGTGTGGGGGGAAACAGCTGGCGTGGACGGCCAATTGTGGTTGTTGTGTCCCATACTCTTCACGTTGCAGGTAACAAAATGGCTGCTATGATATATGTTACATTAGTTATATTCTTGTTTGATATTAAAGTTCCTAGAATGTTCATGATTTATATTGTGTTGTGCGACAGATGATTATTTGGGAAGCAAATATTGTGTTAATTTGCTTTAAAACGGAAGTTGTGTTTTTATTCACATCCTGAAAGTCATTGACCTGAACATAATATATGTTTGACACTTATGGAACATATTTGTGCTCCTATCTTGGTTCAGGGATTTGAGGCATATGTTGGACTTTTGTTGCTCCGGACTGCAGTTGTTGGGGTTGTTTCTGAGTGGCAGGTACTAGTTTGTTTGTGTTTGCTTTCTTCGCTCGTTCATCAATTTGTTGATTGGAACAGAAGCAAATAAATCCAATAATACTTTGTTGCATAGATTAACCTTAGACTTATAATAATAGAAACTCTTGGGCAGGTAATATTTTGCGGTGTTTTGTTGGTCTTAATGGCTGTCGGGAACTTTGCAAATACAGTACAGACTCTGATGGCGAAATCAAGATTTAAGGCAAAGATGAGAAGAACCAAGAGTAAGCAGAGGCTGAATTAACAAGTTGTCACTTTTTTTTAGCTTTAAATAGGATCAGGATTTTTTGCACTCATTTCAGTTTTGACCACAGTGCAAGCTGGTTATAATTTTGGCTTCCTGTAGCTTCAATCATATTTAATGAGTTTGAGCATAAACATAAGTTTGGATTGAACGATAAAATCCTACGATTTCTGTTGTCCACCTTTTTGGTTTAGCACTTATTTCTTCCAATGTCCAAGCAAATTACCTAATCCGATATCCAATAATTCACTCGAAATTCCAAGCAAATTATTCCCAAAATTTAAACTAGAGATTTACTTAACCAATTGTTGAGAGCTTTCTAAAATGCTCTTTTTTATTGAATCCGGATCATGCCATTTTGTCATGTACCTAAAATGTATATAAATTTATTATTTATATTTATCTTTTGGTTCAATGTAAATTATTTTTAAATGTTAATTAAATTTCCTTTTCAAACGGTTTTGTACCGACAAAATGCAATCAAGGACATTATTCTATCCTTGATTATAAGATAACATACATTCGTCAATTAAACCGTACTGCTCAGTGATAATTGTCCCGGACTATCGGTATTTGTACTTAATCCGAATTTTGATGTTATTTTGGTGAAAATGGTGTACTAATCGATTATTATCTTTCGTTTTATTTTTTTATTTCATTTTGGTACCTATAAATTATAACTATTATTATATGATATATAATAAGCTGTGCTAATTGGTTAAAATTTTTTATTTTTTTATTTCATTTTGGTACCTAAAAATTATAACCATTATTATATGATATATAATAAGCTGTGCTAATTGGTTAAAATTTCTACTAACTGCAAATTGTTTAAAAATTATGTGATAATTGGCAAATCAATTTAGCACCTTCTAATTTAGCACTGTACTCAATTTAGCAGCTTGAGTAGAGTCCTGTATAACATATGCTAGGATTCAAGCTTTTACAATCCTGGCTTGTTTTTAAATTTTGCTCACTCCATTAATACAGATGAATATAATATTAATCGACGTTCTTTTGATATATAATCTGCAATGTAATATTGCATCTATCTCGTGTACTGTTTACGAGTGATTTCCACTCATCAAATATAAATTATAATAAAGGGAAACTTCAAATTAAATGTCGTTTTACCGAATCAAAATTAGACGCGTCTTATATTCAAGCAAATAGTTCTAAAAGAGGCTTGTTCACTCCTTTACTATACTCCATCCTTCCTTGAAGATGATTGCCAAAGGTGATTTGATTTGTAACAAGGCAATTACGTGTTTCACCTCGTGTCTTCACCTTCAATAAGTATTTTCAGTTTCTTGTAATACTTTCATTAAAATGTTACGAAAGGTTTAACAGTGCTTTGCTAGAAAGAAAGTACCAGCATCTCTTAAATGTGGACTGGTCTGTTTATTTCTGTTCAAGAACTTACCTCCAGAACTATCAGTACAATACTGTCCTATAACTTAACCACAATTCCTATGATAATTTGTCACTCGTATAAAAATCCTTTGGAACGTAAGTATCCAAAACCCACGAACCTGTTTTATATCCCTAAAAGCTGCCGAGTTCCCTAAATGGTAGGTAACCATGCAAGAAGAGTAATCAGCCTAGGAGACAAATAATACATGGTCTATTGTCCAACCTTATGGCACAAATTTAATAAGTTGCAGATAGATCAGTAAAGTTGACACCGAGGCAGCTAGCACTTCCGAAAGGTTTAAGTCAAGATAGCTAAGGGGGTTCGCTCAACAAGTTGGCATAGATTTCAGACACCTAAGCCAGTTGTAAAATTAACCATAATAAGGGTTCTTGTCTTTGGCAGCAGCAATAAAAGGCTGGCAATTACTTCAAGTATACATCAAGAATGCTTTTGTAGGCAATCTTTTCGAGAAGGTTGAGGTGGATAATACAGTCTCTAAATTACACATGTCCATCTATGGATTGAACCAGGCCTCTAAAGAATAGTCTACCAAGATTTCAGCGGCTATCCTTGACCAAGGCTCAATCAATCAATCTAAATCTAATTATTCATCTCACCAAATTTCGAATTGGGGCCAAGTTATGTAGCTCTACTGCTCTTTGTGGGCGATATTATAATAATTAGGCTAAGTCCAATAGCAACCAAGCAAATCAGCATCTCAAGAAAACATCCCAAACACAAAACCCTTGGCAACTTGAAGCACTTTCTCGGGCATTGATTTAGCTTAACTCCAAGCAAATAATATATCTGTTCTAAGGAAAATATGAATTATCGATGCTAGAGGATACTATTTTCTTTCATTGCAAACCACTAATTCTGCTAATCAAATGAAGGGAAGTGCCCATGAAGGTGCTACCACCAAATTCTTCATAATATCATAAACTGCTTGGAAGGTTGCAATACGTTATCATTTCTAGGCCAAAAAATTCTTACTTTCAATATCTTGGCTAACCTAAAAGTTCCTCAAATGAACAAGCATACAATTTCTTTAACTACCTTAAAGGAACACCTGGCCAAGGTAAACTGTTCTCCTCTTCATCTGCTCAGCATCCTAAAGCTTATGCAGAGGCTGTTTGGAGATATCATTCAGATACACACAGATTCACTGTGGATTCATGCATTTTTTAGTTAGTGGAATTCACTCAATCACTGGAAATCTAAAGGGGTTGTGTAATGTATTCACTAAAATGGATCGTATAGTATTCATTTAGTTTCTATTAAAAATACATAAAACTTGATGCGGAAAGCCAGTATGGTGGACTTAGACATTGTTGGGTGTGACAGCCTTGCTTAGTTTAAAATTTATACTTATTATTTGAAAATGAAAGTGGGACTTTCTATAAACAAGCATATTAATTTGTTAACGGTAATTAAACGAATGAATGTTATTAAACACACACACACACAAACCATTACCACTGAGTTATCTAAACATTTTTCTCAAATGATTTTCCAACACGACTGCATCTGCACAACTTGCTACTGTACTGTGGTAAGATTGGCCAACATCCTAAATAACTAAAATCCTGGGGTGAATACAACACTTGAAAGATCATTCAACAACAGCAAAGACAAGGAGGAGCCAGTATCCACATCCATAAAAATCAAGCCTACCTCACAATAAATCATTTCTGGCAGAGAACTAGTCATCGTTCATATTAATTCAAATGATAAACTGTCTTACTTAAGTGCATCATCTATAGACCATGATTTTCAGAGACATTACAAGACCAGTAAAAAAAATTGTAAAAAGGATAAAAACATAGGCAGATGGAATAAAGTCCGATGAGAATTAGGGACGGTTACTCAAGCGGAAGGAACAGGAGTGTCCTTGACTGATTCACGCCACGCATACTCCCTTGCACCATCCTTGTCAACAATTTTAATAACAAAGTTGGGTGGCGCAACAACCAGCCTGGATCTGATCTCCATAATGCACTTATCAACGAGATCAATTGCCTCTTCAACTGACATTCCACTATGGTAGTGTCTGTCCATCATTGAGAGCGAAAAATAGGAGCCATAACCAAAAGCCCCCTTTTCAAGCTTGTGAAGGGTTGCAATGTAGTCAATGTAGTACAGTTCAGGACCAGTCTCTTTGTCATAACCAGCAAGAAGGATGTTCACGGAGTAGGGGTTCTAAACAAAAAGACAGATTAAGATTTGAGACACCAAATTAATTGCATAGCCAAGGCATTGTTTGGAGAAGCTTCTCCATAAACACCGAGTAAGAATGCAAAATGAATCAAACTCCCATGAGCTAAATCGGAGGAATCAGATGAGATAGCTTCTACAGAAGTTAAGTGCATAAATTGATTTAGGGCTAAGGAGAAGCTCAGTTAGTTTTATATGCTGATTCGTGAGCACTTAATACAAACAGAACCTACGAACGTTAAAAGAATGGGCACTGGGGTTTGGAAGATACCTTGCGTAGAGCGGTGGCAAGTTCTCCACGTGTGAAATTGGCAGCGGCGGCGGTGGTGAGAGGGATGCCGTTACGGAACTGATACAAGGCGACATTCTTCTGAATGTACTCTGTGAATTGAACCCTAAAACGAAAGCGAGTGAGAGAAAAGAAGAAGATTAAAAAAGAGTGGGAGAGGAAACCCTAATCCTAGATACCTGTCTCCGGGTTCACCGCTAGCGGCGATGAGTTTGTGGGAATCGAGGACCATGATCTTGTCTTCGTTGGACTTGTGAACGAGGATGCTGTGCACCGCCGATGAATCCGCCACCACGATCGCGAACCCATTTCCGACCAATCCGAATACGCACTCCATGTCGGATTCTAATTCTTCTTGTTTTCTTCTTCTTCTTCGTTTTCTTGTTCTTCTTCTGCTTCTTCTCTGTAATGTAGTGAAGTTGAGCAAGGTTTTGATGCCGCACAAGCTTTATATCTCCCCAAATTCCTTTGTCCCTTTGAGCAAGAAACTTTTTAATTTTAATTTCTTAAATAATTTCATTTCGTTACTTGTTATTGTTAAACTTTTGTATAATTAATCTATTTTTTATTATTATTAATAAGTTTCCAAAAAAAGATTATACTTTTATTCATTCAATATTAAATTTATTTAGTATAGAAAATACTCAAAACTTTTATTCTTAAACTTTTAAAAATTAAATGATAAAAATTAATTTTAAAAAATAAAAATTAGAATTACTCAATAAATTAAAAAATGAATATTGATTCAATTGAAATTATTATTATTATGACTTTTTAAATAATTATACTTTGTGATAAATTCTCTTATATATGTTACTTTATATTAATAAAATAATGATTATTTATTTGTGAAAACATAATGTCAACATTTGCGTGTGTATATTACTTTACAGTTACAAAAGAATGGTTGTAACAATAGAAAAAAAGTTACATGCACAAAAAACAATAATCAAAGTACATATATATACTTCAGGATTTTTCATGTTATTTAGATAATTTACTGTTTGATTACATTTTAAATAAATATTTTTTACAAATTGATTACTTTAGAAATAAATAAGATTTACATCATAAATGGAAAAAATTACTCAGCTCTAAAATAATAAAATCATCTATCTATATCTATATGCAAAAGAATTTCCTTTTTAGTGTTCTTTACCAAATTTATCTTTTAAATAATTTTTAAGAATAATATTATCTTTCAAGAAATTATTTTTCTGAATTTAATTAGTTTTTTTAATTTTAACAATTTATAAATTAAATAAATAAAAATTATTTAAAATAATCTATAATCAAATTGTTAAAGATATTTATATCTATTTTTATAATTATAAAAAAGTTTATACACATATAGCGCACATGTGTTTTTATTTTTACTGTATAAATAAATAAAATACATAAATCTAATTATTTTATTAAAAAACATTTAGACCAACAAACTCACTAAATAATATTATTGGTTAAAAACTATACTTTTTTTAATACAAGCCAGTGACCATATTTGACTTTTACTATTTAAAAAAAGGAGTTAAATATGTTTTTAGTCCCTATACTATCAAACGATTTTGGTTTTTGTCCCTTTCAAAGTAAGGTACATTTTAGTCCTCCTCTTTAAAGAAATTTTGATTTTAGTCCTACAAAATTAACACCGTTAAAAATCAGTTGATGTGGCTAACGGTAGATTGGCACAATTTTTTTTCTTGCGTTGAGTCAGTGTTTCTCACCTTTTCTCCCTTTCTCTCCCTCATCTCTTCCTTCCATCTTCCACCCAATCTCCCCACCGTATCACCTCCCACCTTTCTCTGAGGTTATCTCTTTAAAAACCCAACTTTTTTATTAAGCCCATGACCAATTGGTCACCAAGGTACAGCTTTATTATTGTGCTAAGCACTGACTCAACGCAAAAATTGTGTCAGTCTACCGTTAGCCACATCAGCTGGTTTTTAACGGTGTTAATTTTGTATGACTAAAATCAAAGTTTCCTTTAAGCAAGAGGACTAAAATGTACTTACTTTAAAAGAGGGACAAAAATCCCAAAATCGTTTAATAGTACAGGGAGTAAAAATATATTTAACCCTTTAAAAAAAATTAACATTTCTGTTTTCCCAACTTTTAGTTCTCTTTTAACCTTTTGATTTATTTTTATATTAGTTATGATTTGTTAATTTTATTATCGTCTGACTCACCAATGCAGATGGCTCATTGGACTATTGACCCTGACAAATGTGGGCTAAACCATAAATTTGGGCAATTTATAAATGCACCTTCATATTTTTCATCTTCCTTTCCATTAAAATTCCTGTTTTGCTCTTTTAGGTTGTGCGTTCAAAAAATTATCCTATACTTTAAAAGTTAAAAATATTTGTAAAGTAATTTAAAAAAAAAAAACTTATAAATTGTACCATCTAAAAGTAAAAAAAAAGTGACTTCTAAGTTATATATCTACAACTTTTGATTTTTGAATTATTTAATTTGAAAGTTATTTTTTATTTTCAGATTGTGTAATTTGAAAATCATTTTTAATTTTTGACATATATAATTTAAAAAGGTAACTTTTATTTTTTTAAACTGTGTATTCTAAAAAAATTGAAAATAAAATATTACTCAGATTATATAATCAGAAATTATTTTCGACTTCAAAACTGTTTAATCTAAAGGTTTTTTGCTTAAAAAAATAAAAAATAACTTGTGAATTTAAATTGTACAATTGGAAAATAATGTTTTACTTTTTGAGCATCTTGACCTGTTTAAGTTGCAAGTACCAATGATTATTCAATATATTAATCTCTCTTTTTCAACTAACTAACCCAACTATGCGGGTCGGCTTTTCCAGCCAATTACTATTATAATTTTAAAATATGTTGTTATTTTCTTATGACTTATTAAATAGAAAGTGTTTGATGGTACAGGAATTTTTAATATTAGTACCAATTTATTCATTTAAGTTTCTCATGTTCCTAAAAAAAAACTTGATAACTATCAATTTCAGCTTATTTTATAAGATCAAATTCCCTCAGCAAAAATATATTAAAATTTAAACTAAACTATTGTATAGGTGTCAAAAAAGTAAGCTACTTTGGCTCCCTATAATTCATGTTAGCTAAGATGAATAATAATAATAATACTATTTCAAGTTGTCAAACTTTGAGTTTTTATTTTCTATTAAATTTTGCTATTCTTGCGAAGTTTTTTATTTTTTAATTTAAAAAAGGAATTATTTCAGGTATTTATTTAGATAGCAATGACTTTAATTGGAAAGAAAAAATATAGCCGTTATTTTAGTGGTTTAGTTGAACAGATTCTCTTTCAATATAAGAAAATCCAAAAGCATGTGCTCCAATTTTATTACAACGGTCGACACCAATATTAAAAGCAAAAAATAAATAATAATTAGTACTCTCAGGTCCTAAAATAATGGTAAATTAAAGAAAAGGTCTTACTTTCATTCCCACACAATATAAAATTATAAAACTATAAATTAGAAAATTAGAAATAGAAAAAGTAACAGTTGGCTACAGATACCTTCTCCACTCATCATTCATTTTCTTTCCTACCAAGTTAAGAAATAAAAAGTGTCTCATTTATTTTATTTTTAAATCAACATTAAAAAGTCAAAGATTTTTTAGTAATTGTGTTTTATTTATAAAGCAAGGTTTGATAATTATTAGAAGTGAAAGAAATGTTTATGCATAAAACTAAGGAAATAAAACAGATTTGATGGTGTTAATTATTATTAATAAATGATTGGGTGTGGAATGAAAAAAGGTGTCTGATATTAAAAAAAAATTGTAAAATAAAAAAGAATAATAAAAGGAAGAGAAGAGAAAAGGCAGCACACCTGGTTTTCTCTCTCTTGTTCCTGGGGTCTGAAATCTGTTTATTATTCGTTGCTTGGGTTGGCAAAAACAAACCCTAAAACATCAATCTCCTCTCATCTCAATCTGAAATCGTATAATCTTTAAGGTAAATTCTCTCTCTCCCGTTCCTTTCACCTCTAATTTCGCTATTCTTCTCTTCAATGCCTAATTTTGGTTTCTTTCCCCTTTCTCTTATTTCCCTCTCTTTCCTTCTTCGCTTCTTCATTTTTTGGGCCTCTTCGGGTGTTCTGCGCTTTTGCGAATCCGATTTGGCTTCTAATCCGCCATTCCTTTTTTGGGTTCGTCTATAATTTCCTTTTTCTCTTTCAATTGTTCCCCTCTTGATGGACCGCAGAGACTACCACCACCGTCCTGCTCATTTGGTGAGAATTCCCTTTCAATTTTCCACTGCAATTCTCCGCTTCCTTTCTCACCCGCAATTCCCTCTCCAATTCAACATATCTGCCTCTGTAATTTTTATTTCCTGATTTCCGATTTTTAAAGGCCATGCACCGTTCACCAGATCATGCACATGGTCATGACAGAATGCAGGACGAGTGTGATAAATGGGATTTTTTAAAATTCATGGTTTTGGTGCCCCGGTTCATTTCTCACTGATCGTTAATTTTTATGGTGTAATCGAATAGCTGGCGATGAGGCACTGTTACTTTTCAACGCTGAAATATCTTAAATTTATTTATTTTTACACCTGTTTTTAGAGTTTCTTGTTTTTCACTTATGACGTCACGTTTGGGATATTTATGGTTCTTGATGTGATTATATGCAGTCACATGCGTCTCCTCCTGATTACTTTGTCCGCCAGGGGAATACAACTTATCAAGACGATCTATTTTTGAGGAAGAGGACAAGGATGCGTCGGTGGCTTTGTTGCACTTGTCAGGTGGAGGAGTCTTACCCATCGAACGAGAATGAACACCTGAAAAGCCCAAGGAATTATGGAGACAGTGAGTTTATTAGTTTAATCCGTATTGTTTACCATTAAGAAACAACGAAAGTAAACTGCGAAGGATACCCAAAGGCTCATAATTTTCCTCTCGCGAATATCTTTGGTTTATTTCTTTTAGCTTCCATTTTATTTTCTATTGATCTTTTTCATTGCTTTCTAGGGTACCGATTTTCAATAGAACTCATTTAGGCCATAGCAGTGGCTTTTTGCGTATAACCGTTCTCTGCCATGATACGAGCTTCGAATACCCAATTTGAGAGAAAATAAAACATTGTTGTTTGGGGATTTTTTTGGGTAAAAGTGTGACCTTGCCCTCGTTTTCTAATATTTTTTTTTTGCTGTAAAAACGTAATTGATGTTAAACCCTTATACCCTGACCATATTACAAAATGTTATGTATGGTTTGACCTCTGTTTCCTTTACACTTCGTAAGAACATTTTTTTTTTCTTCCTCCTTTTGAACCTCCCGGACAGTCATTCTGCTACTTTTTTAGTCTATTCTGTTATGTTATTTTTCTACTGGTTTCACCATCTTTCCCCATTTACTATGTTCACAGTGCTCCTAAATTGATGTTGTTTGTGTGTGTAAATTGTGGGTTATTATTTATGATAATTTTCTTTGATCTTCAATGGTTGTATTATATTAATGTACCCTGTAGTATAATATTTAAATTAGGTGTCACCCCCCTTTCCGGCAGCTCTTTTAGAGTTAGCTTGTATGTGCTACTATTCGATATATAATGATGACTTCAATTAGATGCTTCGAAGTAGTTCGCCATATTAGATCACTGGCACATTTCCTGGTAATGATTACTCACGTTTCAATTATTATTTGCTCCAGACAACCAAAAAGGCTCAAAGGTGTCAGCTCCTGTCAAGCCTGAAACACAAAAGGCACCACCACCTATTGAAGCTCCAGCCCTATCTTTAGATGAGCTGAAGGAAAAGACTGACAACTTTGGTTCAAAGGCATTAATTGGTGAAGGATCGTATGGAAGGGTGTATTACGCAACCTTAAACAATGGAAAAGCAGTGGCTGTGAAAAAGCTTGATGTTTCATCTGAACCAGAATCAAACAACGAGTTTTTGACCCAGGCATGTCTCTCCTACCAACTAGGCGAAACCAACTGTTATATTTTATACACTTCAAGTATGTTGGATTCTAGATTGTTTTGTCAATTTATCAGTCTTCTCATCCAGTGTTTGCTATTTCAGGTTTCCATGGTCTCAAGATTGAAGAATGATAATTTTGTTGAGTTGCATGGGTACTGCGTTGAAGGAAACCTCCGTGTACTTGCATATGAGTTTGCTACTATGGGCTCTCTTCATGACATATTACACGGTATGTATCTTAATGTCCCATCTTAACTTGTACTTCATATCCAATTAGTTCCGTCAATGATTTTGGTTATCTTTTTATGCTACAGGTAGAAAGGGAGTTCAAGGTGCACAACCAGGGCCAACACTTGATTGGATACAGCGAGTTAGAATCGCAGTTGATGCAGCCAGGGGATTGGAGTATTTACATGAGAAAGTTCAGCCACCAATTATACACAGGGATATCAGATCAAGTAATGTGCTAATATTTGAAGACTACAAGGCTAAGATAGCTGACTTTAACCTTTCCAATCAGGCCCCTGACATGGCTGCCCGTCTTCATTCAACTCGTGTATTGGGAACTTTTGGTTATCATGCTCCAGAGTAAGCTTCAAGAACCTGCTAGCTCTTCATTTTATATCTATATTTGTTTTCGTACTACCTTTGAATTTTCATATGCATGCTATCCTGTACTATGAATAAACCTTTTTATATGTTTACACTTCTAGTGCTGCCTGTGCGATGTCCTTTTACATAAGCTTTCATGATTTATTACTGAGGCTTATGTATGTGCTTGGATTTCAGTTAGGAAATCAATTCGAGTTGCAAAATAACTCGTTGTATCTTTTAAGTCAACTGGAGTTTGCGGTGAATTTTGCTTCTAACTAAATTTAGAAAAAAAAAAGTATGTTGGCACAGTATTAAACGGAAACTGAAAGTTGGTTTGGATGTTCCCACCGATATCCAAACACACCCTATCACAAGGAATTGGACATTGAATAATTTCTCTTGTAGTCGTCTATTAAATTTGTTTATGGTTTCTTTACCTTGCTTCCCTTTCCATTTTGTATGAATTCAATTCAAATGTGTGCAATCTTTCAATTTTACTTGATGATAAATCTGCAAGTGTTGATTGTTAAGTTGTAGTGAGAGGAGGGAATGCGGTTCCATGGTATCACTACTGGTTTCGGACGTGAACCAGTTTTTTTTTTATTGACCCTGTACTCTCCACGATTGACTTAAATTTAGTAGAAGTCAATTCTCTTTATACAGGAAATATAAGCAGTGTATCTAGTTTTTTTGATTCAGTTTACCTTGAACGGTCTTTATTCACATTTATTTTAAAGTTTGTTTGTGCGTATGTTGTTCCTGAACAGTATATATTTCACTGTTGAAATATGAATATCCTGCAATCTAACTCAGCATGTGGTTGAAGGACGTATCTTCTTCATCATTGCTATTAGTTTTTATGGTTTGTGTTGTTTAGGACTCTGGTCCACTTAATGAAGCATGTGAATTCCTCAAGAAACTTTCAAAAACAATTAATACTTTTGGCTGCTTAGCTATTTTTTTTTTATCTTTAATCTATTGTTTGTCATCTCAGTTCTTTTTCTTCTGAAATTTTATGTGGTTTTATCGATTCTTAGCATCTGAGTTGCCAAACTTTACAGATATGCAATGACTGGGCAGTTGACTCAAAAAAGCGATGTCTATAGTTTTGGTGTTGTTCTTCTTGAGCTTCTCACAGGAAGAAAACCTGTTGACCACACCATGCCTCGAGGACAGCAGAGTCTTGTCACATGGGTCAGTGCTCCTGCTTAAATCTATACCTCGTCTCTGCATTTGCATTTGACACTGATGGTCTTGTTGACGTGGTATTTTTTGTAGGCTACTCCACGATTGAGTGAAGATAAAGTGAAACAGTGCGTTGACCCAAAACTGAAGGGAGAATATCCCCCTAAAGGAGTTGCTAAGGTACCTGTTTCTCTTTCACTCTCCCCTTACTTGCACGCGCACGTGTCCTGTGCAGAGATTATATTTTGACTAATGAATAAAGTTCTGGTGCCTGGATCTTCCATTAGATGCTCTCATTAACAGTAATTATTGTTGACAATGCAGCTTGCAGCTGTTGCAGCACTGTGCGTGCAGTATGAAGCGGAGTTTAGGCCGAATATGAGCATTGTTGTTAAAGCACTCCAACCACTTCTGAAGACTCCTGCTCCTGCTCCAGAAAGTTGAAGCAAATGAAATGGTTCACTTTGGTTTCTGCATATTCTGCACAGCTCGATTCAATTATCTCCAGATTTCATCAAATACTGCAGATATATCTATATTTTTTATTTTTGTTTGAGATTGGATGTGTAGGATTTGATTGGCTCGTTTCATGTCATTGTTAAATTCCATGTATTTATGGCGTCGCACTTGTATTGCCGAGTCTACTGACATATATAGAGCCATGATGTCTCATAGGTTTGGGTTGCGTGGTGCATATCTGTGGGTAATGTTGTTTGTCAGTTAACGTTAATGCCCTCATATTCTTTATTTGTTTCTTGCTATCAAACTGAGCTGATACATGTCTTGAAAGACCCATCCCTTCTTGTTCTATCTATCTTTATTTTCTTGTTCTGCGCTATGGTACGATTAGAATTCGTGTTCGTGTACTTATGAATCTTTGGTTGGTGGGTAATAGCATTATGAATCCTTTCTTCTAATATTCCCATGCCTGTAAGTCATTTCACTGGGATTAGGGATATTTATAAAAAACTAAAATTTGTTTATAGGGGGATATTTTTAAATGCCTCATTTGACATTTAGGTTTTGTTTGTTTAAATGGATTTGGGGGAAAGTGATTAAATAAGATTTACAAAAAGTTAAGAAAATTATTTGTTTGATGAATTTAAAGCTGTTATTTTGATCTCAAAACCTCATCTGAAGTGGGTTGTAGTGGGTTGGGTTGGGGTTGGATAAGGTGAGATTGGTTTGTTAAAATTAAATTAGTTTATTATTAATGTATTTTTAATTATTTATTTCATTTATTTTGTAATATTTTTTCAGTAGTTTTGAAGTTTTATATGATATTTTATTAATATTTTTTTCTTCTTTCTAAACATCTTTTTACAATCTTGTTAAGAAAAATTAGTGCAGAAGGGCAATTTTTTATTATCTAATTAAAAAAGGGTGTTTTTTTATATTAAAATTAGTATAATAATTATTTATACAAATTTTAAAAACTAAAAGATAATTTATATTTTTGGAAAAAATATTATTTTTAAATAATCTATATAATATTGGTTTTATAAAAATTTATTTAAAATAATTTTTTAATTATAATGATATTTTTGATATATAATTTCATTACTTTGAAAAGTTAAAAATATAACATAGGTTGAATTTGTTTAAGCTTAAAATTAAGACCATTTTAGAAGAAAAAAAATGTTTATAATAACTTGTTCTTTTATAAGTTCAGAAGTTACATATAATTATAAAAGTATATTTTTCTTCTATTTTTTTATATTTATGAATTTATTTTGATAAACTATTTAAAAATTATTATATATATAAATAAGTTTTTAACTTAATTTTAGTTTTATCCTCTAAAATATAAAGCGTTTCAATTTAAAAATAAATTACTTTTTCTCAAAGAATCATCAATAAAAATATACACAATTTTATAAAATTAAAAGAAATAAAAAATTAGATATTAAAACAATTTGGATTTACATGACTAGAACTATAATATATTTAAATACTTTTAAGAATAAAATAGTTAACGTATGACTTATAAATTGACCATGAATTAGGATTAAGTCTTATAAAATAGATTAATTTAACAAGTCTAACTATATTAAATAAAAGTTAAATATGTAACATTAACATATTTAATTTTATTTCAATAAAATGAATTTTAAAAATTTCTAATCAACTCATTTTTGTATTTCTTTATTTTGATTTTTGTATGGTTTATACTAACCTTTATCAAAGTAAATTCATTGAATGTTAATAAATTATTTTGTGAAAAACAATTAAATATTTTCATTAAAATATTAATATTGATAATACATAATATTTTTATTAAAAAACAATGTTAATTAGATAACAATCACTTCTATTATATTTAATACCATCATTTTTATTTAATATAATTACAAGTGGGGTTTTGCTTTTCGCAAGAATTTTATATTTAAGTTACTTTTTGTAGTATTTATTTAATTCAATAAGTTCTTTAAATTTTATATTAATATGAAAATTCACACTTATATTTACATTTTCTTTGCTCTTTCTTTTAGTTATAGTTTGTCCTATATTCATCAACTTTAATGAAAGTCTTTAGATTATAAAATAAGGAGTGTATACCCAAAAAAAGGATTTTTGGATCTCTTGGTGGAGAAGGAATATTGGATCTTTTTGAAAAAAAAAACAATTCAAGTTCAATACTTTTATCAACTATAACTAAACATATTCAAGTTCAATACTTTTATTCTTTAGAATCTTTCTTGAAAATCTGAAGTATGAATGACATGCTAATTGTTTTTCTTTAATTAATGTCATTGTTATATGTTTTCAATAATTGGATTTTTTGAAACCTTCCACCATGTTTGATAAATATATTTGATCATTCAGTATTTAAATTAAAGTGTTTAAGGTTCGAATTTATGTATTCATTTTGTTTTGTGGTATTTTGATTTTGATCATTTTATAATATTTTTATTTATAATTAAATATAATTTTAGTTTCTAAACAATTAGAAATGAAATGTATTTAACATATAAAAAAATTGATATAATTAAGTTAAAATGATTATATTTATTTATTGGTTTAATCCTTTTCGATATCCCTATTTGTGTAGGAATGTCTCAGATAGGTCCTCGTTTTGTAAAGTGTATCAAAATGGTCCTTAATTTTGAAAATTGAGATCAATTGAGTCCTTCCTAAGTTGGCTGGATGGCGTTAAAAAAATTGATGGGTGGGATGCTGAGGTGTCCTTTAATTACGAAGTGGCATGGCATCAGAAGAGTCTTGTTGACCAGCTTTGACTGATTCATAACGTGACCAGTGAAGACCTGCCACATGTCAACCCCTTTCCCACCCAAAATTAGGGTTTCAGATAGGGGAAAGGAGGAAACCCAAAAACCCTAGTCGTCAGCCACCTTGAAGCCACCATCGTCAACCTTCAAATCACCGCTATCCACCATCGTAGAAACGTGAATCGTATCAGCCACCAGAATCGCGATTCCTTCGTCCTCCGCCACCAAGCGTGATTCGATCTCCTTCCTCGCAAGCTTCGCCGCAACCTCCCCCCAAACCTTAGCGCCACAAAACCGCCGTGAAGACGCTGCCATGATCGCAACCACTAACCTTCATCACCCTCGCACCTGTCAGAGAAAACACGCAGAAACCCAATCACAGAGAAAATCAAAATCGCGCAGCTGTTCGAAAGCCATGGAGCGAATCATCTTCTCCTTCGTTCATCTCCACCTGTAACCACAATCTGCAAACAAACCCAGAAACAGAAGAGAGCCATCTCCATTCGGAAATTCCGGTGCGAGAAGCGGAGAAAGCACTTTCCCATTCTAACGGCGCGTAGGCAGAGGCACAAGGAGAAGCCCTTTCCCATGGTGGCGGTGAAGACTGGTGCCACGATTATGATTGCGGCGACTTCTGCGAAGATGCAAAGACGCAATAGCTTCTGCGAAGATGCAAAGACGACAATGGTGGCCACGTCAGTAACATTTCGTCATCTCAGCATCCCACTCATCAATTTTTTTACCGCCGTCCAACCAACTTAACGGGAAGGACTCAATTGATCTCAATTTTCAAAATTAAGGACCATTTTGATACACTTTACAAAATGAGGACCTATCTGAGACATTCCTACACAAATAGGGATGTCGAAAAGGATTAAACCTTATTTATTTTGAAAATTTGAAAACGTATTAAAAAATTTGAATATGAATGAATTTTAATTTTATGTAAGAATTCAAAAACTAAAAACACACTTAACCATTTTATTTAATTTATTTGGGTTTGAGTTATATTAAACTTATTCTAATTGCAAAGAAAATCCAACTCAATATCTTTTATCCAATAAAATATTTTGTTAAATGAATTTATAGTATTCAATGTAAAATCTTTATATAAGTCAACTTATCATATAAACGAAATACCATGAAAATTCATAATTCAGATATTTATTTAAATTTACACCAGAAAAATCAAATCAAATTAATTAATTAAGTAGGAGTTCAAGGTGAGAATATCTATATTTTTTTTTTGAAATTTTGTAAAGTACTCGGTGTTCGCACTTTTGTTATGACAATTGTACATTATATTAAGGCAATGGTGTGTGTGTGTGTATATATATATATATATATATATATATATATATATATGAATACTATTTCAGTTAACAAATATTACTTATGAATACTACATACGTATAAATACAAATAAAATACGTAAAATTTAGATTTATTTATAAAAACGGGAAATGGGAGTTTTGTTGGGCCGAAAGTTAAACAGTATTTTCGGAAGTGAAATTGACTGCGCCGTAAAAAAAAAAAATCGTATTCTGGAGACGGCTATAAGTTGAAGTGTGCAAAAGCTTGCGCCCTAACTCGTGTGCGAAAGAGAGAGCGCAGTGGAAAATTTGAAGAAGCGATGGGTGATGCTTCAGATTCCCAAGAACAACCCGTTCTTGAATCCGCAGAACTCGAAATGAAGAAGAAGCGATTGCTGGAAGAGCTCGAATCTGCGTTGGCGCCCAAAGACGCTGCTGTCAAAACGGTAACGGCGCTTCCTGCTTCCTTAGCCTTAGGGATCGAAGTCATCGACGAAACGGCGCTGCTGGACTCCGTCGTCAAGAACGGAGGACCAAAGCAGCCCTCTTCGAGAAGAAGAGGAGGAGGACCCAAGAACAACAACAGCAACACCGGTCATGGTCTGAGGAAAATCGAAGAGAGGCCGCCCAAATCGAAGTTCGCGCCCAAGAGTGGGAATAATAAGTATTCGCGAAAGGAGCTGGAGGCTCTCAGATTCGTCAACCTAACACAACAGCGTAAATTCTGGAAAGCGATACACGCTGCGTTTCAAAGCGCTGTTGCCAGCGAGTACGATACTTTAGCTTCCACTCCTCTTCCGCACAACAAACCAATCCTCAGTAAGTCGTTCTTTCTTTCATTTCGGTTTCTTTGTTTCGGAATTCAAGAAACGGAATCTTTATGTTAATGTGCGGCTCTTCGTTTTAGTTGTCTTTTTTAAGGAAAAATTATCTGGTGGTAGCAGGATTACGTGTTCTGTTTGGTTATCGATAAGAATGTTCTGAAATTGGCACCGAATGTATTTGTTGTAATCTAAATATTTGTTGGTTCTTTGTTGTGTCGGTGTTTTGTTTGACCCGGGATCCTCATTGTTGACTGTTTCTTGCTTGTACCTTGAGTTTGCTGTTGAAATTTCCTTTCCTTGCTGTTGTTCACATGACAATTACTAGAGTAATTTTACGTCGAATTTGCTTGTACCGTTCATCACTTTATGGTGTAACTGCATCCATCATTCTATAGTTGCCATTTCCCCCCATTTTTATCCTTTTTCTCTTCTCCGGTTTTTCTGTTGGAGTTTTTAATGGATTCTTGTATAATTTTTATGTTTTAAAAATGACTTTAATCGTAAGATTTCAACGGACACTTCTATAAATTTTATGTTTTGAAAATTTGACTTCAATTGTATAACCTCACGCAGTGGGATAAGTATGGGCTATTGTTGATTATGTCATTGCATTATATTTCAAATTTCTTTTCACTGTGATTTCAATGGAGTCCGAGTTTTTTTTTTTTATTAATGAGATTTCTTTAATTTTTGGTGGCGGGGGGACGTTGGTATAAAAGGCTTTTCACTGCAAAGTATAAGCATTTCTTTCTGGGGAAACTGTGCAAAACTTTACTGCTCCGATTTTTGTGATTCATATTGTGTCAATTTGATGTTTTCAATTTCTGTGATGGACAGGTGTGGCTGCTACTAACGGAAGATGGAGATATATGAATGTCTTTGTCCATTGAAGAATGAGCAGAAGGAACCTGGAACATATCTAATATGCAACATTAGTTGACAGTAGACTATGTTCTGATTAGGCACTGACTTCAGTGCATGGTTTCTTGTGTAAAAATCATTGTATATGAAAAGTCTTGTGCAGTAATCTGACTGTAGATTTGAATAATTACTATGGTCATGCCGTAATGACGATGCTTTGTTTTTTTAGCTCATTTCTGCTTTGTTGTATGCTGAGAAGTATATTGTTAATTTTTCAACACGAACTTCGATTTCTTGCCCACGTCGTGTTCTATATGAGAAGGACATAATTTCTTTACCTGATCATTCTTGCATTTACATATACTAAACTATATATTTATTCCCTTTTTAACCCTTATTAAATTATTAGCAAATTGTCAGTGCTGGTACTGAGTTTTTGTAATTGCTTTCAGGTGCAGTTTATTGTCAAAGTAGGGACAGTGAATTACAACACATGGGAAGTAGTGAAAATATTACGTCACACTCTTCTTCAATTGAGGATGAGGCCTCGATTGTAGAAGAATGTGATGAAGATGATGATAGTGATGATAATTATGCTAGCATCCAAAGGCCTGCCTTTTTGGTTGATGGAGAACCTAATTTTGATTCTGGTCCACCAGAAGATGGATGGGAATATCTTAGGCATGTCAGGTATAGTGATAACTCTCAGCAGTTCAATTTTTTTTCTCTCTGCTTTCTGTTATACTTTCTCAATGTTGTTAGAAGTTAGAGCAGCTCCATATCTTGGGTCTGTTAAACGATGACGCTGTAGTTTACCAATTGAGTGAAAAAAACGTGGTTCTTAAACTGTATATTGTTTTCTTGAGCAGGTGGGAGGCAAATCATATGCCAAAAGTGAAGGTAGCAAAACTTGATAGAGGCAAACTGAACAAGGAACAGAGTGCTTACATGCCCAAGATTCCAGGTATTGCCAAGTGTCCAGATCATCTGTTGCCATTGAAACAGTGGGAGGATGTGTTTCTTGCTGAATTTTCAACACTGAGAACGGTAAGTTCATCATGCCATGAATTGCATTGCTGTCATTTTTTCTCAATTTATTTATTTATTTGGAATTACCAATACTCTCATCATCCAGGAGTCAAGAGTTGTGCAATTCCTGCACCACTTCTTTGACCCATTCGGAGTTCTTAACAGGATGTATTTGGAGTCCTTTAAATTTTTTTATATCACATTGTGCTCATTATTTCCCAACCTTTCTTCCAGAATCTCTCATGCCTTGATGGTTCAAGTGCCACATACTCTGGAAACCTTCGTATTCATCACTCGCAGTTAGTTGGGAATGATTGTGGAGAAATTTCTGGTGTTATGAACAAGGACGTCTTACTTGGTAAGACAAATGATGTACCCGCTAACTTGAGCGCTGAGGATAAGGACAGAACACTATCTCCAGAGAATACTGAATCGAAAACTTCAGTTGATCAAACAAGCAGCAGCTCCCCCAGTTCTCCTTTGCTTTCTGTAATCTTAGCAATGGACTCTGTAACCCGGGTAAAAGCTCTGCTGAAACGGATTCGCTTACTAGAGGCTGCAGACACTGTTAAAAGAGATGATTGCATGTGGCTCTTTGCTCTCTGTGCAACAGTTGATACTCCACTGTACGCAGACACCTGTGCTGCTCTCAGGAGTCTGCTGCGAAGGTGTGCTAGCATCCGTGCCGGAAAGGTTGCCCTGGATGACGAGGTTGTAATGTTGAATATATTGGCTACAATTTCGGGGAGATATTTTGGACAGTCTGAAAACTGAATTACCAGTCTATAACTTTGTTATGACACGTTCTGTTTTTGGAATTGGGATATATAGCCGATGAGACTCATGCTATGGCTATAACTTACAGTGTTTTATAGTAAGCTATTTTTTTAACAATACTTTCTGCGTTAATATTATTGTTTTGGTGCGAATGTGTATATTGCATGTCAAAACCTGTATATAAATGTGTAGCTCAATTAATATATTTTTGGGTTAAGAATTATTTTAGCGTTTAAACTTTAATGCAAAATTGAAATTTGAACAAACATTGAGATGAGAATGAGTAAATTGATGTAATAAACTCAAATGTTAAAAAAATTTATATAATTGAATTAAAAAGATTATATATATTTATTTTTAAGGTTTAAAAATAAAAATATATTAAAGATTTTGACAAAGATTATAATCTTACTGAAACTAAAAATATAGTTAATCATAATTTTTTAGGAGTGAATCATTAATTGAATTAAAGTTGTAAGAGAGACAAGAGACAAATTATAAATACTTTTAATGAAATTTTGCTTTTGAATATAATCTTGTAATTTTAAATGACGTGAGTGGAAATCAGCATATGTAATATAATTAGAAAGTAAGTATTATCAGGGGGCCAATTGTAATTAATTAGTATTAGCATTGTCTACATACATAGTGTATATAAGCAGACATTGGTTTTTACATTTTGGGCTTGGGCCTATGGTTTGGAGGAAAGTATAAATAAAGGTAGAGGAGGGAAGTGGAAGAGCTGTTTTGTTGTGTTAGGAAAAAACAAAGTAGCTATATGTTTTCTGTCAGCACTTGTACTCTTCCCTCCCACTTCCCTCCACCCTACCCATGCCGTCGCCTCTGCCGACTCGCCGTCGTCTGTTCCTCCTTCCGCCGCCGAAGCCGCAGCCGCAGACGCCACAACAAGGTCTTCCTCCCTGCCACCACCTCCACCTCTTCCTCATCCGAACACAAGTTCGAAGCTGTCATCGACCTCACTCCCCTGACCGCTTTCCAATCTAGCATTCGCCGATTCATACTTTCCGGAAGAGACGCTTACGTCGATTTGCAAACCCTCCTTACTCTCGACCACAACCGCAGACTCGTCGTTTCCTGCCGCCGTTCCACCTTGCATTTCCTCGGAACTTCGGCGGCTTTGACCTTGCTCACGTTTTCCGTTTTCAGCGTTTTGGCCCGATTGATTTCTAGGTTTTCGTCGTGGCGTCATAACGCGTCTAACAATAGGCCTCTTTTGGTGCGGAGGGACCGGAGTCTCGGCGGAAAAGAGGTGGTTGTAGCGTGGGGCCAGAGGAGCAATTCGAATCCGTTATCACCCGCGGTTCGGGACTCTGTGAAGCGCTCCACGAAGAATAAGGTTCGGTTTGAAAGAAAATTGCCCGAATGGTGGCCTACCGTTGTCAATGCCAACGGCTATGTTTTTGATGCGGGTGAACAGGAGGAATACAAGAGAGAGGCTTACAGAGTGGTTCGAGGTTTGTTTTCTCTTTTCCTCTTTTTATTCCTTTATCTTTTTAATTTTCTTGCGAAAGAAGCATAGAAAGATTAAATGAAACAAGGTAAAGTTGTTTGTTTGAGGCTGAGAATTTGAGATGTCATCTCTCTTTTTTAGTCAGTGAATTTATTTATAGTAACAGAATAAAATCCTATTTCAACTTCTTATTATCAGAGAAGTTGATGACGTAGTGACTCCCTTTAACGGGGTCCGTGACTATTCCATAAGCTTTTATCTTCAATTCCTGTTAATCGAAATGCATTGTTTAGCGGTAATTTAATTTGTTAAAAACAATTATAATGTGGTTCGTTCGTCCTACTTCTTAGTGTTCCAATCTCGGGATAAATAATGATTCTGTTCATGTGCTTTTTTGTAGGTATAGATACACATTTAATAATTTCTCTAGTGTTTTGCCATCCTTTATAACAAGTTGCAACTCACCCACTTGATTTCCAGCAATTACAAACAGTAGATTGGGCGGGAATGACATCATGGAGAGTGATATAGTTCAAGTGAGTTCTTTTCCACCTTTTTTTTTTCTCTCCTGGGGATTTACTAATTATCAAATGTATATAATGAGTTGTGTTGTGTTGTGATTGTTGTCATTATTTTACTGCAGTAGCATGCCTTTTTGCCTTAGAACATGGTTCTTCTAAAATTTTCTGAAATGTAAGTGATACTGTGTATGTTAAAAACAATCACCGCTGATGGTTTCTGATTTTTTTTTATTAATGAGTGCTTATAATAAAATAATCTATAATAAAAGGGAATCAGTTTGTCTCTCTTCTGATGACACTTAAAATGTTTGTTGCCCATACACATGAACAGTTACGTCAACTGTGCAGAACTTCTGGTGTGCAAGTGTCTGTTGAACCAACAAATGTCCGGGACAACTTGTATCGAGCATCTGTTAACTTTGTTTTAAATGTGTGCAGCAGGTGTGACATTATTAACCCTGGATTCTTGTCTATCTCTTTGTTCACTGCCAAACGGCACCTGTTAATCATGCTGTCTCCTCCTGTTTTCTGAAATTTGCTGGCGGTCACTCTGTTTCTATTCAGGGCACCAACTTACTCTACATCAATTGATATTAATGGTGAGGATGCTTCTCAATTCCTTGCTGGATTTGCTGAAAATATTGGCCTTCAAAATGTTCGTGCTGCAACAATTGTGTCTGCCGCTGTTGCTGCTCGCACGCGCTCCTCTCTTCTACAGGCTTGGGTAATTTTCTTACTCTAAATCTAACGATATGGTAATATTGCGTTTAAGCATTTGGGGCTCTGAAAAATGACATTTTTTTAAACAAACATTAGTGAAGGCAGTTATATTTTCAGTTAAATAGTTGTTTATATTAATTTGTGTTTATAGAAATCTTTCTTTTGAATATGGTAGAACTCCATGCCATTAGATATGGCCATTATTGTGGCTTTTAAGTTTCCTTTGGTTGTCACTGGCTTGCATGCATGTAGAATCTATAATTGGATTGCAGGTCTTAAAAATGAGTGACGAACTTTGAAGTATTGTAACTTAATGCCTGAAATTCTGGCCTCAGTCAGATATTACTTTTTCATAAAGTTCATATTTGGCCTCTGGTTCTCTAAAAAAAAAAAATTCCCTCTGGAATGCACTTCTAAATTCATGTTTTGTTATTCTTTTCAATTACAGGCTCTGGAAATGCAAGGAAAACAGGTTGAGGCTATGGTGGAACTGTCAAAGATATGCCTTCTTCTACGAATATTTCCTCCTGAGGAGTCGTCAGTATGTATCTTCAATAATAATTTGCAATTTATTCCATTAGATTTCCGCACATCCTTGGATGAACAATTTATATGCAAGAGCTTCTCCTGTAGTAGTTATTAAGTTGATTCTTAATGTTAAGGACCATCTTAGCTGCTACACCATTGAAGGAGGATCGGGTGGTGTGAGAACCAGTTCTTAATCATTGATAAGTAATTCAGAGGTAACTCGTGAGTAACCCATTTTAAAGATATAAAAAAGTTGTCGGATAATTTGTGTGATAAAAAATGAGTGAAAAGTCGCTAAACCTAAAACAGGAGACAAGTGGCATTTGTATGTAGTATTCTGTATAGATATTTGATACTTTCATCGTGTTTATTTTTATTTCACTAAACTTAATTTACCTGTTAATTCTTAATATTTGCATTAATGAAGAATGAATAATTTGTAGGGAGAATTTAAGTAAGGACACAAGTACCAAATAACAAAACATTGAATTCAGTTATCATTTTTTTATTCTTCATTAGAAATAGTTTTTATTGGAAAAAAAGGGAAGTACGGGGAGGGAAAGGATAAGAAATCCACCAACTACATACACTGGGTGAAAAGAAATTACGGAGTGGAACTGATATTCTCAGCATCTATAACTGTGTGAAATGACAACTCCGTTAAAACAACCGATAGCAGTACACCAAAGATGGGTAAACAGAATCCTCTGACAAGTCACGTCCTCTAGTGGAATGCTGATTAGGATGAGGCGTTAGGTAGATAGAAAGATTTATCTTCTAACCTTGTCTGCTGCAGCATATGATTTATGTATTGCCACTTTCTACTGGCACTTACCGTGGTATTTGTATGCAGCCTGAAATGGAGATGGTTAGTCGGGGCCTCGAAAAGCACTTGAAACTGGAACAAAGAAAACACCTTATGTTTCTCTTTGGTAAAGTTTGTGGCGAAGACAGTCATAGGATTGCTAGAGAAGCTCTTGGTTTGGTGCGAACCTGTTATCCTGTTTTACGGATCCTGCACTGATAATTACTTGCATAGAATTTATTTTTAATATTATTGCGTCTGAAAGAATGTTCCCCTCGTTGAGTAATATGAAGGCTTTCAAATCTCTAATATATTTTGTTCTTGACACGCTTGGGGGTTTTTGTTTTTTATTCTTATTCGAAGTTAGTGCTTTCGAACCTACTTCTATATTTTCCCTACTCATATATCCCCTTTCTCCTTTTTTTGTGTAGATGCATTCCCAAAATGGTAGCTCTGACCAACTTGAAGACACCACGCTCCCTGAAAATTAATCTCCGCCTTCAGCCTTGATTGGGAAAAACAACTGACTGAAGATGCATTCCTTTAAAACATATACAAGATTAATTGTTTTTTATTACATCTGTTTATTCAATAATATTTAAATGGTTTCTTTCAGTAACGCATATTATTGTAAGACAATTCTTTTATGGTCTCCAATGCTAGCATTTTAATGGTTTTATTGTATTTTTATCATTATTGATTTAAAGAGCAAATATGTCATCTGACTTTAACATAAAACTTATCACTTCCTCACTGTTACAGCTACCTAGCTTCATTTGATAAACAGACAACCATGACAGCGGGCACCAGGGTGATCCTTGTTTAAGAATAAAGTACACACAAGGTTTAATTAAAATAAGTAATTACAAATAGTTGCTAACACGAAAATATTTTACAGGAGTGGGTGCTTTGCACAGGGCTGTGACGCCATGAGGTTTGATGAATTCAAGTGAAGATTTAGTTGATTGACGAGTGTTCCAGACCTTTGGGTGACACAAGGGTGGCGATTTTTATGGAGAATCTTGCTGAGGGGACATGATGACAGAAATTTGATGGAGTGGATTTTGCCTTGCAAGATGGTTTACATGCACTGTGTCTGTCAGTTTGCATGCAGAGAGACGCATGCTATATTACGCCAGGTTAAACAATTCTCTTTATACTTTTGCTTGTGCTTCTGCGTGTGTGGTAGATTATTTGTAAGGATTATCTTAATAATTATTAATATTAATAGGAAATAAGTTTTTTATTCACTTAACTGCATTTTATTATTTTAAATATTACAATTATTGATTTTTTATTATTTCGAGTCTAATACAATAATTAATATTTTCATTTCTTGCTTTATTTACAATCATCTTTCCTAGTGGACCCTGGTTAATATTTTTTTAATTTAATTAATGAAACAAATGACACTTAGATATGATATGGTAATGGATAAATGCAGTAATCAGCCAAATAAACTCACAAGATTTTAAGCAAAATGGCTTAAAATGGTGTTTTGTGTGATAGTCATGAAATTTTTTTGTTTGAAGCTAGTTCGAGATCCTTGCGGAGGCACGGGCCTTTTTAGTTTTTATTTTATTTTTTATATTTAATTAGAAAGTTTATTTTCATTTTTTTATATTATAAAAAAGTCACTCAATTAAGTACTTTTTCATTTTAAAACAATAGAAAATTGAAAATAACATACAGATTACAGTCATATATTGAAAATAATAGATAGTTACCAACATTGATATATATTATGTATGTTGTAATTCTTTATATAAGAGAATTAAGCTTTTTTCTAACTCCTTTAATTGAAATAAATATATAATTTTTTTTAAATGATTTCAAAATAAGAAGATACTTTCATTATTGATATAGTTTTGTTATTATGAAGTAAATGTATTTCCTTTTTATTTTCTTATTAATCTAAATCTGCAATTAAGTATAAATGTATTCGGACAGGAAAACTTCAGTTATGAAAATTCACATCTTTTAACTATGATTCACAAAAACCTCGGGGCTTAATTTATGTATTTTGTGTACATCCTTATTCCACAAAAATAAAATTAGGATTTTGTTTTACATTATAAACTTGAATTTTCAAAAATGTAACCATAAGAGAAAAGTTAAAAGTGAATTAGTTTCATTATACACCAACAAAATAAGTAAATTAAATAAAGAAAAAAATTATTGAATATGATATATAATTTCATAGTATGATTGTCATCAAATCCATTATATCTTTTACACTTTAAATCACCAATTAAGGGAAATTAATAATTAATTAATTAGTAATAACAATTATCTGACAGAACAAACATATATTTGGTAACAAATCATGGACTCCGAGGGTTGAAGGAATATACCATATGTTACACCAAGTAAACATTGAATGATCTCTCCATTTTTTTTTCTACAGTTTATATTCAGGTGAGCCCAATTAATACAGATAGGGTAAAGCACATTTACTGTGGTTTGCATACAATTGGAATCTCAAGTGCTTGGCCTACTAAACTGTCCTTTCAAGAATTCAATTTCAATAATTTTATGAACCAGTATAGTTAACAATTTTTTATGATTATTTTTTTATTCTGTGTTTTGACTGATGACTATTATTAATATGTAAACATTTTACAAGCAATAAATATACCTACTCGTACGAATTAAAGACCTATGGGTATTCTTTATTTTTTAAATATGATTTTTATTTATTTATTAGGTTAAACAAAAGAAGGAGAATAATTGTTTTATTTTCTTTTGCTTTGTTTATTTTTATTTTATTTTATGATATATCATAAAAATCATTTGTAATTTATAGATGAGGTTTAATTTTACTCTGTATAAGTTTCAACCAAATATATTATTTTTTTCAACATTTTATTGTAGCTTTTGATTATAATATTTAGATATTAAACTTTTGACTTTGTTCTTTATAACATTTATATATCTTTATTTTATTTTATAAGCTATTATGTCATGTTGGCAAAAACATGAATTAATTTGATATTAATGACAGAGAATAACCTTTGACCTTTGAATCAATATGGGTCCATCTTGATCTGCAGTCACAATTTGTTTATTGCTATTGCTTATTTTTTTATGCATTTGTTTCAATTATATTGCAAAGACACGAAACAAAAACATTCATCAATTATTTTCAAATCACATCAAATGCTGCTAAATTTTGTATGCACATATTTTTTTTCAAATTTAAAAATACGAACAAATTTTTATTTTTAAAAAAGCAGTGTAAAGAGCACGAAGATACAAAATAACAAATCTTATCAAATAGCTTATTTTGTCTTTTTAAGACAATTTTAAATAGATGAGAGAATATTTGAATAAACACTCGGAATCTTTGTTGAATATTATAAATTATTATAAAAATATAAGTCACAAAATTATTAAAACATATACTTAAACACATGCACACACAAAATGAATAATGGTGAAGCAATGTATACTGTTTTGAGCATGCGTTTAATAATTTTTAGATGATATATAATATGAAAAGGTGGTGGAGGAATTCCTTTTTATTGAACATGACCTTTTGTCTCTAAAGTTTTAATATCAAAAGACTTTTAGTGAGGACAACATTCAAAGCTAATAAAGATTCAAACAAAAAACTCAACAAGTCAAATCCCAAAAGACAAAAACATGTATAACTGATAAAGTATTTTACTTGATTCTGGCTACGTTCAACTCAAAAACTAGAAAGAAAGAAAAAATATTAATAAAAAATAAAAGTATTTGAAATGAGAAATCCCATCGAGGGCCATAAAGTTGATACTAAAAAAGGATAACAGTTATAAAAATATTCCATATATAAAGAATTAATTGTGTATTATATAAATCCGAAATACATTTACGTTTGTTTGATTAATTTAGTAAAAGAGCATGTTTGTTATAATAACCATAACTACTATGGTTAACATAATTATGTGTTTTAATTGCTTAGAAAAGCAAAAGGTTCAGTAGAATTTCAAAAGAAATGAATAAACACAGTAATAATTCGTGACATCTGTGTATATGTTGTAATTTTATTTTATAATAATATACCATCGATAATGGATAATGTGAATATTTTCTTACAAAATAATATATATATATATATATATATATATATATATATATATTTAAGTTTTGTATTTGTGGACAAAATCTTACTAATAACCAAACTGTACTAAAGTTCTCTAGCTGAAATAAGTTTTTAAAAAGTAAATCTGCCAACAGATAAACTTATAAATATTATTTTTCACAATTTAACTGAAATCATTAATTTTGTAAAGAAATAAAATTAAAAGGTGGGGTTTTCCAATATGCAGTATATTCACTGATATTGATATTTTCTTACAGCAGAATTAATGTTTTTTTTTATGTTTAATAACCGGGTTTACCATAATAAAGCTCCATAATCTCTGACGTGATTGTAAATAGTAATTGTGTGGGTTAAGAAGGAATAAAAAAAAGTATGGGCATATAGAAGAATATTGTGGTAGGTTTTTGTGCATCAACCAAATGGTTTCCATAAATGAATTATTATTATTATTTTATATATATAAGAGGAAAGCTTATTGTGTAAATTTTGGTGGAGGGAGTGAGAGAGAAGAATCCTGAAAGTTGAAGCGAAAGAAACGTGTAACCTGAATGAATAGTTTGGTATGTAAGTTAAATAATAATAATAATAATAATAATAATAATAATAATAATAATAATAATAATAATAATAATAATATAGGAATGGAGAAGGGGTAATTCCACCCAACCAAAAAAATGAACCGAACCGATGCAGCAACACTGACACACCAAACTACAAACCCCCCTTTGACTCCACTTTGTTTCCTCACACATACCTCATTGGCCCCTCACTTTGAAACGCGTCGTTTGCAGCTTTACACCCAAAATCATTTTTTTTTATTTATTTCTTGTTGTGTGAGTTCAAAGCAAACAAATTAGGCCATAAAACGCTCTCTCTTTTATTCCAAATCGCAAATCTCGAAAACAAAAACAAAAACAGAAAGCAGTCCTCTCTCTCTCTCTTTCTTTCTCTCTTTCTAAATCTCTCTCTTTGCAAATTTAAAATCCAATTTCCATTTCCATTCACAGAAAGAAGGAAAGAAGGAAAGAAGGAAGGAAACACAGTGAAATCGGAATCGTTTTTTCTGTCTGAAATTCGCAGGCGCGCTCGTTTCTCTGTTGAACAGCTTCGAATCGCTTGCCGGCAGCTGCAGATCAATTCGAGTTTCACCTGAATGCTCCTTCTGGACTCGATTTAGGTTTGTCTTTGCTTTCTCAAATCTGAATTCCACGCTTATCACGCATTAATATTGTGTCGGTGACGACTTAATTTCTTTGTCGTGTTTCATTCAGTGCAAGATCTCAGTTCTGCGTAATAATTTTTCGCTTGATTTCGTAGGTCTTGATTTGTTATCGTAGGGATCTCTGTTTTCTTTTGGATTTCGCATTTAATTTCGTTTTAGTTTACGTTGTCTTAGGCTGTTTTGGAAGAGCAAGATCTGTTGTGTTGTTTGGGAGAGTGTGTGGATGAGCTTATGATGAATAGTTTTTGTTGATTCCGTTGCAGATCGAGTTCTTCATACCCTGGTAGTGTGGGAAATTTATATGAAGAACGGGATGATAGAATGCAGTGTTTGCCATTCCAAATTGGTTTCCCCTTCCGCCAAAACTATCTCAAGGGCTTATGATCGCCACAAAAATAGGATAACATCCAAGCAACGTGTACTCAATGTCTTTTTGGTTGTTGGTGATTGTGTTCTTGTAGGCTTCCAGGTGATTTACCTTCTCTTATTGAATATTCCTCTCAAATGTTAAATTAATGAAATGGAAATATAATTGAATAGCTATGAAGCTCATACTTCTTAAGACACTAAACATGACACAGACATTATGAGTTATGACATGGCTAGTGTGAAAAATACATCACATCCCGCACATTTGTGATGTTTTGGATCCTCTTTGGAGTCGGAAACTGGTGTTTCTGGCCATGTGCTGTGAGTGAATATACTCTGCTTTTCTGTGTGGATTGGCAATATCTCTGGCATTCACATGTTTAGTGATTTGGAGTACTAATTGGATTTGATATCTAGAATTATATATCCTTTGTTTGCTTTGGATGGGAAAAACAAATTCTCTTGCATTCACGTGTTTAATGATCTGAAAGCTAATTTGGTTGGATATTCTGGAACTATATACTTTTTGTGCATTTGACATGGATGGTTTAACTTATTCAAAGAACTATCTTGCATGCCAATCTATATAAGTGTCATTTCTTGCGTTATGTCTAGTTGGCAAAGGAAATAAGGAATTTAAGCAGCAGGATTCCAAGGCTTTAGGAGAGAGGCTGAAAGAAGTTGGCTCAAACTTTGGCATTGTGAATAGTAACTTAGGGATGCTATGATGGCTGTGATGAAGCATATTTGGCATTGTGAATAGTAACTTATGGATGCTATGATGGCTGTGATGAAGCATATTACAAACCCTAAAAAAATTGCTTCGTATGCATAGTTCATTTCATTGACTTGCAGATCTATTTTTCGATATTTGCTAATCTAATGGTCTGATGTACAATGAAGAGTTCCCTGCTGTTAATTTGATAACTCTTGTGAGTTTTATGCTTGTTGTTTAGCGACTGACAAATGTTATTTCTTTTTAATTGGCAGCCTATCCTTGTCTATATGTCCAAGGTGGATGGGAAGTTCAATTTTAGCCCTATTAGTGTTAATTTTTTGACCGAGATTACAAAGGTTTTCTTTGCTATTGTTATGCTTATTCTCCAGGTTAAGATCATTTTCCCTTTGTCTATACTCATATTTTCTGTCTTTTCAATTACTTATAATTAAAGCATGTGTCAAGTGAGAAGTAAATTATCGAAGTGACACTAGCACATACATTGAGGTAAATCATTAGTAAATTGAGGTTTCACTAAGCGTTACTGTTTTTTTCTATTGTGGCAGGACATACCGTAATTTTCTTTAGTATTAGATCATAGAATATTAGAATTTATAAACTCAAAACAAGAGTGGAAATAATAACTTCTTGGTTTTCAATGATAGTATTCCTAGTTACTTTGGTGTATGCACCATTCAACAACAAAAGATAATCCCTTTGAGGGCTGTAGATCCCCAAAGTGAGTTTTGCCTCTCCCAACAAACTTTTTTCGTACATAGTTATGAATTGAACCTGGTCAACATAATCAAGCGATCTGGTTATCTGCCAATTATGTCCTACTTTGTAAAGGTATAAATGATTTTCAGGCAATGAAGTGGGGACCAAGGTGCCAACTGGTAATTTTTGGGATCAGGATCAAGGCTTGATGATATGGCATATATTTGAACAAAATCAACTCAGTTTTTGGAAAAATATTTTCAGTGTCTTTTGTGGAAGAAAACCAGTATGGGCAGGTTGATAAGTGAAAGGAAACATATTAGTTGTAAAAGAAAATAGGCCAGTGCTTCTGAGTCTTCTTGAAACTCATAATTGTTTTACATTCATGTAAAGTGGTAAATGGTTTGTTCATTGTGCAGGCTAGGCATCAAAAAGTTGGGGAGAAACCTCTTCTCTCAATTTCTACATTCATGCAGGTACAATGATTTAGAATTTAAATTTTGTATCAATTAACAGATTTTTGAGACCCATATACTTTTTTATATAGATAATTTCTTAAGCTTTTTGTCAATTGCTAGCTGTAGGGTTCTCTGCTTCCTGGGATTGAACTGGATTACTCAGGTCACATAGTATAAGCATATTTTGTATAAGATCAACAAATACTCACCAACTACTTTACTACCTTAGAGAGTGCATTTGTAGCGCTGTGTTTATTCTTGGGTCTCAATACAGTAAATATGGAATGTGTGATAGCATCTTGTTTTTAAGTTTCTTAGTAATTATTCTTTATATATCACCAAATTTAAACATCTTCCAAATTCAAAATGTAGTTTTTTCCAATAGATTTTGATATTTATTTTGTATCTGGTATTCTGTCACTTGTAGGCAGCTCGTAGCAATGCCCTTCTGGCAGTTCCTGCACTTCTGTATGCTATAAACAACTATCTGAAGTTTATCATGCAGGTATGTAGAATTAGTCCATAAACTATGCATATGCAAGGATTGAAGCTAAAATGTTTGTCACTAGAGATCTTTCTTTTGCTGCTGAAATGTTTTAGTTCAAGAATCAGTAACTTTATTTCTAATTCATGGGCTTTTACCCGAAGGGGATGTTGGTAGTACATATTGTTAATTTGCTTCTCCAAATGAGAAAGACAGATACCGGAAGTTATTATAAAAGCACGATGGATTGCTCATTGCTTGTTTTGATACCGGGATTACTGATTTTTCAGAATATTGATTTGTTAGTTATCACTTATATATGTTTGATATTCAGTGAGATTAGAATCATATTCGTTATTTTAAAAGTAAGCCATTAATTTAAACTGAATCATGTAATGAAAATTCATGACTTGTTATTGTTCAGTCACATACTAAGGAATTATCCGACCTAAGGTAACTTACAAATTGATTTCACATTTCATGCAGCTTTATTTTAACCCTGCTACTGTGAAGATGTTAAGTAATTTAAAGGTAATTTCTATTTCACTATTCTGAATGATTGGATTTCAGTATTATTTACAGCTAAGCAATAAGTTGCCTATGCATTGCATGTGGTATAGCCCTTGTGATGGCTGCTTGAAACTACTTAAGTAAATGATTACTTATGCTCAGCTGTTTGAGCCTTGACTGATTTCTTTTTCCTTTGGTTATTTTTCTGACAATTATTCCTTGAAACAATTGGACATATTATTCTCTTACTACTTTGGTTAATTTGAATTAGTTTGTAAAGTAGTCTCTTGACTTTGCATGTTTCAGGTTTTAGTAATAGCACTTTTGCTAAAGGTGATTATGAAGCGTCAGTTTTCCGTCATTCAGGTTAGTGTGTTAGACTCTCTTGTCATTGTTTGGTCTTTACTGTTGAACCTTGGCGAGTTGTGATCCTTATATAAGTGTCCCAATTTCTTATTCTCCTTACATTTTTGCTGAAAGATTGATTTATTGGTTTTACTACAGTGGGAAGCTCTTGCTCTCTTGCTCATTGGTATAAGCGTTAATCAGCTAAGATCTTTACCTGAAGGAACTACAGCTTTGGGTCTTCCTGTCACAATGGGTGCATATCTCTATACATTGATCTTTGTAAGTGATTTGTTATTTATTTGTTTGATATATTATTACTGTGCTTTTGTTTATAAAAACAAAATTGGTTATATGCTATAATTCGTTGAATTTCTTAACCTGGGAATTATTTTGCAGGTCACTGTTCCATCATTGGCCTCTGTTTATAATGAGTACGCATTGAAGAGCCAATATGATACAAGCATTTATCTGCAGGTGAAGCGCTAGGAATTGCAATTTTTTCCATTATTGGACTGCGTCTTAATTAAGTCCTAAAAATAAGTTCAAAATTGTGCTTCGGCAAGGAATGGGAAATATGATTTCCTCCTAAAGCTGTACTGCCTACAGTGTTACTTAGCTTTAGTTCAGCCTTTTCGTGTTTTGACTGGCCACTGAGGCCTGAGGCTTTGCTTATAAGGTTGGGGATTGGATGGGGTTTTAAGTAGATCTCTTTGAAAATTGACATAAAATGTTAGCGGAAATTTAAGAGAAAGAAATTAACAATGATGCTCAGTGACTAACTCCAAAAATCATTTTGACATCCTGGAAGGACAATGGAATAAATGTGTAGTTTCAAGAACAGCAGTTTAATGGTGCAGTCTGCTAGGATTCTCTAACTATATCTTTTTATCACTCATTAATTCTCTGTTTCTTGATTTACAGAATCTATTCTTATATGGATATGGAGCTATATTCAATTTTCTTGGGATACTCGGGACTGCTATTTTCAAAGGTGATAATTAAATCTCTAGTTTTTGGGTACTCGTGTGCACTTTAAATATGACACTAAGCTGTTAAGAGAAAAAGAAAGACGAGACTCAAAGTAGACCTCATGCGTTTCATTTTGTGAAATAAAGCAAAAGATTTAATTAATTTTCCCTAAAATCTGAAGTATTAATTTCAAGGTTAATCTCTTGGGTTTCATTCCATGCATTAAAACTAGATGACAGGTACATTTCGTTCCACAAATTAAAAAGAACCGGACGATCCAGTGAATTAAATTACTACTATTGTCTACTGTGGAGAAGCTGTTGTACCCAAGTCCTTGTCTGCTAAATGTTTTTACAGTTTCACAAGTCAGCATAGAATTATTTCTGTACTACGATACATTAACAAGTTACCAGACAGCAACATTATGGTTACACCAAGACACCCTTTGGCGTTTCAGACTGCAACAAAGAAAATAACATCAGGAATTTGATGCTGCTAATATCAACGAATTCATCTTATGATGCACTAAGCTTAGAAGTACTTGGTTTAATTAATCTCATAATCATCTTTCTAATTCAAAACGGATCATTACAAAAGAGCATGTGAGGGAGTTGGCAAGTGATGAGCAGTTATGTGCTTCGGGATATTTGTTTGTTTTTGCCATAAATCATAGTGTTTTTCATGATGAATGTGGCAGCAAATAGTCATTTTTATATGCCACATTGCGCTTCCTTGTAAGCTGATTCCATTATCTAGTACAATCGGTGATGGTTTAATTCTGTTTGTTTATTCAATCTCTATTGATAGAAGAACCTGTTTATGCCTTTTATGCTTATAGTTTTACTTTTTCTGAGGCTCAAACTAACCTATTTAAAAATTTCCAGGGCCTAGTAGCTTTGATATACTACAAGGTCATTCAAAAGCCACGATGCTATTGATCGCAAACAACGCTGCTCAAGGGATTTTATCCTCTTTCTTCTTCAAATATGCAGGTCAGTATTCAAATATACATTTTTGTTCTTTATGCTGCATTTATTAGAATCTAAAACAAAATGCTGGTATAATATAATTTATCTTAAATTATGTTTTTTTGCAGACTGACATGCTATTTATCCGTTCTCTCTAACAAATTTAATGTGTTGTAGATACAATTTTGAAGAAGTACTCATCAACGGTAGCCACAATCTTTACTGGTATAGCATCTGCTGTACTATTTGGACATACTTTAACAATGAACTTCGTTATCGGCATTTCTATTGTATTCATCTCAATGCACCAGGTATGTTGAATTTGGACGATTCGATTTTGTATCTGACAATTTAAAAATGTTCCTTTTGTATCACACTGTTTACGCTTTCTTTTCAGTTCTTTTCACCAATTGCAAAAGCTAAAGATGAACAGAATGGTATGCTGGAACTGCATGATGTTCATGACAGACAAAGGTACTGCTATTTCTTCACCGATCTCAAGATTTTCCTTTTTTTAGCTTAGTCACTGATGTTTATTTTGGGTTCAGAGAATTCTACAATTCAAATGCTTTCATTTTTTTCCTGGTCATTGTGTATTTAATTGGTTGACCCAATACCTTTTGTTCATTCCAGATCAAAGGATTCCTTTATAAATATGGCAGCTGGAGCAAATGAGGAGGTGTGGATCTGTTATCTCATTGTTTTATAACTGAGTTGTTTTATGCTTTCTATTGTGATTGACCAGGGTTTTGTTGTTAATATGTATATTTATAGGCTTCTCATCGCGTGGGACATGATGAGAGACAGCCACTTCTTCCCTCCTAGATTGATCTACTGTATGTTCTCTGTCCTTTTCTAGCCCAAGCTATACCTGTGTTAGTACTAATAAATATCTTAATTTTTTCGTCAATTCAACTATCCCATTTTCTACAGGTTTATGACCATTTTTCTTAAGCTATGAACAACCCAATCATTTTCGGTATATATTATTGCAGGAGTTTTCATAAAAAACAATTGGTTATATTGCTGGTATCATTTGACCACGTCACACATTTTAAAGTCAAAATAAAGTAAAAGAAAATTATTTCTGCCTTTCTGGGATAGCTTTCCTCTGATGGGATTCTCTCTACTTGGTTCATGAAGAAAGGCATGGAATCTTGACTTCAGGAACTGGTCAACAAGCCATGACTTTCAGCTGCTGAAGATTTTGATAGAGCATAGAGAATGGCTACGCAAGAGCTTTAGGCATATCAATGTGGATTCACGTGTACTACATTTTTTTTTCTTGGACATTATATTTCTCTTTCTCAATTTGCTTTGATGGTATATTTACCTTATCCTGGCCTAGAAGAATTATTGTGTTATTATTTACATTTATTACATGATTTTGGCATTTCATCTTTATGAAATTACAGTTAAATAAAGTGAGTTCCTTTGTAGAAAGTGGTGTTGGGGTGCATATAAAAAGCAATGGGAAATATCATGTTTACAGACGGTGTTTTGTCTCGGCTGTTTCATATACTCTCGGTCTTAACCAAATTTTATATAATTTTCGCCTAGATATTATGCATATAATGTGATAAAACGGAATAATTCCTGCACAGATAAATTTGAAACGTCTTCTGTTTAAATATAGCGACAAAATATATTTAATGAAATATTTAGTGGGTACCATTATAGAATGCAGAAGAATGATTGTAGAAGTATTTTAGTAGCAGTCACAAGTGAGTCTTAGGGTAAGTTAATAAGAAACGTGTAACGTAAGATTATTCAAATAGAAATTGAATGAACTTCACAGTTTCATTTCATTCACAGCCATATTTCCCATGTCCTTTGGAGTGTGGTTTTTTATAGCTATTTCGTAAAACCATTCACCGTGTTTCTCTTTTAGTATTAGGCTGAGGATTTGACAGGTACGAATCGTGGCGTGTATGAAATTGTTAATTGAATGTAATATTACAATCAAAAGCCTTAAAACTTTTTAAAAAAGGTCATGCTTAAGTGTAACTGAATGTAATATTAAGAAAAACATTGTACAATGGACAGAATAGAATATGATAACAGTGATTAAATCAGTGTGAATTCGGTAATTCCTTCTACATACCCGACGGTACAAAACTTATTATTTTTTAAACCTATTTGTATTCTTAATATTTTTTTTTCTAGAAATAATTAAAACACCATTTGTAAGCTTTTCTAGTAAACCTTTTTTCAAAAAGAAAGATGAAATTGTATCCTAAAAGACGAATATTTTGAAATCCAAATTTTGTAAAATCCTTATATTTGTCTTATTTTTTATTTTAAAGAGTAATGATATCTTGAAACCCCACTAAAACGATACAAGCACTTGAAATCCATGACTTCATCTTTGCTTTTGCTCCTTTTTTTTTTCCTTTTCAATTACAGAAGTTTAACTTTTGTAATGACCCCTAAAATAAAATTGTTAAGATATTGTTTGGATGTTAAAATGTCATTACTCCTATTTTAAAAGTTTGTACTGGGTGTATTTTTTTTTAGAGGTGTATGATTCTTCACATGTTAAATAAGAAAACATAATCAGGAAAAAGAAATTCATATTTTTTAGAAAAATAAAGGAAAGACAAATAATAGTTATTTAAAGCAAGGTAGCATAACATTACATTTTTATTTCCTAGTTCTCAATTTCTTATTTCCGATCCCCCTTTTCCCTACCCTTTTTTGTGTTGTGGTGAAGCGGCTGCGGCAGTTGGGAGAAGAATGAATCGAATCACAGTTCCAATGGATGAGCCTAAGCCTTCTTGCCACTCCACACTTTCTACTGCTTCTCACCTTACTCGCTCTGAACTTCTGAAACGCCGTTTCCAGAATCTGAAGCGTCTCTCCAAGTGTTACAGGGACCTCTACTGGCACCTCATGGAACACGTCAAGACTCTCTACAGAAACTACCTTTATCACTATGCTCTTAACCCTTTTAGCCACTTCCACTTTCCCACCTGTGCTTTCCTCGGTTGCAACCTCAAGCCCATGCCTTTCACTTCCTTTTGCCACTTTCACATTCTCTCCGATTCCAACCAGAAGCTTTATAAGCCCTGCAATTATGTTATCAAAGGGTCTCTCTCTCTTTCTCTGTCTCCCCTTTTCACTCTTGTTATAATGCATAATTGAATAGTGTAAGCATGCGTTCTTTCGTGTTTTTCAGTTTTAGTATCTAGTCTTCCTTTGAAACCAAATATGAAGGAAAGGTAATTTCTTTTTTTTAACAATTTGATGATATAGTATAGACTGGTGTTTGAATTCAATAGTTTATGTCAAACTAATCATGTCCATTTGTATATGATGGTTTTGCTTGCTCTAAAATTCATGTCTGTGATGGAAGTGTTTGAGGAGGGACATGACACAAAAGACAGTTTTTCTTTTTTGTTGATGTTGAATGTTCTAGTACTGAGATGGATTCAGCGGACCCTGCAGTGTCATATGATCATAAAAGGTCACACGTTTGACCTTTTTTGTTTGTTTTTTTTGCAGCTATGCTTGCAATGATATGTTTGCTTTGGCAGATTAGCAAGATGACTAATCACCTCAGTTGCTTTTTCTTTAGGTCACGATGTTTGGTTAAAATAGAAATAATTTCGTTAGTTTAATCAATAATCTATTGAACAGAGTTCTATTCATAATATTTCTCTTTCTGTATAGAATCTTTAATCATACATATAATATATGATATGTCTGTTCTGTTCCTCTATTATAACTAAATATTATATTTGCTTGCTACTGATTTCAGTGCAGAAGCTGGACCTATAACTTGTGGGAAACCCATACTGAGATCCATTGTTCCAGCTCTTTGCACTGTGCACTCTCACAAGGCTCAGAAGCACCTTGCAAGGGCTTTGAAGAGGAACAGTAGGAACATTTCCTCCACAACTAACATCCATCCTAAATTTCATGCCTTGGTGTCAGAATTTGTAAAACACATTCAAGCGAGAAGAAAGAAACAACGGGAAAACAAAAGTAAAACTGTGTTCAAAGACAGAATGATAGCTGCTTGAGTGTATGAAAGTGGATGCATATCGTGCTCATCCTCCTAAACTTCTAAAGTGAAGTCGTATTGGATTTTAGAACTTCATAAAATTTAAAATAATGAAGTCCTGTTATGTAATAGTGATTTTTTTTGTTTTTGTAAAATATGTGAATTGAAGTAGCTATTACTTTCCATTTGATTGAGGGAAAGCAAAGTAGTTAAGTTTTATAGCAACTTTCAATCGAAATAATGTCGTCTTTCATGTTAATGATTTTATATGTACATATTTCTTTATTTTTTTAATTAAACATGTTTAAGAATTCTTATTTAGAAATATAATTTTTTGGAAATATAATTTTGTGATTAATAACAATATTAATAATAATGTGTAAGAGTTGATAATATAAAAATAGGAAGGAGAATAAGTAGTTAAATAAAAAATATTTTCATTAAAAGCATGAATATTAAATTTAATATTATTTTAAACTTGAAATACATTTATTTATGGCCTCTAAATATCTTGTTCTCGCTCACTATATTATCTTTGTGGTTGTTGTTATGGTTTGTTGTTATCATTGTCGAGTTTGAGAAAACTGAGAAAGGTAAATAACTATCTCTGAACATTGAAAAAGCATTAGATTCATATAAAAAGCCATTAAAAAAGATTTTAGATTATGTGTAGACGGTAATATCATACTTGAAGTGGCAAATATATGTGATAGAATATATGACCATGATCCATAAATAACTAATCAAGATATTAATGTCATATAATATATGGAGAAATCCAACATAGTAAAAGTAGGCTTGTGGAGGAAGCAGGAAAAAGTTCTTGTGATGTATATCAATAAAAATAAAAATAGATGACAGATAAATATTGTATTAAATGTAAGTTTACCTCTTATTAGAAGATTACAAAGATAAAAATATGCAACTGATATTGTGGTAGATAGTAAAAATGAAGATATGTAACATATAGTGTGGTTTATGTACTATTGTATGTACAATGTATTATCACTCAAGTAGTAATTTTCTATGAATGATATTTTTTGAATGACAGGTTTATATCAGAAATTTTAGATCTATCACTCATGATATCCTAATCAATCTTTATCATTTCTTCTTTTCAAATCATTCCTTAAACCTAATCGAGATTAACCTTTGAACCTAATGTAAGGAGAGATATTTCAATTAATCTTTATGACTTGCACAAGTTTCTTTTCAAACTCTAAAGTGGTTAGTATATATATTAATAACAACTTTAGTTCACAGACTTTTCAAGAAAGTCATTACCATAGGACCTTACTTTTTCTAAATTTTACTCTAAAGTGACTCTAATAACATACGACTGCATGGATAAGCACGGCTTGGTTCTGACTAGTAATTTTCCAATCAACTGCCCTTTAGATGATTAAGGGCCACCTGTTCACCTAAAAAACCCTAATATGATATAAAAAAGTCTATGCTGACAAAGTTAATTGAGACAACATGTTATCTAATCATGTTCGTCCTACTTAGAAAGCACGCTCTTTTATGAAAATCATTCAACAAAAATTACTTGATTTTGCTGTTCCGCCGATTCCGTCAATTGTTAAATTATTGGTTGAATAAGAAAAACATTTGAAATCATGTTTTCAACCACACTTAAATGGTCGCGGTAACACGAGTTTAACACGTATCATTAGTAATGCTATAGATTCAGACATTATTATTATATTATAATATTCTAGATTATTCTCTTGAGTTCTACACGCCGAAGACAGGTGTTGGTATTGTGAGACTGTCTTTCTGATCTGAATTGGCATCTATCTGCTGGATACGCCATCTATCACACTCCTCATCATTTCCTCCAACTCACTATGCATCACGTGACAGCCAAAACATTATAATTTCCTCAGACATTTATGTACAAAACCTCATAACATCAAATCAGTTCGTTTTCTGGAAAGGTAAACTCCTATCAAATGAACATCCGTGAATTGTCTCGTGACGAATTCTTGTCGTTTCTCATAGACTCTGGTCACTGCTCATGATCACTGCTCATGATAGGCAGAAACTGTTTTTTTTTAATAATTCGGATGGATTTGTAAGATTGAACTGTAGTGCCATTACCATCATCTTCAATTAGTTTTGAGTTCTCCAAACAAGGGGAAAATCTGGGAGCAAGCAATGCCAATGGCTTGACTTCACCTGGTTTTTCCTCCCTCCACACGAGCTCAATTCATTCATCTAAACGACAACATACACTGATTTTAGATGCGCATGGTTAATTAATTAATTAGCGAACATCATCGAAAAGAAGTTAGTGCAGTTAGGTTAGTTACCTAAGGTGATGCAAGAAGTAGTTGTCGAAACTCTAACCAAATCCAACCACTGTACAACAAACAGTATGTAGGGTTGGTTTGAATCGAAACCTCAAATGAACAGGAACATCAGAAGTAGATCCGAAACATAGAACATAAAATTTTATTGAGATATGATCTTAATTAACAAGTGACAAGATGATGCCTGTGCCCCTAAGGCTGTGAATATTGTGAAGTGAGGGTTAATTAGAGTTACTCTGAGAGCCCTTCATCTCCACCCATCATCGATCGCATCTCCGTCTCCAGGTAAATCAAGGAATCAATGAAGGAATCGCCCAAAGAATACTCAGCTGCACAGCTTCACAGTGCAGGCAACAGCCTGCGCCCAGAACTTCAGCCTCGCTTTCACATCTTCCGGATGGTCACCAGGACTCGATATTTTCCAATTCGCAATCGAAGTCGACAGCGAATGAGCCGACGGCACCGGCGAGTTCGACGGGGAAGGTGAAGGCAGAGAGTTATCCATGAATTTCTGAGACATCGAATAGCACAATTCCAGTGCCGGCAGAGTGTTGCACAACTCCGGAATCTCGTCGTAGCTGAACCCAAATCCCAGATCCAAACACCCCTTCAACTCCTCCAGATCCTCGTCCGACAGACTCTTGCTCCTTGCCAGATCCTCCTCCACGTACCCTTCCAACAGCACCTGCTTCTTCTTCTTCCCCTTCTTCTCCACCCTTCTCTCTCTCTCTCTTTCTCCTTCTCTTTCCATCTTCACTCTCTTCTCTTCTCTTCTCTCTCTCCTTCCACTCCCCTATTTATCTATTCCCAAATTCCTCTCTCTCTCCTCTTCCATCTTCCCTATGTATGCCCCATCCCATCATCTCATGCCCATACCATCATCATTATCATATTCCAACTCATCTTTCTTATTTTTCTAATTCCTAATAATTTTGTTTTCTTTTTATACTAATGCAATGCAAAACCCCATATTCCAGAACCTTCTGTGTTTTCTTGGAGATTATTCAACGTATTATGCCAGATTTGTACGTCTCTGTGACATTTTATTTATTTAAAAGATACTGCTAAATCTTAAATCAATCCCATAATCCATATCACCAATAAGCTATTTTAGCATATAATGTATTTATACAGAAAATAAATAAAAAATGGAGTTGAAAGTGAAAGAAAGAGAAGTTGGTGGGTCCACTGGTTTTGTCTGCATCAATTCCATTCAAGGAATTCGCATGTGAGGGATTATACAATCGATACAAACCAGGGCAAATCATTGAAACAGACAAATCAAACACAACTTTTTTAAAAGTCTACATGAGCACAGGGTTCTGTTCATCTACTCCATCTTGTTTAGTTTTTCAGATGGAATATTTACCAACCCATATATAAATTCAGAACTAACATAACATCTTTGTTTTTAGCAGGATAAAAAAAAATGTTTCTTTTCTTTCTTGGACTTCACATTTCTCATAACCACTGTCAAAATGATTGCAATAGTCCACAGTGACATGCATTAAAACAATCTCAAAGTCAATAATCCCAAGATAAAACCACCAAATGAAACAGTTTCTGTTCATGTCTTTTCTTCTTTTCACACCAAAAGCCTGGGAATCTGTATAATTTAGAAAAAGATAAGCATATTCAGTTCAGTTTAATCAGAAAAAAAAGAGTGGTTAGGAAACTGACTCCAGTGTTGGTGTGTATTGTGTACGCTTCCAGGACCGAACTTTTGTAGAATATGTGGTATGCATTATACATTACAGAGCAACACAGCCTAGACAAGGAGGATGAAATCCTCTTGAATCTGTCTGTTTGGGGATGAACATGTGGGTCTGTGTAAAATTCAGTAAGTGAAGACAATTTGTAAGTTTGTACATGCATCAGAATTAAATGAAAACCAGCTAGACAATGAACTATAATGTCTGTTCTTTTTTGTTGAAGAAACACCAAAAATTCTGAGTCTCCATGGTTCCCCAGCCTGAATCAGATACCATAAAATCTGGCGTCAAATTAATGCTGTTGTAGTGTGTTTGTGAGATAATTTTTCAATCATACTGAAATATAACAATCTTAAATTTCAAAGGAACCTCTTGCTTTCAATCAAGAAACTGTTGTATGACTGACGTGTAATCCATCCATCTGAATTTTTTATTTCAGTTAGAGACAAAAACATGTTCATCTTTAAATTTGTACACACTTCAAGCAATGAAGAGTTAATGATAATCATTAACGCCGCTGTTGCAGTTACATTCCTTAATTTGAATTTTTGAATGATAATGTTAAAAACAATAAGAGTATATAGAAGTAATAAATACGAATGAAGATGTTTCAATGTTGATGATGGATGATGTATATATGTATGTATGAGATGAATGTGATGACATTGGTATGGCATGAGATGGGATAAGTGTATTATTGGTGGCAATGAGTGGGACAAGAACAGGCCAACAACCCACGTGGCCAGTCCTTATCACTCAATAACACATCCAAAAGCCTATTCACCCTTTTATTCAACTATCTTTATTACAACATAATTCAATGTAGAATAATTGATTCACATAAGTATTTTAATTAGACAATAATTTTAAAATAATTGTATGAAAATGAATTCGACTTAAATTATGCCAAAAAAAAAATCTTTATAAATTCCAATAAGTTGATTGCTTGATTCGGTAACCGTAAAGTGAAAACGTATGTGAAAAGCAGAATAGGACCTAACTTGCTTCTGGCCCTATCAGTTGTTCATATTGTCTTCTCTCTTCTCTTTTATTCTCTCTATTATTACAAATTATAATTTTTTTTATGCATATATGAAAATTTGAATTTTGTAGAAAGAAACAGAGAAAAAAGAGTTATTTCAGGCTGGTCAGGTGACCTTTTTCTATCACCATGGAAAAGAGCGTTTAAAATATTAATTTGTCATATTTAATGTTGACTGGCTTGTATTTTTTATACAAGTAAGACTATTTTGTGAAAAAAATATTACAACATAAGAGAAATTTCAACTTTTAAAAATGTTCCTACGAGAAGGAGTTAATAATTTATTTTTTATAAAATAAATTATTGAAATATTTAGAATAAGTAATAAAAAACATCATGAATTAGATTAACAATTCCACGTCAGTTTGACCATGTGAAAACCATTCACACCACAAGAAGATGACGAACACGTGGTTGAATCGTAACCGCGTGAAGAGGACAACGTGTTCCAAGTGTTTTTATTAAAAATATACACTTTAATCGATGACGTCATCCGTGACACGTCTCAAATTGATGAATATGATAATGTGACCCTACAGTCATATTCGTATTTTACAGTGGACAAGCACGAACAAACGAGACACCGTCTTAGATATATAGTACATCATACGACAACGGTTTTAACACAAAAGAACCTTATTTTCTTCATGTTGGCTTATAAAAAAAGAATGCATTACAACATAACATTTCTCACATAATGTCCAAGTAATATACAGTGTGTAAAAAATAATGTATACCATATACTGAATGACTGCAGAACAGGATATACAGACATGCACAGGCGTGGATGGTTTGCATTCCTAGGAATGATTTGCATTCTGAAGAAGGTTTTGAGCATATTCAGGGTTGTTGCCCCAAGCTCTCTGCTTCCATAACAGCTCCACTTCATCAAACGTCAACCCCTTGGTTTCAGGAACATAGACAAACACAAACACAAAGGCAAACACAGCAATAATAGCAATAATTAAGAAAGTGGGACCGGTGCCTACAGCTGCAGCAACCGACAGAAATGACTGTGCCACAATGAGATTTGAGACCCAATTCACAGTGGCAGACATGCCTCCACATGTCCCTCGGTATTCTTCAGGGTACACTTCTGAGTTAACAGTCCAAGGCACAGTTCCCATCCCTGGGGAGAAGAAACCAATGTATAGAGCCAAACCTATAACTGCAAGCCACCCATACAAACCACTTCCAGATGATTGGTTAATGAATGACAAGGCCAAGATGATCAGAGATGCTATTACCCCTCCCAAGCTAAACAGGGCCAATTTTCTCCGCCCTGCATGGTCTATAAGGTAAATGCCAAGAACTGTTCCGGCCGCATTCATGGCAGCAACTATGAGAGAGAGGAGAAGAGCCAACTCGTTAGAGTGAAAGCCGGCCATTTGGACAATTGTTGGGCTGTAGTACATCACTGTGTTGATGCCTGTGAATTGCTGAAATGCCTGTACAGCCATGGATGGTATAAGAACACACTTCATTTTGCATGCTCAAAGTAAGAACATAGTCCCTCATTATGTTTACAATCGAGTATCGCCTCATCATGACTGATACTTTGTATTGAATGACTGCCAACAAGCAAAGGATAATGAAATGAAAACACAAAGATGACAGACATGCGATTTTTCTCTCACACGGAACAGGCAGACATCACACAGTTCATCCTAACAATATAAAATAGTGAAAAGCATATTCATTTATTCTTTCATTTTGCTTTTTCTATTTTGGGAAAGATATTACTCAAGAAGAGAGAGTTCGAGTTATGAATGCATACTTATAAATAATTCGAGCAAAAATCAACTTGAAAAAAGAAAGGACCATACAAGACTAAGGATTCTGACTAATGTAGTCACAACACAAGTCTCTTATGCCCATCAACCTTTTAATGGCAAGGAACGTTCACCAAGGTTCTTCCAATATGAGAAAAGTTATGTTTTGCTACCACATTGCCTCCAAATATGAAGTTTTTCTTACCTGCAATCCGGCTCCAGCAAGTAATGCTAGTCTAATTTCTTTTGATTTGAAAACATCCCGATATCTGATATTATCACCTCTTTGGTGGTCTCTCTCCGATTGAGTAGTACGTAAATTAACTTCATCCTCTAAACGAGCAAAGTCATAGATCTTAGATAGCACGGTAATGGCTTCCTCTTTCCTATTCTGCACACACATGAAAGAAAAGATTTATATAAAAGAAATAGCTTTCAAACCTAAACATAAAACAATTATACAACCTTTATAAAGAGCCATCTGGGGGACTCAGGCAGTAAGAGCATGAGGAAAAACTGAATTACTGCTGGCACACCTGAAACCCCCAACATCCACCGCCACGTTCCTGGGACCTGTTTGATTAAGAATATGGGTAGTCATTGAAATAATACCCTCAACTCAGAATCAGGAATATGATATTTTGAGTTAAAACATTTTCCCTGTAGTGTACTATGTTTTTCCTATTTTCTTTTTCTGTATATCGAGGAGGATAGAGATGTTCGCAATTTCACATGGATTCTATTAGAAATATACGTTGTAAACAAGAAGAAACACCAACTACATTGGAAAAAAGTGAAAGAGGAGTGATGGAGTTCAAATCGCTGGTGGAAAAATCTCACATGGAAGAAGCTGAACTTTACCCTTTATGGTGCATGGACTTGTAAAATTGGATACAAAACAACGCTAGATAGTTGGCATTATTGCTATATAATGAGAAGTGAATAAAAACTAAGCATGGAAAATGAACCTGTGTAAAAGCAAGATTTATGAGATAGGAAAGAAACTGTCCACCAGTTATCATGAGCACATTTGTGCTTACTAATGCTCCCCTTATTTCTGAAGGTGACAATTCTGCAATATAAACAGGAGCAGTAACAGAAGCTATACCGACTCCTAAACCAATAAAAAGACGGCCAAGTATGAGAACATAAGGATCCGGAGCAGCAGCCATGACAATTGCTCCCAGAGTAAAGATAACATCTGCAATGACAGTTGCCTTCTTTCTTCCATAAGCATCATTAATCCAACCACCTGCTGCTGCCCCAACAATCGCACCCGCCAGTGCCATGCTGACAATTGTTTCCTGCAACTCAATACAATTAGACAGATCCAATGACAAACAGCCAACTGTTTTTTTCACCCATTTGAATTTCATATATAAAGTTCATTTTGTGATACATAACCACCCTAAAGTTTTATTCAGAATGAAAAGTTCATCTTCTGTGTGCTCTCGTCATGATCTTTAATGGATAACACACCAATCACTAAAAGAAACCAGCTCCATCCTCATAATTTACATTCCTCTGAAGTGTCAGTAGAAACGGTAGAACCAATAGAACAGAACAGAGAATTCACTCATGCCTTTTAGCCCTAGCTCTCAACCTAAATTACTATTTAATTCAACTTTGACATTCCCTCTTAGCGTCCTTGATCTCACTCTCCTCCTTTTAACAAGATTAAAACCATGCAATTGACTCATGTTTCCAAAGCCTGTAGAATTAATAAATGCAAAAAATCTTGAATTCAAGTCTAGCTTCAATGATTTCTAATGGTGACTTCCCTAAACATTTATTAGCAAAGCCAGACGAGTCTTTTCTTTTAACAGTCTATGCAGAGGGAGCAACAAAGGTGACTCCATGGTGGTTTGATTTCATGACATAAAAAATTCCAACTCTGGTCGTCATGGGTAACATTTTATTCTTGTAAATTCTTAACGCTCCTTATTCAAAATTACAATGCTTTAAATTATGCAGAAAAATAAACCAGTGCCTTGCATGCTATAGATCACAAACAAATTAGCCCACAGGCGTACATGGAGAAGATACCAATTTCATAGATTCATTTTATATTGTTCACTGGATACATAATTGCTCTTGTAGATGGTAAGCCATATGCTTCAATGGTGCTGCAATTGAGAAGAACGGGAATGAAACAGGGTATATGAGATGACAATACCCATATGCTAGCTGCACGCAATGATGGTGGCACAAAACTAACTGCAGCCAATAATTTTTTCTTCAATCCAACTTTGGGGGATGGAGGTGTGGGGTATGCATCACATTATGAAAGCTTGGGTTTAAAATCTTTTAGTTAGTGTATTTTAATCAGACAAATATATTTATAGCAAAAAATCTGACACCCACTTCAAAAGAGCGAAATTAAAAGACAGGCATTGCCGCAGGAACCACTAATTGTTGAACCACAATAACAACTGACATTGCCCAGTAGAAAAGAAAAACCAAATTCCACCAGTAGCATTCTTGATTTTGTACGAAGTCAACGGTCAAATATGAAAAGTTGGTTGAAACAGGACTGATAAAAAGATTGAATAAGGAGATAGGTATTCGCATAGTACCTGGAGAAAATTGCTATGTCTGACGGCCTCAAAATCATCTTTAATATAGAGAAGGGCCCCTGATATAACTCCTGCAATGATATAAAATGTCATTCTCCGGTGAAGAAAAAACATAATACTAAAATAAAATTAGAGTAAATTTGTCTGGAAGTAGGTACCTGTGTCGTAGCCAAAGAGTAATCCACCAATGCTAGCGACAGCAGTGAGTCCTACAATGTAAGGGTTTTTAAAGGCGGAGACTTTCCTCTCTGGGTATATGTCCAGATACCCTGAGCTTCCCGGAATGGAATGGGTTATAGTCGTGATGGTCATGTTGCCGTGCGTGTGGTGCCCAAAAAGGTCAATCGTTGATCCCCCAGATAAGGGTGAGACCAAATCACAAACACTTGGAAGTCACTCCATTCTCTTACATGGGTTTCTTAATTCCACTTCTACTTGCTTGGGAATGGAAACTTGTTTTCTGCTTAGGGACGAACAGGACAAAGTTCAAACAATGGTTCCATTCTTGCATCTTCTTGTCTGGTGTGGTCCACTTGTATATTATTATTATTTCCATCTATCTCTGCGCTGTTCTTATCATCTGACTCTGATACTATTATTTCCACTTTCAATACTAATCCGTTACTTTTTAACCATTCCCTCACGCTTAACCAAACTCCAAGAGTATTTATATTTGGATTAGGAATAGACTGGAGGAAGTGAAGAAAGAAAGAAAATAACAAAAAGACAATTTGTGAGATTGTTTAAACTAAGGAAACAAGTTTTTTTTTTTGGAAAGTAAGGAGAAAGTTTATGAACTATTATGAGTAACTAAATTAACGTTGTATGTTAAAATTATCTTTTAATTTAAAATATGGTCAAATAGCTTTATTACCATCATCTTATATTTTTATTTTCATTTTATTTTTATTAATAATATTTTTATATAATTTTATTACTATTATTATTATTTGTTGTATTAGTATATTATTAAACATTGTTGTTATTATATGCATTTATTTTATTGTTGTTACATTAAACATTATTTTTATATTCAACATTTAATATGGTTAATTATATGCGGTTGATTTTAGAGTAAAAAAAATTAAAATAAATGATATCGACACATTTTTATATTCATTTGAACAGGATATAAGTGTAAAATGGTTTAAAATGTGTAAAGTTCTGTATTTAAAAAAAAAGAAAATAAAAAGTAAGTAAGGTATAGTCAAATGAATGTAAAAAATTTAGGTGTGCTCAACAAACATTTTCTAAATAAACACACTTTTTCTTACATAAAAGCCTTTTTATTTAGATATTAGTTTATATTTTGTTATTCTTTTAAAGTTTTTTTAGGAATGTTTACTGTAAATTTGTTTGATGTAGTACAACCAAATTCATTCGAGCTAAAAGAATTCTAAATTATAAATATCAAGAACAATTTCATAAGATATATATATATAATCCATTTAATTGTAATTTAAGTTGATTTTCCTTTTTTTTATAAAAAAGAATTATGAAAATAACAATTAAAATATTCAATTATTTCAGTTGTTTATTCATATATTAAATACACAATATTCATCGCAAATAATACTCATTACTAAATTTATTTTAAGTTTGTAGTGGATCCAAAGGAATATTTAATTAATTACTCTAAAAAATGTAAGACTGTTAATAATTTCAATTGACTCAATTATCATATGTTTTTTGAAATAAGTACACGATAAAAAAAATTATTGAAACAATACATAAATAACTTAAATATATTTCCTGAAATAAAAACAAAAAAAAATATTATTATTCAGTTATTTAAAATAGAATACTTACATATTCATAAACATATTCTACTTATTTTTTTTACCAAAAGTAGTGTACATATACATACATACATTAGAGGGACCATATGTACAGGTGAAATGAAATATATGTAATTAAGAAAACGACAGTGTCCTAAGATTGGTTTTCAGTTCCCTGAGCAAGAAGGTTCTGAGAGTCAGCGTTCTTGCCCCAAGCTCTCTCCTTCCATATGAGTCCAACTTCATCAAAGGTCAATCCTTTTGTCTCTGGAACATGTAATACCACAAACACAAAGGCAAGAACTGTAATGGCAGCAAGAATCAAGAAAGTGGAACCTGTCCCTATGCCATCTGCAACTGAAAGAAAGCTCTGAGACACAATCAAATTCGAAACCCAACAAACAGTGGCTGACATGCCCCCACAGATTCCTCTATATTCCTCTGGATATATCTCTGAGTTCATAGTCCATGGCACAGGTCCCATTCCTGGGGCGAAAAAAGCAATGTACAGGACTAAACCCAGCACTGCAAGCCATCCATAGTGTTCTTTTGATGATTGGTTTAAAAATGACACAGACAAGATTATCAAAGAAGCAAACACCCCTCCTAAGCTACAAAGAGCCAACTTCTTCCGACCGGCGTGGTCTATCAGGTATATGCCAAGAATTGTTCCGGCGGCGTTCATGGCAGCAACTAAAAGGGACAGCAGAAGAGCCAACTCATTAGACCGGAACCCAGCCATTTGGACTATTGTCGGGCTGTAGTACATCACCGTGTTTATACCTATGAACTGCTGGAAAGCCTGCGCAATCATCCAACCCATGTTAGAAAGATGGTGAATTTCATTCATGGATTCAACACTGAAAATGAGTTTAGGAATACTTGTTTGTAAAGTGAAATGGGTTTTCTTTATGTTACCTGAAGTCCAGCTCCAACAAGAAATGCCAGTCTGACTTCTTTTGATCGAAAAACATCCCCAAATTTTATGTTCTTCCTTCTTTGGCGTTCTTGCTCTGACAAAGCCGTTAAGAAATCAACTTCATCCTCCAAACGATCGATGTCATAAATCTTGGAAAGCACATCGACAGCTTCATTTTTCCTGTTCTGCACATGCAACACAACAGAGGATCACAAATTACACAGCTACTGGGAAAGCAGAGGAATGTTGCAGCTGTACGAACCTTCATAAAGAGCCATCTTGGGGATTCGGGTAGAGAAAGCATGAGAAAAAACTGAACCACTGCTGGCACAGCTGAAACTCCCAGCATCCATCGCCATGTCCCACGAACCTGGTTGAATAATAGAGACATTTTGAGAAACCTTGGAGAAAGAAAACTAAATTCTATTCTAGCTGGTTATTGAGTAAAATGAAGTTAAACAAAAGTCATCGATTATTTACCCTTGTAAAAGCAAGATTTACGAGGTAGGAAAGAAACTGTCCACCAGTTATCATGAGAACATTTGTGCTTACTAATGAGCCTCTTATTTCAGATGGTGATGCTTCTGCTATGTACACAGGAGCTGTAACAGATGCAACACCCACACCCAAACCAACCAATAAACGTCCCAAAATTAGCACAGTAGGGTCTGCTGCAGCAGCCATGCCAATTGCTCCTAAAATGAATATTACATCAGCAATCAGAGTGGCCTTCTTTCGTCCATATACATCATTTATCCACCCTCCTGTTGCTGCTCCAACTATTGCACCAGCAATTGCCATGCTCACTATTGTTTCCTGCCAACTCATATTATTACGATTCATTTACTTGCAATCATATGCTGAAATTCCTAATCTTCTGATTCAGTTTTGGACCTCTATAGCATCAAATCATGAATCCAATACTTACTTTAACTTGTAAACAGATGCATATCACATCATATCATATACACGAATGTCTGTCTGTAAAGTCTGTACTCAATCACATCGGAAGATCACAAGGATTAATCGTACCTGAAGAAAATTACTTTGTCTAACCGCTTCAAAATCACCTTTAATATACAAAAGTGCTCCTGATATGACACCTGGGACAAAATGAATGTTACGCAGCTACAGAGAAGATAACTGGGACATTATAGGAACAGGGACACGAGTGTTTTCAAAAACATGGTCAGCCACTGCATGTAATGTAATTGAGAATTCGATTCCATTTTCCGAACATTGAACTTCGAGTATGACATTATTTTGGAAATTAGTAAGTGAATTTCTTGAAACCTCCTTGTTTTTTAATATGAAAGAACTAGAAATGTATAGACGTAACTCACTGGTGGTAATACACAATATTAGAACATCTTTAATAACATCTTATAGGATGTAATATAGTTGGTCATACGTAAAATTTTACAGTGTCAACATCATTGTTGACATGACAGTTAAAGCGATTATTGTAAAGTTGTGTGAGTGGTTGAAAATTAGAAAATGAAAAGCACAATATTAGAATAAAGGAGAAATTAGGTACCAGTGTCGTAGCCAAAAAGCATGCCACCAATGCCAGCGACAGCAGTGAGTCCGAGAATAAAAGGGTTCTTAAAAAACGAGATTTTGCGGTCAGGATACACATCCAAATACCCTGAGCTTCCTGGTGCCGATTGCCTTCTCGTTGTCGTCATTCTCCTCAATTTTTTAAAATAATCCAAAACCTAATAATAATGATAACAAATTACTAAATCCACGATGCAGTGGTCGAATTCAATGGGGTACAGTAACGTTCACCAATTTTCAATGGATATTGCAAATTTTAGACATTCTCCAGAAAACTTGATGATCCATTCAGATTCTATCGTTTTCCCTTCTGTTTCTTGGGTCTTTCAAAAGGGAAACGACATGATATGTTATGCGATGCCATGCATGCATTCTGGACATAGGAGGATTCCCAACATCAATTGTTACCATTTTTAAGACTGCCAAAATCTATAGGTAACGTCGTTTTCCGACAATCTTGTCTCATTTATAAATGGCCCATTTCAACCATTTTACACAAAAAAAAAAAAAAAACATGCATTATAATTTTGAGGATAAGGTTACAAGCTACTGAAATAAATTTGTTTATCAAATCCTGTTTGAAAAATTGAATAATTTTCAACTATTAAAGAAAAAGTAAATTTTTTTACATGGCCACAGTTTACTTTTAGACGTTTATATTTTAATTTTATGATGTTAAAATGAGGATTAAGAAGAAAATTAGTAGATCCATTCCAAAGAAAGAGGGACGGCGAAATCACAAATTTGCTTGTATTTTAATTTAAGGTTGTTTTCTGAAATATTTAGTATTTGTTAATCATCATTTTATTCGTATAAATGTGGATTATCGTCTGCTTAAAGAATTAAAAAAAAATTGAAAATGATATAGAAACATGTTAAAAAACTTAAAGAAAACTTTTTTTTTTACTTTACAATAATAAAAAAAAAAGAGTCACTTTTGATGCATTTTGGCTTACCCAGAGGGCATTCTCTTAATCAATTATGGAAAGGACACATTGCAACTATTTTGTATAAAATAATGTAATCTCTTAAACCAAGTTACAATGGAGAATATTGTTACATTAGTAGTAATAAACAAAATACATACCCTGGTCACCAATTCAGTTTCTAGATTATAACTTACGAAAAACTAACATCAGTAATATGAAAACTACAACACAGTAAAATTGTAAGCAGTGTCAGAGCCATGAAAATTAATGACACGCTATTTACCATGCATCAGTCTCTTGGGCGAGCAAGCCAAAGAGAGCTAAGAGCACGCAGCCTAGAAAAGTAGTCATGTATTGCAAGCAGTGCACGAGCAGATTGCCGAGTTGTCAGTATCCGATGGATTTGTTGCAGTGTTTGCTGGCGCAGATTATCAGCCTTCAAATCATCACCACACAAATTAAGAACTCAGTTAATTTACTTCAACAGTGATGTTTGTTATAAATGCTGCATAGTGTGAGAAAATTTTATCAACTGTGAAAATGAATAGAAAGCCAAGGGTGGTCTGCAAGATACTTGAATTGATTGTTGATATGTGAATAAGATAAGTCTTTTACCTGCTTAATGAACCCCTCAAGTGTCCCTAATTTGCCCATGGCCATAGCCATTTGACCCATGTAATTTGCCACATTCCCTGATGAACCAGAGGAGCCAAGTGATCCAGTGGATAATGTCTCCGAAAGGGACTGCTGCAATGCTTCCATGCCCTGAGACAATGCATCTTCAGCCTGTTGGGAAGATTGCTGCAAGTTTGTGATACCCACTAACTGCTGCTCTGTCAGAGGTTCCAACTGATTTACCAGCAGCTGCAACCAAATTCATGTCACTCTAGTCAAGGCTCAAACAATCACTTGACATACAAAGTATCTCAAACATATATAAAAGGAGAGAAGAGGGTAATAGGAATTTGAACCATACAAATATGATATAATGATGGGTTATTCACAAAATGTCAAAACAAACATATCTACACTAATATTCTAGCAAGTGAAACTGTAATACAGATATATTAATAGTCTTAAAGTCCTAATATGATAAAACACCTACCACACAATAAGAATCCTAAATCCAACATTTTAAATTCTAAATCAACCAGCATTATCAGAAAGCAACCATAAATATAGATGCAAAATTTCAACCCTTAATTCATGTATTCTCTATTACAGAACTCTCAGGTTACAACAAGTTGAGTATCTTATAATTATCACCAAAAACTGTAGGAGATTTTTCTTTGTATGTCGCTGTTATAATTCTAGAAATAAGGAGCAGATCTTATATAATCAAGAATATCAAGATTATATATGTAAATATTTTTATTTATTTCCATATTTATTGTTAGAGTAAACCAAATCTCCTTTATTTATTGTATTGATCTCATTTTCTCAGTATAAATAAAGTATCTATGTTGTCTCAGAAATACACGGATTCAACTCAATATCTCTCTCTTCCCGGTAGTTTAACAATTACAATGAAAAACTAGGGCTTAATAAAGCCATAATATCTTTCAACAAACCAAAGGGTCACAATCAGCTCACCTTGAGGAGTTCAGAAGACCGAAAACCTCCAAGCCATAGGAAACACCTCTCGGCTGGTGTTTTCCACATGCCAGACAACAAATGGAAGACATCAGCCTTAGCTGCATTGGCCTTCAGTCTAAATATTTCATCATAATGTGCCATTACACCATCGATAATCATGCAGAGTTCTGTATCACCTGCGTGAGAATTTACAGCTGATCTTAGCTCATTAATTTGTCGATTCTGCTCTTCCAGCCACCTTGCATATTCTGCATCAAATGCCATGGCCCCTGTAGAAAAACATAGTTATGGATTATCACATGCAACAGATGAGAAATTTATACATTCCAGAAATTTTTTGGTACAGTAAGACACAAGTTATAAACATATTTTGATATTAAAACTTGTGGAATTAATAACATATTTTAGAGAAAAGGATACCATTTCCACTCATCGAATGCGCTTGATCACCTGAACTTGATATAAAGACTCCCTGCAGCGAAAGAAACCAGACATTTGAGTTTAAATTGAATATGAGCATAGATTGGCAAAGTTTTCGCTAAAAAGGAGAACATAATCTACTTCCAAGGAATAATTGCACCCTACCTGCTGCCTAGCTCGCTGAAGCTCTTGCTCCAGTTGGGTCAGCTTTAAACGACTACTTTCCAGCTGTTGAACATAAGCCTGAAGAGTAACAACATTTCGGTATGAAGTCTTGCATTTTAATGGCCAAGTGGGGTGATGCAAACACAATTATTTCTAAAATCTATCAAAGAGATCAAACAAATAAAAACAGTACAGCTTACAAGTATCAGAGTATTCCAATTCAACCCATACTCATTACCAAATAACTAATTACTATTCCAAAGCGCTCTATTCTATAAAGGTTGAATACTCATATTTATCATTTTACAAGTTCCCTTCTAAGTGCAGTTAAGAAGAAACATCCAGAAAATTGCCATGTATATAACATCACAGAGGTAATAACTGTAGTACTCACAATATTTAGTAACCAAAATACATGTTTAACTTAGTCAGAGCTCAGAGAAAGTTGTACTCATTTTGTGTGTATTTTCTCACCATAAAAGGAAGTATACTTCAGCTGCATTGTTGAGAAGACAATGGGAAAATTAAGCACAGACAGCCAAAAGCAGTCTTGCTGAATTCTTGATTATTTTCATATTCATGGTTTTACCTACAATTTTCCAATTTGGTGGATATTTTCCATTTTTGAGGATATCCTATTCTACCTCTAGTTGTTCTATCCACCTTTCACTTTGACAAATTGATTTTTTCAATTAAAAAATATATTATATTATCACTTGAACATAATCAATGTCCATGGTACTCTCAGTTCGCAAGCAAGCCTACAAAAGCTGTAGACCAAACTGATCATTCAAATACATACAACCACACAGATGAGAATATATAGCCTGTATTTGAGTTACAATGAAGCCATGCCAATATTTATATGGAGAAAGAAGAAAACAGTTAATCACTTGTAACAAGAAATATTAACAAAAAAGTTCATGTTCCTACTTTCTTTCTCAGTCGGCTTTTTCTTGCAGCCTCACGATTCTGAGCAAGCCTGCGGAGAGTCTGTGATAAATTAAAAGCCAATGATCATGTAACAAATATTTATCTAAAATTTTAGATAGAAAAATAAATTTAAACAGAGTAAACATTTATGTTGGTCCTTAAATGGTATACACAATATTAGTGTGGTCCTCAATCTATAAATTGACATCATTATTGGTACTTCAATGTTTATTGATGGCATCATTTAGTTCTTTAAGGATCAACCAGATGTTTCATCTTATGAGGGTCAATTTGATGTTATATATAATTGGAGTGACCAAAATGGTCATTTACTCTTCAAAATGTACTTTACCTTCTGATCTGTTTTATCCTTTGATCTGTCACTGGAGTCAGAAGCCACAGCAGCAAGGGCTTGATTTCTATCAAACTGTACATGTGGAATGTGCAAATGTCAGATTGTAAGAAATGTCAACAAAATAACCACAGCTTTAAGGAACAGAATGGGAAAGTTGAATCCTTGATGATGAGTTCAATAGGTTCAAAACCAAGAAGAAAATTGCATGGAAGGTAAAAAGAAACTTCACCTGTGGATTCTTATCGTCGGTGTCAGCATCTGTAGAAATATCAGTTCTAGGACTGGCATCAGCCATGGCAAACTCTTCCTGGTGTTCTGTATCACCAGTAACCAAATTTGATGTGTGAACCTTTTGGAATTGCAAGCTTTGCTGCTCTGTTTGGTTTGTTAATATGCTTTTGTCAAGTGAAGTTGGCAACTAAATTGAAAACAGAAAAAAAAATGTAAAATAAGAGAATTATGTTTTAGCCAGCAATCACCTAATTTAACAAGCTGAATGTTTCATAGAAAACGAGAACTAGCAAAACTCACCTTATCAAAGGAACCAAGTTGAATAACACCTCGAGAAATTGTCTGGCTACTTACTTTAAGTGAGTCTAAAATTGAGTCTGAATCACATATCAGATAACATTATTAGAGAATGAAAAAGTGGAGAAAAGATTACATTTTACCAAGAATAGAAGCAATACTTTAGTCAGAGTATAAACTTAGATATCTAGTTCTTTACCCAAGAGTTAAAAGGCCAGTATATATATTTTAGCATGTGCACATCTGTGGATGTATTACTGCTCCTTTTTGTTATCTTTCACAGCACTTCGTTATATTTTAGCATGTTTTTTGTATTTTTCCCGTACATAACCATACTAGTTGGAGGTAGAACAAGTGAATTTACCGACAAAGGGTTTGTATGTTTTTACTTCGTGCATAATATTTCTTTGAATGAAAGGGAATGCTCAAAGTAAATGTTTAATGCAGAAAGTCAAGTTTGACCACTCACACTGATTATATTAGTAAATGAATTTTAGTAATGTTACAAAAGATTAAGAAGAAATATTAAAACGAATATTGCTTCTTATTGAGTCATTATTAGTTACCACTACGTGGCTAACAGATGTAAATGAAATTCTTTGTAAAATTACATGAAATTGAGAAGAAATCATGTGAGTGGCCGTTGCTTTTTATTCTGTGGTCATACTAATTTGTACTACCGAGTGCCTTACTGTGAAACATGAAACTCAGCATTAGATGCAGAGTTACAAAGAAATGTGTGAATTGCTATGTGTTTCTTTCTATTAAGTGGTTATTTGTTAACATTAAGTGGCTAAAGATTTTATATGAAGTTCCATCTCTAAAGTAACAGGAAATTGGGAAACAAAATTTGAGTGGCTATTCCTTTTTAACGATTTTAGGTTAAAAGGTTAATTATGGTAAATGAAGTCCTATACATAAAGTTACACGAAATTAAATCAAGCTATATGCGTAAGGTTACATGAAATTATGAAGAAATTTGGAAGTGATTACTTTTCATCGAATAGCCATCTTTTACCCATGTGACTAAACATTTTGTAGGTGATACAATAACAATCTAATAACTAAAAAGCCCAACAACAATATACCATCTTAAAATTGGGATAGGACTAATTCAACCACGAAAGCTAGCTCATGGAGTATGAGTAGTTGCCCCACGCTTATATTATATACACTATATCAGTAAACAATGCAGAATCTCCAACAATTAGAATACTTACTTCCACTCAAGGCAACAGCATCCTCTATGCGATATCCAACTGATTGATCAAAGTCAGACAGACGAAAAGAATCAACTGTGCTTCCCTCTGTATAGCTGAAAAAAAAAACATAATCAGATTCAGTTAACAGACAAGCACAAATCAGCTCAGGTCCTTCTTTTCAGACAAACAGCACATAAAACCTAAGTCTTCTAAACTTGATGGATTCAAAAAGCAAAAACAGGAACATTCTAATAGTCTAGTAAACCAAGATGTTTTTCCCCTTTCAGTGAATGTTCTATTGTTGCTTGGACAATGAATCCAAATATCCAATAAAGGAGCAACGACATGGGAACAAAAGAAATCTAGGTTGGGAAAACTATACACCACATTTCATAAAACGGGACAGATTTAGTATTATTAAATCTAATACTAAGAGTAACTGCTAAGAGGAAATATACCATGCATTGGAATTGGGCAGTTGTGGATTGAAGCTCGGCATCCCTCTTGCTGTTCCCTTCTCATCTTCTACACAAACACAGCTCTACTCCACACACACCATCATATTTCAATAATAACCTTGCAGCCGAACAAAATTCAAGACCTGAAACTCACCATGACCAAAATACTTCACAGAATAAAAAACATAGTCTTTGCTTCACTGGTAGCACACTAGCAAAACGACTCTAAATCAAAAACATTGATAGCAAAAGAAACTCTTCACATGCTTCTGCCCATGAGGGATGACCGGCAGACTCATCTTTGACAAAATTAAAACAACTCAAATCTAGAGAATTCCTGGACTTCCTCGGATAGTAACAGAAAACAAATCTGAAACCGTTGAAGAAAAAAAACACTCAACTGTAGTAGCTCGAGCGATTAAAAAACCAACTTCGCTGCCTGAAGCACAGACTTGGGAACAATCCAGTGTGCCCACAAGCTAAACTCACGGAAAACGATAATTTGCAACCAGATAAACAGTGCAAAAAGTCAAAGCAGGACACTTTTGACAAGCAAAAGACTAATTTGACACCAACCTAGCAACCCCCTGATGGACGCCCAAACCAATAAAAAAAGAAAATACCAAATCTAATCTCAAGAAGATTAATTGCAAAAAAATAAAAATAAAGTTTTGAGCTTTCACTGATGCTACCAAATACTGGCAGAAAATGAAGGGAACCCACCTTGGAATTCTGATGATGTGGGTGATGATGATGAATGATGATGGTATCTGTTCAACTTTTTTTTGGTGAATAATTATTATTGTTGGATTAAAGTGAAAGGAAGAGGGCTATATCATATGAGAGAGAGAGAGAGAGAGAGAGAAAGAGATGAAGGATCCATCCAATTTAATATTCTTCATTTTCCCATTTTTATAATGTTTCAGTGCTTTGACATGATTCATCGTTAATTGTATTTTACTGTTCCTATGTTGGCATCTTCTTCTATTTTCATTCATTTTCCTTTGTTTTACTAATTGTTTGTTTATGGTTTTGTCACTGTATCAGAGATACACACTGACACGGTAATTACACAGTGTCTTACGTTATAGCTTCACAGCTATCTTTCACTTTTCATTGTTGCGGCCATGATCCTCTGCTACCAGTCACACCTGTTCTTGGTGCAACCTTTTTCATATACACTTTTAGCTTCTTAAATTTTACTTTTGTATTTCTATCTTCCAAAACTATCTATTTTTAATTTCTGAATTTCCGAAACTTCTTCAATTAAAAAATTGAAAAATTGTAATTTATGAGAACTTTTAACGATCAAAATTCCTTCTGTATACAATTTTTCTTCTCTCATGTTTTTCTAAATTTCTAAACTGAAGCTTTTTCTTTGTTCATTGATTAGGTTTACACAATTTTTTGAATAAAATTCTAAAAAGGAAAACAAATAATCATCATTTAATTTGATTAAGAAAATATGTTTTAATTTAATATGTTTTCGTATACCTACCATTTAAGATATGTACGGGTTCAAGAAAATTAAAATTTGTTAACTTTTAATTATACTTTATTGAAATAGTCTAAATGTTTAGGTGATCAAAGTGACTCCTTTACTAACAATGGTAATTATTTATGGAAAATTATACAACCTTCTAATATGTGTGTTTCATCCTCTGGATCGATTATTTAACTTTTTTTTTCAATATTAGGTTAAAAACCAGTCATTTGATCTTTATATTTAATATTTAATGCTTATTTATGAATTAATATATATGTAAGTGAAACAATGTAACTTGTTTCTTATACAAAATAGCATTTCGTTTTCATTTTCAACTTTTGTATCTTTAAAAAGTGACATTAAGTTTGTATTTTTGCAAAACTACTGAAGAAGTTGACTTAAAAAAGGTAAAATGAAACAAAAAACAAAAAAAGCAAGACGAAGTGGAAGTTGCTAAAATTGTTTAATAAAATATTTATTAAAGTTATAGGTTGAATTAACTTATAAATAGTTTTATTTAATTTAGTTGATGGATATATTTTGTAGTATTTATTATTATAGTTTTAAATTAATTTCAAGCCTCTGCAAAATTTATTGAGCAATCAATTATTGTTCTTTCATATTTATTAGAAAATAAATATACTTGTATCTACGTTCGTATATCTTATTTTGCTATTTTAAATATTAATTAAATAATATTTTTACAAAAAATAAAAGGCACATCAAATAAATTATAATATTTTCAAGTATTTGATATAAAAAGTAAACATGTTTCTTTTATCCCATGTCAAAAATAAAAAACAAATTATAGTGGTATAAATAAAAAATAAAAATTTTACAAATAATTTATAATAAAAATAATAAAATGTGTAAAATTAGATACGAAAATAAAGATCAAATAAAAATTAATAACAATTTATTAAATTATGTAACAAATTATACATATTTTAGTAATCTATATTTATGTATTTATTTCTCTGTTTATATATAAATTTATATACATATATATATGTACAAAAAGGATTTTTATTTTTTGTATCTATATTTGTTTTCAAATTTTATTCACTAAATTATTTCTTTTAAACTAGCATAATTATTTTATCAATTTTATTCTGAAATTCTTTTAAATTTATACGTTTTTTCCAATTTGAAATTTCTTTAAATTTAATCATTTTTAATTACAAAATTAACTACAAAATAAAAAAAATACTTATAATAAATTTATAAAATATATTCATATAGTTTTATAATTATAATAATAACAATATCAAAAATTTTATTACTTTTTCCTATCTTAAAATAAGTAAGTAAACACATATTTCACTAGTTTAAAATAAGAGGGATAAAAAAGAAAGAGAAGAGCAATATATATATATATATATATATATATATATATATATATATATATATATATATATATATATATATATATTCTCATCATTTTCTAACCCTAATTAAAAAAAAGTAATATCACCTGTACCTAATTAGGAAAAAAAGAGTAAATATTACTCATAGGCTTGCTTTATCATTCCTACCTGTCTTTGTTTTAAAATATTTTGAATCAATATTATATTAAAGTAAAAATACTACATGATTTAAAGAAAACATTACCAAAAATAAAAGTCAAATGTTATAGATAATATATTGACTAAAGGAAACGGCATAATATAAAAATACTATAAAATTAACATTTATGTAACTTTAATAATATTTTATGTGATAATAATATAAAAAATAGAAAAAAACACTTTAAATAAAAATTACAAAAATGAAAAAGGAAAAAAATATTCGCATATACATATAACATCATTTTACAAAAGTAATTAATTATTTTTTTTTTTACAATTTGAGTATTGTTAATTGAATCTTTATCAAAAAAATGTAGTTTGCATGTCCTTTTTAGGTCTCATTACTTATGATTTTATTTTCATTTTAATATTTAATTTCACAAAAATGGTTCTGTCATTTTTCCGCATAATCAGAGATAAAAAAATTATTTATTTTTTCACTCTCTTTATTTTTAGGGGGCATTAAATTTTATTGATTTAAATTTGCAAAAGTAGTAATTACAATTAAAAAATTAAAAATATAAAATTTTAAATTAAGTTTCTTTTATCAAATATTTTTCGCATCGTATTTTTATTTTAGTTAATTTATAACAAATAACTGATTAATTAGTTAAAACAGCAGTTATTGTGATGTGGAATAGAAAGAAAGATGGTTAGAATAGTTGGAACATATAGTTTCGTGTTCGTAATAAAAGCGATGAAGCCGTGAATGTTTGACGTGGAAATGATTGAAGTGAACATTATTAACCCAAAAACAGACACGACAACTACCTGTCTTTTGTTTCATACCAGTTTTGTTTGTTCAGAACTTAATGCATTTCCTTCAAATTTGGTTCCTCCAAGGTCTATAAAAATGTTCATGCAATCATCACCATCATCATCACTTCAACATTCAATTCCTCAATCACTTCTTCATCAATTGAAACTGACGAATAATAACACAAAATAAAAATGGCGGCAGAAATGGGCATGTCCATGCAAGCAGGAAGCTCCAGTTACTTGGAGATGCATCCTGAACGCAAAATCGCTCTTTTCCAGAATCCTTACATCCTTGGAATCACTTTCGCCGCAGGCCTAGGTGGTCTTCTGTTCGGCTACGACACTGGTGCGTATCATTATTATACATAAACACTATAACGTCACACGCTTCATGCATGAACAAAGAAATTAATTTAACTAATTCATATATACGTACACTAGTACTATAGCAACATTTTCTTACGTTGGTGCATGCTTGCATGCATGCAATATGCAATATGCAGGCGTGGTGTCAGGTGCTCTTCTGTACATAAAAGAGGATTTCGAGGTGGTTAGGAATAGTAGCTTTCTTCAGGTATCATGTTAAATACTATTAAATACTAATCAACATGTTAATACAGTAGTTAGTTAAGTTTGGGAAAAGAAGCATATAAAAAATGATGATTTTGTGATGCAGGAAGTGATAGTTGGGATGGCGTTGATTGGTGCAATATTCGGTGCTGCGATTGGTGGTGTGATCAATGATAATTTGGGACGTAAGAGTGCAACTATCATTGCAGACATATGCTTTGGCGCAGGGTCAGTAGTAATGGCGACCGCACCAAATCCTTACGTGATCATAGCAGGTCGTTTTCTGGTGGGTCTGGGTGTTGGTGCTGCCTCTGTCACTGCTCCTGTCTATATTGCAGAAGTATCACCATCTGAAATAAGAGGAGGATTAGTGAGCGCAAATACTCTTATGGTTACTGCTGGACAATTTCTCTCCTATGTCATCAATTTTGGCCTCACCAGAGTACTTCATTCTACCTCAGTGCTTGCCCAATTACAAATGTTTATGATTAAACTGTTTGTGAATTTCTTATTTTAAATTATCCAGGTTCCTGGAACATGGCGTTGGATGCTTGGAGTTGCAAGTTTGCCAGCAGTTCTTCAGTTTGTCCTCATGGCCTTTCTCCCAGAGTCCCCCAGATGGCTTTACATGAAGGTAAAAATATTCCCAGAAATAAATCACTTAGAAATCACAGACTTTGTGATTTTCTTTTCTTACCTGCCAAATCATATCTGTAATTCTTCAATCCATTTCATATCTAAATCCTTGCTTCGATTGATGAATAAATTTGAATTTGATTATTACAGAACAGGAAAGAGGAAGCAGTTGGTGTGCTCTCTAAGATTTACTCATCACCCCGGTTGGAGGACGAGATTGCAATTCTGGAAGAACTCCTGGAGCAGGAACGCAAGAGTGAGGCGAAAGTGAAGTACAGTGATGTTTTCAGGAAGAAAGAGATTAGATCTGCATTCATTTGTGGGGGTGGACTTCAGGCTATTCAGCAGCTTAGTGGTATCAGCATCATAATGTACTACAGCCCCATAATCATTCAGATGGCTGGCTTCAGATCAAACGAATCAGCTTTGTTCCTCTCCCTCATTGTTTCTGGCATGAACGCAGCAGCCACAATTCTAGGCATCTACCTCATTGACATTGTTGGGCGCAAAGTGCTGGCTCTTTCTAGTTTGTCTGGTATGACTGTGTCTTTGGTCGTTCTCTCCACAACTTGCTACCTCATGGGACATGGCAACGCAAGTCAAACACTTGGATGGATTGCTATCTTGGGTTTGGTTTTGTATATTCTTTTCTATGCCCCAGGAATGGGTCCTATGCCATGGATTGTGAACTCAGAGATTTATCCTCAGGAGTATAGGGGTTTGTGTGGTGGCATGTCAGCAACCGTCAACTGGATTTGCAGTGTGATAATGTCCACCAGCTTCCTTTCAGTGGTTGATGCCATAGGGCTTGGTCAGAGTTTCATGATTCTTTTGGGAGTATCCGCCATTTCAATTGTTTTTGTGATCTTTTTGATGCCTGAGACCAAAGGGTTGACGTTTGAAGAAGTGGCAAACGTTTGGAACGAGAGAGCCCATGGAAAGGACAAAAACGTGCAAAGCCTTGCTGAGAACGCAGCTTTGAGTTCCTAGTTATTGTACCAATCTGAGCAATCAAGCTCATCCTCTCTGTTGAGTTATCCATGTTTTGTGTCCTTGAAATTTTAATTCAAAGTCTTGGAAAGATATTTTCATTTGGGTTACTAATGTCGAATCGTTTTGCTCATTTATTATGAGATCTCTCTGTTATATACATTCTCTTTCTGACATTGCTCAAAGATCATACTTCACATATGATCATATTCGTTTCAGTTCCAGATGTTTAAGCAGCTGTGTTATATTCAACAGTTATAAATTAATCAACGGTAACCTTAAAAAAACAGTTTCCTTTCAATTAACATTTCTAACAAAGAAAACATAAAAACGTTAATGTCTTTAAAACACACTTCTACAAGATAAGGGCCCTTTTTTTTTCTGGGTAAGTTGGATTGAAAGGTATATTATAAAGATACAGCAGTCATTTTTGTGATTCTACCTAATAATGTCTGCAGTTTTTTCAAAAGTTAAAAAAACATGTACTACTGTATGGCAAAGCTGAGCCAATGTGTTATCTTACCACTATTTAATTACTTCTGTAACACTTTTTATCCTTGAGAAGCTACTCAGCTACATATACAAGGGGAATTAAATGAACAACAAACATATAATCACAAAATCACGAAAAAGCAAGAGATAAAATGAAACTGTTTTTCAACCGCAGCTAACAGTAACGGAGGCATAAGGGCAGGGACTTGGTGGAATTGTGACTGGAGCTATTCCTTCCAGCATCAGCATCACCTTCTTCATTGTTGGCCTGAGAGAGGGATCCTCTTGAAGGCACCAAATAGCTACCATCACAAACCTTTCCAACTTATCTATGTCATTGATAGCCTCATCGTCATTTGTAACCAGAATGTCTATTCTTCCATCCCTATAGCAGTCATAAGCCCAGTCAGTTAAAATTCCCTTCTCATCCATCTCCAACTTATCATCTACGTTTCTCCTGCAGCAAATGATCTCCAGAAGCAGCACACCAAAACTGTAGACATCAACCTTGGTTGTGATCGGCGCACTCCTGAACCAGTCTGGTGCAACATACCCTTTTGTTCCTCGAATGCCAGTTTCTGTGCGGCTTTGATTAATCATTAGTAGCTTTGACAATCCAAAGTCTGATATTCTTGCATTGTAATGCTCATCAAGAAGTATATTTTGAGTCTTTATGTCACAATGGATGATCTGGGTGAAGCATTCCTCGTGCAAGTAAACCAGCCCTCTCGATATCCCAAAGGCAATCTGGACTCTTTGGTTCCAGCTAGGTTTGAAATCTTCGAAAAGGAAATTTGCCAAAGTGCCATTGCTCATGAACTCATACACCAGAATCCGGTGTTCTAGCTCATCACAATATCCAATCAGGCGAACCAAGTTTTTGTGATGAGTTTGGCCAATTACATTCACTTCTGTTTTGAATTCCTTATCGCTGTCTTTTAGCAACTTGTCCAGTTTTTTGACAGCAATAGTGGCCAAATCTGTTTTTCCTTTAAAGACAATGCCACAAGATCCCCTTCCCAATTCTTCTCTGAAGTTATCTGTTGCTTGCACAAGCTCTCTAAAGCTGAAACTGCGCAAATTGCTCTCTGCAACAGTATTATTTGTAGAACTTCTCTTCTTGTAGTATAAGGGGAAACCAATACATACTGCGCTGATCACCATGAGATTCAAAAAGACAGAACCCCCTAGAAGGACTGATATCACAGTTACCAAACTGTCTTGATCCTTTTCATTTTCCTTCTCTTTTATGAATGAATTTGAAGGACTATCTGACAAGGCATCATTTTTCCTCAACTTAATGAAAGCAGATGCCTCAACTTTTCCACCCCGTCTTCCATTTGAGAGAGGCAGTTTCTTCTTCCAGCAGCTATCATCTCTAAAAATAGAAACAGCACATAAGCAATCTCGCAAGCAAGAATTCTTGCAGTCCTCTGAGTTGTAAGGTTTATACAACTCAAAATCTGATTGAGGCCAATCAGTATTTGCCATTTCCTTCATGAAGTACATATCTTCCTGCAAGCTTTGTCCACTTCCTCCACAACCGAGTTCCAAATTTGGTCTGCAGCTGCCGTACTCATCCGTTGAATCAAGAAGAGAATAGCCTTCTGGGCATGTGCACTTAGGTCTTTGATCAGCTTCCAGAGTGCAGATACTATTGAATCCACAGACCCCACTACCAGCAGTGATTGATTCCAAATTCATGCAAATGTCTTCTGGCAATGTCTTTATAACTGTCCAGCTTGGATTTGAAGCTCCACTTTTCGGGTAACGGGATATGGTGAAAGTTCCATCAAAATTTATGGTTGCTCTATAGTAATAGGAATCCGTAGAGAGCATATCATTTGGATTGGTAATATAAACCCTCTCATAGCTCCTCTTCAATACATAAAATCCTGAATCATCAAACATCACTCGGAAACCGGAGTTCGTTGTATTGTTGGAATCATAAGTGTTACTGATGTAGTGAGCCTCATAAGTACGGTTGGTAGGCAAATTTATAGGATTAAGCACAGCATTACCATCCGGAAGCAAGCGAAATTGGAACCTTCCTCGTGTGTAGTTGGTCTCTTTCTGGCGCGATGAAAGCGTGCCTTTAACCTCCATGATTTGAGTTGGCACCAAGGTATCGGTTGGATTGCTGAAACTGTCCCACAAAATCTGTGAATTCACACCTAGAAGCTGGAAGTTGCCTGTGTCATTCATTAGTCCATGGGAAATCGTACCTGATATGAGCTGCGATGTCCATAGCTCAACACCCTGAGGGTTTTTCAGCACAAGTCCTCTGCTTTTACTGAGCTCTAGTGTCGAACCTTTAGGAGCAGGGTTGTCTCCATTTGCATACCAAATGAAAGAGGTACGAGGTATGTTTTGATATCTTATGGCAACCAAGAAAAGAGAATAACTCTCAGGCTGATGAAATCCAAATGCATACTCTCCTGATGGAGAGAGCCATTGAGCACCCTCACTACCTGCAATAAGGGTATCACCGATGCTAACATTAGTCTTAGCAGAGGCAGAGACGAGTGAGAGTTGCAACAAAGGAAGAAGGATAACAGTGATCACACAAATAACAACATTGGTAGCACTCATCTTTGCTTGAGGGTGGAAGCAAAGCAAAGATGCATTGGAACTGGAATTTTAAGAAACCATGCTATGTTTTTGAAACGCACTTCTGACTATTCAGCAGAACAGTAACATTTGATCAAGTCTTCCAGGTAATTTCTAAAACTGAGAGAGGAAGTGCTATATTAATTCTTGCTTCAATTTGCACGACACGTTAAACTGACTTTGAATTTGAAATATCAGTAAAGTTGAGCTGCTTCTTTGCATGAAAGCGTGTTTATACAGCATTGACTTCTTTAATAATAAGAACTGTTTGAAAAATAATTTTTTTAGTATTTTAATTTATTTGTTTAGTTTAAAGTACTAATATATACTGTTATATTATTAACATGAAGTTGTAAGTATTCATATAACTTTTCTTTATAGTATGCGCACCCAAGACCAATAGTCAAATTTAAAAACCACACAAAATTAGTCTTTTATAAAATTCAAACATGTATGTATGTGTAATAACTTAAAATTCAACAATATATTTGGAAAATATGAAGTGGGGAATTGAAGAGTACGTTAGTGTGGTCCATACTTTGAAAAGCAAATGGGTGTAAATTACGCTTCCAAATTTCATCATGGTTTAGTTATTGGTTATTACGATTTGTCCACCATTCAAAGGCAATAGGAAGTTTGAATTGCTCTCTTAGATGTAAATTGATATGATCGTTGCCGTGACATAGACACCAAATTTACCATCAATCGGAAGTATTTATTAAACATAAAAGGTTCCCTTTGCTTATATAATATAATCTTTTAAATCACATTATATTTTAAATGCATTTTCTAACATATTTATTATGACTTAAAAAGTCACGCGGAGTATAACTTCTGAAACTACTCAACACAATTCATGATTGATGACTTTTAATAATAATTATTATAAAGATAAAAATATACACATGTTTAAGTGTATAATTTAGTTTCTCGTATACATTGTAAAACTTTTGTAAGACTGACCGCTAAAGAAAAAACATTGTAGAATTTTTATATAACAAAATTCTTATTCATATAACTTATGAAACAGTGATTATACTACTAGTTAACTCACTACTATGGTAATCAACAGATAAATTGTCTTCTAAAAGATTAACAATTTATCGATTTTACAATGTATCCAATTGGCTACCTATGCCACCCCATTCAATCATTCCCAATCTAGCTTTATAATTTAAGCTTTTGCTAGTTTACCATTCTGCAGCTTTTGCTAGTTTAAGCCGTAGACAATGAAGAAATTTTTTCAAAACATCACTTATAAGCAATTTTGTTTTTTTAAAAAAAATAAAAACAGATAAAATAATAGTACAAAGTTGGGTAGCTGAATGGCCAGTGACCACCCTACCTCACTTTTCAAATTAGTGCCACAAAAGAGGACATTTTTTTAGTACAAAAGAAGAAAGTAAAAGCATACGAAAGACACATCAGGATACAGAACTTCACATAACGTACACTATCAACATCTAACATTTCTGCCCATCTTTTTCTATTACACCAAAATTATATCACACATTCCTATTTTACTCACTGTTAACTGGAAATTAATGTCCACCAATCCTTTTCCAAAAGAAGATGGGCCTGTCAATGCAAGTGCTGACAACTAAACCATTAATAAACAACAATATTCTTTTAAACGCTTAAAGTGCTGTCCGGTTTTGAACAGAGAACTTAATGAATATTGTTGACATGGGCCTTGCGTTGTTCTTGATACGAAACAAAGATTCAAGAAAAAGAAGCGCGTTCAATCTAAAATACGAGGAAAAGGGGGTCTAGCCTCGTTTTGTCTAAGCCGGAATGCAAAATGACCCTAAAAGTAAAACATAACAACAGGGGATGCGTTTCGTCTATATAAGGAAATAAGGGGCACAAAGAAACAATCTAAATTTACATTTTAAGACGTTAAATTAAATTAAAAACCTGCCCATACAGGAAATCCAATTACCATAGTTTTTTTTCCTGCTTCAAAGCAGAGAACCAAAATTGAGACAAGGTACATAAAAATGTCAGCACAGTACTGAAATGCTCACTTGACACCCAAAGTAGGGAATTGCCCAGGATCTTCAATTGATGGAGCTGGAACGTTGGCGTTTGGATAGCCACCATAACCACCTCTTGCACCACGTCCTCGACCACGCCCACGTCCACCTGCGCTGTAGAAGCTTTCACCCTCTGGTGGCTTCAGAAACTCGTTGATGCTGACAGACTAGTAGCATGAAATCCAATAAACAGAATGGGATAAAGTCAACAAAATGTATGTAAAAGACAAAAAAAACAGGGTCATGTGCACAACATTCAAAAATAATGAAGAAATATACCACATTTAAGCTGCCAATCTTACAGATCATCTCAAGGATGAAATGGAAGCAAAAACAACAAAAAAAATAGAAGAGTTTCCAACCATAATCCATACAATCCAATGAAAAAATAGCACAAGCAGTAAAATAAAATCAATAAGGAGACAAGTACAAGTCGTGACAATTTAAAACAAACAGAAATGACGTAATTCACCAGTAAAGATAAGACAAGAGCAACAAAGTCACACCTTCTTGGCTTTCTCTTCCTTCTCAAGAGTGTCTTTGCGCTTATCCTTATCAGATCCCTTCAAAGAAGAAAAATTCCAAGTGTCAAGGATATCATAAGCTATACAAAAAATTAAATATGAAAATTACAAACAAAAATTATGGAATCATAAAGTCATAAACCTCACCAGCTTAATAAAGATGTCATCATTGTCTTTCTTGTTTGACAGCTGCTGCATGGATTCAAAAACTTTGGTATCCACCTTTCTCTCCTCAGTTTTAAGTGCTTGCAAAGCCTTCCTTCTCTCTTCTAGTACTTTTTCATATTCCTCCAGAGTCATTTCCTATCCAAAAGGAAAAATACAATTCAGCGTTAAAACAAACCAGCTTTAATCAAGAAATTCCACATACAATCATAAAAATAAAAGAGTATATTGTTAAAAAATACACATGGATACAATAGCAGATGTAACCCAAAACTGAAAAGGAAAATTATCAATTTTTAATCAAAGAAAATAATCAAAGTGAGACTTTCTTCTGCCGAGGTATAAATAACGAGTGAACTATCACAGGAATTTTGAAAACCCAAGGTTAAGATTTAGATGTGCACAGAAATAACATTAGTACAAAAACAAATAAAGAATAAAGCATCCTAAGCAATGAGTGAGAACCCATAGCTTAAAGTCAAAGCTAAACTTTATTGGATTATCATTCCTACAATTTGTAACTCACTTTACATCGATGGTCACATGCAAAGTGATGATTCCATTTTAGGTCAGTTATATAATTGAAACAAAAGAGTCCACAGAAAAAGTAAAAAACAAAATTAACGATATACAAAAGCAGATGAAGAGAAAATCAAAGCACTTGAAACCAAATTGAACAATCACCTTATCCTCAGGCTCTTTTTCTTCAGCCTCATTAGCAGGATTCTCCTTGTTTCCATCAGCAGCAACATCGTTATCACCTGAAGGCTTTTCTTCGCCAAAATTCTTAGCAGTTTCATTTACTTCATCAGTTGCCCTAAGTAAAATTCAAAAGAGGAAAAGGAACAAGCATCAATAAAAATCCATCAAAATAGTATTAAGCAGAAATCATGTGCAGAGGGTAGTGCAGGGTCCCAAAAGAAGAGCTTACTGGGCAAGTTCATCAGTTGGTAGTCCCCAGTTCCCTCTCCCATAACCTTCCCGTTTGAATTCATTTCTGCAAATAGAACAAGCTATATTAAATACATGAGCGAAAAGTCTATTCAACAAGCCAGAAATATGCTACAAGTATCATGTTCACCCGCGTCCAGTCCCACTGCGACGTTCATAGACTCGTCGTGGTTGCCCATCTTCACCAGCTTCCCCATCACCAAAACCTCCACGTCCCCCACGACCACCACGATAAGGACCGCGAGGCCCACCATAGCCAGACCTTTCTGAAGACCTCCCACTCTCTCCATCAAGAGCACCTTGACCAGCATGGGGAGGAAATGAATTATCATCATTGGAGTAGTCTCTGTTGAAACCACTGCCTCCGCGGCCACGACCACGTCCACTTCCACGTCCACCACCACGTCCACCACGTGAAGAGTCACTTCTTGCCTCCCTCACTATTACAAGAAAAGGAAAATTAACACAAAAACATAAATGAACAACAAATCAACAGAGAGCACATAAGATATCGGACAGTAACACAAACAAAAAAATAGACTTCAGGGGATCATAAATAAACCATGTTCATGGACTTCAACGGTTACCATTGAAAAATTGATATTAAGAAATGAGAAAAATATTCTCAATAAAAACTACAATCCTAATTAAGAATCAATCAGAACTAAATCTTCCATCCATTCAAAGAACTTCAAAGCCCCCGGTGTGCAAACAACACCAATAAAGAATTATCCGGCTATGTGAACACCAGCCCTTATCGCCCGCTTTAATTATATCCCAACCCAAATAAAACGAAAATCGACAAATTGCAGAAAGAAAATCAAATCAAAGATGCAGATTGAAGGAGTGCAAGTACAAACATTTCAAACCGAAGGAAAACCGCAAAAGAATGTGTTAGATTGCACATTCCAATGCAAAAGTAAAAGAAGAAGGGAAGAAAACAGACCAGCCTGAGCAGGAGGGGTTGGCTTGGAAGGAAGCTGAGCAGGTTTGTTGGGCTGCGTCTGAGGTTTCTTAGGAGCAGCAGTGACAACCTTGAGCTGCTCAGCCACAATTTGCTGAGATGGGTCCTCTGCGTCATCACCCAACAAATCAAAAGGGTTCATGCTTGCCATTTTGGTCACCGATCCCTCTTTAATCCAGAACCCTAATTATGTGTTACGCCAATTCAATCAGAATCTCAATCTAAACCCTATCTCATTTCATCAACAACAACTCTTCCATCTTAATTTCTCAGTGAAGTCTAGTAAGAAATAAAACAGATCACAACAGAGAAAAAAAGATAAGTAAAACCCTAGCCGCCCTGTGGTAACAAGAGAAGAGCCTCATCCCAAACCCAAATACCCAATTTATTAAGCACTGAAACGCAACGTTAAGTCCTTCATGGGCTTCTCAAAAAAAAAAATGTTTGTCCTGGAATATTAATGTGTCCAAAAATAACTAAGATTCTATTTAAATATTTCATTTAAAAATCTTTACTATTCTAAATGTGATATTCCTTTTCCTTTTTTTAGTTTAAATATTTCAATTCATTATCTTTTTCTTATTTATTTGGTCATTTAGAGATTATTAAAGACTGCTAACCATTGTAAAATTAGTTAATGTTTCCTCCAAAAGCAATTAAATATTATGATTTGATTTGATTATGATCCTTTGAAATTTATGCTTCTACCCTTCTTCATTTTGTTCATTTGCTCATTATAAATCTTACAGATATAAATAATATTACCAACCACCAAATTCCAATGAATCTTATTATGTTATATAATTGTTCTAAATTGCTCTGGAAAAATACTTTTTTTCTTCGTGTGATTTTGTCTTACTCCAATAGAATTACTTTTTATACAAAAAAAAAAATACTTGTATTTAATATACAAAATTATAGTGAATTATATTAATCTCGAGTTTTTTTAAGAAATTTAAATTAAAAAAGTTAAAGTCTTTCTATACACAAATTAATTTTGTTAAGTATGGATGGGGTGGACATAGACTGCTTAACCAGAGTCAATATGAATATATTTTTACAGTTCTTTATCATCAGAGTATTTTCAGAGGTGAAATATTAAAAAAAACGAAAATAAAAGAAGAAAATTAATGACTACAATTTTAATTTTAATAGATTACATATACTTTAAAACATTATTTGGTGCATTACATACATTTTATTTTTCATAAAATTAAGAGAAGATAAAATAAATATTTAAAATAATTACAGCGTATTTGAAGGAAAAAAATACCTGCAATTAAAAACAAAGTTTTTCAAAAACATTGCAAGATTATTATAATATAAAAAAATTAATAAAAAAATTATATAAAAATTTACATTATTATTTATGTTTATTTTGTTGACATATTTCAAAAATTATTTTTTTGTATTATTTAACATGTTAATTTTTTTTTATTTATATTTATTTTGTAACTACATGTTTTATCCTTTTATTTGTTTATTTTAATTTTAGATTGATTTATTCTAAAAATAAAAATATACTTTTATATTATTATTTTTATTCTTAATTTTATCATTTATAATTTCTATTTAATTGGTTATGTTTATGTAGAACTGTCAAAATGGGTAACCGACTCAACCGGGCTCGGCCCACTAGGATTGATTACTTAGTGAACCAACCCAACTTGGCTCCCTTATTAGCGAGCTGACAAAATTTGAACCCGACCTGACCCACCACGGGTTGGTGGGTTAAATGGTTGGCTCACTGACTCATTCAATTATAAGTTTTTTCTTAAAATAAAAAAATTATAATTTTGTTAATTTAAATCTAAATAAATTTCACTTTGATGTTAAACTCCAAAGACAATTCAAAATAAAAAAAAAATATCATACAATTCAAGCGTAATCCAAAAACAAGAACAAATAAGTTTTTAATATTGATAATTTATGTATCACTTGTCCATTTAAAATATTAGAATCTAGATAAATCTATAATATTTTTCTCTCTTAAAACATCTTTTTTTATCCTCATCTACAGTATAATAAAAAATGCTAATTAATAATGTTGAAACAAAAAAATAATAAATAATTAAATTAAATTAGGTGGATTTATGAGTCAACACGACTCACCACGGGTTCAACCAGGTGAACCGGATTTTAAGTGAACCGGATTGAAAACTAACTAACCCAACCCGACTCAAACACGTGGTGGACCGAATTGGCTTGCAAGTTACAACTCATTTTGACAATTAAGTTATTAAGATTTTTGCTTTCTTAGTCTTTTTTATTTTATTGACATAAATGTTTACTTATTTGACATTATTAATTTATTTTAATATATTTATTCGTTATGCTACATGATTCTAAAGAGTTAATTTATTCTTTTATTTATTTATTTATTTATTTTACTCATTTATTTCTTTTAGGAAAATATATTTAATTTTACTTTTATTTCTTAAAATAATACTATTTCATATATATATATATATATATATATATATATATATATACTCTTTTACCCATTTATTTAATGTATTATAAATAATATTTACTTATACTTTTTCTTTTAGATAAATTATCGTTTTAATTCTTAAATAATATCAATCATATTTAATAGTTTAATAATATCTAACATGATCTTATTTAAATATATATTTCTAAAAATCATTTAAAAATTAATTAATTTTCAAAATAAATAAATTATTATTTCTTTTAATGTGTATACTTCAACATATTTTAACGATCACTAAATATTTTTCTCTAAAGAGTATAATTTGTTTTTATTAAATTGGAGACGGTTACTATCGTAATTGGAATTGTACATGTTATACAATACTCGGGGCAGTGTTTTGGGAACAATATGAGAAGAAGAAAAAAACAACGGTAAGAAAAATAGAAAATAAGGAAAAACATGTAAAAGACTAAATCTATAATACAAACACACTATTTTTTTTCCCTCTTATTTCCTAGAGTTTATGTTTTCATTTTTGTAAATTTTTTTGAGTTTTGATTTTGACCTATATCTGGTATCCGGAATATTATCAAGAAGAACAAGAAAGCATGCATACTCCCGGTCGATATGCCCAAGCTGGGGGCAAGCGAGCATATTTTTCCATTCCTGGTTGCTCATCAAAAGGACGCTCCACTAATTTCAGCAATCTATTGACTTCTCCAAAATCACCTGTTTCTGCAGCATCAATAGCAGTCTGACAGAGATAGTTCCTTAGTATATATTTAGGATTCACCCCATCCATCGATGTCTTCCTTTCATCATCCGAAATGCCACTGGTAGACAGCTGCGATACCACAAGTAATCATGTTAGGTGACAAAACCACAACATATCTTGCAAAAGCCCAATAATATGCAAGTCAACTATTAACTCAGTCGTTGCTCGTTCTTCTGAAATCTGAATGGAAAAGGTTGCAAAATAGGTGGCTAATAAAGATAAATGGACCATGAATTTCACCTCTATCGATCCAAGATTCTGTCACTTGAAACTTTTAAATGTGCTAGACAGGGTAAGTAATGTAAAAGTCAATTTATGTGATGCAAGTGGAACAAACTAGAACTTTTGGGCATGAGAAAAGAAATCAAAGAACAAACGGGGATGGTTCTGCAAATGCAAACCCAGAGATAAAGAGAAGAAAAGACACAATCAACGCTCAAAATCAGTCAACATACCTTTTTTCTTTTACTACAGGTGGATCTTAACCAAAAGAAAAGATATGAAATAACCGTACCTCGTGTATATATGTTTTCAACCAACTGGTCCATGCTTCCTTACGCTCTTTACCAATATCTAACAGTACTGACTTTAGTGGGACTAACAGCTCTTCATCTGGAATGTTTGTGTCTGCTTTAATATTTGAAAGTGTTCGGAAGAAGTTTGTGTAATCGACTTTGTCAACAGCCATATTGGTAAGAAGTTTATTAATCAGCTGCTTATTATACTTGGGAAGGCCAAGCTTTTTTGTCATTATAACCTGATAATCATCCATAAATCTTGTTCCATATCTGAAACAAAACAGCAATCAGGTGAAATATTCGAAGGTAATTTCAATCCTATTTTCTCCTCTGAAGTTAAAAAAAAGGATAGCATAAGTGTTACTACTACCTTTCCATAGCATAGTTAGCCTCTTTTTCATCTATTAAATGAGCAGCTTGTAGTGTTGTTGTGAACTGTGCAATATTCCACAAACCAATGTCAGGCTGGTTTGCAAAACAGTATCTTCGACCTGGAAGATCTGTAGTATTTGGGGTAAATTTAGGATCAAAAGCATCCAAAAATCCAAATGGGCCATAATCTATCGTAAGACCCAAAATACTCATATTATCTGTGTTCAGCACACCATGAGTGAAACCAACCCCCTGCCATCTAGCAATCAAGGAAGCAGTACGCTCAGCAACCTCCACCACCCATGCTGACCAAAAAACACCATTAAATAGAAGGGATACATAGTCAGCATTCAAGTTTCATATGAAAATATGATGAAGACAGCAGTATAATCCAGAAGAGATGAGCTTAACTTGATTCAAAAAATTCACTAGTGTGGATGTTGGGTTAAACTGTAACATCTCGTTGCCTTAAAATATGGAATTATTACGTTTAGTACGTTGGCAGGCAGAGTTAACTTATTTAACTAGCATCATGTTTCAACTCGTATGGTTATTTTAGTAATATATTAGGTTCTGAAACTCAGGAACTAATCTATGAAAGGGATTCGGCCCATGTTAGGTAACGTCTTTCTTTTTTGGGATTTTTTTAAAGCTCCCAAGAAACTGACAACAGAAAAAAAAAATAAGGAATTATTTCACCATAATAAGGTCATTTAAACAAAGTCTTCTGATTTTTTCCATAATTTTGTCAATTTTCTGTTTACATTGCAGAAGCCAGTATACATAACCTAGCTTATGCTCACAATTACCTGGTGCATGCAATTTAAGCAAACTACAAAATAACCACTCAAAAGTGTTTATTCAGATCAAACTTCAAACTGAATAACCATGCTTCCTTCATTATAAATCTCAAGGTAAAAAAAGTCACCATTAATTTTACCAAAAAATTAATAATACCTGCATACTTGTTTGAAGTAAGGTCTACAACAGAATGATCTTCATCACCAGTGGAGAAAGATAAGCCTTCACTCTTACTCATGTTTTCAATATGAGGAAAGTGGTGCTTGATAGTATAGTCTGCCAAAACACGGACAAGGCCAAGGTCCTCCTCACCTCTGGAGGCATGTATTTGGTATGACCCAAAACGTAGGAAAGATTGGGCGACCCTGCAAACAATTGCACCAGGTTCTTCCTTTGGATTGCCACTGCATGTTCAATATCAACAATTTATTCATGTAATTAATTTTAAAATGTGCAAGATACAAATCAGTAAACCAAAGTAAAATTCCAGTTATTCATCACATAAAACTAAAATTCATCTTGAACTCCCACAAACTCCCCTCCCCCCGCTCTCAGCAACCACTACGCATAGCATATGACACTAAAATGTCAAGAAGTACCAAAAATGCTAACATACACAATATTTTCATTATATTTAAGTTGTATAGGAGAAAAAAGGATTAACTCTACCCTTAATTATTTGAACCTTGGAATTTCAAAAATTAGAACTTGCCAAGTTGGTCATCATCTAATTAAACAGAGGCTGGAATTCTAAATTATCAGAACAAGTTCGGGACATTTTAACAATAGTATACCGTAAAGGCATTAGTGAAAGTTCAGCAAGCATACTCGTAGAACATGTCTCGAGTGACCAGCTTTCCAGTGGTCACAAGACAGAGTGCACGAGTTGTTGGTATCCCAAGGTGGTGCATTGCTTCACTGCAAAGGAACTCCCTGACGCTGCTGCGCAGCACCGCAAGTCCATCAGCAAAGCGACTGTAAGGAGTCTTCCCAGCTCCTTTGAGTTGCAGTTCCCACCTTTCAGACTTTGAATTCAGTATCTCCCCTAACGTAATTGCCCGACCATCGCCCAACTGCCCAGCCCACATACCAAATTGATGCCCTCCATAGCACTGAGCGTAAGGCAACCTGTACAGAAGAGGGATCAATCACAATCACGCGCATTTGTAGCATTATCGACAGTCCCAAAAACCCACAGACATAGTTACAGCACTCACGCTCCAACTAAAGGCGATGCTCCAGAGAAGAAAAGGGGGAAATCTGGCCTCTCAAATCTGAAACTCAAATAACAAGAATGGTTAATCGGTACACAAGCAAAGCACGTGACTTTTGCGTACAAAAGAGACTGAAAAAAAAACGAGGAAGTCCAATCGGAGTGAAAAAAGTTTTTGTCAAAATACAATCCTCATAAGTAACATAACAACCGAAATTAAAAGTGTTTATGATGTTCAGCCTCTGTGTTATGAGCAAAGATTTGGTCCTATATAGTGCAGGTATGTTTGCGATGGAATGGAAAATTTGAAGATCAACATAGCTAAGAAACATAAACACAGAAGGAATGAATGAGCAAGCAAGTAACCGACTCACTCTTTATAGTCCAAATCGAGTAGGTCAGCAACTGGTTGGGAGAAGGCAACAAGTTGAGGGTCTTCGACCGGAGCAGAGGGCGAGACTTTAGTGTAGCAAGCATGCAAGACCTGAAAGGAGAAACATAGAAATCAGGAATTGGAAATGCGGAAATGGAAAGGGAGGAGAAGGATGAAGAGACCTCTCGGGGAAAGGAATCGGAGCGGGGATCGGCGGGTAATTCTCTGACGAAGGAATGGTCCCATTTGAGATCTTGAAGGCTCAATCTATGGAGATTGTGATTGCTGAGGCGTTGGGTGACGGAGTCGATAGAAGACTGGTCGTCCATGGAGCGGCATGCAAGCGGAGGGCAGAAATGGAAAATCCTCTTGGTGGCGGCGGCGGCGGCGGTGGCGGTGGGGCGGTGGCGGAGAGAGAGCGGAAACAGAGATTTGGGAGAGAAGAGGTGGGTGTGGGTGAGTAACAGCGCTCTTCCCATATGCGTGTTGATGATATGATATGATATGGTTTCGGGTCAACCGTTCTCGCGCATTCGGTCCGGTAGGGTGTGATGGGATGGGATGCGATGCCGTGCCCAAAAGCCCTAACCCTTTTTTCAATTCAAATTAACATTTTTCCTCTTTTTTTCTTCTCCATCACACACCACACGTATACTATACGTATACCAATTCAACCTTACAAATACATCACAAAATTATTTTAAAAAATATTTAGACAACCTTAATAAAATTATTTTCTTTATATATAACCATTTTTTTCTTTTTTGGAGGTTAACCTTCTTTTATATATTATCATATACATAAAATAATAAGCAAGGTTATCATTCGTGAATAGCATGAGTCCACGTACTAATAAAATAAAATGAAAGAGTGAAAATAAAAAATAGTTAAATAAAAACATAGTATGAGTTAATACTTTCGTTATAATTATTTATAAGTTTAACAAAGCTTTTGGGTTTTCATGTTGGCAATAATAACTTCGAATTTAAATATACCGATTGTATTATTTAATTATCATAAACATGTAACTTTAGCTATTTATATTTTAATTATAATAAGTGTTAATATTTTAATTACATTATTGATGAATGTCCTAATACAGAGAAGCATTGAAATCTCTCTATAAATCCAATTGATGCAACCATAACTGTGCATAATTCAAATTAAGCTCATTTATTTAACGGATTAAATTTTAACTCAACTTCAATTATTTGGTAAACAGGTTAATCGTCGAATTGAATCTCAAACTCGGGTAAAGTTAATTTAATTCATCCATATTTATGTAATTATCGTACATTTTTAATAGTTATAATTGTTTCATCAGAATAGTTATGGTTGTTATTTGCTATTGAATTTTGTTATCATCTCCAAATATCAGTAACATTTTGTGATTATACATATTAAATTTGTAACAATTGTTGTCAATGTTACAATGTTCCAGATATTATATCATAATAATTCTTTTGAATTACTTGAGACAATTACCATTAATATCAATTAATTATAATTATAATTACTACCACAATTCTCATTATAACATTATTAATACCATTGTCGTATAATTATTGTTAACTTCAAAATAATTATGTAATCTTTCTGTTAATTATTTAAAATCTATCCTATTAATAGTAATTTTTAAATGAAAGGTATAATTTTCTATACTAACAAATTAATTAGGGGAAGAAAATCGATGAAGCAAAAATACTTCTTTTGTTCCTGAATTCAAAATTATTTTTGAGTGGAGTACGAATTGGACCGTTTTGTTCCCAATTATTGTTTTTCGATTGTTAACAGCATTGAGGAACTCGCGTGCTTGACGGAAGGTTAATTGATAGGTTATATAAATCTGTCGCTTGGGGCGCGGTATGGAATTTGATCTCTCCAGTGGTGGGTTAATTCAAAATTTTGTTTTTTTTCTCTAGGGTTTTATTTTTACGTAGAGTGTGTTGTGTTGTGTCTTTTCTAGGTGGCCACCAAACCCTATCCTACCTTTATTTACTGTGTTTTTGTTTACCCTGTGTTGTGTTTCTATAATGACATTGGACTGGATTGAGCAATGTTACTTTTTGGAAGGTAAAACTTTGTTATCTGAAACTGCAACTTTTGAATTTCATCTGATATGTTTGACTCAATATTCAGAATAACTGCAGCTGCTTTGCTATATGGGAGAAGAAGTTGTAGGATAGACAGTGGCTAGAATGAGTTTGGACCTTTGTTTGAGAATTAGAATTTTGGTCTATTTATTTTGAATGGCTAAGTTGACATGTAGGAATTATTGTTGTTACTGACAACAATACATGCATGTGTTCAGTAGCAGTAGGACACCTGAATAGCTTTATTTTCTCCCCCCTTCATACTAATCTCAAGTTCCATCTCATGCAATGCAATGATTATCATCTCCACTCTTCATTTAAAAGACCATTTTGTGTCATTTATGTTAAATCCTTCAAGCCAACACATTTATAGTGATTTTCGTATTATCCAAATGTTGGAGAAAGTTGTTCCAACTGAGAAGGAGACAGGACAATAATTTTTTTTACAAACACGTACCAGTACAATATAGTGCACAATGTTGAATGCGGACATGGTGATAATGATGTGCTTTACCATTATAAAGTTTCTCAGATATCGGAACGATACGAGTGAACATTTCAATTGTGTGATGACTGATGACATGACTGAACATTTTGCTTATTAATTTTCATAATATGAAACAGGAACAGATGATGATCTTCCTCCTTCCCATCAACGGAAAAATAGATTTCAATATCCAGATCATGCTACTGTAACTGGAAATGGAAGATCAGCAATCATAGGTTCAGGTTCATTTCCTAGGATACACAATGACTTGGAAACACAAATCCATAACCTTGAACAAGAAGCATACGCCTCTGTCCTGCGGGCTTTTAAAGCTCAATCCGACGCAGTCACTTGGGTAATTTTGTCTCGATTCATTGGTTTGTCATTCTGTAAAGTATGTTGGATAGTATTGACGATGATTTTTTTGTTGTTCCTGTGTACTTCAGGAAAAAGAAAGTTTAATTACAGAGCTTAGAAAGGAGCTGAGAGTATCAGATGAAGAACACAGAGAACTTCTATCAAGAGTCAATTCTGATGACATGATTCACAGGATAAGGTCATATTATATTTTGTCATATTCTACTGAGAAGTTTCTGTATACCATCGAGCAAACCGTGGTTTGCTGTGCATTTCAATGTGGGGTGTAACCAGTTGTGCTGTTAGGGAGTGGAGAAAGGGAAATGGCCTCCAATCTGGAACTGTATATACTGCTGAACAAGTTCACAACCGCAATACCAGCCCTACCGTTTCGGCATCTCGTAAGAAACAGAAGGCATCTCAATCTATGGCGTCATTACCCTTGGGTGCACCATCTCCCACAGTGCGTCGACCTGTGCAACCATCATCATCCACATTAAAGCATGGAACTCCATCAGGAACGCAGACCAAAAAGCAAAAAACAGTAAGCCTTTTGGTTTTATGATATCAAGAAAATGAGTTACACTTCCTCTATGGTCATTGTTTCCCATTCTCAAAAAAGAAAAAAATAAAAAAAACATTGATTCGTGCATTTCACTGAAGTCCATATAGTTCCCTTCATCAGGAATTACAAGCAGAAGCCAGGTCACTAATCAGGGGAAATCTTCTGGTGCTTTTGCAGCTAAAGGACCTGTTGAAGGAGCTTCTTATGATCCTTGTATTGGAAGGAAGGTTTGGACAAGGTGGCCAGAAGACAACCACTTCTATGAAGCTGTTATAACTGATTATAATGCTGCTGAGGTGCGTTTGTAGCATACTATAAAAACTGAGGAGCACAGACTTTTTGATATTTATATTTAAATATTTTGTAGGGACGGCATGCTTTGGTCTATGATATGAATTCAGCAAATGAAACATGGGAGTGGGTCAATCTAAAGGAGGTAAAATTGTTGCAATATTAATATGAATTCATGTTCATTATAATAGCATACCATTCATTTAGACCTAGCTTTCGCTTGCCTTTTTCTTTTCTTTGGAAGCAATATTTTTCTCTTGACAAGTAAACTTATAGTTTTCGCATGTCCTACATTTCCCACGGTGATCATGTGTCTCATAATCTCATTCCTTCGGGGTAGGATGCTATCATGGATCAGCATTGGCATTGATGATTTCCTTTCTAAGTATTTTAATTGATGCAAACAAATGGAACTTCCAGTATATGTGGGGTAATTTTTTAAAAACAAAAATCAGGCCACTCCTCCGCTCCAAAGTTTTGTGTATTGGGATCCTAAGCTTGATGTTGTAACTTATAACATATTGTGATTCATCTTTAGCCTTATGTTCTTGAGACATGCTAACTTGACAATATTGTTACTTCTTTGAATACAGTTCTGTTGAGATTTTTTTTGTAATACAACGAAATCCTTCTATTTTCATGAGGGTCACCACTAGGTCGTGGGGATTGGAATAGATGCATGAAGACTTAGGTTGGTCCCGTTGCCACCAGTGTACACCAAAAAAAATGGAAGTCTTGTATTTTCATTTGTTAAAAAAAATGCTTTTAGTCTGTCACAATTTGGCACAAAGAAATATAAATAAGCTTGGTCTCTTGATTTATTGATTGCATCCATTATTTATTACTTTTTTTGTTAATTTTGTGTGCAAAAAATGTATTAGATTTTCAATTATAGTAAGGGATTTTCCTGTCTCTACTTTTCTATTCATTAATTTTTATCATTTAGTATTAAGAGTGTGTCGTTGTTGCTAAATATCAACTCAATCAGTGATGAAATCCTAGTTACTCTCTAGTATTTATTCAATATGGCAGATATCTCCAGAAGACATTCGTTGGGAGGGTGAAGATCCTGAAATATCTCTGTCTCGTAAAGTTGGCCAGCCTGCTCCGCGAAGAGGATTGAAGAAGTCTGCGTCTCATGGTGGAGTTGCTGGTGCTGGAAGAGGTAGGGGAATGACAAAGGTTCAGCCTAAGAAAGATTCGATTTCATCACAAAATGCGAGCAGGAAAAATCCTACAGATAATATTAGGATACTCCATACAGATGCAGTTATCAAGGAGGTATAAGCACATGCAATAGAAATTTCCAAATTTGTTAGTTAGATTTGGTTACTCTGTATGATACAAATATTTGGCTCCTTAATATTAACTATCGGAATGGAACCAAAACAGGTTGAAAAGGTTTTCACTGCCAATCCTCCTGATCCCATTGAAATGGAGAAAGCAAAGAACATGCTAAAAGTGGGTATCATGCAATTTCTTAGTTCCAGCTTTATTTTGTGTATCTTTAATTGCTACAATAATGATAGCTCTCCTTTTGAAATGTAGGAACATGAAGAGGCTCTTGTTAATGCAATTGCCAGGCTCGGAGATGTGTCTGACGAAGAAAGTGGTAATAACTAAGTAACTAGAAATTTGTTCATGTATAATTATTAAAGTTTTCACCACATTCTGTTTTATCCTAATTTTTGGATATTGCTAGTAGACCAGCAAAACGGGTTGGGGAGTGGGGTTTTCTTTATGAACTTTTTTGCCACTACAGTGGTCAAGTTATATGATGAGAAAATACAAGGCTGTGAATAACGCGTGGGTTCTTTTCTTTGTTTTCTTGGTAGCATATAATTTTATTGATGAAATCCCACATGTATTTTGTATTTCCTTATTGACTAACTTATTCCATTTTAGAATATTGATCACAATTGTCTTTCGTACTTTATGTTCCTTCAACTCTCTTGCTTAAGCCAGATGGAGAACCTCCCTTTTTGAATCAGAAAAAACACTGGAAGAAACAACAGCATAATCCAGGCGGTGTTAGAGTCCTCGATGGGTCAGATGGCGATAAATTACCAAGACGAGCTAGTGTTCCATTTTAGCTATGTTGGCAACACCGCATGGCTATCATAACATGCTATGTGTATTATCGTGACTTTCTTTTCTTATCGTTTATGTTAAGCAGTGCACTACAAATGTTATTTTTCTTTTATAGAAATTGGTGATATGTAGCTGTAACATGTAAATTACAAATCATGAAAGCATGGTTTTTTATGCTTATTCTGTCTATATCGGATTCCTTTGATTTAGAAGGTGGAACAGGGGACACACATCAAGAGTTTAATATGCAGATTTAACAAGTCAGATTATGTACACAAATTAATCCCAATAGAGATGCAATTCACACTCAGCAATTACTTATATGTCTTCTTCACAGTGATGCAATAAACTTAATGATGAGATCCACCATCTCGGCGTCATAAGCAGGCCCTTCCATTTGGAAGTGACCAACACCATCGATTAGATGTGTTTCAACACGTCCTGCTGCAGAATTAAGCTTATTTCTCAGCTGCTTTACGCTTGTGAATCCATCTTGCGTTCCCATAATGAAGAATTTTGGTTTCGGGGACTGTAGGATGGTTTTGTGGTGTCGTCCAAAAAGGATTGAGGCAGTCATTCCGAATGGGTAACCTATGCTAACATAGCCAATGACTTTTTCAATCTGATCAACGGCAGACCCTGCTATAGGTGCACCTGTAATAAAAGAAACAGCTTAAATATATGGCAATTCTTTCTGACTTTAACATAGATGCAGCCATGCTACATGGTGCGAATTACTACATCACCTACTGCAGTTTGTGAAATGGACAGGGGAAACTGTCAGATAAGAAGCATGCACAAGTCTAACTTAGCAGCTCATGTAAACTCAAGCACGTATCCTATTAAGTTTCTCATTTAATTTAAATGGAAAGCATCTTCTGAAATGGGTCTATATCTGAACCAGGAACCAAAAACATACTTCCTTTTCAAGTCCTACAGCAGGGTTAGAAACCTCAGCAGAGCTGCCACTGAACTTTTGAGATCACAGATCCGAAACACAAACAGCAAAAACTTTCAATACCCAAAATTTTATCCATACAGCTACGAGCTAATCCATCACGCAATTGATACATTAAGATATAAAAAAAGATTCCATGCTGCTAACCAGCGAGAACTTAAGATATAAAAAGCACTTCCACTTAATTGCTTAAAGCAACAACACCCTTTACTGAGTTTTTTCCCTTGAAGCAGACAACAAACAGTTCAGAGATTATAAAAAGAAAGAAGATAATATGTACTAAAGGAAGCAACTTTTTTCCACACTCATATTTAGTGGTAGGTGGAAGATGTGTTCCTCGAGAGAGCGGATCGCGTGAAATAGATTGACACGAGAAAATTGAAAAGGGGGGAGGGTGATGAATTTGACAGATCTGATCTGAGAGATGGGAAACGATACCTGCGGAAGAACCAACCAACAGAATCCTGGGAAGAGAGAAAGTGTTGGAGAGCCAGTTGCAGACAGCAACGACATCCTTAACTTCAGCGAAGCCAGTGAGAGAAGGCCTGCCGGTGGATTTGCCAACACCTCTCATGTCAAAGGTGGCAGAGGTGTAACCATTGAGAGCCAACCCAGAAGCGATTCCTCTGAGGAGACCCTGGCAACCACCCAAAATGGAATATGGGTGCACCAAAACGATCCCCAAATTGCCATTTCCTTCTGTTCTTGGCTTGAACACCCTCGCACGGAGCTTCACTCCGTCGCTGCCTTCCACCGTGAACGACTCCAACGAGTAGTTCTCTGACATCACAGCCACCGCAATGAAGATGAGATGAGTTCAATAGCGTTTCCTATCTAATTCTAATATGAACCTATGTTCTCATAATAATGACTATGCTCTCATCACTGCTTCCAAACCACTCTCACCAAGAAAAATGAAGTTAAAAATTTAGAAAATGTGTTACTTATTAATTTTAAGTTTTTATATATAAATTTATTTTAATTTCTTGAAAATTTAACTTCTTGATATTAATTTATAAAAATAATTTTTCTTTTAAAATAATTATATTTCTCCTTTTTTTTTTTTAAAAGTAACTATGAAGAAGTTGGGCTGTATTAAGAAGGGAAAACAAATTGGTAGTTGGATGGTTAGTTGGGAGTTGGATGATGGCAGAGTGGGCTGGGCGAACCAATTCTTCCACAAAACCAAAATTTATGCTTGCTAACACAAGAATATTTATTAGTTATTTTTATTTCAACCTAATTTGTAATTTTAAATATTTGTTAATATCTATAAGAATATTTATTATGTCATATAAAAAATATAAAGTACACTATTTAAAATACATATAGTAATTTGATAGTGAACCGTCAGCTAAATTATCAGAAAAAACATTGAAAATTGTATCTCTGTTTTGTACAAACAAATTATTTGACAATATTGTCTAGTTAATTCTTACAGTATAAATAATATTTTAAACTTTACTATTTTGAATATTCATATAGTCTGCTTGTGAGAATATTATTTAACAATGTATTAAAAATATAGATTAAATATGATTTTAGTCTTTGACAATAAATTGAAATTTATTATTATCTTAAACTTTGATACATTTTGGTCTTTAAATTTCAAAAATAAATAAATATAATTCTTTCAATTCAATTACATTATTTTATTTTTCTTTTTTTGAATTATATTTGAGTTATTTATATCTTTTTGATAAATTTTCACTTAAATACTAGTCTAAAATATTATTTAACAAACTCCAAAGTATATTAATGTTGTTAATTGAAAATGACTATATCCCTCAAATTTTAATGTTTCGGAAAAATATGTATAAAGTTTATGATAAGGATGGATTTCAATTCTATTAGTTTAGGAAATAAAAATATATTTAAATCTAAAAATATTTAGTTTAATAAAGTTTAAATTCCTTGATAGAATTGAATATTTTTAATTAAATTCTTATTAAAAAATTTAGTTTATGAAGTATTAAAAAAATTCACACTTTTCAATTGAGTTTCCACTATTTAATATTTTTTAGCTAGGTTAGTGATTGTTATTTTTTAACTACTAATTTCACATGTTATTTTATGTTAATATTAAATAACAGTTTTCTGTTAATGATTTTTTATCGTTGAACGAGGACAAACAAAGTGAAGAAGAAAGCATAATAAAAACTTAAATACGAAAGACTACAGAACAATTATGGATTTGAACAACAGAACAAATGTGTGATGAAAACAAAAAAAAAGAAAAAAGCGAATAATAGTTTTATCTTTAATAGCTCGTGTAATGTATTTGTAATAATATTGGATATATAATAAAAAATAATTAAATTTTTAGATTTTATTTTAAAAAATTATTAATTAATGTATTGATAATGATTATTTATAAAAGATTTGAGTTCTTATATTATAATAATAATATTAGATTCATTCGGGTGGGTGTAGTTGTGAAAATGAGCCTACCCCGATTGAAGGACCTTATAACTTAAGTAAGACGATTAATTGAACCCAATAGGCATGTAATAAAAAAATCAGAGGCTTTTTCTTTTTACACCCTAAAATTTCTAATTTATACTTCATATTTTTTTTAAATCATCGTTTTATCTAAATATCTTTTAGTCGAATTCTTTACGGAAAATATTTTCAATTTTTCCAGAAACTCCGAATATAATAAGCGTAAAACATGCCATTGAATACGTTTCATAGGAGTGGATAAAAAGATAGTTTAAATATATTATCTATTTTTTTTTAATTTTTTAAATTTAAGAATGAAATCGATATATTTAGAGTACAGAGAGATTTTAGATATATGGGATATTTTGTTCATTTCTGGGTTCCAATAGAAAAAGATTTATAAGATAATATCTGTATACTACTAGATGATCTCGAGGAAGTTGTGTTATAATATTTTTAATTATGTAGAGATGTTCATATATAATTATTTGAATAACAAAAACATGTAAATGGATGTTGTGGAGTGTGATATGAAAGGATCAGAAGAAAGGGACGTGTTGTAAATTCCATCATTTGCATCGGACAATTCATATAAAATATTAAATAACATTATGGTCCCTAACGGCGGTTCCCTTGTCACCGTACTCCCCGTCAATTAACAAGGCTCATCCATTGTTTGATTCATCGTTTTTATTCGACCATAGGTCTATTAGTTACATAATTCGTCTTTGGATATTTCTAATAAAACAGCTTCAAATTATGCTTAAACAAACATGGAATTAATTTATATTCTCCAATCACATCCGTATCCATTCCTGTGACGTAACTATTTGTTTGTACCATAAAACCAAACCCACAAGTTTTCATCTGCATCCCATAATCAATCACGACATCTTGCATTTCGAGAAATGTTACAATCACTTGATTTTTGTTATCAAACTTTGATTATAATAACATTGAATCCAAATCCCACCAAAATATATTCTCACCCAAAAGGTGACATTTCGATAATATTAATTGTTAATATTTATTAGTAAAAAGAGTTGAAATCATAATTTTATATATATTCATCAAATTAATCTTATACGATTAATAAAAAAAATTGAATCCACGTTGCGCTTGTCCTTTTTTTCTAATTTTATTATTAAGTCAATTTTGTATCTCTTGATATATGTTAGTGGCAGGAAGCAGCTATATAGAAAGCATGTGAAAGTGGAAGGAACATACCTGAAAAGCAAACAACAACGTAAACTATGATGGAATACGAGGTTGTGAGTATGTTGGCGTTGGGCATGTTGGTGTTAGGCATGTTGGTGAGGATGAAGGTTATGGAAGGAAGGCAGCAGCTTCCACCAGGACCAAGATGTTGGCCAGTGGTTGGTAACATGTTCCAACTAGGGTGGTCACCACACGAGTCCTTTGCAAAACTTGCTCATAAACATGGTCCAGTCATGAGGCTTTGGCTAGGGTCGATGTGCACAGTGGTTATCTCGTCAAGCGAAGTGGCTGGTGAGATGTTCAAAAAGCATGACGCGGTTCTTGCAGGGAGGAAGATTTACGAGGCCATGAGAGGGGAGCATGGGACTGAGGGTTCCCTTGTAACTTCTCAGTACAACTCACACTGGCGCATGCTGAGGCGCTTGTGCACCTCTGAGTTCTTTGTTACCAGTCGCTTAGATGCGATGCGGGGTGTTCGTGAAAAATGTATACACCGCATGCTGCGTTTGATTGAAGAAGCTGGTGAATCAGGCACACGTGCGGTTGATGTTGGGAGGTTTTTTTTCTTGATGGATTTTAACCTTATTGGGAACCTCGTATTCTCAAAGGACTTGTTGGATTCTGAGACTGAGAGAGGGGATAGATTTTATTACCATGCACTTAAGGTTATGGAGTATGCTGGGAAGCCCAACATGGCAGATTTCTTGCCATTTCTCAAGTGGTTTGATCCTCAGGGTATAAGGAGGAAGACACAGTTCCACGTCAACCAAGCCTTTGACATTGCAGGCTCGTTCATCAAAGAAAGGATGGAAAAGAGTCACGGTGGATCCAAGGAAACAAAAGATTACTTGGATGTCTTGTTGGCCTTTCGTGGGGATTCTACCACTCAGCCCTATACTTTTTCTTCAAGAACTATTAACGTTATTATCTTTGTAAGTCCCTCTAACGGGTTTTGCTTCCTATAAACTACTCTTTGGAGAATTTTTTGAACATTTGGTTTGGATGGTTGCAGGAAATGTTCACTGCAGGAACAGACACGACGACGAGCACAATCGAATGGGCAATGGCAGAGCTTCTGCACAACCCAAGAACGCTAAAGAAAGTGCAGATAGAGTTGAGGAACAAAATAGGGTCCGGTAGGAACATGGAAGAAAAGGACATGGAGAATCTTCCCTACCTGCAAGCGGTGATCAAGGAGACACTGAGACTTCACCCACCTCTTCCTCTTATGGTTCCTCATATGGCTATGGAGTCTTGCAACATGCTTGGCTACGATATTCCCAAAGAGTCACAGATTTTAGTGAATGTTTGGGCAATAGGAAGGGACTGCAAAGTGTGGGATGCTCCCTTATTGTTCTGGCCTGAAAGATTTCTGGAGCCAAACACCGTGGTGGACTACAAAGGGCGTCATTTTGAGTTTATACCCTTTGGTTCGGGTCGAAGAATGTGCCCAGCCATGCCACTCGCCTCTCGTGTGCTTACCTTGGCATTGGGCTCCCTCTTGCATTCCTTTGACTGGGTTTTGCCAGATGGCCTCAAACCAGAGGAGATGGACATGACTGAGGGACTGGGAATAACGCTGAGGAAAGCCATTCCTTTGAAAGCCATACCAGTGCCTTATAGAGGAGCTACTACAGCAAACGAATAACGATGTTATGACACCAATGCCATCCAAGATAACAAAAATGTACTGCGCAAATGATTTACCATGAACAACTTTATGGTCTGCAAATAGTAGTTATGTGTAATGGTAGAATGTCAAAAAAAACATGGTTTGATTGGTGTTATAACGCTTGATCAGATGTCATCTTTTTAAGATATTGCTATATATAACGACGCATCAACCCTACATGTTTTGACATAGGCTTGGATGCTCAACAATATACAAAAATACTAAAGATACTGAACCGGTGTTTACTGTTTTTGTTAGTGTGTGATATAACCTTTTAGATGCTTCCCAGGTTGTCACTATTCTTAAGATATTAAACTTTCCAAATTCGAGGGAATCAGCAAATTTTTGTTTGCAAAGTTCACCAACATATCAAGACAGATTGAAGATTAATTGATTATTTTAATAAAGACATCTTAACAATTTGTACCTGCACACCAACAACAACACTGTCACAAGAGTACTAATACTGGTAACATCGCTTGGTGATAATAAACATGGTCCGCCTTCACCGCACACTACCAACGTTTCCTGAATAGAATGTTTCAGTACTTTTCCAAATTGATTAGTGCATGGTCATTTGAAACCCAAACACAATCAGCTGGATCTTTAGCAGTGAAACCCTTGTCACCAACATAATATACTTATATATGCAGTGAAAATTTTCCTGATAGTTGCAGATGAAATATTGACAGAAAAGGAAGCTAAAATTACGTCCAGCCTTCAAAACGCATGGCATCATGGACCTGAAAATATTTACATTCTCTCTCTATATATAACTAAAAGGTCAGCTTGGCGAGCTGAACAAAACATATTCATGTAAATTTGAAGTTGTTCAGACCTAATGTGCTATTTCTTCATCAAGTTTACGCTTACACCTCCGAATAGCCGCTTCTCTGGAAACATTTTCTTCATCACATTCAGGAGTTTCTTCTACAACACTTTCCTCCTGTACAACCAGTCCTCGATTCCGTGATAGCTTCCTGATAGGTGTTAAAGCCAAAGCAGGTTGGGAATCGTCCACACCCATCCTTTCCTGAGGGTAAGCAACGGTAGCAGATTGAACCCGATGTGGCATCAACTCTTCCCCTTCCGGCACTACATCTTTCATAAGCTGTAAACACGTTGGAAGACTTATATAGAGACTTGTAATTTAATGTCCAAGCCTTTAAATGAAAAACGCATTTGAACTATAGCAATATTTGCCTAAAGGGTATAATTCAACAGCTCATAATATCAACAACGTACATATACTTTTAATTAACTGTCTGTAATAGCAGAAAAAAGAACCAATGTTTTTTAACAATAATTTTGCTTTTTATTTTCTTCTTTTTTCAAGGTCAGTGGTTGAACAAAGTGTCATACGATACACATTGATACTGCCAGGATTGTTAACCACTCATGATATCATTAACAGTTTTTCCCTTTTTAAACAATGATGTTGTAACTCTAAATTATTGCAACCCCATAAAAACGTCAATCGTAGAATTAAATTCTCAATTTGCTCCTCAAATTCTTACTTTACATTCATGTACCTATACATACCTTCCAATCTTGGTAATCATATCTGAATACAAAATGACTATAAGAAACTTCTTTTGATGATACTAAGTTAGCAGCTGGAGCATTTTTAGGAGCTGAAAAAGATGACAGTGTAAGTACCCGTGGTTAAAAAAGAGATACGAAACAAGTAAGAAATTGATTGAGGTGGAAACACGTCTTACAAACATAGTGCAAACGATTTTCATCGAGACTGATCTCAGCACGACCATCTTTTACAAGGAATGACAGAGAAAACAAATTTTCCACGGTCTGAGCAAAAGACTTTCTGTTGATAATTAATTTTTCAAGTCGGACACGTTTTGTCCTCCTCAAGATGTTAAACATCGTTGCCATGTTTTTGTCAGTATCAGTTTTCTCCACCGCACCAGCCTCATCAAGCTGCTCGAAACAAACAACAATGCATGAATACCAGCGCACTCACAGACATAAAACACATAGATAAGTCAATCTGTTTCACGACAGCCAAAGAGGGCCACCAAGCACAGTGAACTAAAAGTGTCTGTTAGTCCTATAGTCAAAGCAAGTAGTAACGACATTGTCACACTTTCGTAGGAATGGCCAAGGAGTATGAAAAGGGGAGTGACCTGTTCAGGTCTAGTAGTTGCGACAGGGCGAGCATCACGTTGTTTGCGCACTCCGATTCTTCGTTTCTTGATTTCGTTGTCCATAGGTCCAAGCCTATAAAAAAGCAAAAACAATAACAGAAAGGGCGTATTATAGAAACGTGAAAGGAATAGAGGAGAGGAACTGACATGGTAGTAGAGCCATGAACGGAGAGGAATATCGGGGACACCGCAATGCCAAGTTTCTGCCAATCGATTGAATCTTGGCCTTGACCTTGGCCATAGCGTATGAGCAAAGAGGAAACAAATTGTGAAGGGGTGACACCCTCGTTCGCCAAACTCCTAACAGATCCTACCAGAGTGCGCGTCAGATCCAACAGTGCCTCTGCATCTGCAACCTGCTCTCTTGGCTTCTCAACTGCAAAAATTTCATCCAACCAGACCAATCAGTAAAAGGGTAAACCACACGACCAGCGGAGGAATTAATATTACAACAACGAGAACGAGAACAAAATAAAGGAACTAGTACAGCTACCTACCTTGGTCGTGTAACTTGTCGAACTCGTCCAAAATGTTGTGGAATTTGTCGGACTCCGTGTTCATCAAATCATCTCTTTTCTCTGTTAGGTTTGTTTAGGGTTAGCTAATTAGGGATACAAAAATTGAATTTAGCGTTGTATATAAATTAAAGAGTGAATGGTAACGTCACCTACCGCCGATGAGAGTCTTGAGTTTGAGGAACTGGGAGCGTATGACCCTGCGAGTAGCGGGGTTCTGCTCTCGCACCGTTTTCTTCTTGGAAACTCCCTCGCCGTCGGCATTCGCATCGGCATCGGCATCGGCATCGGCATCGCCTCTGCGCGTACGTTTCATTCTGTCAAAACCCAAAACCCTAATTTGGAAAGAAAAGGGGTTTGGTTAGAATTTGAACCAATTTTAGAAGAAGTGTCTCTGAACCCCTTTTAAGATTTGAATTTTAACGAGGGTCGGGAAATTTCAACCGCTGTTCACTTTCCCGCTTTTCTCTTCTTCTTTTTCCGCCTTTCCTCAAGTAATTGATCTTGAAAAATTAATTTCATTAATTATATTTAAACTTTCGTAAAATTATGGCTATTTTTTTTTTCTAATTTTCATTGAAATTATTCAATTTGGTCATTTTACTTTTCAAATTTTTAATTTTTGTTAAAATTATTCGATTACGTCATTTCAAGATTTGTGTGACTGGTGCTTTTATACATGATGATAAGTGATATATATATATAAAGACGATATTAACGTCATTTATACATATTTAACATAAAAATGTTTTAACAAGAATTTAACTTAATTGAAAAAAAAATAAAAGAATAAATTAAATAATTTTAGTAAAAATTAATTTTAGCCTAAAATTATATATAAGTACATATTTCCTTTCACTAATTCTTTAATGATTTAAAAATATTACACGGGTACTTCTTATATATTATAAAAACTAATTTAATTATTTAAAAAAATGTTACAAAGTGAATTCATTAATTTTCTATGGAGGTTGTAAAAGAAACCTTCAATTATTCCAATAAGCAGCATGAACTGAAACTATTTGATCAAAACTCCAAAGAGTTTCAAACCCTTTTCTGCATTCAAATCCTTTAAAGTGTGTTCATCTTTGGTGTCTTCATCTGAACTATAGATTACATCAATCAATCCAAAAGCTTCTCCCTCTCCTCCTTTTCTGCAATCCACAGGTTCACACGTGAAAAACGCAATGGTATCCTTAGCCTTCAGTTTTTTGTCCTTCACAAACCGATTCCACCCTCTCGTGAACACGTAGCTTTGGCTGCTCTTCCAATAACAGTATCGAAATTTCCACTGTCTCATGAGCCTGTCGTAAAACGCAACCTCAACGTCAGCACTCACATTTTCTTCATGCGATTCTGCGCCGCCGTCACACACGTTAGGAAAATATGTGACTGCATGCTTTTTCGGGATGACAAGCCTGTTGAGCTTCCCCACATCACTCGGTGTCAACTCCTTCTGAAAAAGCTGGGTGCAGCAAAGCTGCTCCTTGCCATCATCCTTCAAAGTTACGTGCTTGAGAACACCACCTTGTTGACGAGTGCTGAGAAATGTGGCAAAGCGTGAAGGGTAGGTGCCATCTCTAATCATGCTCAGCATTGTTTCTGTGCTGTAATGGCTTTGAAACTGAGGCTCTTGCACCGTTTGATCGTTCCATGGAAAGTTTCTGTGGCTGTCTCCGTTTCTGAGTTTTATGCTGGCGCTGTCATAAGCCATTGCAGCCTCTCTTTCCGATTTGAAAGTCCCCAACCAGATTCTCTGGTGGTTTGCATATATCTGGGCACCCCAGTTTCCGTTTTGTTGAGGCACAACGCCTTTGAACTTCTGAAGCAACGGCCCTGCTGCGTTATTCTCTTCTTGCATGGCGCCAAATGCTGCAAAATTGATTTCGCTGCAGTCTGAATAACATTCCCTGTTTCTGTTCGTCATCACAGAGTTCAGATAAAAACACCTTTTTCATTGTTTCTTTTTTATCTCTGAATTTGAAAGGGGTTGCGAATTCAACAGCTAATGGAAGAGGTGCAAATCGTTAACTAACAGGAAAAAAATGATGACAAGAAGACAGACACTTTGTTTCTCAGTTTCTTGATTCCTATAATTGTGATGTTTTTTCTGTTGTACGAAAATGGCAACTGTGGTACTAACTAAATTTGGTGGTAGTAACAGCGCTGTTGGAAAACGGAACAAGCTAGTTCAAACAATATTTGAAGTTGTGGTGAAGCAAATCTGAACTGGCCTTGCCTTAATTTAGGAAAACCAGTAATCTTTTTACCTCATCACCATCTACTTTTGCACAATATGGTTGAAAAAAGTATCTTAAACATTTCATGCTTCCTTGGTTGTCTTGTCGGAGCATTGCTGATTAGCCTAACATGTAGTCTGCATCAAATATTAAACAAATGACTTCGAATTTTAAAACAAATTATAAAAATTAAAAAGAAAAACATTAATATAGTAAGTATTGTACAAATATTTAAAAACCATTCAAAATCGCTGGTTGGTCAATGAACAAAAACAGTAAAATAAGGTAATGATTGAATAAAATGGTTAATATAACTTTTAAAATCTTTTTAAAACAGGTGTACTTTCAAGTCCTCCTAATCCTTCATGAGTTTGACATTTTCCTCTTTTTTTTTCTATTAGGTTAGTTCAAAAAATATGTTCTTTTCTGGTATAGAAATGAAAATAGTTTGACGGCTACTTTAGAAATGGTCACTTCTGGTCTATTTCTAATAATAGACGCCACAGTGACCTCATTAAAAATAGTATTAATATTATATTTTCATTTTTTGTATTCAGGAAATGATAAGTAACTCCTTCATTTCATTGTTTTTAAAAATACTGTGTGTATATATATTATATACATACACACATTTCAAATATAAAAATAAAGAACTAGTATGCATTTTTTTAAACAAGGTTATACATAAACTAATCAGTGTATATATAATTTTCATCAGTTAAATGCTTGAATTGGTGTGTTGTTATTATTTTGTTGAAAGCTAGGCTTTTGGCTGCGTAAATTTAGTTGTATTTTGCCATACCAATATAAATGGCTGTTAATAATTTGAGTGTGCAGTGCAGTACTGATATTTCTCTGTTCACAATCCAACTCTAAACAGTGTATTTGAAAAACTCAATTATACACCAATTATGTCAGATTTTATTGATTTGTCATACTCTTTTCCTTGCATTTTTTTTCTTCAGTACAATGGTTTGTGTTCAAACCAAGCAAAGTGATGTCAACTTTACATTCTGTATTGTAGGTGATGAGTTCACTAAACTGTTACTTACATGACCACACAGGTTAACAAAGATGATGAATAAGATAATACGAGATTTCATTTCGTAACATGATTCGGAACTCTGCATGTTGTAGGTAAGTCCAATTCAAGCAATTAATCAGCTTGTGGACAGATATTGAAAGTGGAATCACCATTTCATCAACTGTCAACAACTCTTAACAGAACCACAAAACCAGACATGCAATTTACCAAGGTAGATTGACATCTCATTATAAGAGAAAAACACACATAGCTTACTATGTCAACGGTTGAGCTGATGAATGAAATTTGCAATACATAATTGAGAACTTGAAAAACAATATTTGATGGCCTTTTTAGATATTGATACCACTTCCAATCTAAAATCTTAATTACTCATATTCAACTTTTTCGTTTTCACCAAACTGGAACTTAGATTTATACTTGGATTTTCAACCAAATTGAATAATTGAAAAATGAAATGGAAGTGAGGGTATGAGAAAATTAATGAAAATAAAAGAGTTGAAAAGGACGAAAAGACGTCAGATTCAGTGTTATAGGTGGAAAAGAAACGGCAGGTCCCTACATACACTGTTAGTATTTTATGGCTGAAGTGACCAGTTTGTGGCACAGAGTCGTCCATTTTAGAGTTTAAGATTTCTTTCCTTCCCTTTTCAGTGTTCACCACTATTCTCATCCAAATTGTCACTTTCTCTCCTCTTATCAACTCCAATCATTTAAGATTTCCGTATTTTTGGCTCAGCTACGTCAATAATAAACCTTACTTTGAAACTGATATCCCTCACACCCTCTATATATTGCATGCTATAATCCAACTATACGATCAACAACCCTTTTCACCCTTTCAACATTTTCTTCTCTTCTTCGCTTTCTAAGTCTTTTTTTCCTTTCTCAATCACTTAACTTCCCTTCTTGGCTAGCTATTGCCAAGAATGGCCACTTCTTTCTCTGCCAACTCCACCAATATTGCCACAAACAAGGTACCACAATATCATTATTTCTACACATTCATTTGGAAACATGTATTCAACAGCTCTCTCTCATATTTAACACGTTAAAAAGTACAAGGCGTCTAACATGTCAAATAATCCAGCACTGATTCAAGAAATTTAGAATTCATAGATCCACTGTTATATTTTTCCACCATCTTTTCACTTCAAAACTTGCAATATAATTGATTCTATTTGTATGTATGATGCATTGATTCTAATTCTAAGTACATCCACTATAAAATCGTAGATATTTATGGGGGGAAAATGGAAACTTAATTGCCTTTTACTTTTGTATGATATTTGCTTTAAATAGGTAACAGAAGGAGATAGCAGCTACAGAGAGGAATCTGCTATGGAGAGAAGTAGCAGAGCGGATGAAAAGAAAATAGGAGGAGCTAAAGTTGCAAGCCTCTTGCTAGGTACTGAACAAAGGATCCATTAATTCATTTTTCAATTTTCAAGAAAGAGAAATAATTTATCATTATATGTGAAACTATTTATCTGTTTGCTTGATTACATCTTGCTTCCTTTTTGTTTGTTTTGTCAGTGAATCAAGCACTGGCTACACTAGCCTTCTTTGGAGTTGGAGTGAACTTGGTTCTGTTCTTAACCAGAGTTCTTGGTCAAGACAATGTGAGTGCTGCTAATAATGTCAGCAAATGGATAGGAACTGTTTATATGTTCTCATTGATCGGAGCATTTCTGAGTGATTCATACTGGGGTCGATACTTAACCTGCACGGTGTTTCAGCTTGTTTTCGTTCTGGTATTTTACTGCTAGTCTTTTATTTTGACATTTTATTAACAAAGCTATCAACTTTTCTACCATCTGAAAATTTAAATTTAACAGGGCTTAGCACTCTCCTCGTTGTCATCTTGGCGTTTCTTGATCAACCCAGCTGGTTGTGGCGATGGCAATACTCCTTGTAAACCTTCATCGATTGGAGACGACATTTTCTACTTGTCCATATATCTAGTAGCATTTGGTTATGGGGGCCACCAACCCACCTTAGCAACATTTGGTGCAGACCAATACGATGAGAAAAATCCAAAAGAGAGGAGTGCAAAAGTAGCTTTCTTCTGCTACTTTTACTTTGCTCTCAATGTTGGTTCTTTGTTTTCCAACACTGTACTAGTCTACTACGAGGATACAGGGAAGTGGACAATGGGTTTCTTGGTATCATTGGTCTCCGCTGTCATAGCCTTTTTGGCTTTCTTGCTGGGAACTCCAAGATACAGGTTTGTAAAGCCATGCGGAAACCCAGTGATGAGGGTTGCTCAGGTATTTTCTGCTGTCGTTAGGAAATGGAAGGTTGCTCCAGCAAAGGCAGAAGAACTTTTTGAGGTCGAAGGATCACAATCTGCCATAAAAGGCAGTAGAAAGATTCGGCACACAGATGATTTTGAGTAAGTATTCAGATTTAACAAGTTATACGATTACAAATGATTGTTTTCTTTTGTGAAAAGAAACATTTGACCAAACCAAGAACTTAACTCAACAGTCTTTCTGCAAAAGTATTGTTTTCAAAAAACATCGGAAGATTCGGAACCAACAAATTAGAAATTACTCTTACCACAAAAATGTATTCTGGTTTGTAATTTTTTCATCTGGGGATGCTTGATTTTTCCATGTGAAATGAAGAAAACATTGAGCTGTGTTTTCTAATACCTGGCTGTATTGAATTAGCAGGCGTACTTGATAAACATGATTATGAATAATTGAAACTTATATATGTGATTTGTCTTGATATTGGGTAGATTCATGGACAAGGCAGCTACAATCAAAGATAGCGAGGAGCAGAGTTCAAAAAATCCATGGCGGCTTTGCACTGTGACACAAGTGGAGGAAGCAAAATGCGTGTTAAGAATGCTACCGGTTTGGCTATGTACCATTATTTACTCAGTAGTGTTTACACAAATGGCTTCTCTTTTTGTTGAGCAAGGGGATGTGATGAACTCCTACATAGGAAGTTTTCATCTGCCAGCAGCGAGCATGTCTGCGTTTGACATCTGCAGTGTCCTTGTATGCACGGGAATTTATCGCCAAATCCTTGTTCCATTAGCTGGAAAACTAAGTGGTAATCCAAAGGGACTGAGTGAGCTTCAAAGAATGGGAATTGGCCTAATTATTGGTATGTTTGCAATGGTTGCATCTGGTGCCACAGAGATTGCAAGACTCAGACGAATTATTCATGGAGAGAAGACGAGTTCACTGAGCATATTTTGGCAAATCCCACAGTATGTTTTGGTTGGTGCTTCAGAAGTTTTCATGTATGTTGGTCAATTGGAGTTCTTCAATGGGCAGGCTCCTGATGGCATAAAAAGCTTTGGCAGCTCACTTTGCATGGCTTCAATTTCTCTTGGAAACTATGTAAGCAGCATGCTGGTGAACATGGTTATGATAATAACAGCAAGGGGTCAAAACAAAGGATGGATTCCTGAGAACTTGAACACAGGGCACATGGACAGGTTCTTCTTTCTGCTTGCAGGGTTAGCTGCCTTTGACTTTGTCCTATACTTGTTGTGTGCTAAGTGGTACAAGAACATCAATGTTGAAGATAATGACATGGAAGAGCAAGAACATGATGATGTAAACAGCAAGGTTTGAGAGTTTGAACTTGTCAAACAATGCAAGTGTGCTCAGTGTTTATTTTCTCTCCCAAGCATTATTGTATTCACTCAATAAGAGCTGCATCCTGTGTTAGGCTTCTGTTTGTCATGAATTTTGGCTAAAGGATAAGGGTGCCAGTGATTTTCTTAATTGCTGGTTAGATTATCCATTTATACCTTAGAATTAATCGTGTACATTTTTAATTAATGAATATATATCATTTACAAATAGCTTCTGTCTTTATCTTATTCTCTTCTGCTATGTAACTTAGTTGTTATTTAACAATTAGTTCTTTTAACTTTTAAATTACGAATCACGGTTTAATTTTTAAGTGTTTTTTTTTATCGGTGATAAAGATGCGATAAATAAAAAAGCACTTGGAATACTTCAACTCTTTTAAAAGAAATAATATATATATATATATATATATATAATTAGTTACACTATCAATTTCTTACTAATAGTTTTAAATGTGATTATTAAAGTAATCTTATCTTATTAATACAAGATAACAATAATTAATTTTGCAATAATCTTTAACCAAATTTCTCCGCGAAAAAGTATTATATTAGTATTTTTAATTTAATATACTAGTTAAATGTTAAGGAATTAATTTAGCACAATTATTATTTGCCATAACATTTCTTTTGTAGTAGTATGGTGAGTCAATTTATAAGAATAATGTGATTTTTTTTCTCACTTGTAAATTGTTTTATATTTAGTCAAGATTTATAATACACTTCACATGTCGAAGACACCAAAGATTGAAATGGAAAAGAATTTAATAAGATAACATGATAGACTCAAATCTTACACAGGATACAAACTCCTAATGACTCTTATATCATATTATACTTTAATAAAATGTAATCTAACTTAATTTTATAAAAACTCGATAAAATGACATTTATATTATTTATATATTATAAATTGATTTTTTATTTTTAATTGATATAAAAATTTTAAAATTTTAAAATTTAATTTGAAGATGAAGAATATAAATGATAAGTGGTTGAGATGCCTTTTAGCATAAACATTTGCACGAAGGGATATAAGTAAACACTTTACCTTTCAACAGTAAAAACATCACTTTACAATAGTATATTATAATTGGGTTAACTATTTATCTCAAAATCTGATTTATTAGATTCTTATACTTGAAAGAATTATATGAATGGATTGAGTTAGGTTTAAAGTTCACTTCTTAATATGATATCAAAGTCAAGTTAGAGTTTATCATAATAATGATATCAAAGTCAAGTTAGAGTCTATCATAATAATATTTATTGTTTGTTGGACATATATATTGTTTCGTCTATTATCGGATCACCCATTAATGTATAGTCTCATGTTCGAGAGGTATATACCTCGACATGAGGGGGTGTTGAAAGTTTTACATCACTAGAAATAAAATCAATTTAGAATATATAAGTGAGTTCAAATCTCACTTTACAAGCCGGTTTGGTGGGATTGAATTATGTTTAAAGTTGACTTATTTAAAAACAGTGAATTATGTCAACTTTTTAAGATAATTGACAAAAGAAAATTGTTTGTCAAACAAAAAATAGCTAAATTGTTGAGCAATTAATAAGATCAAAGTTTAAAATAGGAAAAAAATAAAAATCATCTTATATTAATGATAAAAACATATTAAACTAACATGTGTTTATAAAAGAAAAAAAAAACTATCGAGGGACGAATAAAATCTGTAACTCACGTGATAGCAAATTAAGCTAACAAGATTGATTTGAAAAATATATGAATAGTGGAAGAAGTGAGTCGATATTGTGAGGTAAGCATCCACATATTTTGTTTGGCCAATATTTAGGTTTAGAAGCAGTGGTTGAAGCTCTTCCACCTCATCTTTCATCTCACTATATTCTCATGTCAATTGCACACAATCACTTTGAAAACACACACACTCTAACATGTAACTACAATATTAAATACTCCTGTCTCCTCTCAAATTATTACTTTTTTACTGCATCTTCTCTCATATAACTGCATTTTAACACTTAGAATATATATTTGAAAGAGAAGGAATAAGGAGACATGAAGACAATGATAATGCAAGAATGTATGAAGTTGTCTTGGCCAAAGACATGTGCAAGAACATCAAGATTCCAACCATTCTTTCAATTGTTTGCCTCCATACATCACACACCAAGCTGTCATGCCTGCGTCTTCTCACATCTCCTACAACATTGCAAATTAATGAAGCTTACACATTTTCATGCATTCCTCACAAAACCACTCTGTCAGATAATCAACCAAATATATATATGTTCCACAAAACTTTCATTCATTCTCAAACAATCACCATATTTAATGTTTAAGTACAAATTGTATTTTTAATTTGTAAATAAATAGCTTTTCTTAAAATTTTATTTTGTTTTTTTAAATATTAAACAAGTATATACGTACAAGTTTTAATTCTAACATGGTAAAGTTAACTTCTTTTAAAAAAATATATATCAAAGTTAAGGTTTTCTTTCAATTCTCTCGTTCATGAATCCAGCTGTGAATCCAACCTTGAAGCATTAAGTGACCCTGGTTTAATTGGCCGGCAAAACTGGATTTACAAAATTATATCGTGAAATATTAAGAAAATTTTTATGAAATATTTTAAATTTATACAATAGGTATTTAATTGCTTTTAATTTTGATATGATAAATACATTTATTTTTCCAATATCTTCATTGGATACACAAACTGAAAGGTTTATTTTGATCTGAAATTTTGTTTGAATATAGAGTTTGATACTATCTAATCTATTATCACAAAACTAATTTGTAAAAAAAATATTACTGACTTATATAATGAAAAATAGTTTTATCTCTACTCAATATATATATATATATATATATATATATATATATATATATTATATATATTTAATATTAAATTTTGTTACAAGTTCTATATTTTAAATATTGTGTCAAAAGATTGACATATATTCCTCACTAAAAGTCGACCATTAACTTCCAGTATGGATTTGTGTTTCATTATAAAGTTGTGATCTAATAAAGAAAATAATTTATTTAACACAATCTGAAATTTAAGCAATAAAATATTTCAAAAGTGTACTATATAATTAATATTTTGAACGAGGACTATCGAAATAAATAAACTTTTCATATATACTTTTTACATAGAGAGAGAATATATAAAGCGGAGATGTTTCAAGTTATACTAATTCAAACTCACATACTATTAGGAAGAAACTCTCACATATGCAATATTATTAACCAAACACCATGTATATATTTTGAATTTAAAAAATCTCTTCAATCACCTACAATCCAGCAGTAAACCCTATGATTGCTAAATTAACACATAATTTTTTATTGTATGGTTTATTTTCAAACACAACATAGAAATAAGTTGCCTCCTATAACTAAAAGGTGTGTTCCTTAGCTATGTAAATTACAATAAAGAATCTCAGTAATACAACTCACCGGTAAGATAGGATATCCTATGAGTAATTACATTTGTAATCAGAATTTCATATATCATCTTGTTTTTTCATATTGTCGTACTTCTTCTAAATGTTCACTGTTAGCCAAAGACACACCACAGACCTTTTTCTTGCTATAAAAAAAAAATAGGTTAAAAGAAAAAGGGATGGGGAATATAATAACCATGAGTCTAACATAAAGTTTGTAAAATTGGACAGGGGAGAAAGGGAAAGCGATCGTGTTTCTATTTTTTGTATTTTAAAAGTTAATGTGGCAACAAATAATGGAAGGAAGTGGCCAACATGAAATATAAAATAGTGATAGTGAGGCAATCGAACTTCAGAAGCTGTGGTAAGACTCACCATTAGTTACGATGTAGCAAATTAGAAGCTGATTGAGAAAAAAAATTGAAAAGCAAGAAAATTTTGCACAATTCAATCCTCGCTAAAACCATGTAAGCTATATTAAAACACTATCATATTCCAGTCTTGCGCAAATCATCAGTTCCATGAGCGAAGTGACACCTTTCCCCAAAAGTGCAGGAACCTTTAGCGAAGTTTTCGCAGAGCTTGGTCTTGAAGTTGCTTGCCGGGGCGGAAGTCTGTGTAGTAAAGGTCTTCATTGGAGGCCCAGAGGCAGAACTAAGATTTAAAATAAGTTCGTGTACCATTGCACTGGCTTGCTTGATCTGATCAAGACTGCCTTCAAGCTCGATGTTTCTGAGGTTAGAATCCGTGTCATGATCCCTTACGGCAAGTTTAGCTCCTGTTACACGACAAATTTGCTTTGAGTTGACGCCTCCTTTTCCAATCACTGCTCCAGCTAGTGCGGCATTGATACTAATTTTTGCAGTGGCCGAGGCTCCAAAGCTGGCAGCTGCGCCATGAGCTGGAAGTTGGGGCTCCAGACGTCCACCTATCCTGCTGCTTGGCATTTGTCCCATAACACGGGGATCTTCATATGATGGAGCCGTAGGCCTGCCAAGCTCCCACTCACCATGGGCAAAGTGACACTTGTCACCAAATTTGCAACCCTCAGCGGTATTAAACTTGTTGCACAATCGGGTTTTAACAACCGGAGGAGAAGACCCATCAGGGAAGGATGGTGGAATAGGATTTCTACCAACATGAGGAATACCAGGATCGTTCCCAACATTGATCAGCTGAGAGACTGCTTTGAAGCCACCAGGAACATAATGCAGGAAATGACATCCTTCACCAAATGGACAGCCAGAGGTGCTGCATTATAGAGGAAAGAAGATGACATAAGAGGTTAATAACATATCCAACTAGTAAGATTCCAAAGCTTATACAGGTAGAGGTGGGACCTAAGTGAAATACTAATTCACTCTACGAAGTATGAACTGAAAATTAGCCGAAAAAGTGACAGACAAATAATATACACAAAAGTAGCATCGTTTAAGAATTAAGATGATTCATTTAAAATGTATCAAGAATGCTTTCCCTTACAAAACTAATGCCTTTTTTCTTTATTTTCATAATTAAGAACATCTTCCTCTAGCTAAGCAAATACAATATAACGTTATCTGGGAATTCTTAGCAGTGCAAATACTAATGATGGATGACCGAAGTAACAACAAATATTGAATACCCAAAGACAGTACAGGGGGGAAAAAGCAGGTTCAGACTGGTAAAGTATTTCATAAGTAAGCTGACAAATTATTCTAAAGACAAAATAAGAGAATAGTGCTAGGAGCATTATAATCAAGTACAAATAAGATTAGAAATTTGAGCACATATTATGGGAGAAAACATACGAAACAAACTACAGAATGGCATATCTAATTCACAGTAATATAGAAACTATAAATCATTTTGAAGTCTAAAATAATAAGATTCAGCAATCAACAATGCTCAATCTGATTTCTCATAGTAGAGGCAACAAACATAGAGGGGCTACAAACATCAAATTCCCAATTGAACGAACATTAAGAATACACATTAACAAAAGATAATCGAAAATCTAGGATCCATGTGACACAGTCACATGAGTTTTACGAAAATAGTCTTGTTCCTTCTTCGTAAGTAATTTTCACATACATCAATTTTCTATTGTAACTTGTAATGTCTATCTGATATTCTTTCAACAAGGAACAACATAAATATGCATTAACCGTGGTCACTTTAGACTGAATTAGAAGCAGCCGTTCAGATTCGAGAGAGGACACAACTACCAGTCCAGGAAGTAAACCGTACAGTTGTCCCCAAAAACACAAAAACATTACGGTGCATAGCAACATGACTTGTATTTTTAACGTTTCTCATACATTTTATATAATTCATACTAAATACATATAAATTTTCAAAATACTCAAATCTTGAGATGTTCACAATTAACAATAAGAAGTTATAGGTCTCATCCCTTAAGCAATCATCCAAGAAAATTAGTAACAAAAATGTTATGGCTGACTACCAATAAATGGAGAAAAAGGAATGAATAATTTGGGTTTCCGGGAGTAGATATGACCAAAAGTACATAACTAACACTCATATTAGAGAGAAACTAAACAGAGAACACAGACTAATGGAGCAAAGAAAACAAGAGGGGCGAAAAACCCCAGGGTAAACAGATAAAAGCACAGATTAATGAGGATATGTGAGTGGAGACCTAAGAAATCAGACCAGAGACAGGACAAGCAGAACATAGACACATGGAACAGAGAAAACAAGAGAGGGGAAAACTCACGAGTAAAAATAGATAAAAACACAGATTAAAAACACAAGCAGAACATAGACACATGAAGACAAATTTACAAGAGAAAACTTAAAAAAAGATGAATTTACAAATAGTGGAAATTGGATATTTGTATCCTATCTCCCTCCTCCATTTCTAACCAAGCATAGGGCCGGCAATCACACTCCTAATGTAAACAAGCAATCATATACAATATTATAGACTACCAACGCATTCAAGGGTCCTAACTTGCTAGACAATTGACAAACACTCCCAGCATTTATCTGTATCTTCTAAGGAAGAGAGCAAATGAGAAAGGATGACAACATCACAATTTTTAATGGTTCATAAATACAGATATCAGTAAAGCTCCATCTTCAATTCAAATAGAGATAATCACCAGTATAAATCAGGAATGACAATGAACTTGAACAGAAATCCAAAACGTGAAACATTGCAAATCAGCGGCTCCCTCAGTTTAAAGTAAATGTCAGCATAATATGCAAACCGATAGTGATAAAAAAGGTTGATTGAATAACTCAAGGTTCAAGAATGACCCACTTCCTTATCATTATAGGATTTTATCAACTAAGACTAAAAAAATTGAAAGCATTAGCTGAAAACAAACCACCAGGTACAAACCCATAATCTCTCCATGTTTCAAGCCAGAGATAACAATAAAATCACAAGTAAAGACTACGAAAAATCAAACCTTGAGCCGAAAAAAAAAACAGGTATAAGGCTTAATCCTAATATTTAACAAATGTTCGTACATATTGTAAAATATATATTTTTGTAAAAAAATCAGGTGCAGAATATGTATCATATAAGGAACTAAAAACATGTATTAAGCTCCCATCAGCAGGGGCCGCTTCCTAGCACAGATGGGTGAAAGATATTGCAAATTATCAAGCAAAAAATTCACTATCAAGTCATGAACATAGCTTACCTTGCTTACTGTCAAGCAAGAGAAGGATGTCAAACTTCTACGTAATAGTTACTGATTAAGAATCAAGACGATGCAACTAGCACTAACGCTAAACATAAACAGATTAAATCTATCTGAATCAAGATTCCAATCAGCTAACAAACAGTTATAGAAAGAAATTTTTAGCCATAAAAAAGAATTAAAATTAAATTAATATAAGTTGACAAAAATGCCATTAAAACTGACAAACTAAGAATACAACAAAAGATTGTTTTCGATTCCACAGCAAATGAAAGAGAGGAAGGGACAAAGAATGTGACTGGTCTGCACAAGGAAGAATTCTGATTGAATAGGATTTACAATAAATACATGACAACAGCTATGCCATCCTAGAAAAGATGTTTAAGCTAAGTTAATGGAAAATCTGAAGGTACAATACCTTGCAGTGAATTTAAAGTCCTATTTGGCAAAAGAGTTGGGGAGATTTGCAAAAGAAAATAATTGCTAATGGAAGATGTTATGATTTTTGTATATCTGCAAGGGTGAAGAGAATCCAATATATATTATTAGTCACCCATGGAACAACCAGAATATTGTTTGTGGGACTATAAGCTGGTGAGGTACCAGGCTCTTAAGCAGAATGATTATATTCAACAGAAGTAAAAACTTCAATAATTTCAAATTATCACTATGCTCTTCCTAAAACTTTAAAGCCTTTCCAGTTTCCATGGTTACAAACTCTATTATTTTGTCCTTGTAGCTCAATATCCTTTCTTTCAATTTAGCCATTACTTTTCCAAGCCATGGCTAATCTTCAAATTGATGCATTCAGAATCGAATGGAAATCTTCAGACTTCAATATAAATAAGGCGACAAAAATACAGCAGATATCAGCTTGGAGAGTAATATACCAAACAATTGTACAATAGCATATATCAGCTAAGCAGTATAATCAACGTAAGAACCATTGTATCATAGAGATCAATTGAACACCAGGTAATTCAAAATTCCATACAAAAATAAGAAAGAAGAGTGTCGTAAATGCTTTTAAGCACCATTCCATCCACTAATGTTTTGGAGTATTGATAGATATATATGTCTTAGGCCCTGTACTGCTCTAGCCATTTCAGTGGTTGGCATCACACCCATTTACTTGAAAAGATTGCAGAAAATTGTATACGACCAATTACGTAGATCAAGTTATGCATCCCATAGAACTGCTTTCAATTATATATTGCCCAGGAAGCACTTAATAGAACTGATCATTCTTGGGAATCAACAATTTCTGTTCATAGTCTTGTTATCATAATTAGAAGTAGAACCTGTATCACAGCTTTAACTACCCAATTCATTAGTCAGATCATATGGATTCAGCTTGAAGAGATTGTGTACCAATTTTATCTAAAACATTATAAAATTTATACATATACGAAAGTGCATTAAATTTTTATTTTAGATAAGTTAAAGATTTGAACCTGAAAAACTTTGTGCATGGCTTCGATTTGCTTCCTAAACCAGTTGGAAAGGAGTCCGTTTCTGTTACAAAACATTAATTAAGTTCTCTCAGTTAAGATTCCATTGATCTTTTATGATTCAACTTGGATAACATCCAATAACTATTTCTTCTTCTTATTTGACCAATATCAGCTCATTTAAGCGAACTTATACCGAGTGTTTTCGGAGAAGGTGCCCGAGAAAATAATTCAACATTTCATACATATTACCACGACAAAAGGTAAATTGATGTGATAATATGGAAAGGTAAAATATTTACAAAACTGCATCTGTACGGTGAAAGAGAACACGGAGTTTTAACTGTTTTTCGTCGCTCTTCCATTGTTAATCATTTTTCGCGCAGATGAAAACAAAAAGAACAGTTAAAGAGAAAAAGAGCCGATAAAAGTGAAAACAAATCGGAACTGTGCGTAAGTCGTAAGCAGAACGAAAAGGAGAAGACGGTAAGTAATGAAAGAATAAAAGCAAACCTGGTCTGAATTTCTTGGCGGCGCCATTGACATTGAAGGCAGCTTCAGACCTCCCCCTCTTGCGATGATCCATGGAAACGCAAAAGCAACAGAGAATAAATCCACTGACAGTTGGTTTGAGCTGAAACCCTAACCCTAATATTTTTGGATGTGGCAGTGCAAGAGCAAGAGCAAGAGCACTAGCATCAAAGAATAGGCTACGTATATCTTCTCTACCTCATCTCATTCTCTCTCTTCCGCCTGTATATATATCATCTTAGATCTATGGACATCATGCCCTATCTCTTTCTTATCTCACCAACCTTTTTTTTTTTTTTATCAAGCATTCATTTTATTATACTATAAATAAAATTCAAAATTCACTCTTTTTAATTTTACAAATATAACTTCTTTCAAAATTTAGAGACATAATTCTAATATGTAAATAAATTATTACACATAAATATCACGTTCTTTCACCAAAATATTTCTATTCTTGAAAAACCATGCAACTTAGAAAAACGTATACTTTTTATTCTTTGAAATATATATAAAATAATAAGTTAAAATTGAAAATTAGAGAAGATTAATTTAAAATATTTGATTATAAATTTTAATATTAAATTTTAATTAGTTTAACAGGAAGAACAAGGTAAGTTTTTTTGTTTTGTTTTTGTAATATTACTTTTATAACAAGATTTGAAGTTAAATTTATTATTACAGTTTTCTTGAAATAAAAACTTTATAATAGAAAATATAATTTTAATTTTTCATTTTTGAATTAAAAAAATGAATGTACTGGTTTAAATAAAATAAATACTATTTTGAGTAGTTAAAGATATTAGAAATAAAAGTTTCTTAATTTAGTAAATTTTGTTGTAATGTATGTGATGATAACTAATTTTTTAGATGTTGAAAAAAATTTATAGGAAGTTTTAAGATGTTTAATAATATAAGTTAAAATGATTATTGTAAAAAGTATTTGAATGTTATAAAATTTGGTTATAAAAATTAAAAATAATTAATAGTAACTCTATGATTAACATTTTTAAAATGTCAAATTAACAAATAATTCATAATTTAAATGGAATAATATGTTAATATAAAAAATATCTTATATATTTACTAAACTGTAATAATATATTTTTGTAGTAATATTTAAGAAAAACACTATATATAAAACATTTATTCTTGATATTTAATAAAATAAATAAAATTTTAGTGAAAAATAATTGAAATTTAATTATTTCATGATTAATTAAAGGTAGAATAAAAAATATATAAATTATCATTAAAATTTGATTTAAATAAATAATTCAATATTAACACATGACTATTTATAAGGTAAATCATCTGTATGATCTCATCATTTTTATTTGCACTTAATTATATTTTAAGTTTATAATAAATTTGAAATTTTTTAATTAAATCACTAATAAATTTGTATGATCTATTAACACTTAATAAATTTATATCTTTCAATTTATTATCCTTTATTAAATTTTTCCTAACTGATAATGTGAAAGAAACCACCTCTTTGACTCCGACCTTCTTCTTCAACTTTTCTTCTGTCTTTTCAAACATACCACACATGCAATTTTTCTTCTTTTTCACTTTTTTATGATGTTACTTCCTGTAATTAGTGTTGGCTAAAAAATTATAATTAACTTTATTTGTCGCTTGGTTTAATTTTTTATCTTACTTTTAATTGCGAATTAAAATAGTAACATTTTGGGTTTAATAATAAAGAATAACGCTGTACAATATTAATAACATGTGATGGAGAGAATATTCATAACTTAAAGTTGTTCAAACGGTCTATCTGACCCAATCCGACACGGATTTGGTCACTTAACAAGTTAATGCAACCTGATTTATTTATTAGGAACTAAAAAAACTTAAATCTCATCCGACTCATCATGGATTGGTAGGTTAAACGAGTTGACTTATTGACTAATTTAATTATAACTTTTTTAAAATAAAAAAAAAAGTTTAATTCAAATCGAAATAAATTTCACTCTAAAATAATGTTAAACTTCAAAGACAAATCAAAATAATAAAAATAATATGTCATACAATCCGAGCGTAGTAAAAAAACAAACACAAAAGACAAACAAATAAGTTTTTAATATTGATAATTTTTATATCTCCATTTATAATATTAGAGTTTTGAATAAATAAATCTATAACATTTTTATCTCTTGAAACATTCTTTTTTTTACCTCATCTAGCATATAATAAAAGAAATGCTAACTAATAATATTGAAATACAAAATAGTAAATAATTAAATTAAATTAGGTGACCCGAATTTTAAGTGAACCGATTTAAAAACTAATCCGAATAAAAAAAATCAATTTTTTTAAACTCAATCCAATTTTCATTAAAAACAACTATGCAATATGCATATAGTCATTAAAATTTCAAATGTTATTATTTCATAATTTTTATTCAATTCTTATATTCTTATATTTCAATTATTATTATTATTGATTATGTGTACGGGGTCAAAGTGATAAATAATAATTAAAAAATTGTTTACAAGAACTAATTTTTTTTGTTATAGTACCTAAGGTTATAACGAGTGACCAAGAAAGTCATTTTGGTAGTGAAATTGTATTATTGTATTTTAAATCATATTTATCATGCAAAACAATTATACTTTTAAACAATCACAATTATCCTATACTACATAAACTCAATGGAGTTGAAAATTACAAAAAAATTTCCATTTGAATTAAAATTTGTAATCAGTCATATACTCTTATAAAAAAAATTCAACCAAAAACTTTCCATGTTATACAATACTGCAAATTCAAGTGAAAGATAAGAAAACACTTTCTCCTACGATAAAATAGTGTAAACTCAAGAGCCAACAAGACAAAAAGGACCAACAAAAAAGTTGTCCTACATATAAAAAAAAACAGTGAACTAAGAGAAAACAAAGAACAGAAGAACTAATAAAAATATATAAAAATATTTTTTTTCTAAATTATATAAAATCAATATTAAAAAAGCATAATTTATTTATTCTTAAATTATTGAATGAAAAATTCTATCGCCAGTACACTTTTTTTTTTCTAATTTGAATGTTAGCAACAGAAATATTAAATGCTATCACCAAATTTTCCAAGTAGTACGGCAGAAATCAATGCAACATATCCAATCCAATTATATTATATTTATTGTGTATTCGGTTACGTCCTTAAAATGAATTGGTTTTATTAGTACATTCAATTAGAATGAATTAAGTAAAGAATTCATAAATTTTAAATTTGATGACTGGATAACAAATATATAACGAAAATATTATTCATATAACGGATTTATATTTTATTATCTGATTAGTTTTACTTACGTATCATAACATAAGTATTTTTATTACTTTATATTTATTAAAAAATATTGATAGAATTTATTTTAAAGTATTTTTTAATAAATTATTTAACTGATATAACTCAATTATAATTAAGTTGACTTAGATTGGTGAAGTCGGTGAATAAAGAATGTAAAACTGACCCATCAATTTAATTGAGTTTGATAAAAATTAGATTAATTGAATTATCACGACACTTACAACCCTAATAATTTGTAAACTCCGCAGAGTACCTGTTTATGATTTCACCCAAACACAGCCCAACCTCTTAAGAGAGTCTGTTATGCTTCTTCCTCTGAAAGTTCGGTCCTTTGGAACATCCTTAATAGTAAATAGCACAGTGTCTGCAAAAGGGTGTTACTGAACTTCACATTCTATCTTATATTTTGACTTCTTTTTCCCGGGCAATAGGAAAAGATGATCACTTTCGAGCAATTTAGGAACAAAAACACGTTAATAGGTCTTGGGTTGGGACAGTTTCTCTCTCTTCTGATCACTTCAACTGGTTTCACCTCTTCTGAATTGGCCAAAAAAGGTTTGGCTGCATTCTCATTCTCCTACGATTCACCGAAATTCTCTCTCTTCTAGTTTCTTTTTGGTTCTTGATTGGTAGTCCACGGAAGTCTTTGGTAAATGAACATTTTTGGATTGACAATTGTCAACGTGTGTTTTTATCAGTAGGTTTTGCTTTCTGAATTTCGTTTTAACATGCTATGTTCTTCCTCACCTTACAGGGATTAATGCACCAACTTCACAGTCGTTTTTAAACTACGTGTTTTTGGCTATTGTCTACGGGAGCATTGTTCTGTACAGAAGGGAAGCACTTAAGGTTATAGACCAGGGCTTTGATTTGTTTGCAATACATGATGCTTTTGCCTTAGATAACTACTAATTTTAATTTTTGTTTTTTTTTTTTGTGTGTGAAATTGAAGGAAGAATATTCGAAACATTCTTTTATCTGATTTGTGCTTATTACCTTCATCTCATTTTAAGCTGATGCTTTCATTAGATGGCAGGAAACTATTGGTAGTATCTTTTGTATGCCTTCAGCTTATCTGTGCTTTCATACTGTGCTGTCATTTTAAATGATGAACATCACGTGCACAAGGTTTGGTATTGGTGGTGTATTTATTATTACTTTCATGATAAGAGAAAGGGATGCTTTATGAAAATCACTTGAAGGTGGCAGAAAGAAACTACGAATTTGCAGAGCCATTTGGTTGCTCTGGAATTTTGTAAAGAGAATTGTTGATGTAGCACTGTATAGATCCAGAGGTGACTATAATGCAGATCCATAGGTGACCATAATGGTGCTGAAATATATGGGTATCTGTATAAGTAAAAAGGTTGTTCATAAAGAATTAGAGTAAAAAGAATTTTGGATAAGAATGGTATCTCAAATGTCTATGAATCTTCTATTTTTGTTTTACATTCGTAATGGTGGATCAGTGATATCTCTAGCCAGTATTAAAAAGTTCCATCTATTTGCACGATCCTATCTATCTACAAATTTTGACAATATTCTTGGGAAGCTGTTATGGAGATATAAACTACCACAGTTTTAGGACACGTAATTTTATTATACTGTTTTTACTTCATAACACTGAGATGTAATATTCATTAACTTCTTGGTAAAAAAGAATGAACCTTCAACGAGAGGGTGCGAGAAGACTTTCTTTAAAAGATATATTGATATGATCCTTTAACTCTGTTCTCTTTTGAGCATTGAACATCCCAAGTTATTTTCACTAATCCATACGGTATTGGTGCAGGCAAAATGGTATTATTACATACTTCTTGGCTTGGTTGATGTTGAAGCAAATTTTCTCGGTAAGTGTTTCTGATGGCAAAGACATAGTAAGTACTTGGAACATTGTTGAAAATTGAAATTAATATAATTTTATTCAATCTGCTCAAGCCTGTTTGCCTCAAACTTAATTTTCCAAATCTAGATTACTTCAGTATAACTTTAATGTTTTCTTTATAGGACAATTCGTATTTATTCTATTGAAGCAAGTTACCTATTGAGTTGCATCATTTTACTTTGGTGAATTACATGCTAATTCTCATCTGTTGAACAGTCGTGAAGGCGTATCAATACACATCACTAACAAGTGTGATGCTGCTTGACTGCTGGTCCATCCCATGTGTCATGCTTTTTACGTGGATTTTCCTAAAAACAAAATATAGATTATTGAAGATAACCGGTGTACTTGTTTGCCTTGCCGGCCTTGTCCTGGTTGTATTTTCAGATGTCCATGCAGGCGATCGAGCAGGTTGGTGGCTTATAATTTCCGAGATTGACCCCTATATCTTGTGCATGTGTAAACACCAACACTACACATGCACATTTAGAAAGCTAGAGTTGTGTGTTCAATATCTTTGTTTCTCAAATTAGTTTTAGTACATGTTGACCTTGTCATTTGTCATCAGTAAAATATATCTTTCTCCTTATGGTAATTGTCAAATCGTATGTGCACATGCTATAGGTGGAAGCAACCCTCGTATAGGGGATCTACTTGTTATTGCTGGTGCTACATTGTATGCTGTCAGCAATGTCAGCGAGGTAAACTGATTGCACTTGTACTTTTAACACATTTTGCAATTTTCAATTTACTATGTGCATATAATCATATTGAAAATCTTATCTCACTGATCCAAATTTTCAAGTCAGCTTGATCTGAGATCTTGACATCAAGAATATGATGCATTTGGGCTAATTGAGATGCTCCCACATGATTCATCCACACTTAATATTTCCTTATGAGTAATCTCTTTTGGTATTGTTATTTCTTTCCATTTACAGGAGTTTCTAGTGAAAAATGCTGATAGAGTTGAGTTGATGGCAATGTTGGGTGTCTTCGGTGGCATTATCAGTGCCATTCAAATGTATCCTTGAAATTAATTTAAGAGTAGACTTAGATCCTTTTGTTGAATAATATTTCTTAACTTCTTCTACCTGTTTATTTGTCCTCGATCTTGTGCCTTGTTAAATTTGCATTGAGGAATCCATTGAATGGCACTTGCTCAAACATTAATACCAAAATTTATAACATAGTTATCTTCATTCCATTCATCCGTTGGATTGCTGAAGTGTTTAATTGCAACTGCTCTACTCTGGTTAAGTAAATCGAACTATGTCATTTTGTACTGGGAATTTTAATTTATAATTAACTATGAAATGTTAAAATAGAGAGTAGTTCTTAAATTAATTACAATGAGCTGATATAAAGATAATTTTGGTATCAAAGTTTTTTTTTTTTAAATTTAGAAAACATTTGTATCTATTACACTCATCACATTCTTAGTTTTCTTTTTCCTGTTTTGGTCTTAATGATTAACGTACTACAGAAGCATACTTGAGCGCAATGAGCTAAAATCTATTCACTGGTCAGCTGGGGCAGTAAGTTCTCTCTCTGAATTATAGCACTCACTCTTGCAAACTATTATTTGAGTAATTAGCAAAGTTTCACTTCGGCTAAGATGTCTGCAAGGCCGAAAGAATCTGTCTAAGATGATGTCCGTGGTTGACTTCATTCACATGGTCCTTCTCTTTATTTCTGGAAGAACCACAAAATCCCGAGTTGCTTTTTTTTGCAATCTTGGAAGGAAACAATGAATTTGGTCCTAAGAATGGTAATGTGCCCCTTTCTCTTGAGATCAGGGGTAAATATTTAGAACCATCCCCACTCACAGCTGGCCTAATGATTATACACTATTTTCTAGTTTTGTTTTACATTTTACTACATCCCCTTAAAAACTATCTGTTTTGTACATCAAATTGTTTATGATTTAGCAACATGGAAATTTATTATTTATGCTATTTATGACCCTTGCTTGGAATGGTGACTGCAGGCACTTCCTTTTGTTGGATTTTCGGTGGCTATGTTTTTGTTTTACTCTTTAGTGCCTGTCCTATTAAAGGTTTGTTTTCAAACTACAATGATTCTGCAGATTTTGTAGCTTGAAATTGTAGGTTACTAAATGTAAAGAAAGTGATCACACTAAATGGAAGTAATTTTTGGTTTTATTACTTACTCTATTGAATAATTTTCTATTAATTTTACACTTAGGTTTATTTCTTTGATCCAACTATTCAATAATTGTTAGCATTGTAAAAAGTTGTTCACCCTTGAAGTTGCTTGAGAATCTTGCGCAGTGCTTTTTTCATACCTGCCTGATTCTTGACAACATCTCTCTTCGTAACTCAGTGTTGAATTGTTATGTGGCGTTAAACCATCTTACAGTTTAGCTTTAGCTTAGCATTATCAATGAGAACTAGCATTTTAAAATATTCTCTGTTTTGTCACAGATCAATGGTTCCACTATGTTAAATTTGTCTCTATTGACGTCGGACATGTGGGCAGTCTTAATTCGCATCTTCGCTTACCATGAGAAGGTCTAACATCACCCTTGAATGTCGCAATTCTTTTCCAATCAACTTATGTGTGGCATGCAGACTTTACTAACATTCCAAGTGCCAATTTTGCTTTCCAGGTTGATTGGATGTACTATGTGGCCTTTGGTGCTGTTGTTGTAGGTCTTATTATCTATTCTGGGTATGTAATTTCACACTTTGTACGATAAATTTGCTTTCTTTTAATGCTGAATCACTGCATAGTAGCTCACACAGTCCTGTTGTCAAGTTTTCCTCACGAGTAGAGTGAGGTGCCTACAGCATTTTGATTTCTCTAATATACGAAGTTGTTGCTGAACTGATTGCAGTGGTGACACAAATGAGAATGAAGACCCTCTTCATTTTGCTGAAGATGCGAACCAAAGACAACATGATGAAGAAGCTACTACTTCAGGTAAATCATAGTAACAGCACCTAGGCCGGATGCTCAAAAAAACTAAGCACGCCTTAAGAGGTGTTTGAAGGGTAAAACCTTGAGGAAGAGTCTCCTTCAAAGATGGACATTTTACTTGCATTCCTAGATTGCAAAACAAGAAGCATTCAATTTGTGTAGATGGAAATTTGAGTGTTTTGGACGGTTCTTTTAATGTTTATTCTAAAATTCAGTCAGTAATAATAGCATGCTAAATTTAACATTATTCTAAAATCCAGTCAGTAATAATAGCTTGCTAAATGTAGCATTTTAATTACTTTGAAAAAATAAAAGCTTTTAAGATTTATTTTGGTTTGATTAAGGATCTATATTTGTACATTCCATGAATGTTTTGAGCCGCTATCCCATATAGATAGGAATTGACTCATGAAATTAGAATACATTTCGAGAAGTCTATTTCAAAATGAATAGGAAATGACTTACGAAATTAATTGTTTCGGGATTGTCCTCTGACAATTTTGAACGCATTCTTTTTATCTGTTATCGGGAGTAGTTGTTCGAAGGGATCGGTCTTTCTTCGATGTACAATCTCTCAAGCAAGAAATTTTCTATAATATATATACACACATATTGAAAACTAGACAATATTAACTGCGAGTTCATATTCTAACATGGATGTAGAATTGGCGCAAAGGGAAAATAACATTAAACATAGCACCACTGCATGGTGTTGGGGTTAATAAAAAAAAGTAATAACCCAAGCAGATATTTGATCCGTTCACTGGTACACAATGATGATTGCACAAATGAGGTATTGACGTGCTATTTTATCTTCTAGGTATAATGCTCAATCAATCTCACACACTTTGATATTACTATCTAACTCTATACATCTCACACAATTTGTCTGACATTGGTAATGGTATATCTAGGTATAATGGTCAATGTTATCGGTAGCCACCAAGGCCATAAGGATATTGAGGATAACCACCACCTGTTCCCATCATGGAGTTATAATTACCAGTCATGTTAGACCCATGAGGCAGTCCAGTAGGTGCAGGTGGTGGCTGCATCTGCCCCATGCCCCCCATGTTCATCCCCATCCCCACAGGTGCCTTCATGCCTCCGTAGCTTCCCATGCCCATACCCATCAATGGGTTTGAGGTAGGTGGTCTAAGAGCACCAGAACCAATCCGGCCCATGCCTGAACCAGATCCCATGGCTTTACCCATGGTTACTGTTGACGTTACCGATGTCGTGGGCTTCTCCATCCTCTTCTCCTTCCTATTAATTGCATCAAAGTCCACTCCAATATTTGCTAAAGGGTTTGTTTTAGCTGCAAATGCAAAAAATGAGAATTTAGTGGTCATCCAGATAAGACCAACAGTTGGAAACAGTCTGAGAACGTATATAAGCACAACACTCACGTCCAGATATATTCAAATTAACCAAACCCCTGCTTAGTGTATCTGCCCAGACTGTGGATTTTGTCTCAAACTTGTCCTTGGAGGATGGTTGTGAAACAGCATTCTGCAAAGCATGTAATTGCTGTTGTGCCATTAAGTTTCCGCTGTTAAACTGTGATGCTTGATCAATGGGGGATTGAGAAGACAAATAGTTTGCACTCTGCCCCATTGAAACCTGAGGAGCCGTGTGTGGAGGAATAAGTGCCATAGATCCTTGTACATAGGTCGGGTTCACGTGTCCACCTTGCATTAGAGGGAACATTCTGGAAGCCCCTTCAATCATAGAGCCAGCCTGGGGAGGGAATCCGCCGTATATATGACTACCTGATTGCAGGGATTGGTCAGTGTGATATGGAAAGGGTTGCTGTGTTTGTTGACTAATGGGATTCGGTGACAGGGTTTGTAGCAGTTGGCCAGCAGGAACTGAAACGGCCTCTGCGGCAGGTTGACTGGTTCCAGATGAGACGCCTTGCTGTGCATGTTGGCCAGACTCTGCAAAAGAAGATTGTGATGCCATTTGCCCTGATGAAGCTGAAAAGGAGGATGAAGCTTGAGCATCAGGATGAGCTGAAAAGTTCTGCTGCGAAGTTGCCCCAGGTAATGGTGGAAGTGGAAGAATGTCTGCAAGAATATCAGTTTCCTGTGATGGTGACAAAAACTGGGAGTTCAATGACAAAGACTGAGTGTCACGGGCTTGGGGCAGAGCAGAAAATGAGTCTCCGAAACCAAAGTTAGAGACTGATTCCGTGTTAGAACCACTTGGCTGGGATGGTGCACGACTCTGATGACTCTGGGGTTGAGGTGGAGAAGTTTCAGCGGAAGGAATGGCCTTAAAGGGTGAATCACCAAACGGGTCTTCAAACACCTGCAAAAGTTAAGCCAACAAAAAACCAGCATTAACAGAGATGAACCCTTGTCAAAGGATATAAAAGGAAATGTTTTACACGCACTGAGCTGCAGAAACATGCAAAAATCATTCGAAGCATAAGCACAGTAAATATGCCCCTCAGAAACACAATTCTTCCTAGTTTAAGGTTCCCCTCCATTAATCATAATCCACAGACAGAAGTTACATTTATTAGTATGCTACATTTCTTAACATGAAGTTCTACCCTCCTACCTGTTAACAGCCAAGCATGCAAGAAAACCATTCCAAGCCATACACAACTTCATTCTTATCAATAATACAGCATATTCAAATACTTTCTTAGAGTGAAGGTATAAACAAACAAGCAAATTCCTACCGGATTGAAATTATTCGAAGCAGATGGTGGTGGTGCAAAGGCCACAGAGGAATCAAGGTTTGCGTTGCCTTGAGAGGTTGTTGTTTCTGATGTAGAAGGCACAAGAGCCAGTGCATTTGAAGATAACGATTCAGATAGGGAGCCGAACAAGTCCATTTCAACATTATTAGCAGGAGCTCGGGAAGCTAACAAGAAACAAAAAGATATCATGAGTATAAAAGCATAAGAATAGTTTCTCCCTAAGAAATCAGAATTAATGTATAATAGAAGCCCTTAAAAATCCTCAAAATTGAACTAAAATCCGCAAATGGCAGATGCTAATAATTTCATCGAACTCAACTAAGGTCAAGCCATCGATTATTCAAGTGTGGGACTGAAGTGATGAGTATCTGAAGTGTTACATCTAACTAACCAGGCAACATAGTTGAACAATCCTTGAAACTTAAAAGCACTTTCATGCTTTCAAGTTCCAACTGGTCCATAATTCCTATTTTATTAACAGATATTCACTTCTATACTTAATCTTCAGTTTCTGTTTCAAATGTCTACAAACTTTATGCAATTGTGCACATATACCACTCTACAGTCTGCCTGGAAATCAGTCTTACTCTGCTAAGCAACAATTACAGAGACTGATGGATAAAAGGACAGAGTGTTTGCAACTCGGTTTGGTTCCCTTTTTATGAAAAAGTCATTTCAAGTTAAACACAGTCCAGTTTGCTTCGATTTTAATTTACAATAAAATTCGAAGAAAACCAATCCAATATTTTACAGTTCAGTTTGAATTGAATTTTGCAGTCTTTAGTTATTATAGAACTGCTACACAAATTTTTTAAAAAACTATAAAATAAAGAGACATTTCGTGAATTGTTTTTGGTATAAATATGGTCATATTTATAATTTCAATTTTCTCTCATATCCATGAATGAATTGTACAATCTTACGGTTAGAAACTACCATACGAATTTTCTATCACATTTCGATAATTATAAACATATTGCAATGGAAACACTCAAATATGTTTATTAGTTAACTAATTCAATCATATAACATTATATTTCAATACAATAGGTGATTCAGTTTTCAATTTTCGTTTTTTGTGGACCGATTTTCTTTTATGTTTTTAGATTGGTTTGGTTTTGAACTCTCCTACTACATGGTATGAGAATACGCGTGTCCCCCAGCCTATGCAATCCAAAACAAAGACTCAAAGAACTTGCCACACCTGATACAGGATAACCACGAGGATCAAATTCATCAGAAGCCTCAACTTCTCGGTTTCCAAATGATGCAGCTGAAATTCCGCCATCCCTGCAATCAAATTGATATGGTAACAAATATCTTCAGAATAAGTAATTTCCGCATTATGAAATTCATACCTTTCATTGTGTGCAGGGCTTTTAGAAAGAGCTTCTTCATAACTAGGAGGAGCACCCACATTTTGCTCAGAAAGTTTCCGCTCTAACCTGCTCATTGAATTGCATATGGTCAGTAAAAATAATGCTAAATGGTCATTAAGCATGGATGTCTGTGTGAGAGAGAGACTGGGAATCTGGGGATGATTTACCTTCCTTCCAATGAATGGCCTTCAGCTTTAGCAATGCTACCTCTGAGAGAACATCGTAAAAAAGGATGGAGTCAGTACAATGAAATCTTCTATGTTCTTCATTCAGAATTTTTAGAAAAAAAAAAGGTGACTATCTCAGGTACATACCGAGATGAACGCTGACCATCATCATCAACATTATGATCATGATCTCTGTCAGAGCTCTTGCTTCCTGAGCCATATTGGTCATCATCAACACTTCTTCTACGGTACTCGTCATCCCTATTGTCATCTCTTCTATAGCTTTCCTCGTAATCTTTACCATAACGCTCCCTCTCACGACTATACCGATAATCATCTCTATATCCCCATTCTCTTTCTCTGCCATAGCCATGATCACTTCTATCTTCCTCCCTGCTTCCATAACGATCATCTTCATATCTATCCCCATAAGACCCACTGCTAGAACGTGAACCAGGCCTGTACATTGCACCGGTTGGACTGCTGCGAAACCTGGTGAATCATGTCGGGCAATTACATATCTCCTCCAGATTGAGAAACCCACATAAATATTTGCATATTACACCCAGTGGTTTTGCATTTGTGTTCTAGAAACCCAAAATAAATTCAAATACAGGAAAGATGGACATTACAAAATACAGGTAAAAGAAATATATTTTCTTCCTCAGCAAGGCAGTAGATATAAGTTTTTACAGCAACCGGAAAATAACAGAGTTCATAATATATATAATAGTCAAACTAATAAGAGAAGAATTACTTGTCCCTGTTAGCAGCAGCCTTCTGTCTAACCTCTATGATTCTTTCTTTATCATTCACAAGAAGAATGAGATTCTGTGATTTCCTTCTGACATTGTTTCCCTGGTCTCTTCCACTGGAATCAATATATTGAAAATTGGACAATGTCTGTTGATATGAACATTTACAATATTAACAAGTTGCAGTCTAATTTTTAGATCATTTAAAAAATATTAAAAGTTTGAATGAGAAATACTCAACAATGTTTGCAATTGACAGAATGGAAATTACCGATATTTGATAGGCATGCTCCTTAATCTCCTCTATGACGCGCTCTGACCCATTAGCCACCATGTATTCTAATACTGTCAAAGCCTGTCATTGAACATTTAATATATGAATGTAAGTGTCATTCTTTTCCAAGAGGACATGGTAAAAAAATAAATGCAAAAATACTAGACAGAGTTCTTGAAAGGCATGAACCGTTAGTTGTTTGTAAATAAGTATCAAGACAAAATTCATAAACATTGTACTTCAGTTATTGAAGGACAAAAGGAAGAGTGTTATGACAATAAACAAAAGAAAAAAAATTTCAAGTGTAATCTCATCTAAAACATAAAGTAGTACAACAAACCTTATAGACATGCCGCCAATTCTTGCCCGTGTCATTGATCCTCTTCCAGATTATTGCCATGATCATTTGACATTCATAACTGCAAGGGAGCTAAAAAATGAGATATTTGTGATACAATATCAAGCATAAACTGATGAGTTCAAGCTTACTAATTTCTGCTAGCCTGTGCAACATCTGCTAGAAGTGATCCATGAGGACCCCAGGCTTCATTGTTGGTCGCATCAAGAACCTGGAAGAGGGAAGAGACCAGTCTAATTAAAATTTGCACATTAAGATTATAATGAGTAAACTCATAACAATTTCTTTGTTATGAGTTATATGCAAAGTTTTACAGTGAATGTTAAGATGACAAAATTTACCTTCTGTTCTATCCCAGGAACTTTAAGTACTTTCTTATTTACTTCTCTTTTACTGCAAGGATGATGAAGATAGTGAGGAATAAGGAACCGAGGCTGAGTTAAAAAAATCGTAAACTGTTAGACTTACAGTTCCCTAACAGTTTGACCAATGGCCTTCTTCATTGTAGTCGATTTTCAGAATTGGCGAGCCAAAACCACGCTTAACTGCCAAGTACAAATAATAGCAAATTTCAAACATTTGTCATGCACCAATTCGAGAAAAAAACATTTTCTGAGCAACATGACAGCTACTTGAATGCTGAAACGATTGATTTCAATCAGTATTCTAACAAAGCAATCAGTTAGAGTTGACTTATTCATCAAAGAAGAAACAAGAAGTACAATGTCTGCACAATTTATGATGAAACAATCTGGCAAACGTATGAAGTAAAATTGTATGTCTTCAGTTCTTGGGAGTTGCATGCCAAATTCTACTACGGAGAGAGAATCAACATCACTATCTGAAAATAAGTCTTACAAGAACTTTAAGAGATCAATCCAAATTCTCAAACATGCAAATGACCAATTCTACGCACGGTCAAACCTCATGAATTTCACTTCACCCATCTTTTCTAATAGCAGTCAATGTTCAGACAATCCGAAATTGTACTAGAAAACATGGAAAGACATCAAATAAAGCCCATGAATGAAATCACAGAAAAAAATAAAGAGAAGAGGTCACTATATAATCTTCAAGCAAAACTGAATTGGAAAGAACATTGAAAACTTAAAGAGGGGCACCATCATAAGTTAACGTAAATCCCAAGCTAGTAAAGAATTACAAGAAATGATAAAAGATAAAATCTTTATAAATAATGAGCCAAAAGAAGAAGCAAGAAGCAAATTACAGGAGAAACTAAGCAACTAAACGAATATCAAAGAGGTCCCAGAAAAAGCTTGGCATGAAAGACTTAAAATTGAGATAGAAAAAGGATATCAAACAGAGTCAATAGACTAAGAAATGAAAAAATATGAATAAATTGTGGCAAAAGAAGATCTGGGTAGATGGAACCTGATCAAACTAGTCGGCTGAAACCAGAAAATGAAGGCGGATGGGAAGGTTACAGTTTGATTACGAGGAAGAAAGCAATAACCAGGTTACAATTTGCAATACTTCTATGAGTTGTCTGAAAACTAAAATTACGAGGGAAAGAATGAGAAAGGGAGAGAAAAATACAAAGGGTGGCTTTCTTGTTTGGCGTCATTTTTTCTTTCTACCGATTCCCAGTTGAAAACAAAAAAATTACAGTAGCCACTGCAACTTACGTGAAGGGAGTTGAATAATAATAACCTCATTTCTTAATCCACTTTCATGGTAATAATGTGACACCAGTGTAAATAATTCACGTTCTTATCATATCTATTCCTACTTTTTTAGTTGCTTTGTATAGGTCAATCTCACGATTAAGTCCAAATAACTACATTTCTTCATTGCAAGCAAAATGGGTTCAAAAAGTTGACTCGGTAAAAAGAAAAGGAAAGATCCATACTTTATTCCCATTTGAAGAAAGTCTGGATTTTTTTTAGATTATAACAGTGGAAAACAAATTGCTATTATTAAATTAAATTAATTATGACATGGATATGGATAATATTGAGTTTTTCATTGAAACATTGTAGGCGATGGTTGATATATAGTCTCTTTCGAGGATTGAAATAAAATATGCGTCATTGTCTATCTACCAATTATTCTTCTTAGAAGCAGTGTCAAAGTTTGTTGGGCGACAACTATAAGTCTATCTCCCAACTTCAAATGTTATATTCAAAAACAAAATCATCAACTGATTCCATTAATAACAATTTATTGATTGGTTTCTAATTAGTTTAGTTAGTTAAATTATCCTGTTAGTTTCTATTTATGAAGAAATTTTAAATTGATTTATTATTTTTTTGAGTCTTAAAATGATCTTGAAAAATTTGATGCAGTCACGTTAGAAATACATTAACACTATTAAAAAGTTATTACCTGTTAGTTTTTTTAAAATATTTTTTTTTATTTTTTTAAAAGATAAAAAATTTATCACATGTAATGATAATGTCACGTCATATTATTAAACATCATGTCTAAATTTTAATTTAGTGTCTTTATTTTTATTTTGTTATAGTTCAATTTTAATTTATTTTAAATTAAATAATTTCGTCACTTATCAAATTAAAATAAAATTTAACTTTTATATAAATATTATACAAATATTTTTATATAAAAAAACTAAATTGAAATTATCACAATAACACCTCCTACGATAATGACACCTAGCACTATAACGTTACATGATATAAGTTTAATACGTAAATTTTTATTTCTAATTTTTTTAAATAAAAAGATAAAAAAATTATTTTAAAAAGTAAAAAAACTATAAAAAGGTCTAATTTAAGATTTTTCTAAAAGTTAAAGGATAATGGAATGATTTAACATTTTTAATTTTATAAATTATTAATTTAGCGATCATGGTACGGTTCCCTTAATCCTTTCCAGTTCATTCATTCGATAGTTATAAATTAATTACATTGTTATTACTATTTGATTTATCACTAACAATGAGATAATTTATTACTTATATTTAATATATTTATAAAGAAAATTATGTTCATTCATTTTTTAAAATTTAAAAATTTCAATGTATCAAAATTTAAAATAGAAAAAGAAAAATTACATTCACATTTAAACACTAAAAAATATATTTAATCTATTAAATTTTTTATTTCATTAAATTTTTTTTGAAAAAAAAGAAAGTGTGTAAATAAAATACAGACATAATTTTTTTATTCCATTAGAAAAATATTTTTTCAAAACTCGCTTTATTCAAACTTTTGTCTGTGTTTAAAGTATAATCAATATTATTTTTAAATTACAATGTCGAGGCAGAAGAAGTAATAAGATAAGGGATATTAAGGTTATTATTTTAGTAAGTAATTCAATTTTTATTAAGAATGTTATTTTATTTGTTCTTCTCTTTGTTGAAAAGGATAAAATGTTGTCAAGGATTTTCATATTTGGTGTATTATTTCGAGTTTGGTTAGATTTTTGGAACTGTAAAAAATATTTCTTGTAGGCATGCTGACTCTAAATAAGAAAAAATAATGTTAATGTTTATTAAATAAAAAGCTGTTTACATGTGTGAATATTATGATATATAACAGGATTCAAAGTGAATGTTTTTTTTTTTTGCATATTAAGTTTGTAGAACAATGTAAAGAGTATACAAAAACTAATCAAGAACTTGTTAGTAATATAAACAAGAATTTGAGTGTGATTTATTTTGTTGAATTCTTTGTGAATTAAGAATGTTGTTCTTCACGTAATAATTATTTTTACATTTCATTATCATTCAAGAAATAATATAATAAATTTGAGTCTCACGTCAATTTATATCTTTTTAATTATAAATCTGTCACATTCCATGAAATATTTTTCTTTTCTTTTGTAACTGTGTGGATAATTTTGTATCATTGGTAATGGAATATTTTCATTAAATAAATCTTTTAAAAAGTATTTTAAGGAGTGAGTTTTGTTTTTAGTTATTGTAATTAAATAATCACTGGTACAAAAAAACGTCCAATATTTTGGATCTTTCACGTCGAATTCGAGAATTACGTCAGACGATAAATTGACGTCGAATTTAAAAAAATCGACGTTGAATTTTATCAATAAACGACATTAATCATTTTTTTTATTTTTCTTTAATTAATTGTGTTCTTTTTTTACAACTCTACGAGACCTCCTGAAGAACAGAAAAACAACAAATTTCAGATTTTGGTATTTTGTAAAACATGAAATATGAACATGTAATATATTATCAACAACAAACAATAAACAAGTTCAATCAAACAACAACAACAAACAAGTTTAGCCAAACAACAACAAACAAGTTGAACAAATAAGTTGTTCAAAACGAAAACTAATAATCGATCAAAACAAACGAAAATCATACCTAAAGTAGTAAATTAACATACATTTGTATCAAATGAAAGAAAGATTACATGTAATGGTCATCAAACTTCGTTCGAGAAAAGTTTGAACAGAGAAGAGAGTCTCGCGTGTTGAAAATCTCACATTGAGTAGAGATAAGACAAAATTATAATATATAAGTGAAGTGCAAACCTCACCTTACAAGCCGGTTTTGTGGGGTTGAGTTAGGCTTAAAACCCACTTTATAATATGATATCATTCTATTCTTCTATTTCACACAGTGATTTGAATTAATTGATTGTACGTCAAATCGAAGGACATAAAATTTTGTCTATTTTTTTCTCAATTAGTTGTTATTATTGATAATAATTGATTTTTTCTCTTATACAACACTGTTGGAATTTCCATGACAAAAAAAAAAGATGAATTACATATGAAGGAACATCCAACATATAAATGAGTGGCAATAAATTACCTATACAAGCATATAATAAACTCATGCTAAATCTGGATTTCATGCAAGAATGATTCCAACATCAGTTATCATAAAATCATACTTTATGAACTAATTACCTCTGCAAATTGCATCTTCTTTTGAATACTTTTTACCTTTATAAATAAAAAATAATAATAATGTCTTCCAAAATAATAACATAAAATAATAAAACCATTTTTTGCGGGATATAAAAGTGAAAAAAGTCCTAGAAAAATGTTACGAGGAAAGAATCTTATCTAACTTTTCACCTCTTTACCGTATGATGATAGACATGACATACTAATCTATGGTTTCATCAACAACTTTAAATATTACTATCATAATATATCAAAAAATTTCACAACTTTTTTACCATATGAAACATGTGGAGATTAATACTTTCTTCATACAGAAAAATATGGAATGCATTCTCAACTTTTATCTCGTACTAAATTAGGAAACAATTACCTTATTATGAAAGGTTATTCAATACTATATAACTAATATGGGCAGACATAATTTCTCTGAAGGACGAAACTATTATTTACGGGAACAAAATTAATTATTGTTGAAATATTTCTATTAAAGAAATGGAAAATAACAAGTTAAAAAGAAAAAAAAAATCTCCAAAAATAATTCTTAAAATGGCAACTAAAAAATCTATTTCTTAAGAAAGTTGTTTATAAAACATGAGCTTCATAATGGCTTTTTTTTATTCAGAAAATATTATTGGTTTAAGCACACAAATTATTTTATGTTTATTATTGAGTAGTTTGAAAAATAATAAAATATTTTATAGTCTTTTTAAATTATTGTGTTTTAAAAAAATATTCTTTAGATTAGGTGATGATGATCTGTTCCTTAAATAGTGGCTAGACCTCTTCTTTATGATGATTGTTGGGTGAGGCATCCTTCTCTTTGTACTTTTATATAACTTCAAAAATATAGATTAATCAGAACTGATGCATGACAGCACCTACAGCAAATTACCATCAAGGACTTTCAACGCTTTTCTATCTTTATGTCTCCCTTTTTATAGCAACTTGCCACTTTCTCTTAGATTAGTTATACCACTTTTTTGTTTTCTTATAAACAAAACAATAATTAGTGTTTGTGAGTTCCCTTTTTTAATTTTTCTTTGTGTTAATTAGGTAAACATTTTAGCTTAATACAACTCAGGATGATGACACTATGGAAAATTATTAGTATCAGTATATCTGTCATAAACTAATTCAAATCATGCCCTAATCATAACTGGATATATGATCATTTAAATTCAAACTATTAATTCATATTTAAATAGTTACAACTTTGCATTTTATTATCATCTTAAAAAGTCAAGTCACACAATATCAAATTTTGATATGGTAAAATGAAATAACTATGATGCTGATGGAATGGTTTGTCAGTAGTGGTGTGGTTTCGATCACTGACAGAAAAAAAAAGAAAAAAAGTGATGAATAGTGCATTGTTATCATTCATTCATCTTGATGATGACAGAGAATATACTTTTAGACTTTAATTAAGGGGTGAAACAAGTAGAACACAGTCGGAAATAAATTTCTCTGATCTGTCTTTTAGTAAATATTCACGACAAATAATTGATTTTATAGCTTTTTGATGAAATTGCAGCCATGAAAAATTGTGAATATTGAATGTGGTTTAATCTTACAAAAGTTTAGATCACAGTAGCATGATTATGTTGTTTTGAACTTTACATTAAGGACTAAATTAATCTGTATATGTTTAATGAAATTACATGAATTAGAAGAAAGGACCCACGAATCAGTCATGAGGATTATATCAGATTATTCATGGTTATTTAATGAAACAATGGGGAAGGTGGGTGGGTCCACTTCTGTTAATTACAGAATGGGGCCTGCTTGAATATCACTAGAAGAAGATTTGTTTAAATTTTAGCCAAATTAATAATTAACAATTGCTACTTAACTCCAAAAGAAAGTGAGTCAAGATTCCAAAGAAGGAAACATCATTTGTTGTAGCGTCCAAATAATGTGTAGCGATTGTTTGTTTAAGTTATCAGTTTATGACCAAAACATTAAAGCTGAAAACTTCAAACACGATACACGGAGAAAATTAAGTAATATATAGAGAGAAACGTGATATTGGTAAAAAATTTGGAGTTTGGTAGGCTTGAGAATGACTCTTTCAAGGCCAATAATCGAAAAGTGAGATTCCCTTATGGCAGAAGACAGAAGCTTCTAAAAAAGACTGATTCTTTGTTGTTTTTGATTACTTAAAGTTGTGATGTAAATGGTTGTAACGAAAGCTGAAGTGGGTTGAGAGCAGAATTTGAATTGCTGCTGCTTTATTACTATTACTTATTGCAAACACAAGAACGGGCACAATACAAAAATTCCACGATAAATAGAAAAGCAATCATACACGGCCATAGTAATCTATGAACAAATAAATTAAAGAGATGACTAAGAGTGGACTGTACTTTTAACTTGGCATTTACACTTTAAATCTCTCTTCCTTGTTTTGATTTGTCCGTCACTTGAACACAATAAGATCAGGACGTGCAAGATGGCCATCAAACAAATAGAATCAAGCGGGTCTGAATCACAGATATTGTAGCTCGGAGATGACACCTTCAGACTTTTATTCAAAGAACTTGGACAGGAAGATAGATATTTCACTTCACTCCAAATGGAGCTTCCATTTATTCCTCGAAGAAAACTACAACCTGAAAATGAATTCCATAGAAATTTCCATTACTAAAATTCATACATGTATATATAACTCTGATTTTACTTGCGAATGTGTATAAGGTCGGTGAACTTACATGATTTATCGTGAATGGTGCTTCCACTGTCTGAGCTTACTTGTAGATAGGTGGAGGTGGGGAAGCATAGACGTAAGCTGGAGGCGGAGGTGATTTGTAAATGTACTTTGGAGCGGGAGCTGGGGAGGGAGGAGGTGGTGATTTGTAATGGTATGGTGGAGGTGGAGATGGAGAAGGTGGTGGAGGGCTCACGTAGTGGTAAGGAGGTGAAGGATACGCCTTTGGTGGTGGAGGGGATTTGTAGTAGTAGGGAGGATGAGGAGTGGGAGACGGTGGAGGAGGACTTTGATAGTAATAAGGAGGTGGTGGAGATGGGGATGGGGGTGGAGGGGATTTGTAGTAATATGGAGGTGGTGGTGATGGGGATGGTGGTGGTGGTGAGTGGTAGTAGTAGGGAGGGTGTGTGCTCTCTTTAGGTGGAGGTGGGGAATGATAGTAGTAAGGTGGTGGAGGGGATGGTGAAGGTGGTGGTGGAGATTTATAGTAGTATGGAGGAGGAGGGGATGGTGAAGGTGGGGGTGGAGATTTATAGTAGTATGGAGGGGGAGGAGAGGGTGATGGTGGAGGTGGGGAGTGGTAGTAGTACGGGGGTTTAGGTTTTGGTGATGGTGGAGGGGGAGATTGGTAGTAGTATGGAGGCTTATAAACCGGTGAGGGTGGAGGTGGGGAGTGGTAGTAGTATGGAGGGGGAGGTGAGGGGGATGGTGGAGGGGGAGAGTGGTAGTAGTATGGAGGGGGAGGTGAAGGGGATGGTGGAGGTGGAGAGTGGTAGTAGTATGGAGGTTTAGGCTTTGGTGATGGTGGGGGTGGAGATTGGTAGTAGTATGGAGGCTTTGGCACCGGTGATGGAGGAGGTGGAGATTTATAGTAGTATGGAGGGGGAGGAGAGGGTGATGGAGGAGGTGGAGAGAGGTAGTAGTATGGAGGTTTAGGTTTTGGTGATGGAGGAGGTGGAGATTGGTAGTAGTAAGGAGGCTGAGGCTTTGGTGATGGTGGAGGAGGAGACTGATAGTAGTATGGAGGTTGAGGTTTTGGTGATGGAGGAGGTGGAGACTGATAATAGTATGGTGGTTTAGGTTTTGGTGATGGTGGAGGGGGAGACTTATAATAATAGGGAGGCGACTTCACGGGTGGTGGTGGTGACTTGTAAACATAAGTTGGTGATGGTGGTGGTGGTGACTTGTATACGTAAACTGGAGAGGGAGGAGGAGGTGAGTTGTAATAGTATGGAGTTGGTGAAGGCTTATAAGGCTTCTTTTCACAGTCCTTGAAGTGCTTCTTTGAAGCATAAGCAAATGGCTTAGCCTTGAGCACAACTTCATATTTATCTTTGGATTTCACCTTCAATGGAGTTCCCTCGTTCAGCTTGGTAGGTATGTTGAAGGGAGAGTCCTTAGGAGGAGCATGAAGGTGGGCCTTGCAGACTACTGATCCGTATTTCACATAGTCAAAGTCCTTAACTGTGATGCTGTATTTTCCATTGCTCTTGGTTTCACCATAAGCCTTAATGATGTTTCTTCCTGCTTTGCATTTAACCTCCACAATAGCACCTACATTTACCCAAAATGGTTCATTATACAATTCTTAAATTCTAACATGCAGGAAGTTATAATTAAAGTCAAAGCAACACAATACTATATATATTGGTCTCTTACTAAAGTTATACCATTCTTTGTCAGATAGCATATTATATCAGTGAGGATCATTTAAAGATTGATATCATGTTAAATTATCTTTGTCTATAGTTGATTATTTCTTAATCTATGCTGTAGCCGATTCTAATAAATCATATTCCTGTTTTTCTTTTAATCACAAATAATTTAAGAATTTTATTTAATAACTTTGTTTTACTTTCAATTTAAAATATTTAATATTTTAATTGAGATAAAGATATTTGTACAAATCAATGTATAAAATATTTGAGGATTTAATTTAGATAAATATATTATTAAAATTATAATAATCAATATTCTATTCAACTTTTAAAAGGACAAATTAGAAGGAAAAATAATCTTTCTACGTATAAAAAGGGTTGAAAATATATAAGATGGTTTCTAGCAATAATTTAACGCGGTAGACCCTATAATTTGAAATGCCTACTAACTACATTATAAAACGATCACTTAGGTTGAATCTGTTGAACATTTTTTTTCTCAGACCTCATAAATATCTACTGATAAACGTTAATTAACATAAAGGGTTAACCATAAGAAAGAAACAAGACAACTAAGAAAAGATGGTAGTGAAAGTGAGTAAATTCTAGAAAACGAAGACATGTACGGAAACATACGAGTCTCTTAACCCAAAAGAGAAGCAGGAAAATAACAGTGTAACGGTAAAACACAGTGGAAGGCATTGTAAATGTGGAAAATAAGATGAATGCAGTGTGTACCTTTGAGGTGTTTCTTGTTGTGAGACTTTTCGGGATACGCCCAGTCGTAGCACTTGTAGCTGTAAACTTTACCTACTACCTTGACGATCAAAGGGTGGTGGTAGGGATGGTAAGGGTGTGGGGGATAGTAAGGAGTTGGTGAAGGAGGAGGAGGAGACTTGTAGTAGTAGGGAGTTGGAGATGGTGGTGGTGGAGACTTGTAGTAATAAGGAGTTGGGGATGGATAGTAAGGAGTTGGTGATGGTGGTGGTGGAGATTTGTAGTAGTAGGGAGTTGGGGATGGTGGTGGTGGAGACTTGTAGTAGTAGGGAGTTGGGGAAGGATAGTAAGGCGTTGGAGATGGTGGTGGTGGAGACTTATAATAGTAAGGAGTTGGGGAAGGTGGTGGTGGAGATTTGTAGTAGTAGGGAGTTGGAGATGGTGGGGGTGGAGACTTGTAGTAGTAAGGAGTGGGGGATGGATAGTAAGGAGTGGGGGACGGTGGTGGTGGAGACTTGTAATAGTAAGGAGTGGGAGATGGTGGTGGTGGAGATTTATAGTAGTAAGGTTTTGGGGATGGATAGTAAGGAGTTGGGGAAGGTGGTGGTGGAGACTTGTAGTAATAGGGAGTTGGGGATGGTGGAGGAGGAGACTTGTAGTAGTAAGGAGTCGGAGATGGTGGAGGTGGAGACTTGTAGTAGTAAGGAGTCGGGGATGGATAGTAAGGAGTTGGGGACGGTGGTGGTGGAGACTTGTAATAGTAGGGAGTGGGAGATGGTGGTGGAGGAGACTTGTAGTAGTAGGGAGTTGGAGATGGTGGTGGTGGAGACTTATAGTAGTAAGGTTTTGGGGATGGATAGTAAGGAGTCGGGGAAGGTGGTGGTGGAGACTTGTAGTAATAGGGAGTTGGGGATGGTGGTGGAGGAGACTTATAGTAGTAGGGAGTTGGAGAAGGTGGTGGTGGAGACTTGTAGTAGTATGGAGTGGGAGATGGATAGTAAGGAGTTGGGGATGGTGGTGGTGGAGACTTGTAGTAGTAAGGAGTTGGAGATGGAGGAGGAGGAGATTTGTAGTAGTAAGGTGGTGGTGGTGGAGGAGACTTGTAGTAGTATGGAGTTGGAGAAGGTGGTGGTGGAGACTTATAGTAGTATGGTTTTGGTGATGGAGGAGGGGGAGATTTATAATAATAAGGAGTTGGAGCCGGAGACTTTACAGGTGGAGGTGGAGACTTGTAATAGTAGGGTGGTGGTGGAGACGGTGAAGGAGGTGGTGGAGACTTGTAATAGTAGGGTGGTGGAGGAGATGGTGAAGGAGGTGGTGGAGACTTGTAGTAGTACGGGGGAGGAGGTGATGGTGATGGGGGTGGTGGAGACTTGTAGTAGTATGGTTTTGGTGATGGTGATGGGGGTGGTGGAGACTTGTAGTAGTATGGTTTTGGTGGTGGAGGAGGGGGAGATTTATAATAATAAGGAGTCGGAGCCGGAGACTTCACAGGTGGAGGTGGAGACTTGTAATAGTAGGGTGGAGGAGGAGATGGTGAAGGAGGTGGTGGGGACTTGTAGTAGTATGGGGGAGGAGGTGAGGGTGATGGGGGTGGAGGAGACTTGTAGTAGTAAGGAGGAGGAGGAGATGGGGAAGGAGGTGGTGGGGACTTGTAGTAGTAGGGAGGAGGAGGTGAGGGAGAGGGTGGTGGAGGAGACTTGTAGTAGTAAGGAGGTGGAGGAGACGGGGAAGGTGGTGGTGGAGATTTGTAGTAGTAAGGAGGTGGAGGAGATGGAGAAGGAGGTGGTGGGGACTTGTAGTAATAGGGAGGAGGAGGTGAGGGAGAGGGTGGTGGAGGAGACTTGTAGTAGTAAGGAGGTGGAGGAGAGGGGGAAGGAGGTGGTGGTGACTTGTAATAATATGGTGGAGCCTTGTGCTCATACGGTGGTGGAGGAGGAGACTTGTAAACGTAAGGAGGTGGTGGTGAAGGAGAAGGTGGTGGAGGAGAATAGTAAGGGTAACCATCAGCATTGACGGAAACCACAGTGATAGAAAGGAGAGCAATGGCAAATGCGAGGGCCATTTGTGGCCAGAGAAGACCCCTTATGGGGTCTCTGCCCCTTGCAGTCATGCGTAGAAGGAAAAAGCTGAGTTCCTCTGCCCAATGCTTCTTCTCAGATCCTCACTGAATTTGGCGGAGGAAGTGGGAAGGATAGAAGCTGTTTTTTGATGTTAGTGATGACTGACAAAAGCTGCACCAAATACTAACTACTTATAGTGAAAGTGAGTCGTTAAAGGGGAGCTGTCATGAGGGACCAATTCAAACTATTAAATGCCTTTCATTTTGATTTAAATGCTTTAAATTAGGCTTCCCCAGCTGGCCTTGTGACTTTCTTTAAGCACACTTTCGTAAACTCTTGCTTATTTTGTTTTCCTCCAAATGACCATAACCTTATAATCCTCTATTCCATTCTCCAACTACCGATTAAAATAATCTTGTACGTTCCACAATAGTATCCAACACTTGTTACCCCAAATAATGTCCTATTCTTTTACATTTCCCTCCCTGCCCAGTTGCCTATCTTGACGATAAAGTAACTCCAAAATGCTTTATTCATTTTATCTCTTTCTCTTTACTCATTTTTCTTCCTACTGTTTTCCAGGGAAGGGATCCATCCATGAGTGTCCATCATTGCAAGATTTCCATCCAATCCTCTTTCGTTCAAGGGTCAAGATATTTTGACTTTTCAATACTTTTTTTTTCTGTACATTTCGAACTCCAGCTTTTGGCACTTTCTGCTCAAGAATAACCCAAATTTGGCTTAATTTGCTACACCTCCACGTGTTCGTGGGGCTGCTATACAAATCAAATTAACTCCATTGCATTACAACTATCATACATTTCTTTAATTTCTCATATACCGTATATCCGCAATTATACAATTACAGAAATCAAATTGTCTGAATAAGTTGATTCCAGTGGGGTGGACAGTAAGTGGGAAGAAGGAGACAGAATGAGAAGTTGCAATGAGAAGAGTACAACTTCATCACCACTTGCTTCACATCACCTCTTAATGCTTTTTTTCTTTTTCTTTTCTTCTCTTTCCTTAAGAATTTCCTCAGCCATGTGATTTCTCAATGATGAGATTAACATGTGATGTTGTCAACACCAGCATGAAGTGCACGTTGCTGCTTTTGCAGCTAATTCGTGGTACCAAAAACTCTAGAGGGAAACAAAAACAAAAACAAAAAAAAAAGCTAGAAAACAGTAACCAGGGGAAAATGGTGATTTCCCCATTAATTCTTTTCGTGTATTCTACATTCAACTTTAGCTACCTTGCTTTACATCTCCAGAAAACGACAGTTTTGAAGAAACTCATAGGAGCGTCAAGTCTTTCTAGATGGTTCTGTTTTGCACTTGTTGATTTATAAATTCTTTTGAAGCGTCTCTAACATAAATGTTCCTCGGGTGAATTTGAGAGAGTAGTTCAAAGATAAATCTTTGCCCGATGCATTGGGTTTGGCAATTGACCGATGTCATGTAACAAAATTTATGACATGAATAATCAATAATAACTGTAACATGAATGAATGAATGAAACGTGCACACTATTGTTCCCTCATTTGGCCCTGTTGGAATAATATAATATACTCGAACAACTAAGCATTTGCCAATTAAAAATTTCCCTACTGTCCAAAAGTAGGAGAAATGATGTACGTTACCCTATGATGCTCCGGACATATCTAGTTTTGTATGGTTTGAAGAGTCAAGATTCCTTGCTAATCTCTTTTTCTCTGCAAATGCAAATTAACAAGTGATTTTTACAGAAGCGTAGTTCTTGAGTTTTGAAGTGAAATGTGGTAACTTTTCTCATCTTGGCATTGTAATTATAAGCCTCATCGGTCAAGATTAAAACATGGTGTGTGCATTAACTGTGTCCCCATGTGAAGCTACTTGTACCTATTTTTCTAATGTGTAATAGCCAGCCATCTCATCTCTCTCTTATTGTTTATGATAGTCAATGCCGTGTACTATAACGTCTCTGAATTGGGTTGTAAACAGACGTAAAATTCGTGAAGGGTTGTTGAGTTTAAGGGAAACTAAAAAGGGACATGGAGATTGGATGCATGCATGATGAGATGGAGATGTGGTAGTGATCGTGGGGTGGAAAAGTTGTAATGCACAGATAGCAGGATTTGACAGTGGCGGACAGTTTGAAAGGAAATTATAAGATAGAGGAAACGTGAGTCCCTTTCGATGCTTATAATGTAGGAATGATAGAAGTAAATCACAGTGAAAAAATAAATCTAACAAAGACTTTTCTTTTAAGAGCATATCATTATTATATTGAACATGTTCGGAGGACCACACCATCACCCACTTTTGGTCCTCAAATTCTCTCGTTTAGGTGTGGTGCAGGTTGTTGCAGTATGCAGAATCAAGTTATCTCCATCCAGCCGTTAATCTCACCATCCCATCTGTCTGTCTTTGCAAGTTTTTCCCTTTTTCTTTTCCGTTTCTCCTGGGAATGAGATCAGTTATGTAGTTCTCTTGATAAAAATTCAGACACGAAAACTGTTTATGCAATACCAGATTCATTTATACAACAAATGCTTTGATTTTGAGTAGTCTTTACTCATTTTTTGTGAATTCTGTAAACATATCTGTTACTATTACTGTGATGACTTAAAGGTAAAATCGAAAGGTTGCTAAAGAGACATTGACTTAATCACCTCGTAATAATGCATAAGCATTAAAACAGCAAAACCAGATATATATATATATATATATATATATATATATATATATATATATATATATATATATATATATATATATATATATATATATATATATATATATATATATATATATATATATATATATATATATATATATAAAAGAAAGACTTCAGGAACAGGATAAACATAATGATTGATTCTGCTTGGTCTTTCAATAACGAAGCGGGAAAAATATGGGCATATAATTAACCAAACTTAAGGGTTATTACCATTAGCTATAGCATACTTGGTATGATAATTAAATTGTAACTGGTCCAAACAAAAAACAACACCCTTTGAAGTTAAGATGACAACAAAGGACATAATACATTACCAAGAACATGTTGACAACGACAGGTGCATGCTTATCACAATTAGTTGTTGACCAAACTATGTTAAAGCTAAAATCTGAAAAAAAAAAAAAAGGGAAAAATCCATGGTGGGTAAGCAAAACTAAAAAAAAAATTGTTCCTTTTGGTTTATTTCTCTGATGCTGAAGACTGAAAGGACAGTATAGGATATCATAGCAGTAAATTTGTGTTCTTTGCGTGATGAAGCCAAAATTTGACTGCAATTAAAAATGCCAAAATAATTCTCTTGATTTTTGCACGTGGTGATGGTTGATGGCTGCTGATTGCTGACTGCTACCTACGTTCTGAGATGACAATTATGTATGTATGAATGCTGATTCTTTTTCGTAAAAGTATGAGTATCAGTATCTGATTCTTGTTCTTTTATTATTTATATTCATTCCTCTTTAAAGTTTGTTGATCCACACTCTCACATGATTCAGCCATAAAAGAATGAGATGATTCTCTTATTTCCTCTGACCTGATTTGCTTTTTGATAAATTCACAAGAAAAATAACCAAGATTCGTCTTTTTTTCTGTTCCTTAATGCAGTAACATAACACTACCCATTTGCCATTTAAATTAAAAAAATGAAATTTGCAGAAATTAACTTTTAAGAAATGCATGTAGTTGTATTTGTTAGGGCATTGGCAAAAGTTAATATAAAGAAATAAAAACTGAAAACAACAAGTGAGACAGACCTATAGGTACATGTTCGGCAAGTTCCAAGGAAAAAACTGGTAAATAATTGCAGGTTTGTCTTGGAATAATGCAAAATGTGTTTTTTCAATTATAGTTGGATTTAAAAGATGAAATCAGAATTAAGAATAATTAAATACAGTGTGTTTTAATTTTATGTTATATTCACTGGATATGTATTAAACGCATTATTGTTGACCCGCACATAGTTTTGAACTTTACAAGACACTTTATTCTTATTTTCAGACCAAAACCATATTTTTGTGAACACTTGTGTAGGAAAGGCAGTACATAATAAAATCTTCTTTTTTAGCTTTTTCAAATATTCGCTTTCTATTTTAGTTTTTAAATTTATTCTTTTCTATGGAAAAAGGAGGAAAATATAATATAAATATATTGGATGCGTAGAATAAAATTTTCATGTAATTAATCTTCACATGTCTAATTCCATTATGTCTTAGTCAAAGTATCAAATTATAACAAAATCAAAATTTAAATATATAAAAATTTTATTTTTTGCAAAAAATATACTTAACAAATTAATATGTTCATTAAAAATAAGAATTTAAAGAGATAATACTCATATCATATATGAATAGTATGTTCATTAAACCTTTTGAGATTAGTCCTTTAACAAATTAATATGTAACTATGAAGTGTGTTATATATTTTGTTTACTTTGATCACTTTCTTTAACAAATAAGAATTTCATAATATAACATCTCTAAAAATACAAACCCAATGTGGATTTCATACTATTTTTGCATCTAGCAAAATTGGAGTCAGTATATCTTAATGTCTCAAACTTATTTAACCTCAAATGAGCAAATGATTTTGGTCTCTATAAACATTTCACATCTCTATTAAATTCATAATTATTAGAGAGAGAAACGGTTTGACCCAATTATAATGAAATAGGAATAAAATAATGTGATATGATGACTTAATCTATTAATATAAATTTGAGATTCTTGATTAGTGTTTTTAATAACCTATTAGAAAACATAATTATTCTTTAACCATGTATTGTAATCTTTCAAATACTTTAATAACATTTTTCTAACTTTTTATTTGACATAGCAAAATATCTTTAACATATAATATTCATATAGAAGATTAATATTAAACTAAGAATCCAACCAGTTATATTTTTATAATTTTTAATTTAAAAGTTGAAAAAAAAAACAAATATTTAATAAAAAATACAATTATAATTACAAATCGTAAAATCCAAATCCCATAAATTGATTTGATATGGTTTGCATTTTTTTTCTTTAAAACTGTTTCATACGTTTTTTATATTTAACTTTTTTATCAGCAAAGTTGGTAAAGAAATCCAAAATTAAAATAAAATTCATATATTTATGTCATTAGATAGCAGAATATGCAATGTGATGACTTCTTTTTTGTATTTTTATTATTGAACACTTTTATCTTTTAGTAAAGAAAAAATCATAAAGTAATACTAATTATATATAAGTGAGTGCAAATCTTCTTACATACCGATTTTATAAGGTTGAGTTAGACTTAAAGTTCATTTCTTAACACGATATCTAGTCTCACGCTCGAGATATATATTCTTCAGAGTGTTGAATTAGACTTAAAATTCACCTCTTAATAATATACATATATTATTTTTATATATTTTAATTACTCACTCATTTATATTATTGTATAAAAGAAAAAAATTATGCACACAATTTTTTTAATTTTATAACCATTTTTTTAAAATTAAAACAATTATCTTATAAAATTATTTTTAAGTGGTATTTTTAAAATTTAGTTATTTTTTTATTTGATTATTTTTCAAACTTAATTATTTTTTAAAGCTAAAACAGTTATTTACAATAAAAAGTTATCTATAAAATTATTATATATTTTTAAAAATATTTTATTTTAATATAATGAAAAATGTGAATACTATAAATGTACGTGTTTTCATTAATATTTATATAAAGTAAATTAAAAGTTATAGAAAAATTGAGAACCAAATAATGAAATGAACCAAAACAAAAAAAGGTTAATATTCAGAGATTTTAAAAAAAAATTATAAAAATATGAAAATATATTTTCCTATATATGTGTTTTCAACCACGATGATAAATATAGTTGCCTGAAATTCAATGCTCCACCCTCACTGTGGCTTGTCAACGATATTCGTAAAATATTTATGCAGTGAATATTATAAATATTTAAACATATATTTATAAAATGACTTTAGGTTCTATTTTTCAGAATTTTAAAGACGTTCCTTAGGTAGTTAGCAAAGAAAAATTATTAAAATTACAATGAAGTTGTATTAAAAAACATAGTTAGAGTGTGTTGATAAAATTGTATTAAATAATGTCCTGGAGACACAGTTGTCAACATTTTTAATGATAATTCATAAAATATATAGATTAATAAAATAAAAATATATGTTTTTTATTCATAAAAATCAAATGCCAATATACAGAAGTTAACCTAACTCTCAATAAAAAAATGTTTGATAAAAGAAACATATTTACGTCATGTTAAAATTATGAAAATCGTTTGATACTTATTATTCTTAAACTAATTAGTTAAAAATATTTGATGTTCTCTCCTCTATCAAGCATAAGAAGAGGAACAAATCTCAATTAACTTACTTAATCAAAGTATATATTAAAATATATTTATTTAACTGGAGTTTCATTTTCGATTACTCTCTTTTATTTATTTATACTAAGTTCTAACAAATGATATTCTATAAATTCTTTTATTGAAATGAAATTAATAGAATTAAACATTACATAATAATTTTTTTAATTAATGTAAACTATTTTTTCTATTGTATATGAGATTTGAGGAAATATTAATTAAGCGTGCGTTTGGAAAGTTAATATTCAAGATTATTTTTGACTAAGATTTTAAAAATAAAAAGTAATGGTGTGGCAAATTTTGCTAGTGAAATATTTAGTAAACATGATTTACAATTGATTAATTTAATTATTTGTGAACGAAACTTAAGTGTATTTATATTTGTGGATGATTTTCTATAATTAATATATTAATTATATAATAGGATCAAGTTGAGTAATGAAGGAGTTGAATAGCATTAATTCAAAGAATATATGTAATGAACATGAAGAAGACATAACACTAAACTCACCGACACCATATAAATTAAAAAAAAATAGCCGTTGTAGAAGAATCAGGAGGAGTATAAAATAATAATTATATTATAAATTTTAACTATGGTTTATTCGGTTTACTTGTATTATTATATTCAAAGGTTTGCAATTTCATGTCAGATTTGAATTTTGTTGTTTGTTTTTTATTGGGACACGTGTCAAAGCCACTGAACACAGCCATGATACTGTAAACAATAAGAAAAAAAAAACATTTTTACAATCTCACCCCATTCTATGGATATTTTTTGTTATCTGATTCTACTTGTCTCTGTTGTCTCCCAACAAGGAAAATTAATTTTAACCTCATTCTGTAATGGCTTTGATTAGTATTATTTACTTGAAAAACGTACCATAACTTTATCTTAATACCATTTATTTTTCCAAGCTTTTATAAATAATATGTTCTCAGAAAATACTTACAAGTAAATGACACATAATTAAATTAAATTTGATTTTAATTTATTATATTCAACCCTATAAAGGAAAAGTGTAGCTAGGTCCACTAGACATCGTATGAAATTGTTAGATATATATGTAAAAAGTAGGGATAGGATATAGAAGATAGATTTATGCCTGATATTGCATTGCACCAGCTTTTCCTGGTTGGAAAATCTAAGGTACAATACTATCCATTATTTTTATTACTATTATTATTAATATCTTCATAGCCAGCTGTGTATCTTCATTATATAGGTTTTATATATATATATATATATATATATATATATATATATATATATATATATATATATATGTTATTAGTAACTAGTAATACATCATTATCTACCCATTAAAAAGTGTTTGAATCGTTTTCTTGGTGTTTGAAAAGTAAACCATTCAAATTTATGCCATACAAGCATTTATACAAGCATATACTGTGCATATGGGGAAATTATCAACCTCTTGTACTTTACTTCATCTTCATTATGACTTGTGTGCAAGTTTAGGCTCCACCCTTTTCTTTTAGTTAGTCAATAATACCACCAAATGCCGCTGTCATCTTCCAACTAGCTTTTAACTAATTTTGGCATAAAATTTGTGATTAATTGTAATTTGGGATACAATTTTGAACCCTTTGTCGTCCTAATTGGTTTGCATTTTTCTTCTTTCATTGAAAAATGAGACAGCATCGTACGTCATGATCTGCAATATTTGATTTGAGAGAAGAATATATATACATGTATAAAGTGGAGGTAAATGATTTAGGGTGAATTGAATTCGTATTAGTTGGAGTGAGTGATGTAAAGAAAGAGAAGAACATAGAGAGAATGGAAGCGGAAATGAATAAAATATATAGTTGCATACAGCTGTGATGATGAAAAAGGCAACGGTGTACTGTTTAATGATGAAAATTTTAGTAGAAAATGAGAAAGAGATTGGCGTATGTGTTTGTATGCAGTATGATATATGAAGATGAGAAGGATGGAAGGATTTGATGATTAAGTTAGTATATAGAAAAATTGTTTTTGTGTGTGTGTGAGAGAGAGAGGGCATAACATAATTAGGGAGGTGTGGACCACGTGCATGATGAAATGCTTCAAACAAGCACAATGTCTTCCCTCAGCCGCCGGGGCCCGCGACCACATTAAAAAAAAAGCAATTTGGATATTATGTTAAGTCTTTTGTCCGCTCCATTATGTCTTCACAACTTTCAACAAATTCACAGTAAAACTATTATCAATGTTACTTTGTTTATTCTCAACCGTTGCCTGTGTTTCATCGTTTCCATAGAACTTACAAAGGTCAAACTTGGCTCTACAAGGAGTATATTTGATGGTAGTTTTGTTTTTCACATGGGGGTTTGTGCGGTTTGATTAACATACATAGTTTAAGCAGATCATATCGTTAATCTAAACTTCCTCTATGTATTTTAAAATTGGAGTTTAGGTGAGAGACTGGGAAATTAATGATATTAATGATACCTAAACATGTACGCTTGTTCAATAAATTATAACACTCCTCCGCGTGTTATTGCAGATGTGACTGCTCAGCTACAGATCAGTAAACATATGTTGACAGAAAGATGAATCAACAACAAAAGGAAACATGGATCTCTGACAGTGGTAGCTGCACCTTGTAACAGGGCATTTAATTTACTTGTAATGGACAAATTTAAGTTTATATGGCTTTATACATTAATTTGAATCCATTCCTAGAGCAATAAGATTTGTATTATTCATGGCATTTACGTAGATTTCATGCTTCTTGCAGATCCGACATATAACATGAAAGATGGCACAAATGCCCCATCATGGTTTTTTAGTCCCGTGATTTCTGTGCTACCCAGTTGGAGAAAATCTGATACAATATTGCAAGGGTTCATCTTTAGTTCAAACTGTGCATATATCAATGATAATAGTAAAAACTGAAGGTATGGTTAACCTTTTTGTCTGAAAAATTGTGAGCCACTGCTAACATGGATATATCTTACATATATATCCCAATTTCCCTTCTTCTTTCCCACTTCAGGCCCCTCACGCAGTATATTCTACAAAAGTCATTGTGATGCTATTATTATTATTATTTTCAATCACTCAATCATGTTGGTGGACAAAACATAAAAGTATAGCATGTCGTTTTCATTCCAATATTTCTATGTACACTTTAATAATCCATATGCTTTGCATCTGTATGCCAGTAAGTTTCGGACTTCAACTCATTGATTTCCCCGGGAACACTATTCTTTTATTTCAGTACAGCCAAACCCTTTATCACTTTATTGCAAAGCCTTACGGTAATTCTACTGCACATTAGATGTTTGGTTGGTAAATTTTCAGATTAAATCATGCTTTAAAAAAGTTTGATATGAAGTCATGTGATTATCATGTGTTTTCTTGAAAAGGTAATAGAAAAAAGCAGGGTTAGGAATAGAAACATTGAACATTTTAGATGGATGCATTATAAAATGAATTGTATTGTGGAGATGAAATACGTGTAGCTTTAGTAGAAGATTTTAAGAAGAAGAATATTGTGAATGATCAATAATTGAAACATTACTATCTTAAAAAGCAAGCTAAAGAAAACATATTTTAATAAAATGATTGGGTTGGGGTGTTGAAGATGAAGATATATTGTATGAAAATTGGACCCATATGCCTCGTTTTTGTTGTCCCACGTGGAGTCTATTGCCCTCATTTTTATTATATTTCAAATGGAAACCTAATCATCACAGGTCACACTCTCTTTCTCTTGTGTCCTTAACGAACCAGACGAGAACTTTCCTCTGTTTTGGTTGAAAAGTCTTTGGCTTCCTCCAATTTTCAAAATGTATCAAATTACTGCAACTCATTCACCTCACTTCAAAATTCTCGCTCGTTTGGTATCCTATGTTTCTCTTTTTTTACTTTCTCACCTCATCAAATACCCCAATTTCAAAAAGTTAATCATGGATTGACCCAAAATCAAGCTTCATACAAATTTTCAAATTTTGCTTGCACTTCATAAAGTTCTTTAATACCCCATTCTCATTTTTTAAAACTTGCAATGATTTGTTGTATGTGCAAGCAAACTGCAATTTCAATTATTTCGTTTTCAGTGGTCTTACAGAAGTTGTTTGTGAGTGCGGAGATAAGGACGCCAATCAATTCATAAACTTCCTAAGAAAAGCAAACATTGTGAAACATATTGTCATGTTCTGATTATTCCAAAATCACAGTGAATTGACTACTTCACCCTTCACCTTTTCTTTCAACAGATATGTCTGTTTTTAACCCTGTCCCTGAGATCCATGAACCCCACTTTTCATGAGGCTGCTATGCTATATTTCCTTAGCTTTGCTTGTGTGGAACTAACCAACGTTCTAACTAAGAGTTATAATTGAGGCACCAAAGCAAAAAATAGGAATTACACAGTTAACACAATTGCCTTGCAACTAAGAATCATCTGTCATTGAGGCAACAACTGTTGCAATTGCACATAAAAGTATCTGAATTTGACAAAAAGATGTTTGAAAACTTGTGTAGTATATAACACATTAAAGTATGAGGAGAATAGTCAATCCCAAAATATTAATAGTCCATAAAGTAATAAAGAGAAAGTGACCCACCCAAGGTTGCAATGCAAGTATCAAACTTTATCAACACATTCACCAAATTTGTCCTCATGCCTCCTAAAATGTGGAATCAAGTGGGCACACCACAACTAACTTAGGTGCCATTCCTTAAATGTTTATAATCTTCTTTCCAATCCATCGAGTTTCCACTAAAATTGCTTTCATAAAATCTATTTTTCATAACGTCTCTCCACAGAGAACAATACCAAAAAAATAAGTAGAGAATCTGAATTCGACATTTGATGTTATGTTAACTTTTATTTATGGATTTTAGAGTAAAACTCAGAAATGGACTAAGATAAAATACCGGGCTTAAATTTCATCCATTTCAAATTAATAACTAAGATATATAAATGTGCATGGATACTTATTGCAATGACTGTTGGTAAGAAAAGTCATTCCGTAGCCAAGTTTGTCTTGGCCACGTTTTTATCAGAAGGCCCTACTTGCTTAAACTGTGTGGCAAGTAAGGTCAGTTATCTTTCCTCTGACATTGATTTACTCATTCTACCAAGAATGTTGTCAGTAAATAAAATGGTGTACCTAGTGAGTTTTTAACTCCTGAAATATTAATTGGGATTAGAATTTTGTGGAGTTGAGGAAGACAAATGGTACAAGGCATTCTTATTTTTCATACATGGCTTGCCTTGAACGTTTGCTACATGTGTAGATTAACTGCACAGGCAGACTGCTAATAAAAGTGGAAAATGATGGCTTTCCCAAAACAGATAAAATCTAATCCATTCATTCTATTACACCCAATAAAAGCTATATTGGGATCTTGTGCAGCTCATCACCTAAAACGTTTGTGTTTATACAAAAAAAAAATAAAAACTTGTACTTTTCATGTGGGGGGCCTAATATTTTTGAGTAAATGAGAATTCCAAGATTCACCTATTTGCATATTTGGTTTCAAGTTTCAAATGTAGTTTTAGAAGTTTAAGGCCGAAACATTTGGCTTATGTGCTCATATTTATAAATCACTGTAAGCTCTGGTAGCTTTGTCTGAAGCACTTTTCTTAGCTCAGGCTCTTTAATCAGAAGACACCATCTTGAATTCTGACAACAAAGAAATCCTTATGATCCACTTGGCTGCAAAGAAAAGACCTACCACACAGAAGTAACATACTTACATCCTGTGTTCCATTTTTCATTTTTTTTTTCTGAAGTCCTCGTTTTATTCTCTGTATCCTAAAAAAGGAGAAAATGTTTCGATCATGAACCCCACTTCCCATCTCACAGAGTCCACCACTGTCACTGCCACTTGTTATCAGTTGCTATCATTAATGCTACTCCAAAGCTATTACTTGTGAATAGACAGAATCTTAATTAAGCTCTGTGCCTGCTCAACTACAAGACATCATCGTGGTGTCTGACCGCAAAGAAATCATCATGCTTTTTCAAAGCCTCACAGTGCCACTCCAAAGTTTGGCTCACTTTAGATTTGATTTGAATATATATATTTGATTTCGTAGAATCATGCTTTCACCTTTTTCATACACTAATCATGAGACTACGACTATATAATTGCTTTTCTTTTCTCCCCTTCTCTGATCATAACGAGTTGTGCAGCTTCCATGTAGCATCCAACGTACAGCATGCAGATACGCATAGTACATTTTAAGAGCTGAACTCAGGAAGTACCACCTGAAAAAGGAGGGGCACTATAAAGCATGCACATGTTAATTTTACTCATCCAAACTGGTTAAAGCTTCTCCAGTCTCAAAGCTTCTCATTCAGTTTCCTGCCAGAATGGACTAACTAGCTCACTTCTTGCATGTCAGAGTTGCATTCATGGAACTTTCAAACCAGAAACTGGTTACGCTCGTGTTGTCTACAAGGATGAAGGTTTGCCCATAAATTCATTTTAAAAAAAGATTTAGAAAACTATAAAAAAAAAACTCCTATAAATTAAATTAATTTTCGAATAAACTAATTTAAACTTACAAAAAAAATATTTTTATTTCTATTTTTTTCCTTACCTGCAACACATTTGTCCAATATATCCATAATTCACATTCGGAGCATTCATTTGTTAAGAAATGGAATAATATGTCCAGCAAACAACAAATATCGTTAGGATAGGCTCTAACCATGACTCTGATACCATGTTAAGAAGTAAGCTTTAAATCTAACTCAATTACACAAAACCAGCTTATAAGGTGAGGTTTGCACTCACTTATAAATTATGAATTGATCTTATCTCTAATCGACGTGGGACTTCCAACATCATTCATCAGCCCATGATAGTTTCTTTTAGAAAAAAGCTTGCGTAGCATCATATTCACTTGAAAAACAATCATGACATTTAACCCATGCCAAACACCATATACCAAGGAGCATCCGGTCAAATTACTCTTCCGAGATGACAGAGTTGCGAGGTAGTAAAAAACCAGTAATTTACGCTCTGCTAATCATCATGTGTGACAAAGGTTAATCATGCCATATACATAGAGAATCGCACAACAGTTAATAAAGTTAGCAAGCTCAACATGATCATATAATAAATAAAAATATTTATAAAGATTAGAAGTTAAAGTTCTAAAATACTAAGATTGAAATATTCTTAAAAATGTATCAACAATGTAAAAAAAAGTTATGAGTATAAATAGTTATATAATTCAACATTGTAATTTTTGTAATAATTTCTCTTCATAGAAATTAAATTAATTATTATAATAATTACAGTACAAATTCCCTTTTAAATGAATTGTATTAATTACAGTGGAATTAATTTAATAGTAATCAAATTAATTACAAAACAGATTGTATTTTTATAATTAAATTAATTATGATACAAATTACCCTTTCAAATAATTATGAACAGTATAAATTATTGTCATTGCTCACAAGTGCAGAAATTATATACAGTATAATGAATAAGCACATTCACTCTTTCGAAAATGGTATTGATCTTGATTTCACCGAGAGGCATCAACGTAGGAAGAACCGTGAGCAAAAAATTAGTATAGTTCGTAGTAAGTTCTACTGCTGTCCAAAAATATATCAGATGATGTGAGGTACTGTTACTTGATCTTCAGCAGTTTGAGCTTTCAATATCTTTCGCAAGGCATCATGACATCTGGCAAGTCCAACAATTGACCAAACCAAGTAACTTCGGTGAGAACTGGTCAAACAATTTAATTTAGAAATGAGAAAAGGTTCTGGTTGTGTAATCTGTCTTACCTCCAAGGAAGATGATCAAGGAACATAGATGGTGAAACAATAATATCTTTGAAGCTTTCTCTATCTGCGATATAAGCTTTATAACATTTTCCCCCCTCCTGCATTCTCCACAACGTCCTAAGATCAGATTGTGATGTTTGCTTCTCCAGTACAATGTGAATCACAGAACCAGGTAGATACAGCTCTGGGGGATCATTGGAAGACGGATTTTCAGAATCTGGAACAGTCTCTATAAACTGAGACACTGGATCATCAATTGAACGTGCATCTTTAGCAAAAGCATTTGTAAATTTGGCATTATCAATTCCAACAGAATGATCCCTTGCCCTAGCGTCAGACCAAAGTGAGCATTCTTCGTGCTCATTGTTGAGGCAATCTTCACTATCAAAAGACATATATTCACCATAGTTGGATATACCAAGACCCCCTTTAATAGTCTGATTATCTTGTTCAGTGCTGCCTGTTGCAATAATGGAAATCTTTTTAGAAAAGGCACCTTTCACAAACTGAGTACGATGAATCATGGAAGAATACACATTATTTCCAACACTTATAGGGTCACAATATATATTGCCTAATATGTTATTAAAGATTAGACCCCTTTATTATTAGTTTCAAACATTATTTCCAACACTTGTAGGGTAACAATATATATTCTACAACATGCCTAATGTGTTATTAAAGATTAGACACCTTCATTATAAGTTTCACACTGGCTTCTGTGGATTTGATGGTTTATATCATCCTTGATGGTTCCTGATTGGAGCTCGGATTCATTCTCGGCACTTGTGTTATTTCTCTGATATTTGCTTAGGTATAGAAACCTACGAGCAAGTCTGAAAATCATGGCACTATCTGCTTTAGGATCTTGTGATAGTGAAGTGATTGCGGCTGCCCTTAGCCGCATAACGGATCCAACTGAAAGGCGTGATGAAAATTCATTTCCAAATATGATGCTGCATCAAAAAGAATAAAAGCAAGCAGAAAGGAAATTAAAAGTGTTACCCAAAGAGTGTCAACCAAAATCAAACTTTTCACTAGTACATACCTTGTCACAAATTCTGAGCATGCTTTGGCCACAACTAAATCCAGACAAGGGAGTGGACCATATGAATAAACGTGCAGATTAGGGTAGCGGTTATACAGCTGTGGGAAAAACCAGAATTAATTTGGTGCTATAAAATCAAATGCTTAAAGACGGCAGCTAAAAAAGACCAAAAAGTGCAAGGAAAATTTTCTTTCTAAGTACTGAATGTTCAAAACTTGAAGGAAATTATTTGCAACTAAAAAATAAATTATGCAATACTAGAGGAAACAATGATGATTTAATGACTTAAATAAATGTTCGCATGAGTTTATTAAATAATCTTCCATTTGTGAATTTTTTAGCCCTTCATTTTCAATGCTTAATTGAGTTTTTCAACAACCCCTTGATCTTATATAATATCAGTATTAGAATAAAAAATAATTAGATATAATAGATATTATATATAATCAGTTATTATGTAAAAATACCGTTTTTTTCTTTTTTGAATATCAATTCTTGTGTAAGTATGCTTTTGTTTGACATTCTAGATTTGAACATGACAATGATAAAGCCTTCCACTTTTGAGTAATGAAATACTTTTTTATATTGCACACAATTTTTCCAATTCCAATTGTTACATTTCTCCTCTTTCTAAATATTAGAAGATTATCTTTCACTTCACTCAACAAGGTGTTTCAATCATTATTTGATATAGTAAATTGTGACATTTGGGAACCTTAACTAATTTTAAGCCTACTTATGATGACAAACAATATTTCTTTCTTAACCTTGGTTGATGATTGTAGTCATTTTACTTCGATATAAATTGTCAATCCAATTTTGGGGGGAGTGTATTTCCATTACAGCCTTTCTAATTAACAAGGTTTGGGTTGACTATCCAGTACTACTACAGAAATCACTTCTATATGAATCCAAACTTGATTATTACTCATTAAAAGCTTTAGGATGTTTGGCTTATGCAACAACTTCACCAGAAGACAAACATTGCATAGGGTTCAAATGAGTATTTAAATTTATGTATAATGTTGATGGTTCAATTGACAAATACAAAACTCAGTTGGCAGTCAAAGGCTATGCACAACAAGTTGAGATTGATTTCTAAAACCCCACTTTGTCAACAATGAATAAACTTACTTTTATAAGGATCTATTAGCCATTGCTACTGCAAAAGATTAGAGCCTACCATAGTTATATATCAACAATGCATTCTTAAATGGTGAGTTATTTGAGGAAGTACGTATGGATATTTCACAAGGTTTCAAAACAAGAACATAAGGATTAGTTTGCAAATTGAATAAGTCTATACATGGACTGAAACAAGCCTCTAGACAATAGTTATGCAAGTTCTGTCTCAACATTACCAAAACATGGTTTTACATAATCTAAAAATGATTACTCTTTGTTCATTCATGGTTCTAGCTTTTCATTGGTCATTTTGTTGGTCTATGTGGGTGACATTATCCTAGCAAGCCATAATTCTTCTTTCGTTAACAATGTACAATTAATATTGAGTTCCATGTTTAAACTAAAGATCCTTGGTTCTCTCCAATACTTTATAGGGTTGAAAATTGTCAAATCCAGCAAGTGTATCTCTTTGAGTTAAAGAAATTATACCTTATCTTTACTTGATGATATCGGTTTCTTAGGTAGCAAACCAAGTATACTACCTATGGATCCAAATTTCAAACTTAACATTGATTATGATGACCCCATCAAGGATCTCTCTATATATAGAAGATTAATTGAAAGACTTGTGTACTTGACCCTTTCTAGACCAGACACTACCTTTGCAATTCACAAGCTAAGTCAATACACAAACTTCTAACCCGTCTCACCATGTCCAAACATATACTTGTTCAAAAACAATTCTTCACTCTCCACCATGTCAAAACCGAGCATCAACTAGTTGATATATTCACAAAGGTCCTTCGTGCTATTGTCTTCAATTGTTTCATCAACATGTTGGGAGTCATGAACATTTATTTTCAAACTTAAGGAGATACTAGAATAAAATATAATTAGATCTTATTCATATTATATAATAAGTTATCTTGTTTCTTTTTTTGTTGAGCTTCTTAATGTGTTTGCTATTGTATAGCTTTTTCTTTTCTATAAAGGATACATTTGATTCAATGAATTATATTTATATCTCACCTTAATAATGAAAATTACTAAAAATAAGATAAAAAAATTTCTCAAAAAAATGCAAGGTACTGAGGGATCCAACAATCCATTGTACACAACGAAAAATTAAATTTAGATAAATCTTCTATCCAAATTCCTTTATTAATTTTAGAACAAATATGAATTGAAACAAAAAGGAATGCCTTTCCTTTTGCATATTGACAAGGTAAGTTAGCTTTTAAGTGTCCATGATTTATAGGTTTTGCTTTAGATTTTTTGCATGTTGAAAATGCAATACAATTAGGATGTATAATTTCAATATCTCATACTTTGTTTAGTCAAATCTCTTTATATGGATGCTGGTTTTAATTTTAATTATAGCAACTCCTGTACTTGAGTAACATCTCATTAAGATTCAGAACTTGAGGATTTGCAACATTGTGACAAGGCCAGAATTCAATCCCCTGCTTGTGACCTCAAGCCAGCTTCATATTTGCATCTACAATCTGTATTTTCTAAGGAAGCAAGGAATATTCGTTTGCCTATATATTGTTTTCATAATAAACTTTCAATGAATACCCAGTTCTCTGAAGCAATCAAAATAGCAAATTATGTTTACTAAAGAAAGATAGTAAGTAAATATTCCTATTGAAGTGAGAAATATCATACTTGTAGTCCAAGCAATGCAGCTATAGCTCCTCCAAGCGAATGCCCAACTATTCGGACATTATACCCAAAGCATTCACAACCAAATCCCAGTAATTTAGAAAGAAGTCCATAGGATTCAGAGTCTGCATTTCCACTTCGAAAAACAATTGTTGTCAAAAATGAAATTCATTTTATGTAATCAAGTCAAATGCTTTTAAATTAAATACAATTTCAGCTCTATACATTGAACTTATAGAAGGAATTAAAAGAAAAATGTTTTTATAGGAAATCATGTGAGAATGTACATAGGAGAACGCATTTTTATGCATCCCAATAAAAAATTTCCCCTTTTAATTCCTTACCCTGTTTCCTACTCAATTACCTCAATAGCGTCGGAAAGAGGACGAAGAAACAGTTTGATAAGACCAACTCTCCATAACAAAGAACCACGAGTTTAAAAAACATGAATTATTTCTTACCAGGCCTTTCGGGATTTCCTTCAATCTGCATAAAAAGCTCTCGTGCAGCTTCAGCTATGCCTGAATGGCCATAGTGAGGGAAAGATGAAACCACATTTTTCTTTATATCATAATGAATGTAGTTGGAACTGAAAACAGGGCAAAAAATATTTTAAGTGAGGAACCAGAATATTGTGCAGGACCATAGAAAGGATCTATACAGTTTGGTCCATATAAAACTATTACACATTGGAACTGAAACTATAAGATATATATAGAGAAGATTATTTCTGCAGATAAAAGTAACTCAATAGAGATGTCATTACTCGTTAGCCTTTGTTTATAAACAGTTTATAATCATGCAGCATAGCATAACATGTCATAATTCATTTTCCAGGATATGTATGTGGCCCCCCTTCAGAGACATTGAAAATCAATCCAGCAACAATACCAGAGGATTTGCAGTTATCATACAATTTAGAAGTTCAAATTGCATCTTAAAATTGTGAGAATTGTTTATTGCTTTGTGAATAGTTCCAGAAGATTCAGAACAGTATACTGACTCAACAAAAGTTATTCCATAAACAAAACTGGGCTATTTTTTGGTGCTTAAAATATTATAACCCTAGTAGTACCTCCATAAGCTTCCCATATCTCCCCATCATTCTAAGGGCACAAGGTATTGGTATGTTATTATTATAAGCAGTGAGACAACGCAGGCCTTAGCTAATTGAAACAGTTATGTCCTTGAATCTTGATCAATCACTTCCAACAGAAATAGCTTGAATTGATGGAAATATTGCCCTACAGCATTATCCTGTCAATAGGCTTGTGATTTTAGAACAAATGCGATAAACACAATTCTAACACAATGTTGTATTCTCACTTTGGGTTTTCTCTCTTTCTCACTCATTCATCACACTTCGTAGTTCCTATACAATACGCAACTATAAATAAAAATATCTATCACAACTCCGATAAAATAGCTCAAGTATTGGAATAAACCTAGCATCGCTATATTTGCACTATTTAACACCGCAGCATTTGCCAACAAAATAATCATTTTCTATCACAGATACCAAGAATAAGAAGACCCAAACAGGATATAAGGATAGATGCTGATAAACTGACATTAAAAAGGAAGTTGAAAGTAATATGTGTTATGAACTGTAGGTACTAGACTATTACAATGTTTACAACCTGTGTGAATTTTATCAATGAATTAATTGGGAATTCTTAGTAAAGTTTCACCTCCACCCTAGGGTTATCTATCTTTATGAAAATGGTCAAAGAGACGAAAGGAGAAAGAATGAAAAATACTTGATCAAGCCAGCCAAGTCATTCACAGAAAGGGAGCATTCCTTGCATAACCCATCAGTTATTAGGTCCTCTGGGGTTTCAGTTCCACGTATAGCAATTACTACAGATTGTAGATGATGTAGAACCACAACAAAATATGCAGCTTGACACTTGACCTGACATGGGTATCTAAATAATTAAATATAAATTAAGCCAGTATAGTATAAAAATAGAAATATTCATATATCATAAAAGTTTAGTATATTATCATCATCCCAAGTTGAATAGACCTGAGTTTCCCCATATTTTAAAATTAAAAATTTACGACCATTAAGAATCAAAATACAAGGATATAGACTCATGAGTTCAAATCAAACGAAAAATGGGGATGTTAGTCCGTTTACATTGTACGTAAAGTACCCCCCTGATCATACCAAAATCTACATAAGTTTTTTTATAAATCTATACTTGCCAGTTCATTTGTTATGTTCATATTTATCATATTAGTATGTTAAAAAGTAAATTTTAAATGTTTTATGACAAAATATATAGTTTAGATAGAACATTTTAAAATAAATTGAAGTTCCGAAAACTTACAAGACTAATGGCATTACATAAAATCATGGAATTTCAAATTACAACTAAAAAAAGTAAGAATTTGAAAATTTTCATTAACTCTCACTTCTCAAGTCTGTCTCTTCTCTTTATACTCACTCATTGGCATGCTTTTAGTAAAGAAAATCAACTCAGCCGTTGATAGGTCTAATTTTCAACCAATGTTAGCCAGAGTTTTTTTATTGACGTTAGTGGAATTACATTTCCGTCGATGTAAGTTTTTCGGTCCATGTTGATGAGTTATTCTATGGCTGACATTGTTGAGATCATTTTTCCGCTAGATCTATTTCTCAATCAACATTAGTTAAGATTTTCTTGTCAAATGTCATTGAAATTGTTTTCGCTCAATGTCTGGTGGAGTATTTTTTTTTTCGACACTGCATGGATTGTTTTTTGATCGACATTATCAACATTAGCTTTTGACAAAAGTTGGTCAAGAATTTTTTCTTAACGTTGATTGAGTCAACCATGTCTAGACTTTTTTAGCCAATGTCAACTGGGGTAAATTTTATCCTACATTGGTTGAAAAGTTAGCAAAATAATAACCCAGACCAACAACGTCAAAAGAATAACCTTGATTAATGTCATCCAAAATAATTATGGATAACATTAGCATAAAAAAGAAAAAAAAAATCAACTGGTGTCAATGGAAAAAACCCTTGTTGGTCTTAGGTAAAACAAACTTGGCATCAAAAATATAATCTCCCCAACGTATGTTGAAAGCCATAAGCAAATGATACTTTTAAATTATTTAATATTGCTTACAATTAAAATAAGCTTTTTGCTTTTGGTGGTAATTAAAATATTCTATCCAAGCAAAAATAAAATTAAATAAATCTCAATTATCTTATCCAAACAAACATTTGAAAAATGAAAACAATTTGAATTGAAATCAATTCAATGCATTTTAATTTCCTTCAAATTGTGAAATTATCCATCGATCACATGATCAATCTAAATAAAATAATCATACTGTTGTTGGTTCGGGACATCTACCTTTTTTGGGGAGTATTATCTTGATGATGATGGGCTACCGTAAATAAAATCAAAACATAAATGGTGGCAAAATCTTTTAAGCAATGTTATTTATTATTACGGATATTCAGGCCCATGTTGCCCTCTTTATATTTCAAACATAAAGAGTGCTTTTGTACAGAACTTTATATGTTACCATGTCTAACCTGGCTGACTCGTCCTTGTCTAAGCACTTCTGGAGGCAAATTGACGTACTTTAGAAAGGCAGCTGCATGACCTCGCCACCAGTTATCACCATCCAGTACAGGTCGTCTATGAAGATATGAAACAGGAACATAAAATCACAATGTTGAAGACGAAACCTTTTAATTTGTTAATTGAAAAGGATGTAATGGAAAGGGATACACGGAGACACAGAATAGAGGAAAACTAATGATAAATGAATCAGTATGCATGAGCGCCACTAAGATCTGAATTAAAATATCAACAACCATTCAGAAATTTCTCTTGTAAACACACGGGTATGCATAGTGGTAATTGAGTAAAAGTATTCTTCATTCTTCACATTTACTTTATTGTCGAATATTCACCACTAAATACAACTTTGCCTATAATGTTTTTGTTTCATGATTCATGAAACTGTTAAACGTTGCAAGGCAAAAAAAAAAAAAACAGACCTCAAAAGTGGAAGTAATTCCCTTCCCAGAACTAAAATCAAGAAGCAGAATTTTGACTCTTGTATCAAAATTTCCAATAAACAGAATGAGTACACATCAGTTATACAAACTTAAGCTTTTGGAGTTTGCTAACATATATTTGGATACATCATACTTTGTATCGATTTAATAAATCAAACTACGATGAAATAATACTTTTTCATTTCTTAAGATGAAAGAAATATCAACATAATTAAGGAAAAAGCTACATAGATGAGGGGAAAGTACCATTTTAGAGACACTGACTGGAAAAGAAAAACTTGAGAATAAATCAAACCGAACAAAGTAGAACTCTCCAAACACCTTGCCTTGATAAGACATGTACAATTTGAAGTTTATATATCATTTTAAAGTTACAAAGAACAAGTATCAGAACCACCTTGACCACAAAGTTATAATTAGTACTCAACCAATAGCACTCAAATTAAAAAGCTCATGCTACTGAGAAAGTGAGAATTCGGTTATAAAGACCTTTGTATACAAAAGAAAATGCCACCTGTTTCGGGTCCAGGGAGACAAAATCCCTTGTCTATACAGCCACGCACAAGGAAATACACATGGATTTCGTCCAACATCAAGCAATGGACCCTGCATTCATCATTGAATGAAAAATAGGTGTTCAAAGCAAGTTAGTAAAAACAAAACATTAATTTGGAATTAGTATATTATAGAATACTGTATATGCAGCTTCGGCAAATTTATGAAGAGCTTCCGCCTCCCTGATTTGCATCTCTGGTGCTTCCATGGATCCTTCATAGGATTCTGTAGCCATTCCATGGTTTTGAAGTAAAGCTAAAGCTGAACAACAAAAACTCAATGTCATAAAATTGCAAAGAGCTGACGTGCAAGTGAAATTAAATTGGTGCAGGTCAACATTATTGCAATAATATGCCACACGTCCATCTATCCGAAAGATGACCCATTACACAAAATATTCTATTTAGATCATACTATAAATCCTTCACCGGCTACATCCCTCAACTTGATCAAGTCAACCACATGTTAGCATTTAACTACTATGGTAATGTACTGAGTTTATGATGAAAAGAGAAAAAAAAGAAAGACAGAATAGAGTAGGCGACTAAACAAGCCAGTGGCCTCTAGTAGTGAAAAATCTTTAATAAGGCTTGGTTTTAGATAACTGTTGTAAATATTCTGTGTTACGTTTTGCTGCTTTGTCTCAAGGAGGATACCCTTGTTCATTTTCTTGACAAGTATTTGATGTGTGGCATGGTTTGAACTAAAAAAGTTGCCTTGAGAACGATGTTATTGTGCAACATATATAAAACATAAAAAGACAACAAGTTTGAGATGAAAATTAGAAGAAACCTGCCAAGAGTTCCAAATGGCCAGTTCTGGAAGCACGATAAGCAACAAGATCACCAAGTAATCGTGCAACTGAATAGACTTCATCTTCTTCGGCTGTACTCCTGTGTTAGTTATTAAAGGAGGAGAGGTGAGATATAGTGAGAAACATTGTGGTTGCGGGGAGAAAGGTAAGGTTTAGTTATAGGTGTATACAAATAATTGAACCGGCCCAGACAACACAAGGTCTCCCGTATGCCATGATCGAAGACCTCGCTATAGTGGCATTTCCAAGCGTGATCATGGGTTTCGTAGAAAGACCTCCATTTGATAACATCGGATCCCGTGAAGCACTGGAGTATGGCAACAAAAGAGACGAGGATGATGAATACGAATAAAGCGGTGCGGTTCAATGGGGAATCTGCATTACATTGGTAAAGATTACAGAAAGAATGGGTAGAAAGAAGGATGGAGAAGAGTGGGTTCCAGAACTGACTCACCTACGACCTACCTAAAAGACAATGATTGGAGGAGGAGAAATGGCGAGTAGAGTCGAGAACAAGGTAAAGCGCAAAGAGAAATTGAAGGAGGGTAAGGATGGCCGAAGATCGACTCCAGCAGAGCCATTTCTTGTACATGGCCTGTTAATCGATCGATTGGAAAATGAAGAACGAAAGAATGAAGATTGAAAAAAAAGAGAGGAGGAGATGTGATTACCCACCCGTCTGCGGAGGCGTGTAAAGAGATCGTTGGAGTCTTGAAGGATGAGGGTGGCCGCGGCTTCTTGGGCGAATGCGGTTTGCAACATGACAAGAACCCTAATTGGAGCGGCGAGGGAGACAAGGAGGGCTGGAAAGGCAATGCGGCCATGACAGAGGCGGTGAGTTTGGAAGATGAAGAAGACACCGATGAGAAGCACTGCCATGTTGGAAACTCCGACAACCAAGCTCCACCGGCTGAGGTTTCTCACAGCCAAACCCATACCCGTACCCGTTACCTGCACCAATCACAATTCAAATCATCCATCCCCATGCTTTCAACTTCACAATTCCTCGTTTCCATGCACGGGAACGGTAAACAATTCCTCCCACAATTCCATTATTTTAAATGAACCACAACTTCGCTTTTTAATTAAAATAAATAAATCAACCAAACATAAAAATTAAATGCATGCGCATAATCTCAGATATAAATAAATATATTTCATCTTGCAATCTTACAATAATAATAAAAAAAATTGATCCAATAGCACGGTGACCCCCACGAAACTACCAAAGAGGAGAGAAACTAATCGATAAGAAAACAATATTAAAATATGTTTGAAATAGTTAAGTCTGTTAATTAACTGGAAAACATTAAGTTAATTAATATCCGTACACATTGCATTGAGCAATTTAAGTATTTAAAAAAGTGGGAATATAAAAATAAAGAAAAATAGAAAGGAGAGGAAGAACCGGAGGTGGCGGAGAGAGTGGATGAGGAATCAAAAGATTCTGTGGGAATGAGGGCGACTTTTGTTAGCATTGGCATACGATACTATGAATGGGGTCGGGTTTGAAAAAAAGTGGCACGTGACCCAAATGGCAGTCAGCCAATGCAATTGCACAATGCGCAGGCAGTCTTAAAGTATTCCACAAGTGGCATACACCCACCAATGCCATCGCATCCATCTCTATCTAAATTGCTTATTTCTAAATCCTCCAACCAAACCAACTTGCTTTCTACTTTCTCCATCTCCCTCTCCACTGCTCTCCACCCATGTATCCTTCTTCCTCCTCCTCTTCCTCTTCGTCCTCCTCTTCTCAGTCCATGAGCCACGCGCCAACTGGCCTCACGCGCTACGGCTCCGCACCGGGCTCTCTCCTCACCACCACCGTCGATGCTCTCATCGGAGGATCACGCCCCACCCCCACCCCCACCCCTTACTATTCCGGAGGAGACTCTTCCGACTCCACCTGCAAAGACCAAACATCGTATCACAACCACGCCCTCGGATCCGCCTTGCTCCGTCAGAAAAGCTCTCCCGCCGGCTTCCTCTCCCACCTAGCATCCACAGCCACCGCCCCCACCCCCAATCACAACCACAATGGTAACTAACTTATTCTTCCTCAATTATTATTATTACTGCAAATGATCCTTTCGGCCTGGGCCCACTTCTTTGAGCGGGCCCGGCCCAATTGTCCTCCACGTGTCTCATCTTTACTCAACGCAACGCAGGAGCGGGGTTCACAATCACGCGGGGTTCTCGGCTGAAGTCCCAGCTGAGCTTCACGGGTCACTGCCAAGAATCTCTCTGCGGCGGCGATAACACTAACAATGTGGTGCTTGGCGATCATGCCACCTTCGGAATGGAGCCTTGGGACGGTTCTCATTCTCATTCTAATTCCATCGCCTTTTCCGCTCCTCCAACTAAGCGCTCCAAAAGCTCCAACTCCAGCGAGCAAGACATTCTCCATTGCCTCAACGCCTTGGAATCTCAGTTTAGCCTTCCGCAGACCACTCTCGAAATGGCAACTGTCGAGAAGCTCTTGCACATTCCTGAAGATTCCGTCCCTTGTAAAATCCGTGCTAAGCGAGGCTGTGCCACTCATCCCCGCAGCATTGCCGAGCGGGTAATTTCTCGACTACTCCTACCTTTTTCTTTTACTTTCTCACTCCTCCTTCTTCTATTCAATTCCATCCACTTCAAACACAGGAGAGAAGAACCAGAATAAGTGGAAAGCTCAAGAAATTGCAGGACCTTGTACCTAATATGGATAAGGTATTGTTTCTATTTCTGTCTCCTTTTCTTATGTTATGTCAAACTACTCCCTCAAATGGGGAAGCTCTCTTAATCTCGTTTCTAAATGTCTTTAATTCATTGTAGCAAACAAGCTATGCAGACATGCTCGATTTGGCCGTTCAGCATATTAAAGGTCTTCAAACACAGGTTCAGGTCTGTAAAACAACCTTACCCTTCCCCTCCAATACTTTTCATTCCCATGCCTATTCAGAAATTATCAATTAAATGCTTCCAATATATGAAATCGCTATACAATTTATATATCTACAATCACGGTGTCTTATAACATGCTTGGGTGAGAATTGGACGACATTGGTATTAGAAGGTTACTGCGTTTGGTGTATGATTTCAGTAAAATATGAATTATTTTTATTTTCTAAATTGAATTTCAATTAAAATTTCCCTTTTTCAGTGCATCCCTATATCCATTGTTGTGTTAGGCTTTTTACCAACCCCCTTGCGGATGAGGTGTGTTAAGTATGCTTACCCTTCATTGAATGCTAATTACTGAATAAATCTGGAGTCGTTAGTTTTAGAAGAAATATGCAAATTAAGTAATCTATAAAGTAATTGCTGGAGGAAAGTTCTAGTGCCCACGAGAAGGCAGAAACAATGAATGCTTTAACCTAGGTGTATCAAACATAAATATGACCCCTTGACTGAAATGCGAAACAGGGCCACGTTCTCTCTGATTAATCTTCACAACATACATGAACAAATGCCCCCCCGATTTCTTCGTCGTAGGAATTTCATTTCAGTTGTCTCCACCAATTAATTCCCTGTAAAATAAAAAATGTTGGTAATGGTTGTTTGTGAAGCCTGAAGATTACTCAGCTGCTGGTGGAAAAATAGTTCAATATCAAGATTGGGATATTTTAGCACCCCTAAAACGTGCATTAGCTCTTGAAAACAAACAACTTGCTGATACAGGGCAATGTTACTGTCCTCCTTTGAGATTGTCGTGCTATCTGGTCACTTCGAACAACGCTATTTTTCTCACGTAGCTAGCACCTTTCCACACTGGCAAGCAAATCCGCAACCAAGACCTGTAGCCATCATTATTAACCCGTCAGCCAATCACCACTTCCTTCTGTAACATACCAAATGAGCTAACATAAACCATATCCTAAATAATCAAAGTTTTTGACTGCAAAGGAAACCAAAAAATCAATATAGCACAACTGTATTCACTCTCTTCTACCATGGCTAGAACTAATGCTTCTGACTACCCGAATTATTCTCCGTTCCCCCATGTCATGCGCGTGATACACATCTTTACAAGTTGTCAGAATTAGTAGTTTTCCATTCCCCGAGCCAATTAGCCCAGTCTCAATCCCTTAATTCTTCTCTCCTCTACAAAGCTGCCGCACTCTAGCTCCATTAGGATTCAGATAGTCAAATTTCACCCTATGGATAATTTTGCAAACTTCAACAACTTTTTGTCTTTTTACGAGGGACAACGGACCATGGTAAACTAGTTTTAACTTCCCTTGCTGTTCCGACCTTAAGTCCTTAATATAGTTGGGGTCACCGCTACATCGAAGTTACTTTGTCAAAAGTTGCCTTGAAAAGTCTTCTCATTGGGAGTTAAGACCAAAGATAAAGGACAAAATTTAACGTAGGTGATCTTAGCAATGTCAATGGTAGGAACGTAGGTGTTACGTGTACATTTAAAACATCATTTTATGTCAGGCAGCTGGTTTCATCGAGTATCACCTTGCATAATGAATTTTTTGTTGCATACCGAATACTGTAATATTTTATATTTATTTATAAGTAGCGATGCATTAACATAACCTTCGACTACAATTTTACCCGGTTATATTTTATATTTATATTTACCATAAGCTGTGATGCACTAACAACAAACCTTTACTACACTTTTTACAAGACGAGACTACTAATGCTTTATTTAGTCTTTTAAACAGTAATAATCTATTAAATTGTTCTTTAAAATAAATAGAATAAATAGTAAGTAAGCTTGTCCTTAAAATTGTACATTTATCAATTTAGTCCTTTAAAACATAATAGATGGTCAAATTGATATCTGAAATTGATAAAAGATAATATGGTCCTTAAAATTAATTACATATTGATCTAGTCTTTAAAATTGCAATCGTAAAACAAATTGATTCATACTTATAGATATTTAGTTGTACTTTATTATTTTTAATTTACATGCGAAATATAAGCCTACATACAGGTAAAAAAATGAATTTAAGCTTTTATGTTTAAGGTTCGAATTATCTTATACAATTTGAAAGACTAAACTGATTGATAACTTAAAATGTTACGGACTGTTTCATCATTTTATTTATTTCAGGGGTTAATTTGACCTTCTATTACGATTTAAAGGACTAAATTTATGGATAATGTACATTTTCAGGGATCAAATTGCTATTTTATTAATTTCGTGAACCGTCTTATTATAACTTCAAATACTGAATTGGAGGTTTACTCCTTTTAACTAAATGTTTTTTACTTACTATTCATTTATTTTGTTCTGTCCACATTGCTGAACTTAATCAATATTTACTTGTACAGAATTTGTTTATGAGTAGCATTATCCTCTAGGGAAAATTATATTCATACAACCAATGTTTATTACAACGGTTCATACAAACAAGAGGAGGACAAGAAAAAAGTAGTGTTCTTTAACTTCTTGTATAATTTTGTTTTATCAATATGATATTTCTATCCCACTCGAGGTACAGGTTGAAGCTGTAATTTTTTTAGCAGTAGAATTAGAAAGGACTGGATGTGAAAAGTCGCATTGAATCTTTAACAGAGTAGATTGTGGTCTCCTTAGTCATGATTCCAGAATTGTTTTCCTTATAGAGTTTTACATATCATGAAGAATGAGAATTACACAGAGTAATTCAAGCATTAGTTAATTGCTGGTCTTGTTAACAAGATTTTTTTTTTCGCCCTCTTTCAGAAGCTTCACAAAGAACTTGAGAATTGCACTTGCGGATGCACACAAAGCAAATAACATATTGTTTTACCAGATTCTATGCAAACGCGCATAGAAGTCAAGGTTTTGACGGCAAAGCAGGAAAACTGATTTTGTACCGACCTACTTAAATGAATAATGAAGGAACCGAACGTCTGTAGATTGTCAATTCTACAATTGTACATGTATGTTGTAATATGGTAGTCTAGGAAAATTTGTTCGTTTTCTTCAAGAATTGTCTTTTTTAAAGTCCAGGTTGATTTTCTTTGGAGGTTGTTTCTTCCTTTGTTTGGATAAGTATGGTACAAGGAGTGATTAATTTAATTTTTGGAATCATGACCAGAGTAGAAGTGAGAATGGGATGAATTAGAGAATGAAACATCCAATCCTGTTCAAAATTTGATCCAGTTAGGAATGAAATATATTTTGTCTCGTTTCCTTATGTTTGGCGAATTACTGTAGTAGAAATTTATAACCATTGTCAAAGAAAAATTGTACATTGTTTAGAGTTATTTTCTTCAATATGCAATGACTATTTTTGCCTCTGACATCTTTTGCCGAAAAAGGAATCATTATTCGCCTAGAACAAATCAAGATTATAAGTTAGTACATTGTCTGAACCTATGTTTAGATAGAGCATTTCGCAACACATTTAAATGAATTGACTTTGAATTGATTTATCTCATTTGAAATTGTGTTTTTTTGTTTGAATAAAGTATTTCAATTATTATCAAATTTAAAAAGTTTAAATATCAAATAATTGTTAAAAGTTAAAAACTATTAATATTGATAATCTTTTGTGGTTAATGGTATTTTATTTAAAGTTATACATATTTTTTATTTTTTATTTGTTAAAAAAATCTCAATTTATGTTAAATAAGATTATTTTCAAGTTATGAAATGATATATTAGGTTAGAACTAAGTAAGATAACACTTGGTTAAATTTATGTGCAGGTTCATATTCATCTAAATCAGTCATAATCTATTGAAGACCAAGTCATGCCTATTTCGATCAAAACTAGTTCAAGCTACGTTAAGTTGATTTTACCTAAAACTAAATCGATTTAATTTAGTTTGAAACGAATCAAGTTGACTTAGCTCGAACTCATAGAAAAAAAAGTACGATTTTTGTTCTTTTTTCAAATAAAGACAAAGTTGTCTTTTTATCATAAGTACATGAGTGGGATGAGAAGATACGAGGGTATAGGAAGATATTGATAACTTTATTATGAATTATGCCATGGAACCTAAATAGGATGACAACAGGTCGGGTCGGGCACGGATAGTGCTTACTCGCAACCCGACCCGACAAAATAAAATTCACCGGCTACCCGACCCGTTATCCGCACGGATACCTGCTTAAAAAATATCCATGGGTATTTTAAAACCCGCGGATACCTGTGGATATCCGCGGATACCCGCAAATATTTTAAAAAAATATATTTTAATAAATTATTAAAATAATTTAAATAGAAATATATAAAATATAATATAAACTAAATTAAATTTAAATTTAAATTCAATTTTAATTAAATTTAATCTTGTAAAATATAAATTAATGTTAATTTTAATTAAATTTAACTTAATAAAATATAAATTAAATTTTTATTTTTATTTTTTGCGGGTAGCGGGTATCCACGGGTACGGATAGTATAATACCCGCACCCGACCCGTTTATAAGCGGGTATTAAAATATCCGCTACCCGCGGATTACGGATAATAAATATCTGTGGGTATCAACTATCCGTCACGAATTTTATCTGCGGATATCTGCGGCTGCGGATTTTTTTATCATCCCTAAACTAAGGATTAAAGATGCTTTTAATTTTTAAATATTATTATAAAATTGAAATTTATCTCTATTTAAAATTTTGTTTTGATCTTTAAATTTTAAAAATAAATTAATATAATCATTTTAATTCAATTATTTTAATTTTTTTATGAATTAAACATGTTTGAAGCTTCTGTTCTAGTGTCAATAAAAACACAATTTAATAAAATATAAAAATATTAATGTGATTAATAAGACTATATTCCTTCGTTTTCAAAATCTAAATATTATAATGATCAAAATTTTCAACATAAACAACTTTAAATTTTCATCTAAATTTATAACTAAAAACATATTTCACTTAAAAAACGGAATACCTATAAAATATATAAATGGAACATGCTGACAAGAAGTTTACCAAAGAGCATCTTCAACTGAATGGAACTTTTTATTAGTTTTGAGAATAAATACGTAATTTTGTGAACAGGAAAACATGATAGCGGATGAGGAGTGGTCGCATAAATTTTTTTCTAAATATTGTGTACCTAAAAATAAAAAATTGTCTTATAAATTATTGCGAATGAAAAACTGAAGAGGTCATGAATTGTATCTGTCAGTTTTGGAGTTCTCTGGAAGAAACCTTCATCACCACACAACCCTTCATCATTTTTGTCACTCTATTTTGTTCAACCACACTCTCAAAACAACTTGTTTTTCATAAGTCACTGAATAAATTATTTTAATTAAAATATCTTTATAGTCTTCTTTAATCCATTTATCATTTATAATTAAAATGTGTACATAAAATTAAACTTGTATAACTTTTATTAAATGTTAGACCCTAATTAATAACTTTTACAAAAGTAATTTTATTGATTCAACTATTAAGTTATAATCTCATTTAACTATAATAAGGAATATAAACTGTTAATCAATTTGAAGAATAATTATATATATACTTAAATATATTTTAAAAAGTATATGTTATATCTACTTTATTTTATTTTTGAATAATAAATAATTTTATATTAACATAATTATAAATAAAAAATTTAATCGAATACTAAAATTTTAAAAATACTATTGAATATTAAATGGTGTAATATTTAATCTAAGTTTCAAATGCTTTGGTGGTGGGACTTATTAGCCCTTCAGTTGCCATTCTAATTACATGAGATGGATTTTATTTCCTTAAATATATTAATAGACTAAAATTTGATTTAATTTTATTTATAAATTAAAATTTGATATTTGTTCAATCTATTATATCGAGAAATTTATTATTTATTAAAAATATTGTGTCATTTTATCCATAATATCCAATGTCATATTAAAAATCAATAATAAATTTCAAATATAAATAAATGCAAATTTTATATTTCACGTACGTCAATTTTACAAAGTTAAGGTTAAATTTTTTTCTTAATGTCATCTTTTATAAATTCTTTATCAAATATTTTTAAAGTTAGTTCTAATATTTAATAATTCTAAATGATTTGACAAGTTTTATTTTGTTTAAATTTTTTTTATACTTTTAAAGAAAACTCTAGAATATGAAATAAGTTTTTTTTTTAAAAAAAAAGACACTAAAATTACACTATCCACAAATTTTCTTTTCAAAAAGTGCACCTTTAATTTTTTATTTCTGGAACTATTTTATGACTTTATATTAAAAAGAAAAGAAAGAAACCTCGTACGCTCACTCTTCTTGTCCTACATCTTTTAAATTTTGTGTTTTCCGTTAAGTCAACCATCACACACAAAAATACGACAAAATAAAATTCACAACATTTTTTTTTTGTTTTCACTTTATTTGATGGATGCTCACTTAGACATCGTATTCTAAGATAAAAAGAAATTATAGCCTCATAAATATTAAATGATTGAAAATTAGAAAAAAAATGTTGTTATGTGACAAAATAAAAACTTAATTAATCAAATAATATAATAAATTACTTACACATAAATATTTAATAAGAATTAATATAAATAAAAAACTAAAAGATGATTAATTAGGAAGTAGTTATTTTATACAATTAAAAATTATATATGAAATTTTTGTTTATAATTTAAATTTAATTTATTTAAATAATTAATTGCAAATAATGCATAATTTTTTCACATACTAATTTTTAGAAAATAAAATCAATTCACAATTTAATTAATTGAGTTTAAAAATTCTTATGAAAATAATTATTAAACTTCGGATGATTTATCAATTTTTACACGTGATTTGGAATTTCTTTTCAACAGAAAATATTTTTATATATGATGTGTTGTTATGATGACTACATCTTATGTATTAACTATATGTTGTTAACTTAAGTTTTACTATTTTTTCCTTAATAAAAGTTTGCTAGATAATGATAGTTTATCATTTATGAAACTAATATATATATATATATATATATATATATATATAATTATTATCATATTATTGTTTTCAAAGATTCTTCTAATATTTACTTCGATATTAGAATTTATTATTTATTCAATTTATATTACAGATTTATTATTTATTAAATCTATCGTGTTATTTATTAAATCATTAATGTCTAGTTTAATATTTAAGATACATATAATTTATCTGAAAAAATATATTTCATCAAGTACAAATTTCATATTTCACATCCATTTATTTATTTATTATTTGATTCATTTAAAAAATATATATTTTAAAATAAAAATACTCTTTTATTAATGTTAAATAGGTGTAAAGTGGACAATGAAGTCTTTGCGTATCATCCAATAAAAATATAGATATAACTAGGTATAATTTTTTTTAACAATATTGCCATACATTAAAATTCATAATATAATCAAGACACATGATTCATTGCATTAGGATTAAAATTTCAACAGCTTAACAGATGTATGTTGGTGTGGATGAAGTTGGATATGGTGACGGAGGAAAAAGGTATCGGAAGATGAAGATGATGATAGAGAAAAAATACTACACATTATACAAAGAGTGTCGACTTCTTTACTATACCATTAACCATTTAATTGTCATATCCAAAAAAAATAATAAAATTGAACAAAATTAACACAAATTTAATCTTTATTAACATAATTTCAAATATATATTTTTTATTTCAGATTTTACATTCTAAAACACAAAATTATATTCTATAATATATATATTAAAATAAAAAAAATATATTTCAAATTACATAATCCAAAGTAAAAAAAAATATTACAAAAATACAGGTTGAAATCATGGAGGTGCAAGAAGAAATTGTCTAATATCCATTATCTGGCTTACCCACCCAACATAAGGCCCATCATGGAAATGAGGGGTGGGGAAAGATAAAAAGGAGCGCGTAAAGGAAAGGTGAATAGAATTGTCATATTAAGGGCAGAGGGAAAGAAGAGGAGAGTGAGGTTGGAATGGCGTCTGAGAAGAGAAAGAAAAAAGCGAACAGTGACGTGAGTAAGAAGAGGAAGAGGAAGGAGGAGGCGGCGGAGGAAGCCGAAGAGAAGTCAGAGGAACGATCATCGGAGGCTCTGCGTCTCCTTCAGTCGGCGATGGGTCTTCAGCTTTCGTCGCTGGAGTTGGAGTCCCTCAGACAAGACTGCGTTCTGGAGGTACCCAATCACTCAGATGTGCAAATATTGGGGAAAACTGTTAAGGCAGTGTTTGGCTCATCGTGGAGGGAGCATCTCTGCGAAGGGAGTGTCGTAGAGGGAAAAGTTAATCCCGGAAGCCCCGCGGTTCTCATCATAAGTTCCTCTGCCCTAAGATGCATACACCTTCTCAGGTTCTTTTCTCCCTCCCTCTTTCATTATGTCCATTCCTAATTCCTTCTGAATGCCAAAACCCTAATTTTCTCTTGCAGGGGCTTTCGCTCTTTCACTAAACAATGCCACGCTGCGAAGCTATTCGCAAAGCACTTGAAGCTTCAGGAACAGGTACCTTCTCAATTATGCTTCCCTCCACTTCAACTTGTAAATTCTTCTTAATTCCTATGCACCAGTTGTGAAGCCAGACAGCAATTCATAGGCATGCGGCTGAGGGACCAAACTGCTCGCATTTTTAATTTTAAAACTTTAAATTTAACTCCCTTTTCCTTGTACTCTGAAAAAAAAAATGGTTCTCTATGTCTAAATTGAATGTTTTGTTCTTCACCGGTACATGGTTTCTTTTGCATCCCAACTTCTTGATTTTTCCTTCCCTTTCTTGATGTTATAAATTGTTATTCTTCTTCGTCGTGGAAACATTACCAACTGATTTTGCTTTATTATCAATGCAGATTTCTTTGTTAAAGAACCGTGTTAACATTGCTGGCGGCACTCCAAGCAGGTTGGTAATCCCTCGCCCTGCTACTAAAGAAGACTGTACTTTTTTACTGACCATCTGATTGGATATACTTTTGATAAGCAGTATGGACATTGTTAAATTTAGTCACGTAATTGTTGTCATATATGAATTTCAGGATAAAGAAGCTAATTGACGCTGAGGCGTTAGACCTTTCAAGGTTGCAAGTACTGGTGCTAGATTTGCATCCTGATGTAAAGGGGTATTCGTTGTTGACCCTTCCACAAGTCAGGTTTGGTCATGGTTTCTATCTGTTCTACTTATAAGTAACGCTGTCGTCTCTCTTGTAAGATTTTGCATAAATTTAGAAGCTGATGATGATGGTACTGATTGTTACATGTACATATAACTGTGGCAGGGATGAATTCCTGGAAGTGTTCAAGAACTATTTTTATGAAGCGATGATCCAGGGTGGTCTGCGTATTTGTCTCTATGGTTTAAAGGACAAACATAAACAAGGGCATACAGTTCCTGATACATAACATCTCATGTTTTGATTTAGGCATGTAGCTTATTATTTATTTTTTTACTATTCCGTTTATCTTCAAATGACGGACGTATTTGTTATCAACGGAATACCGTTGCCTTTAACCGTGGGAGAGTGACAATTTTGTTGTAAGTGGGGTTCATACATATAAAAAACACATTTCTAAGTAACTAAGAAGGTGCTTAATTTGTGTATATTATCGGGATTAATCGAAGGCCCCTATTTTTTTGGTATGTCATTATTGGTGTTAGTGTGTAATTTTATGAAAATTTACCATTTTCGAGGAAATATTTATCCGTAATTTCTCTCTGAAACTACCTGAATGACCAATTTGAATTTTATTATCTAAATGGGTAAGTTTTGCTTGGAAAACATGATTGAAAGGTTATTAATGTTGTCTTCACTGTTAAAAAAACATTTGTGAAACACAACTTCTTTACTATGGGAAATAATACACTGTTCAAAGGTAGTGGTTCAGGTGCCTTTATCGTAGCCTTTGGTTGTGATATTGGCTAACAGCCTAATTATATGGTATGGTGTAGAAGGGGTCAAGGGATTATGAGGGTGGATAAAAAAGATTTAGTCCATTTACGAATATTTCAATGAGAAATCTTTAGGTCAGTCTCTTCGAATCAACATCCCGACCTGACAAAATGTTAAACAGAAACATAATACCTGGAACATCTAATATGAGATTACGCCGCAGTTTATTAATTTAAGTTAACACTAATGAATATTTCTAATATCAATAACTAATCTTAATCATTATTTTTTATAAGGACAAGATCCAAATTAGTGAATTTTTGTTTGCAGGAGACGGTGGATAAGAAATCAAGAGTGAGTGGTCTGCCTCATCCACTTCGTAGCTGACCACTTCTCCCCAGAGATTACCTCACATCCTCCATGCACACTTTTGGGATCTGATTGACCATCCAATCCCTGCCAAGATCAAATACGAAAATTTTCACCGTAAATCTTCGTTTGAAAAAATGCACAATACTAACAGTTACAGTCTCCATATTCAATAGCCTGACCATTGACATTTTCTATCACAAAATACTACGCGCTGCCCAATTGATAAACCAACTAAATCCTATGATGAGTACAAATTGAAAAAATATATATAAAAGAAAACCTATAGAGGCATCTCTATCCTTCATTCTTATACTGGTTCTTCCTATCTAGCACCGGTTCTTGACAATATGTAATGGTAAAAGCGTCTTATTAAGCACCAGCGCTTGTATATTTATGGGGTCAGATGCTACAAAACTAAGTTTATGTAATTAAAAAATGTTAACATTAAGAAAATCTAGGAAGCAGGGATCATTCAATAAAAGTTTTTATGATATGTTTGGTAAGGAGGGGTAGTAATGAAAATGGCGACAGTGAATTTAATTTTGTTTGTTTGGTAGGAAAGAAAAAAAGGAAGGCAACACTAAAATTGAGTAGGTCACTACTACTTTTCCACTCTATTTCCGTTCTCTCCATCTCACTACTCGTCTCTTTCTATTTCTCTTCAACAAAACACCTTTTAACTTTTACTTTATTTTTCATCTATAGTCACTCAACCTTTTTATTTTCATTTATATTATTCTCTCCTCTATATCAAACAGAGCTTTATAAATGTTGGGTTAGAGAGATAGTTGTTTCAATTATGAAAAACAAGAATATGTGATGTGTAAATTTAAGATGCATAAAAGATGATACAGAAAAAAAATACACTAGAGACATGGAGGCTTAGGAAGAGTAGACAACATGCAAGGAGTCACTACAAGATCTATGGCAAAGGAAAAAGAGAATGAAGAAAGAATTCAACAATTTCAGATACTACTAAAGGCAGACTAACAAGAGCCAAACTTATGGCAAGGAGCTTGAAGAGGAGTTAGGAAGAGTATACATCAAATCAGAAAAGACGAGAATATTCTTGAGTAAAAATAATATTCTTTCTTGTTTGAGATCATGTTGGGAGAAATCTATTTACCAAATATAAACTAAGGAGTAGCTTTCTTTAATGTAGACTTCACTATAGGAAATTAGTTCTCCTGTTGGTAAAAGCCAATCATTAACGGGAAACATGCTCCTAGATCAGGATTCAGAATTCAAGCTCATGGGGATAGAGGCATTAATGAAGAAATCATGGTTTCATTAACTTCCCAAACTAACCTGCGAGCTTCCCCTAAAAGCTACAAAGGTAGACGTCCAATTGGACAGGAGAATTTCATTTTTATTATTTGTCTAACTTCCTTGTAGATGCTTCCTCTGGAAGTTAGATTAGTATATGTTCAAAATCAATGTATTTAGAGCTTCGTTAGCTTCTCCAACACACTTCTAGTTCGGCTTATTGGTTTCTCTACGACTTTTATCTTGTGTTCTCTCTTGAAGAACTTGATTTTCTCTCTTTTGCTTTTATCTTGAGTTAATTTATCTTCTTACATCTTTTCAACATTTAACTTTAAACCTCTGTTTTTCTTGTTTGTGTTGGCTAAACCCAAGATATAGCTACTCTTGGGTTTTCTACGATTTCTTAGTTGAAAAAATACTTGAAGTTGATAGATCTTCCCAAATGCCATGGGAGGTTTCCATCAATATCTATGTTTAATGATCTTAGTAGTTTGAACAACAATTATGTTGATTTGGGTAAACCCTAAAGGATTAAGACCATTGTTGTGAACAATGTTTATGTATTTACACCTTTGTCTTGGATGAGTTTATTAACCGATGGGATAGGCATATAACCAGTGGCCCAGATAGGAGCCATCATTCAAAACCAATCAATGGGTAAAAAGGGGTAAACATGAATCTACTCTTAAACTCTGTTTTTACATAGAAAAAGTAGATTGGTTCTTGTAATCTTGAATTTATCACTTAAACACTATGGTTACTCTTTGCGCCTTATGCTTATACTAATTAGTTTGGTAATTTTCTTTTGTAGTAATTGGTTATTTGATACCATGGACTCTTTAGCAATGACACATGCACTTGCAGATGATCAAAGATACATATTCTGTCTCTTGGGCCTAAAGGTACAATCTTAAAGACACATAAAAGTACTAGAACAATTATGGAAATAGTTGTTCCTATTTCATAATTAACATGGATAGCGTCCATAATAAGTAAATTAACTGCACTCACCATACTCCAGAAAAGCACAGCATTTCCTTTAGTTGGCTTGACAGATAGCCCTTGGACAAGTTTCCCACCACAGTTACATTCACCTGAACCAGCCTGAATCATATTGTATATTATAAACAACAGCATCAGTACAATCAAAATGTCCGAAAAGAGTGACAGATACAGTAGGCAACACCTAACACGGAATAGATAGCTAATACTAGCATGTTACAAATTGAGCATACTTCTATTCCGTGTCCAAAAAGAGTACACAACAGCTACCAAAATAAGTGACATAACAAATTTCAGAAAACAAGAAGCTTACCAATGGGAAATATGTTTCTCCTCCTTCAACATTGTCACTCAAATACATAAGCATTGTGGCTATTCGCTGCCCACCACGCTTCAAGTTGAACTGTCACAAAAAGGAAAGGCAAAACAGGTCGCAAATAGGGTTTCAAAGAAGCCACTTCAAGGAAATGCACATGTGGACTACAATTTGAAAATTAAAATAAGAGCAAATACAACTTACAGTGTCAGAAAAATAGTCATGATGAGGTTTGTAATATTGATTCTTCTCGTACCTGTGCTGCTGCAGACGTTAGCCTTAATACTAGCAAACCCACAAATGTTCAGATAGAGTGAAAAAATAAGTCATATTCTCACCTCAAGACTTGCATAAGCTCACCGTTCTCAATTGGTATTTGAGAATAGACAGAGATTCTTTTTTCAATTGCCTAGATGAGCAAGGTGACCATAGTTGATCAGACTGTACAGTTAAAATTACTTAATAAAGTACGATTTTGTGTAAAATATACGTATGTGTGTGTGTTTGCCTATATATATATATATAGTCTACTAACTAAACTAGTTCATATGTTTAAAACTGAATCTTGTAATTGGTTCACTGGAATCCAAACACGCTCTGAACTTATTTACTGAAACCCAAACCATGCCCACCCTTGATTTAAACAGTGGCAACACTTTCAGTCTTTTCTATGATCAGATTTATACATTTCGGAATCAATATAACTCTTCATGATTGTGATGTGACCAAAACCAGGGTTGGTACAATATTTCAACTTTCAAAAACAAAATAGGTCAGAGGTCACTAATAAACACCCAACAAGGTGAACCAGCTACCTCCATGAAAAACAATGTAGTATGTATCGGAGTACAAAAACTTTTCCAAGGTTATGGTCACACAGTCCGTGTATTTTACACTGCTTTGATGATTGAAATAAAAGATTTGAGGGAGTAAAATTGTTAACTTACTTGTACCATAGCATATTTTCTTTCTTGAGGATTCAAAAACATACCAGAGCTGGTCCTGACGTTACTCTTGATTCCCTATGGACAGAAATATCACATTTAATGAAGAAATACATGTTCATAGATGCAAATGACTCCATAGACTTAAACCACTCTGTACGACTTTGTTTCTACAAGCTTCATAATCTCCAATTGTGGGGTACTTTTGTCGAAAGGATCAAATAACTTGCCAAATAGAGGGGTAGTCCACAGAGAAGATCAGACAATAATTTCTAAATAACTCTTAAAATGGATTCAGCACTAGATTTGAAGCATGAAATTCTTCTTTTTAAATTTGAAAACTTCTCACTTATCTTCTTTTCTAGCCCAATATTGCATATTTTCTGTGAGAAAGGTTCTCCCACCCACAGATGAAACCATTTAATAGTTTAAAAAAATATAATTTATTCATGAAGGAGAAGAAATAAAAACCAGAGTCATAAAGTGAACTGGTTCTAAAAGAATTCAACAATATAGAAGGTTCAAATGTAACAAAATAACAAGCTCCTGAATATGCATGTGCACATTGTCTTCCTAAAAGGCATTTAGTATTTTATTTCAAATTCATCATACATACAAAAATTTTCCCTCGGAGAATATGGCAATACTTCACTTAGGCATATTGAAACTTAAACCCTGTCTCATCACCTAGCATGTATTGATGATTATGATCAGTCAAATTGAAATTCAAACAGAAATTGTTAGTGTACCTTTCCGGTTTTCGTATCAACCACAGTTGAAATTTGCAAGCGAGGGAGAGCTAAAGCCCTGAGATAATCACATTCCTGTAAGATAAAATAATTTTAATACATACATACGGTCATCATCAGTACATTTTTTATTAAGCAAAAGAATATTTTAAAAGTATTGTTAATTGCCCAGGTATTTGACCTCAAGAAACATTTTAATAATGAAAAACAGCATTTAGTAGAGATAGCATACCTCTAAACTCAAGAAGTTATGAAGTACAATAATTCGAGGAGACCAGCTAATCACTTCAGGTTTGACCTACGATTGAGGATCAGACGGGAATAATAATAAAAATTGAAGCACGCAAATCTATTCATTTCTCAAAAAAATGAGAATAGCAAAAGAAATCCACTGAAAAAAGAAAATAAACTGGCTATTCAGACAACACAGACTGATATCAAGGCTTTAAACGTAAATTATTAGACAGAATGACATAGATATTGGTCACTCAGAGTGCAATCAAGTATTCTTTAACCAAGCATTTAATTGAACAGAGAAGCGAACTTTAATCTTATTGTATCTTTCGAATTGGAATTACAATTTTATATATTTGCACCAAATGTAAAAGCAATAATATTTTAAACATTTATTTTACTTGATGGTCTGTGTGTGATTCTATCATAGAGGATGAGGCTGAGAAAACATGTAAATATAAAAGTTTAGCAGAAGAAAGGGAGGACAACAGACATACATATCCAAGGCGTAAGATTTCTGCTTCCTTGTCATTATTCCAAAAAGGAATACCTGAAAATCAAAAGAAATGGTTGAAAAAGAAGTTCCAATGAAAAAAATTGCAAGTTATTAACAACTTTAAAAATATGTAAAACTGAAATACACTGATGGAATAACTAATAACAAATATATTTTTGTGTTACAAATGATTGAAAAAAAACAAATATTATATCTAGAAGACTCAGCCACGAAACGTTTCAAAACTTAGTCAAGAATTGAAATAAACAGATTGATACAATACTACATTTTATTGTTAAGGTAAAGCATTGCACACGGTGGAAACACAGAATTAAATATATACCGTATGTGATAAATAAATGTTAGCAGCCGTGGAACTAACTTAGCAGGTACCAAGCACTCTGAAGTGATTAAAATAGGCACCAAATGCAATCAAAGAAATAATCTTTGAGAAATTGTACATAAAGCAACGACTCTGATACAGTAAGAAAAACAAAAATAACACGGACCTCTTGGCAATTGAAGGTAACCGTCACCTTCGAGTCCACGCAATCTTCTAAATGGCAAAGAATCAGAGCCTGCACGAACCAGTTAGGCTAACAGAATACAAGAATAATAATCAAGAAAAGCATATAAAAAATCTTGGTCAAATATCCCCTGTGATAAGTCCCCTATTAGTTTCATTTCAACTCGTTAAAGAAGAAAGGTAGGATACGATACCGTATGAGTCTTCCAATTTTCGAATGAAAGCCAACTGAGAGAGAGCACCTGCAATGTAAACAAGAGGTTTTGTGAGTGTCAATTCAAGAGTAATAGGATATGATTGTTGAGATATGTGATGATTTAGGGCAGTGCGGGAAGATAGAAGAAGAAAGAGCAAGAAAGCGTGCATTTGGAAGCTTCTGGTGTCTCTGAAATGTGGATCAAGTGAGAGCGTGTATTGAAGAAGAAGAAGAAGAAGAAGAAGAAGAAATCGGAAAGGAAATACATCATGATTTGCAGCGGGAGATGGGGGTTTGTGAAGATGATTGCAAGAAACGGAAGAAAAGAGAAGAGTGAAAATACCTATAATCATTCCGACGGTGACGAAAGTGAGAAGACCGAAGACAATTCTCATGGAGGGAGCCATGGAGTTGAAAATGAAATGTCTTTTGGTCTCAAAGAACAAAAATGACAAACCGCTTTTAACGCCCATTGCTTTTATGCTCCTTTGCCTCTGCCAATCCACCACTTCTTCGGGTACATGCTTCAGTCCAAATAAATAAAAAAACATTATTAGATTTTAAAAAAATTTGTTACTAAAATTTAGTCATAAAATAAATAATGTTAAACTTTATTATATGTTATTGATTGAGTTTTAAAAACATTTATAACATTTAAAAGGGATAAAATAATAAAATTACACATTTATACTCAACTATTTTCCTTTTTGGTATCCATTTTATCACTTGCGTAAAGTTTTTCCAAAATCAATTTTATTAGTTTTATCTTCTAAGTGACTTTTTTTAATTTAAGTGTTTCTTTTTTAAATTTTTGACTTTTTTAAAAACTATAATAACTATCAATAGTAAAAGAATTTACTACAAAATAAAAAAGTTATATATAATAAAATTGCAAAAGTTAATTATATTTTTTATTATAAAAAAATAAAACACATACTACATGCTTTCACTACTATTTGTAAAAGTGAATTTACTTTTCTTTATGCCGTAGATTTTTGTTTATTTCATAAAAAAATTAGGATTTAATTTATTTTTGGAATAAAAGTGATTAGTTTTTGTATCAAAAATTGTGAAGTGGTGGAAGTTTAAAGTCTAAGGTGAGGAAGTCTAAATATTTACTTTTATTAAGTAATGGAAACTAAATTTAGTAATTTTAAATACTCTAAATTTAAAAAGAATCACAAATTTTAAATTTGCATCAACAGATATTTTTAGTTCTATGTCCGAATTAATAAGAAAACCCATTGACTAAACATATATCAAATTTAAGGGATGATAATTGGATTTCCATTTATCAAATAGATAACAAAAATAATCATTACATAACAATTACAAAGAGAAATTCTTATTAAGTAGGTAGTTATTTGGATTTAAATCAACTTAACAAAACCTAAAGGTGAAACAATAAAATGAAAACTATAGATATTGATAAGATAACACTGGCGGCAGTGTAAGGTAAAAATAGAAGTTAAGAGATATTTATTTTTGTTAATAGTTAATGAATTTCACTTTTTTTTTCTTTTTAAGATGAAATATGTGTTAGATGTATTAAGGAGGAGATTCATAAAAAAATACAATACTAATAAGATTTGAGTCTAATTATACAAGATATTGATATAACTTTTTATCTAAAATTTTAAAACAATAAATTAATAGTCATTCACTGCTATCTACTTTCTTATTTTTAATTTAACGTAAGATTTGAGTCTAATTATACAAAATATTGATATAATTTTCTATCTAAAATTTTAAAAGCTTTTTATATAATGTAAAATGGAGGTTTTTATTTTAGTTCCAGTTATGTTTTATTTTTTTTACTTTGTATTTAATTTTTCTTTTGCTGAACATTTTTTCTATAATATTTTGGTTGAGAAAATAAGTAAAATTCTTAAATTAACGAAACTTTGTTAGCATAGTTGGTGGGGATTGGATAAATAGAGAAACAACAGTACAAACTTATTTCTCCAACTATTAATATGTTAATACAAGTTTTTTTATAATATTTTTTATTGAATTTAAAATATGTTAATATAATAAGAAATAGAAGATGTACGAAAAAAGATTGTGCTGAATTTGAAAGCGTGGAATTGACGGTGCAGAGAAAAGTTTGGGAAATGCGAAAAGGGAGAAGATAGAATCATGATGTGGAAAAAGGTAGAAACGGTTGGTTAAGAGAGAGGAGGGAAGAGTATTTTAAAATGCACAATCCCAGAACGAAACAATGTTTTGTTGGCGCCACGAAAATCCCGTGGATGCGAGCAAGCGAGGGAGAGGAGAGGAAGCAATGTCATTCTCATCGTCATAGCAGACACAAAAACGTTTAAACAATCAAAACGGAACAGATTCAATCATTTCCATCTCTCCTCACCTCACTTCGTAATAAAAAAAAATGCTCTCCTCTTCTTTGCCGGCGGCAATCCTCCTTCTCTTCTTCTCCGTCGCCGCGGCCGCCGCCGATGAAGACCCTTGCAATCGCGTATCGCAATTGGTATTCCTCAAACCCTACCAAGCCTTGCATATCTGTTTCTTCAATTCTCTGTTTCTTCCAACGGAGGAAGGCTTTGTGTTTGTGTGTCATGGTTATTAACATTAATGAATGTGTTTGCGTGTCATGGTTATTAACATTAATGAATGTGTTTGCAGGTTAAGATACAGAGCTGGATTGATGGGAAGGAAGATGAAGAGTACAATGGTATGAGTGCAAAATTTGGCTCTTATTTGCCTGTCGAAGCTGTTCAAACTGCCAAACTTCCCGCTGTTTTTGCCGATCCTATGGACTGCTGTTCCGCTTCAACCGTAAAGGTTTATTTCTCATTTCCTTCCTTCATATCATGCATCCACTGTTTTCCCCAACTTTATTCGTTTTCTTACTCCGCGCGTCTTCATATTTCAAAATCTGTCCGTAACATGTCAGCTTCCTCAGTAGTGTGCTTCTGCATTCTCGATTTTGCAGTTATCTGGATCAGCAGCTCTCTGCGCACGAGGAACTTGTGACTTCTCAGCTAAAGCTGTAGTTGCACAGACCGGAGGTGCTGCTGCCGTGTTTATGATAAACGACGCAGATGGTATATTCAAGCGCTTCAAACACATGGTTTCCATTTTACGTTTAATCTGAATAAATAAAGTATATTAGACGTATATGAGATGTCATTTGTCAGCCTGGTAACCTCCCCACTTATTTGTCAGCTTGGTTGCTCACATTCTTCTTCTTTAGACTGAAGTCTCTTCGTGCATGCTGTACAGCGTACTCAGAATCTAAGCATGGGGTTTAATAAAGAGTAGCAAGGTTAAATCTGGGCTGTTAAGCATAGTTTGAATTCCGACTGCCAACTATTGTCACTTTCTTGGGATCTGGATAAAGATTTTAAGTTTATACTGATGTATATTAATGCATTTTTTCCAGGAAAGCTGTTATGAAGGGATAAGGTGTTGCTTTGTTTTTTGTACTTGAAAATTGGCAAATAGCTCAATTTTATAAAATATTGAAACATAATAGACTGTCACTAAACAACAAAGTGAAATATCATTGGACTACTTTTGGCAATTTAGATACATTAAATGGTAGTGCTTTGTATGAGAGGAATTATGTTACATGCTGAAATTGGATTCTTAGATATATAAAAACATTAATGAGCCTTCACATGACACCTCTAGATTTTAGATTGATCATATTTTCCACTGACAATAGCCCAGAATTAAATCATGTAGTTTATCAGAACAGTCTGCATTGTTTTTCCTAATGTTACTTGCCATTAGTCTTATTAAATATTGGTTCACATAATAAACTGTACAAAAGAGGATGATCACTGATCATGTTTTTTTTCTAATGCTATTTCAAAACTGCGGAAATGAGAAAGGGAACAGGGCAATACCTTAGCAGTAAAAGGAAATCCAATCTCATTGCACATCTGAAGCCTGTATCGGAGTTCACAATGAAACTATGATAACAAGCATCGTTGCACTATTTTTGTTTTTATTAAATCCGTAGAGGTTATTACATATAGGAAAAAGGATCCCCTAATTGTGTTAGCATTACAATTACAGTTCACTAACTTAAACTTACCTTTACTGCTTTTTTTTTTCTTTCTATGTTATTTTCCGCTTTTAATCCGTTTAAGTAAATAAAGTTTTATATGATCCTCTTTGTCTGAGATTTACCTGTTTATTTTATGTCAGAACTCTTTGAGATGGACTGCTCCAGTGACAAAAGCGTAAATATTTCAATTCCAGTTGTGCAGACAACAAAGTCAGTAGGAGACGCTCTCAACAAACTTTTAACATCTAAAAAGAAAGGTCTGTCCTTCGATTTCTTAAACTTCTATTTGTAGTTTGTTTACCACTACTGCTTTTGTGAAAGAGCTTTGTATTTACTTCTCTATTTCATTTTGTCGTACATGTCTAAGATGCATGTAATGATAATATAATAGGGGACCAGAGATAAACTAGCAAGTTAAAATCTAACATTGAGCACTCTAGATAAGCTATTTTCTAGCACATATAATCCTAATAATAAGTAAACAACTAAGTTGAGAGGAAAAGAATTGCATGTTTATTGCGTGTATTACGTTCTCTAATCTCTCTTTTATATGGTAAGCTATTGTGCCTTGAAAGGGAAAAAAGAAAAATAAGAAGAAAAAAATGTGCAGATTCACTGTGATATTTATCTATGATATTTATAACTCTCTTCCTCAAAAGTTAGTAAATGAATATCATCAATTTACCTGCAAATTCTTGAAATCTAGCAATAGGAAGTCCATCAGTGAAGACCTTCCCCACTTGGAGTCCTCCATACCAACATGTGTTGTAAGTTGTAACTACAATGCCTTTGTCCAATTTCTCTTTGATGAAGGGTACGTGAATCTTTATGTGTTTTGTCTTGTAACTGTTGTAAATTGTGCTGACAAAAACTTGAACCGCAATTTCCTGAGGCGTGTAGATTCACTGTCCTTAAGGACTTATCCGCGGTGTATGCGCAAGTTCCCCAGGATACAACAGGAACTTCTTGAATAATATTCGAGGATCACAGAACTAGCAAGAAACTCTTTCGAGTATATACCCAGGATATGAGATTTTGACTACAAGATAGAAGGATAGAAAATAGAGATTGAAAATATGTTTTTGTGCTTGTGTTAAAATGAAATGGAATGCTATATTTATAAACATGTAGGAATGACCGTTGCAAAATTCTTAAACGTTAATGAACGTTGCATCAGAACGTTGGCCAAAGAAAAAGGCATTATGGACGTTGCACAACTTCAACGTTGCAAAAGTTTCTTTTGCAATATTATAATAATATTTTACAACAATCCCCCACATATTGCAAAAGAAAGTTAAAAGAAAATGTCTTTGATCCAAACAGTTCTGTCTCAAAAGTGATTTTTCATTTTGCAGGTAATCCTTTTTCAAAACAAAGGTATGTCATCTTTGTGTAAACTTGGAAAATGATTGTATATAAAGCAATAGCGCAAATCTTTGTTCTGATGAATAATCAGAGATTGAAAGTAAGATAAGAGTATTTATATCCTGAGTCTCATAAGATGTAATGCATCAGAGCTGGTATAGCAAGCTATATGAACCAGTCTTAGATTGAGAAACTTAACATACAGTGTAGTTGGTATAGCAAGCTATATGAACCAAAAACACTTGACGTGTGTTAGAGGTTTATCAATCACAATACACCCCCACAATTCTTGTTGTTATCGCTGTGTTGCGCTAATTAGGCCATGCGCGTGCCCGGTATTCATGAGTGCTCTAGAGATCATGCCAAGATCTCATGCAAGCGGCCCCACTCGACACTCATATAGGTGATTTCATCAAGTGTATGCTGCAAATCATACACCACCCGTAAGGGATATGAAGATCATTAAAAACTTTGATTAATTACAAAGTTTAACCTCTCAATAATGCAGTCTCTAGCACTTTACACACACACACACCATAGGAAGGGACATAATTGATTGAAATCAATTTAGTGCTATCAGAACTAACAAGTGACTTGTTTTTACCCATATGAACCTTATTCATGGGATCTCCAATCACAAAGGTTGGGTTACCATCACTTGTTTGTTTGCCAGTGGCTTAAGTCCCATTCCCCTCGATGTTTCTAAGATCATATTTCTTCCCAAGGGTTTTGTCAGAGGATCTGCTAGATTCCTTTCTGACTTCACATAGTCAATGGAAATAGTTCCACTCTTTAGCAGCTGCTTCACCAAATTGTGTCTCAATTGAACATGTCTATTCTTTCCATTGTAATTCTTGCGTTTAGCTATAGCTATTGCCGATTGGCAATCACAATGTATTGATACTGATGGGGTTGATTTCATTCCTAGTGGAATGTTTGCTAAGAAGTTTTTCAACCACTCAGCCTCATTACCAGCCATCTCAAGAGCAACAAACTCAGATTCCATTGTTGATCTTGCAATAATTGTTTGCCTGGCTGATCTCCATGTAATCGCACCACCCCCAAGTGTGAATACATAACCACTAGTGGATTTTGTCTCATCTGAATCAGAAATCCAGTTAGCATCACTATACCCTTCTAGTACAGCGGGAAATCCACTATATTCAATGGCATAATCCATTGAACCTCTTAAATATCTCATAAGCCTAGCAAGTGCATCCCAATGTTCCTGGTTTGGACATTGAGTGTACCTACTCAGTCTACCTACTGCATAAGCAATATCAGGTCTAGAAAAGCTCATCAAGTGTAGTAAGCTCCCAATTATCTGGGCATACTGAGGTTGAGATACAGATTCTCCTTTATTTTTCATTAATTTAGAATTAGCATCATAAGGGGTACTCACTGGTTTCAGATCATAAAACCCAAACTTCTTAAGAAGTTTCTCAATGTATTGTTCTTGGGATAGTAATATACTATCTCCTTTCCTTATGATTCTAATACCTAAAATTACATTGGCTTCACCCATATCTTTCATTTCAAAATTTGATCCTAGAAATAATTTAGTTCTAGTAACAATCTCATTGCATGTACCAAAAATTAACATGTCATCCACATACAAACATATAATGACGCAATCACCATTTTCAAATTTAGAGTACACACATTTATCAGCATCATTAGGTGAAAAACCATCACATAGCAATACATTATCTAGTTTTTCATGCCACTGTTTTGGTGCTTGTTTCAATCCATACAAAGATTTTAAAAGTTTACAAACTTTATTCTCTTGACCGGGTACTACACACCCTTCAGGTTGAGTCATATAAATTTCTTCTTCTAAATCACCATTTAGAAAAGCAGTTTTAACATCCATCTGATGTATCACTAGCTTATGGATGGCTGCTAAGGCTAACAAAACTCGAATAGAGGAAATCCTAGTCACAGGGGCAAAAGTATCAAAGTAATCTATGTTGGGTTTTTGAGTAAAACCTTTTGCTACTAATCTTGCCTTATATTTCTCTATGGATCCATCAGGGTGATACTTTTTCTTAAAGATCCACTTACAACCAATGGGTTTTGCTCCTTTAGGCAAATCTACTAAAGTCCAAGTATTGTTTTTCTGAATTGATTCAATTTCAGTCCTAATGGCCTTATCCCACTGTTTTGCATCAGGAGCACTAATGGCTTCTACAAAGTTACATGGATCATTGTCAACAAGATAAGTATAAAAGTCATCTCCAAAGGAAGTTTCCTTTCTCTGCCTTTTGCTTCTTCTCAAATCCTCATTTATGGTATTACTATTATCATTATCATCAACAGGTTGAGACATCTCACTAACCTTTAAGGGAAACACATGTTCAAAAAATTCAGCATTTTTCGTCTCCATTATAGAATTTCTTTCAAGTATATCACTTTTAAGAACTAGAAACCTATAGGCAGCACTATGTTCAGCATAACCTAAGAACATACAATCAGAGGTTTTAGAGCCTATTTTCCTTTTCTTAGGATCGGGTAACATCACCTTAGCTAGGCACCCCCACACTCTTAAATATTTAAGGTTAGGTTGATAACCTTTCCACAACTCATAAGGAGTTTTACCAGTTTTCTTATGAGGTATTCTATTTTGTAAAAAACATGCAGTAAGTAAGGCTTCTCCCCAAAGGTTATCAGGTGCACCAGAACTAATAAGCATGGCATTCATCATTTCCTTAAGAGTTCTATTCTTTCTCTCAGCTACTCCATTAGATTCAGGTGAATATGGTGGGGTTACTTCATGGATAATTCCTTCCTTAACACAAAATTCATTAAACAGTACATATTCTCCACCTCTATCTGATCTAATCCTCTTAATCTTCTTATTTAATTGATTTTCTACTTCTGCTTTATAGGTTAAGAACACATCAAAGGCTTCATCTTTATGTTTTATTAAGTACACCTTAGTGTATCTAGAATAATCGTCTATAAAGGTTACAAAATAATTTTTACCTCCTCTAGACATTGTTTGTTTTAAATCAGCTAGATCAGTATGGATTAATCCTAAGAGTTCAGTTTGACGTTCTACAGTATAACATGTTTTCTTAGTCATTTTAGATTCTACACATATATCACATTTACTACTCTGTTTATCATGCATATTTATTAATCCTAATCGTTGTAATTTTAAGACATACAAAGAATTTACATGTCCTAATCTAGCATGCCATATATCATACGAGTCAACAATATAAGCAGAAGAAGTTGATTCATTCATAATTTCAGAAATGTTAAGTACAAAGAGACCTTGATCACAATATCCCTTCCCCACAAAAACATTATTCTTTGTCATAATGATCTTGTCAGACTCAAATGACACTTTAACCCCAGCTTTTCCCAGTATTGATACCGAGATTAAATTAACTCTGATAGAAGGAACATGCAGGACATCATTCAAGGCCAGAGTCTTCCCAGATGTGAGTTTAAGAAGAACTTTTCCTTTCCCTAGGACAGGAGTTGTCCTGGAATCACCGAGATAAACTTGTTCTTCTCCTTCTCTTACACTGATGTAAGAGGTAAAGGCACTTCTGTTTGCACAGATATGTCTGGTAGCCCCAGAGTCTACCACCCAATTACTCACATTGGTCATCAAATTTGCTTGTGAAACGACCGCAGCTATAATGTCATCTCCTTCGGCTATATTGGCCCTAGGAGGATTGTCGTTTCTTGCTCTGCGCCTGCACTGTGGTGCATGATGTCCCGGTTTTCCACACACAAAGCAATTTCCTTTCTTCTTAAAGGTGGGGTTAAGTCCATTTGGACGGGATTTTCGAAAATGGTTTTTCCTATTGTGATCAGGTTTGTGTTCGTACCTTTTGGGAGCAGGTCTATCCTCTACCACATTTGCTTTTGCAGACAAGGTTTTGGCTCTTGCAGCGGCACATTCTTTCCTGTTGGTATCTTCAACAATTATGTGAGTGATGAGCTCTGAGAGTGGCATCTGCTTGTGTCTGTGTTTCAGTTGTTGCTTGTAATCAGTCCAAGAAGGCGGCAGTTTCTCGATCAGCAGTTCCGAAACAAATTCATCTGGTAGAAGGATGTTCTCCGCTTTGATATCTTCGAGCAGCTTGTGGTACTCATTGATTTGCGACTTCATATCCTTATCTTCAATCATCTCCCAGCGGTAGTAATTTCCTATAACGAACCTTTGTCTGACGACATCTTCGGCAGTATATTTGAGAATCAACGAATCCCAAATGTCTTTCGCTTCCTTGTAGGAACAATACACATCGAACAAATCATTAGAAAGCGCACTAAGCAAAGTGTGTCGGCATACCTTGTTCGCGTAAATTCATTCTTCAACTAATTTTGAGTTTGAAGGAAGACTGGAGTCCGGTTTCGGAGATGAAAGAGCAGTTGCAACTCCATACATGTCAAGCAGGGTGGACACACGTTCTTGCCAGCGTCGGAAGTTCTGTCCGGAGAAGATCTCGATTTTTGACACGTCCGGAAGAGATTTTGCGAAAACCGTCTGGGTTCCGGAAGCAATATTCTGAGTCTCCGGGATTGAGTTGTTGTTGTTGTCAGCCATAAGTCCTTAAGATTGTTGTAAATTGTGCTGACAAAAACTTGAACCGCAATTTCCTGAGGCGTGTAGATTCACTGTCCTTAAGGACTTATCCGCGGTGTATGCGCAAGTTCCCCAGGATACAACAGGAACTTCTTGAATAATATTCGAGGATCACAGAACTAGCAAGAAACTCTTTCGAGTATATACCCAGGATATGAGATTTTGACTACAAGATAGAAGGATAGAAAATAGAGATTGAAAATATGTTTTTGTGCTTGTGTTAAAATGAAATGGAATGCTATATTTATAAACATGTAGGAATGACCGTTGCAAAATTCTTAAACGTTAATGAACGTTGCATCAGAACGTTGGCCAAAGAAAAAGGCATTATGGACGTTGCACAACTTCAACGTTGCAAAAGTTTCTTTTGCAATATTATAATAATATTTTACAACAGTAACAAGGTAGACTGGATTTGTTGTCACAAAATCATTTCGGAATTTGCCCGTATTTAAGTGATGATGTCTGAGTAGTGAGTTGAAAGAAACAAAATTTTGTTCCTTTTATACGGCAAAAGAAATAGAAAAATAACCAATAAGCTTAGTTGAACGACTTATATACAACAATAGAATATAATATATTAAAAAATATTTAAAGAAATAATATAATATTTATAAGATTAAAATAACTTTGTTGATAGTGGAACCTGGCGCTAGGAAGCCTCAGAGTCGAGACATCTATCTCTTGGAACCTTAGAGTCATATGTGTTGTAACAATAGTGCCTCCATCCAACGTCTATTTGATGAAGTGTTTGGTATCACTTATTTCTAAGTGTTTTGTTCTGTCAGGAGTGGATTATGATTAATGCTGACAACGGAGTTGTTGTCACTAAACAATTTCATAACACCCTCATATTTAACTTTGAGGTAATCGAGGATAATCTTCATTCCTAATCCTTTGAAATTCTGAAGAATTTATTTATTCACAATTTTAGTGAGATAGTACATAAATGGTCATTATAATGTTGTAATTAAGGATATAATATAAAGTTATCTATTCACAGACTGCTCGTTAATAAAGATATGATTATAGTCGAATAATTAAAATGTTATCTGTTAACTTTATAAAAAAGTGTTTTATAAACTTTTGCTGAAAATAGTTTAATCAAATACATTTATAAAATTTTCTTTTTCTTAAAATAGAAACTACAAAGTCAAACTAAACATGTCTTTTAAACCTAAAAGTATGAAATGAAAATAGGAAATGTTTCCGAAACCAAACGGCCCCTTACTCGTCTTGGTCCTGGAACATGATTCAAAGGGCTAACTAAAGGTGTCAAGAAGGGTCCCCGGACGGTCAATATCCTCCTGACTGAAAGTTTTACTATTTTGTTCCGGTTGAGACAAAGAGCGCCCTTCTGCTATGTTTTCCTTACCAAAAGTTGTATGATTCGCCCACTTCTAAATAGAACCCTTGGTTTCCCCATTTGGTCATGAACTTTCTCCCTTCCATGAAACTGGTAGCAAGTGTCGTGTTGCAATCAATTACACTTGAGTACTGTTTCATACCAAGACACAGACTTTTTTTTATGTTGCCTAACATGCACTTCGGTGATGAATGAATTAATTAAATAAAATACCCAACTTTTAGCACTGCAAAGCGTTATTTATATACATATGCTCATTTATTCGCACAAATGCATTAAATAAGATAAAAGAAAAATATTATTGCATTATCAACGTCAAGTGCATTTCTTCTGCTACATGCCCAGTTTGTTTCGCACAATTTACTGATGGTTGATTCTGAGTTGTTCATTTCAGTGGAGGTTTTGCCATATGCTCCAACTCGCCCAGTTGTAGACTACTCAGTTGCATTTTTGTGGCTGATGGCTGTTGCAACAGTTATATGTGCTTCATTATGGGCAGATATAACTGCTCCCGATCAAATCGATGAACGCTACAACGAGTTGTCTCCCAAGGTTTTTCCATGCAACCCTATATCTATCTTAATCTTTAAGATATATATGCTCAAATGCGATCATCTGAACTTTTTTCGTTGTTTGACGTAACTGAAGTAATTTAAGTTACTTAGTGATGCGAAGGTGTGCATCCAGTGAGTAACAATTATTCAACAATGTTCAAATGGGACATTTGTAACCAGTAACCACAGAGTGACCTTGGCTTCCGTGCTAACTTCTAATCTACGTTTCCTTTTTTCTTTGACTGCCTTCTGTATTGCTAGCCATTGATCTTTCAGTCTGTTAACTATTAAATGAAGCCATAGAGAATGGTTTCTTCCATTCATTTTTGTTTACTCGTTAATACATCTTTATGCTATATTAGTATGTAACATAAAGCTTCTTGTTTTTTTTTTCATAGAGCGCTATGTCGGAAGCAGGGAAAGACGATTCTGAGGAAATAGTTAACATAGATACAAAGGGTGCTGTCGTGTTTGTCATTACGGCATCTACTTTTCTTGTGCTACTGTTCTTCTTCATGTCGTCTTGGTTTATCTGGGTGCTGATTATACTTTTCTGCATTGGTGGTATTGAGGTAAGGTAGCTCATTTTCAGAGATTTTACTCCCAACCTTCTAGCCATAAAATATCAACTAATTATGTTGAGATAACTTCTTTTTAACATACAATCCAATCCTTCCATTATTTCATTATGATAATATGGTTGCCAAATAATAATATAGGTGTCAAATGCTTGTTTTAGTTGTACTAGTATTATTTTTCTAACCAAGTAATAGGATTGAGGAGAGGGAGTAAAGTGTTTGAGAAGCCATACATCTGCATCCAGATAGGCTTTACGAAACCCAAATACATTAGATACATATGATAACCTACGCAAACCAAAGAATGTATGATAACCTAAAAATACGGTAGATCAAGGTAGAAATGGGATGTCAACCCCTCTCAGTTAAACTTCTGAACTACTTTGACATAAATGTTGAACGCGATTATACAGAATTGCTTTAACTAACAAAGTGTTTAACCCAACTTTTTGAGTTTTCATTTTTTTTTACGGCTTCTTTTACAGGAGAAGATAAAATATGCCACTATAGTCAATTATGTGATACACTGTTAGAATATGAGTACTTTAGCCTGTGTTTTCTTCATTCTATGGGGAGTTGGGTTATAGTTGTATTTATTTACGATATATATAACAGTTTATACATACTTCATTGTCATCTTTTATAAAATCTTCTATGTCAACTGTGTCATTGATCTTTTAATTTAATTTTTTTAAAAAATAATGAAATTGTATTGATTTATAAAAGTCAACAAGGAATATTAAAGATTATTTCACATAATTTTTAGAATTTTCAAAAGAAATAATGTTCAAAAACATGTTAAAAATTATGTACTTCTAATAAAAGATAATATTGTAATATATATATATATATATATATATATATATATATATATATATATATATATATATATATATATATATATATATATATATATATAACTTACCATACATTTATTTTACCGTACAAATATTGGGTAGTGTTATTAGGTAAGTTCCCATACACTTATTTTATCATATTTCACTCTTTTAACTAACTCATTTTGATCGTATCTTATTCTATCACTAAATAGGCAAACAAAAGAATTGAATCAAACACTATTTTAAAAACGATCTTATGATTAAATGAAGGTATATAAAAGGGGCTTTTAGGGAAGCTAATTTAAGGAGTTTCTCCTTCGCCTTCTCTGTTCCAAGATCCTATACACTCCCCAATAGTTTTTAACTTAGAAACAACTTTTAATCCAAAAAAATATGAAAGTATTACTTTTAACTTTAAAGTATCTTTTAAGAAGCAAAAAAATTCAGACCGAATGTTAAATAACTTCTTGCGTGTGCGTACCTTCCAAATATCTACTTCAGCAGGAAAGCCAACATTGGCTCCACATACTCATCCTGCAAAAAAAAAAAGTATCTTTCACATTTTGGTGAGAAGTTCAATGGTGAGTGAAATCCGCGCTAATAAATAGGTGAATAACAGCAATATTTACAATGATTGAAAAAGTCTAGGAGTAGTCTACTTCATTAGTTTGCCCATAGCCATTGTCAGTGAACACGGGATGGACCCATTTAGATTCACTTCTGTTGGACTAAACCTATTTATCTCGGGCTTGTTTCTGTCCGGAGTCTGTTTCGCATCGTATCTTTTTTGTACTTAGGAGGATATTTTGTTTGCCACCTAGTTGTATTTTATGTTTAAGTCTGTCTTATAAAATTCACTTATTCTTTTAAAAATACATAAGACTGTACTTTCACTCCTCCATTAACTGATATTTTGATCTATTAGAAAGTTGAAACCACGATACCTATAAACTGTTGACAAGGATTTGATCTGTTTTTTTTTCTTTTTTATTTGTTTGAAATTCCTCTTTTCGTTAATGAGAGTTTGCTTCCATTTTCAGGGGATGCACAACTGTATTGTAAGCCTCGGTTTAAGGTACAAATTAATAAATATCTTCTTTCATCTAATGAAAAGGGAAATCAATGTTCTTTCTGCATGCTGTATATATCTTCACTTTCTTAAGTTTTTTTCTCAAATATATGCGCAGGAAACGTCCAACTTGTGCTCAGAAGAATGTGAATTTACCTTTCTTTGGAGAGGTTTCTATTTTCTCGCTGATAGCGCTGCTATTCAGCGTGACATTTGCCGTTTTATGGGTTGTATTTCGGCACGAATCATTTTCATGGTTTGGCCAAGATTTTCTTGTGAGTTCCAGTATCTAGTACGTGTGCATAAGTCTTTCTATTGTTATTCTGTTTCTAAATTTAAACTTTAAGACAGTGAGGCAAACATTTTATGGTATCACGATGCTTGATATGAATGCCAATCTCTTTTCTGGATAGTTGACACTGAATACTGACTCTAATCAGAGGAGCTGAGAGAGCCTGAGAGGAACCCTAGAAATTGAAAATTGATTTTTGTAACAATGGCAGAAGTTGCTGCGGTTTCCAGCTTTTTGTCTGCCTAGTGTTGACATGTTCATTTTTATAAAAAAAATCTGCGCACATTTAATTGCAGTAACTTCTCTACATATGTACATGTATGAATACTCATATCAGAGCATACGTTCAGCCACAGAAATATGATGCATATATTTTTCAACTCAATCATTGTATAGTGAATGTGTATTCTTGTTGGGACAAAACTGGTATCTCTCTTGATTCCGTAGTGAGCTTTCTCAGACATTGCACTAAAGAGTTGTCTGTTGTCTCAATTGTGGGTTTTGTCATTCATGATCAGCTATGCAACTTACTTGACATATGGCTTTATTCTTAACAGGGCATCTGTTTGATGATAACAGTATTACAGATGGCTCGGTTGCCTAATATTAAGGTACCTTAATGAGTTCCTTGTGTTTATATTATAACTGTTATTTCTTTTCTCGTTTTATTCCAATATCTGTTGTCATCTCTCATTATTTACTTATGAATCTGATATGGTAGGTTGCAACGGTCCTACTTTGTTGTGCATTTGTATACGACATTTTTTGGGTATTCATATCTCCAGTGATATTCCAAAAGAGTGTCATGATTACAGTAAGTCTTTGTTCATACTGGTATAATTCTTTAACTTGGATTGGTGCGTTGCAGTTTGGACCTCCAATATCCCTAATTGTATACCCAAACCATCCTGTTATTTCCTTTCCCGTCATTATGTTTGTTGTCATATACAGTTTCATTCAACAACCGTCTTTCATCTTGCTGAAAATATCTAGGCTGTGATTCTCTTTTCAGTTTTTAGTTTTAAAAACTATTTTATATTACTCACCATTTCACAATATTTAGGACATTTAAATTGATCTTTTTAAACTCTTTTCATTATTCAAATATTTTATTTTGAGAAGGGAAGTCAAATTTATTTTAATTTTCTTTTTGAATAAAGTATTTCAACTACTACCAAATACATCAAATTATTTAAACGAACATAATATTTTGACATTTAATAAATTTTTACACTCCTCTTAATTTCACTATTTTATCCTTTTTTTCTTTATAAATATAAAAGTATATTATTTTAGTGACCATATTACCTTTAAAAATAGGTTATCAAGTGGTTGATGGAGTGTTAAAACATCATTTTTTTTTCTCTTTAAATATCAAACAATAGGTAATAATTAGAAAATATTAATATTGATGGTACTGATTAGTTGGTTTGTTGTTATTTTTAGTCAGAGTTTATCAAGACAAAAATAAATATAGTTTACAATTACACAAGAGTACTAACAATTTAAATAAGAAAATAAGTCCTATCAATATTAATAGAAACATGTCTGCTTGTCATAAATGGAAAAGTAGACATAACAATGTTTTTGTCTTATTAACTACATCCTAATCAAAATTGAGAAGAAAACTAAAAAGGAAAAGACATGAATTTGAGAAACTAAAGAATTTCAAATTCTTTTTTTAGTTAAAATTTAAAATTCTCTAATTCTAAATAATCCAATTATTAAAAAAAAGTTTATTTTAATTTATTTTTAAGATTCTTTATAAAAACAATATATTTTATTTAGTTTTTAATTTCTAGATAAAGACTATTTTTATTGAGTGCAATCAAATAGGCCCTTAGATTCTACGTTTTTCTTTTTCTTTTTCATTCTTACCTTGTATCTGCACTGAAAAGGTATCCTATAGTTATGACTTTTATTTTTTAGGTTGCTCGTGGTGACAAGGCTGGTGGTGAAGCAATTCCTATGCTTTTGAGATTTCCTCGTTTAAGTGATCCTTGGGGTGGCTATGATATGATTGGATTTGGAGATATTCTCTTTCCTGGTTTGCTTGTTTCCTTTTCTCGTAGGTACTGAATCCCTTATTTAGTTAAAAACTTTAATAACTGAAGATTTATAAACTTTAATAACTGAAGATGCCTTGTTTTCAACGTATGTTATGGCTTTCGATTGTCTCAGATTCGACAAAGATCTTAAGAAGGGGGTCGTAAGCGGATATTTTCTTTGGTTGGTAATTGGCTATGCCTTTGGTAAGTTAGTGTGTAATATGTTTGCGTTGAAAGATTGTTGATTTTGCTCGTATGATATGAAGTATGCTTAAAAATTAGTCTCCTACATGACATGAGTTGACATTTTCTGAGTATGTTTCCTTTTTCAGGGCTGTTCTTCACATATCTGGGGCTATATTTGATGAACGGTCATGGACAACCTGCACTCCTCTACCTTGTTCCGTGCACACTAGGTAACTAATTTTGTGGTTCTCATAATTTAGCTAGCTTATTTGGTGCCAATTTGTTTATATATGGACAGGAGTCGCTGTGGTATTGGGATGCAAAAGAGGTGAGCTAAATATCCTTTGGAATTATGAAGCAGACTCGTCTTCGTCTTCCTCCAACTCCAACAATACCTCAACGGCCGACACCAAACAGCCTCCCCAAGTTTAGATCCTCACTCACTCACTCCATTGTGTGCTAGTGGGAAGTGCTCACTGATTCATCCAAAGTCAATGAGATGCAAATGCGATTGGGTTGGGTTAGGAGAGTTTCCAGATGTACACACAATTCATTCCTTCCTGGATCTCTTCCATAACTGTAACGTAACTATCTATTCTATTCTTTCATTCTTCCTTCTTTCTTCTCCAGCTAATGCATTATAAATTCTTCTTCTTATTGTTTTTTCTTTTCGCCTTTGGATGGATGGGAAGGATGCCACAAATAACGTACGTTCTCTCACTATGCCTCTACCATGGGTGGGTTAAGTTTTATTCAGTATACCCACTTAACATATAGGATCGGTAATATGATCACTTTTTTCAAACCCAGTAAACCAAATTCAATTTAAATATTACTTGTTCAATAATTTCATTACTAAAAAAAGTTACATCATATGAATACCATGTACTATAAATTCTTTTGTATTTTATAAACATTGGCAATATTTTTTTTCACGAATTTTTTTAAAAATTTGTTAGAATTATTCGAGATTCAGGTTAAATTGCTAAATAAAATAAATGAATTCCATCCAACTAAAATATATTGATTTGCTTCAAATATAATTAAATTTAACTTTAAATTATTTTTGGTGTCTACATTCATATAAGATTATTTTATTTTTATTAAATAAAAATATGCAAGTATTTAAGGTTTTTATTTAATATTTAATTTTTTTCTATATTTATTTACCCAATTGACTTTTTATGTTTTTCTTAAACTTAATGTGGCTCTTTTGTTAAATTATGAGTCTGAATCATTTAATATCTGATTTTGTTTTTAGTTATTTTTTTCTCCCTCTACCTTCTTCCACCTTTCATAATTTTCTTTCACCTCCTATCATTTTCTGTTATCACATTTTTTTACGGTCTATAATGAATTGCCCTCTCTCACTCCATCTCCTAAATATCACAAAAAACATTCTCAAACACCTATTGTATGTCATAAATCCAAATTTCTAATAGGTAATATCCAATATAATTGAGAGAGAAAGGGAAAAGGGTAGTGGGGAAGAAAGGAAGGTAAAAAGGATGGTGAAAGGTGGACGGGGGGAAAGAGAAGAATAAAAAGAAAAAGGATGATGAAGTGATGAAAAAGGGGAGAAGTAGTGTCGAAAGTGGTTTATGGGAGTTAAAGAGAGGTGGAGGAAGGTACAAAAAGGTGAAAGACATGGAGGGAGAAAAAAACAGAAAAAATCATAGAGTTCGTATGGTAGAAAATATAATTGACATCTTACAAAAGGAGACAAGTTTTATTTGAATGGAAATAACATGGTCACAATGGTAAGATTGACAACAAGAAAATACTAATTTTATTATTTATGAATAACTTATGTGATTTACATATGTAATTTATACAATTAGTTTGTAAAACATATATCGTTTACATGTGTAATTTGAGCCATAATTTAGTACTAAAGTGAGTTAAAGTATTTATTAAAATATAGTAAAAAATATATTTAAAAAAAATTGTGAGATGGGATAAAAAAAATGTTAAGATAAAAGGAAGGAAAATTGTTTTATACACGGCAAAAAAAAAAATGCATATGCGGATACCCTCAGATAAATTCTACAACGAATAATTGGTACCGACAAGTATTTAATATCTGCAAGTTGTGGATAACAGGTATTTTAATATCATTTATAAATAAATAATAATACAAATTTAATTTATATTTTATTAAGTTAAATTTAATTAAAATTAATTTGTTTTTATTAGGTTAAATTTAATTGAAATTAAATTTATATTTATATTTAATTTATATTATATTTTATATATTTTTTGTAATTTCATTTTAAAAATTTATAAAATATATTTTTTCAAATATTTGTCAATAATTGTGAGTATTCACGGGTTTTAAAATATCCGTGAATAATTTTTAAATGAATATTAGCACAGGTAACGGGCAGTAGCGGGATTTAGCACATACGCATTATACGTATCCGATATTATCCTGTCATTCCTAATTGTAGACCTTTTATTTTTTATTACCTTTTATTTATATTTTCATAACTATTTTTTCAACATTCATATCTTCCATTGATTTAATCTTTATTTTTTGTATTATATATATATATATATATATATATATATATATTATATTTTTGTGAGAAGAAGAGGGGCGAGAATGTTAAATTTTGCAATATATATGTTACTAATGATTAATGATGCACACATTTATTCCAAATGTTATTTATTTTATAATAAATAAATTGGCCTTATTATTGTTAATTAATCTAAACTGGCAATTTGAAATTAAATAATAGACTTAAGTACTAATTTTTGAAACGTTTCATGTTGAAAGTTAATAAGAATCCTTATTTTTAGATACTTTATAATGTTATAAATAATTTATGATGTTAATACTTTATTTAATTTCGATGAATTAAGTTATAGCTTATGATTTGGATAAAATAATGATTTGTGATTAAGAGTGTGGATATTAAAATTGAGGATTTTGTTTTAACTCAGATTCACGTTAAAAACGAATGTAATCCGAAATAATGCAATAATCTTCCATTATCGTGTTAGCAATTAAACTTGCGACCTTTCTTACACTGATAGTTAAATGTGACTCAGATTATATAGTGTCCATGACAAGAACATGAATGCATCTCATAAGAACATTTTAGTTTGATGATAAAGAAATCTAAAACAAAAACAGTTCAGTATTTCCAACGACATCGAAGATGAAATATATAAAAAAGTATTTTATTTATGATTTAATAATTAATGAGGAGAGAATGAGAACAGTGAGAAATGAAGCTAACAGGGGACAGTTTTGCCAAGTTTGCACTTGGCGGGAAGCTGAAGGGCGAGATCGGGATCGATTTGCAGGGCAGGCAACAGAGGGGAACTCTTGAAAGCGCAGAGACACTTCAGGTCTACTAGATCTACCGCCGAGCAGCACTCTTTCGAAGGTTCCGACGGCGATGGAGGTGTCACCGCCGGCAAGCACTTAAGCAGATCCGTCGACGACACACCACACACGTTCAGGGCGTCAATGGCAGCCCCCATGAACAACACCTCCATCAGCATCACCACCGCTACCACTCTCGCATTCATCTTCGTCATCTTCTTGTTTTTGTTCTGATGCCTCTCCCCATCCTTTTCTCTCCTATTTATAGCCTTCCATCTCTGTGCTCTGCTCAACTTCTGCATCAATCCATAGTTATGAAACGTATTCTCATATTTGACTTACAAACTAATATTTTCTAAGCGTTAATTCAAATGTTAGCACAAGTCCCACAATTCAAATGTAAGCATAGATTCCACGTGAACTAAAAACCGAAACTTACGTAAATTTCACTAAATTTTAAGTTGGGAATTTATCTCTCTTATATAATTTTTTCATAAGAATTTATTTTCAAGAAAATTAATATATACTTAATCTGTATAGTGCTCATAAGTTTTTAATTTATTTTTCTCTTTGTATTATTTTTTTACTCAATCGAAATTTAATATATATTTTTATTTAACTAGTCTTAATTAATATTTATTAAACTAAATCAAATGGTCTTATTTTTATTAAACTAACCTCTATATAATTTCGAAAATGACTCTTAGTTTATTAGATTATTTTTCTATCATAAAAGGTGTCACTTGTAAATTTCCAAAAAAAAAAATATTTTGATCTATAATATCTTTTAAACAACATTAACATTAATTTAAATTTTAAATTGTATTATATATGTATCAATTGTTAAATATTGATTGAATTATTTTAAATTGTTCGTCTAAGTTTAGAAGAAACTGATATGTGATGATCAATATCAGTTTCTCTAAACAAATTAGTAATTAGATTTAATTGAATAAGATTATAACTAAGCCGTTGAAACTTGTATGACACATTAATCAGATATTTATGACTTAACTAATCAAACTCTAGGTTAAACATCAAAATATTTTTAACACTTACAGTCAAGTTGAAAAAGATTGGCGAGTCACGTGAAATTTAAGTAACATGGACTGTACAGAAGTTTGAGACTAAAAGATAAAAAATATATTTAAACCTAATTAAGCTATCAATTATACATAATAAGCTGTAACCATCACACAGTAATTTAAACGGAAGTTCTCGTATATACCATTAATAAATTATCTTTTTGGTTTGCGTAACATTTTATAACTTCACCTTTAAATAATTATTGTTTTAAATTTAAATAATTTCTCAAAATAAAACTATCTAAAAATAATCATTTATAATAAAATTATAAAAATTATTTACTTATATATATATATATATATATATAATATTTGAATAATTTATTTTCTTTTTATTACTTTTTCATTTTGTTTAATCACAATATTTTCTATAAAAAAAATTATTTTAATTATTTTTCAATGTTCGGACTATATTTAGATTAAAAAAAGTAATACTGATTTAATCATCACAAAATAAGTGAATTCAATCCAACTAAATATATATTGATTTGATTCAAGTCTAATTAAATTTAACTTTAAATTATTTTTTATGTCTACATTCATACAAGATTATTTTATTTTTATTAAATAAAAATATTTAAGTATTTAAGGTTTTTACTTAATATTTAATTGTTTTTCTCTATTTATTTACTCAATTGACTTTTTATGTTATGTGACTCTTTTGTTAAATTATTGTATCTCATAAATCCAAATTTCTAATAGGTAATATCCAATATAATTGAAACCTGAACAACAATCCATGTATCATGGAAAACCTAAGAGAGGGAGAAAGAGAAAAAGGTAGTAGAGAAGAAAGGAAAAAAGGTAAAAGGGGTGGTGAAAGGTGGATGGTGGAAAAGAGAAGGATAAAAAATCATAGAGTTCCTATAGAAAATATAATTGACATCTTATGAAAGGAGACAAGTTTTATTTGAATGGAAAGAACATGGTCACAATGGTAAGATTGACGAAAAAAAAATGTTAATTTTATTATTTATGAATAATCTATGTGATTTAGATATGTAATTTATACAGTTAGTTTGTAAATCATATATCGTTTACACGTGTAATTTGAGCCATAATTTAGTACTAACGTGAGTTAAAAAGTATTTATTAAAACATAGTAAAAAATATATTTAAAAAATTTTGAGATGGGATAAAAAAAATGTTGAGATAAGGAAGGAAAATTGTTTTATATATTTAGTCAATACATGGCCTTTTATTTTTCTATTACCTTCCATTTACATTTTCATAACTATTTTTTCAACTTTATGTTATATTATTCCATCTTTATTTTTTAGTATTATATATATATATATATATATATATATATATATATATATATATATAATAACTGTCAAAATGGGTAATTCATCTTGATTCGACCTGGTCCATCATGGGTTGGTCACTTAGTGAGTCAATCCAACTCATTTCACTTATTAGTAAGTCGAAAATATTCGAATCCAGTTCGACTCATCACGATTGGTGGGTTAAACGGGTTGACTAGGTAACTCACTTAATTGTAAGTCTTTTTTAAAAAAAATATATTTTTTTAATTCAAATCTAAATAAATTTCACTCTAAAATGATGTTAAGTTTCAAAGACAATTAAAAAACAATATCATACAATTCAAGCGTAATTAAAAAACAAACACAAAAGCGAACAAATAAGTTTTTAATATTGATAATTTTTGTATCACTTGTCCATTTATAATATTAGAGTTAAATCTATAATATTTTTGTCTCTTGAAACAATTTTTTTTCTATATTCCTATTTGCAATATAATAAAAAAAAATATTAACTAATAGTATTGAAACACAAAATAATAAATACTTAAATTAAATTAGGTAGATCGGCGAGTCAACTTGGCTCACCACGGGTTCAATCCGGATGAGTTAGAGATTCTAAGTGAACCGGGTTAAAAACTAACCCGCATAAAAGAATTACATTTTTTTCAAACCCAATCTGGCTATAGGCCGAGTTGGCTCGCGGTTACAATCTATTTTGAGAACACTATTATATATATATATATATATATATTGAGAAGAAGAGGAGAGAGAATGTTAAATTTTGCAATATATATGTTATTAATGATTAATGATGCGCACATTTATTCCAAATGTTATTTATTTTATGATAGATAAATTGGCCTTATTATTGTTAGTTAATCTAAACTGGCAATTTGAAATTAAATAATAGACTTAAGTACTAACTTTTGAAACGTTACATATTGAAAGTTAATAAGAAACCTTATTTTTAGATACTTTTTAATGTTATAAATAATTTATATTTGCATTAAATTTCGATTATGATTTGGATAAAATAATTATCTGTGCTTAAGAGTATGGATATTAAAATTGAGGATTTCGGTTTAATTAGATTCACGTTATATCTGTTACAGAAACAACGAATGTAGTCCGAAATAATGCAATAATCTTCCATTCTCTAGTTAGCTATTAAACTTGCGACCTTTCTTATACTGATGGTTAAATGTGACTTAGATTGTATAGCATCACAAGAACATGAATGCGGCTCGTGAGAATATTTTAGTTTGATGATAAAGAAATCTAAAATAAAGCAGTTTAATGTTTCCAACAAGATCGGAGATGAAAGATATCAATAAGTATTTTATTTATGATTTAATAATTAAACAGAGGCAATGAGAACAGTGAGAGATGAAGCTAACAGGGGACAGTTTTGCCAAGTTTGCATTTGGCGGGAAGCTGAAGGGCGAGATCGGGATCGATATGCAGCGCAGGCAAGAGCAGGGAACTCTTGAAAGCGCAGAGGCACTTCAGGTCTACTAGGCTCACCGCCGAACAACACTCTTTCGAAGGTTCCGACGGTGACGGAGGCGTCACCGCCGGCAAGCACTTCAGCAGATCCGTCGACGGCACACCGCACACATTCAGGGCGTCAATGGCAGCCCCCATGAGCAACACCTCCATCACCATCACCATCACCACTGCCACCACTCTCGCATTCATCTTCGTCATCTTCTTGTTTTTGTTCTGTCCATCCTTCTCTCTCCTATTTATAGCCTCCCATCTCTGTGCTCTGCTCAACTTCTGCATCAATCCATCGTTATAAAACGTATCTCATCTTTGACTCACAAACTAACATTTTTTAAGCGTTAATTCAAATGTTAGCACAAGTCGCACGATTCAAAGGTAAGCACAGGTCCCACGTGAACTAAAACCCAAAACTTATGCAAATTTCACTAAATTTTAAGTTGGAAATTTATCTCTCTTATATAATTTTTTCATAAGAATTTATTTTCAAGGAAATTAAGATATACTTAATTTGTATATTGGTCATAAGTTTTTAATTTATTTTTCTCTTTGTATTATTTTTTTACCCAATAGAAATTTCATATATAATTTTATATAATTGAGTCTTAATATTTATTAAACTTAGTCAAATGGTCTTTTTTATTAAATTAACTTTTATATTGTTTCGAAAACGACTCTATAAAAAAATATAGTTTATTAGTTTATTTTCTATCATAAAAGGTGCCACATGTAAATTTCCAAAAAAAATAAAAATTTGACATATAATATCTTTTAAACAACATTAACACTAATTTAACTAAATCTTATAGACAAATTTAATGAAGAAAAAATTACATTGAATATTTAAAAAATAAATAAATATTAAATATGAATATCTACAATAAATAACGTACCTCATAATATCAATATTATAAATAACTATATTTAATTATGATGTTATTAAATTAAATTTTAAAATTATTGTAACGGTTATTCTTAAATTATATATTTCTTATTCTAACTCTTTTTCTTAAAATTATTCTATTGGCTATAAATTGTATGTAAAATGCGAATTTTAGTCATAAAAGACTTACAAATTATAAATTTAAAATTGTAGTACGTATCAATTGTTAAATACTGATTGAATTATTTAAAACTAATAGTTTAAGTTTAGAGAAGACTGATTCAATAATCTAACTAAGTTAGTATTCAACGAAATACTCTACTTGATCGACTGTAATAAAAACTTATAAAAAATTCTATAAATACAAATTGTAAATATGATTTTGAAACTTGTATGACACATCAATTACATATTTATAATTTAACCAATCAAAATCAAACTAGCTTAACCAACAAAATATTTTTAACAGTTAAACCTAAACCGTTGAAAAAAAAGTGACATAAAATTTAAATATGATGAACTATACAAAAGTTTGAAACTAAAAGTTTAAAATTATAGGAAAGTTCTCATATATACCATTAATAAATTATCTTTTTGGTTTGCGTAATATTTTATAACTTTACCCTTTAAATAATTATTGTTTTAAATTTAAATAATTACTCAAAATAAAAACTATCTAAAAAATAATTATTTATAATAAAAATACAAAAATTAATAAGAAACTATGTGTGTATATATATATATATATATATATATATATATATAATATTTGATTAATTTATTCTCTTATTATTACTTTTTCATTTTGTTTAATCGATTTTTTTTCTAAAAATCATTTTATTTTAATTATTTTTCAATGTTCAGACTTTATTTAGATAAAAAAAAAGTGATATGGATTTAATCATCACAAAAATTAAATTGTATGAAATTTTAACTATTGTGATTAATGTAATGATAAAATAAATAATATAATTATATAAAAGTAAGATTTACATTGTAGATATAGTTATAAAAAAGTTTAAAGAATAATTTTATTATTTCAAGTAATGTATTATATATATATATATATATATATATATATATATATAAATAAGAGGATCTTGTAATTTTTTATGTATTAAATAAATGGTATCTAGACAAATCAACATAAATTATAATAATATATAAATTATAACTAACATAATAATATTTGATTGTATAACATTAGATAAAAGCTCTAATTTTTCATTTTTTTTTCTTCAAAATTAGATGTTACCAGCTTTATGACCAAAAGTCTTTATATAGATTTGGTAAACCTTCAAAACCATATTATTAGGGATTGTTCTAATCCATATAACCTTCTTTAATTTATAAACCTTCATTCCAATTGAATCTGCCATGTGGAAAATCCATATAAATTTATTCTAAAATTTCTTGGTATAGAAAAACATTTTTTATATCAAATGGTAAAAGAGACCAACTTGGATTGCTGCCAGCAACAAAAGTATTCTCACAATGTTGAGTTTGACTACGAGTGCGATCTCACTTGATAATCTATATCATAAGATTGAGTGTTTAGCCACATGCTTTATACCTATTAATATTTTTATTAACTTTATGCTTAATTATATATGTCTTATTTTCTTATATTATAATAAATATTTGTCTGTGATCACAAATATAGTTTTATTCTTCAAATAAAATATTATTTTAATTAAAATAATTATTTTATTAATTTGACTTTTAAAGTAACTATTTTTAAAATTTAGTATCTTTTTTTGTTGTTTGACAATTTTTTTTAAACTTAACTATTGTTTCTAGCGAGTATAAACCTATTAAAAAATATCAACCAACAAGACTTGTGAAGACTTCTTAGTTCTTCTTATTTTAGTAACCTAAACTTATCTACAATATGTACATATCTAATTTTAGCATTTTTATATTATGATTATTATCTATCATGAAGTATGTTACTATTAACTATTAATTTATTATTTTAAGGTAAATATTATTATGATAAATACAAGTCTAACAAGATTATCCATGGGTTTATAAATACAATTAACATTCTCTAATAAATATTTACTATATTCATAAACATTATTTTTATTTAATTGAGTATTAGAGACTCTTTATAAGTAGATGTATAATAATAATTAGTTATAATTTTTTTAACTTTATATTATCATAAAAAAAGTTAACTTAACTTTAAACATAATAAATAAAGTCACTAATTTAGTTTATTATAATAAGAAAGAAGATAAAATTTTAAAAAATTACATCCTCGAATGAACACCAACACTAGTTTACCTACGCCTTTTAATCAAATTTAATGGAAGAGAGGAATATTTAACAAATAAAGAAAATATGAATTGAATCAGATATCAACATTCATATTCTAAACAATCATCATAAAATCACTATTATAAATAAGTGTACTTAATTACGACATTATTATAATTAAATTTTAAAATTATTCTAACGATTTTCTTAAACTATATATTTACTATTCTAACTGTTTTCCTTAAAATTATTCTGACGGTTTTAATCGGCCATGAATTGTATGTAAAAATACAATTTTTTTCTGTAAAAGATAAAGAGTCACACTTACATTGATTGGGGAGCAATCTCATGCTTTAATCTTATCCAAGGGAGAGTGGTCCTTTGACAGTTTTATATCGAATCCTTAAACGGGGTTGGTTGGTGCGTTGATTGTGGGATGACAACAAACAGAATAAATTAAACCTGAGAGATTATTTGAAAAATAAAAAAAGAAGGGAAATGAATGTGAAAACATAGTAAAAAGATGAAAGAAAAAACCCTAACGCATAAATTGGTTTCATTTGCGCGTTGGTAAACCCTAGTGTGAGTGTGTAGCGACTAGCGAGCGTCATCATCGCATTGGGGGAGACTCAGAGCAGAAGCGAAGCGAAGGGAAGAGAAGGAGATGGATCTTGGTACCATACTTCAGGCTGCTCTGAGTCCGAATCCCGATGAACGGAAGGGCGCCGAGCAGCGGTTGGAGGAGATGCAATACGCCCCACAGCATCCGGTCAGTCTCTTCCAAATCATCGTCGATACCAACCGCCACATGGCCGTTCGACAAGTTGCCGCCATCAATTTCAAGAACTTCATCGCCAAGAATTGGTCTCCCGATCACCACAGCGAAATATCCATTTCACCCTCTGATAAGCTTCTCCTCCGGAATCACATGCTCCTCTCTCTCCCTCAGCTTCCTCCTCTCCTCAGGTACACTGCACCTCCCACTCTTCTCACTATTCTTTCTCACTTCCTCCTCTTTGCATCATTCTATTCTGTTACAGGGTGCAGCTCGGTGAGTGCCTCAAAACAGTCATCCATTCGGATTATCCGGAGCAGTTTCCTCATCTTCTCGACTGGATCAAGCAGAACTTACAGGATCAACAACAAGTCCACGCCGCTTTATTTGTGCTGCGGATTCTTTCAAGAAAATACGAGTGAGTCAGTCTGTGTGTTTCGCTTCTTCTTCTTGTTCTTGCTATCGCGTGAAAAGTATCCAGCCATCACTAATAACAAAACCCTCATTCTCCCTCTGCAGGTTCAAGTCAGATGAAGAGCGGACGCCGGTTTATGGCGTTGTCCAGCATACTTTTCCTCTGCTCCTCACTATATTTAACGCCTTAGTCCAAATTGCCAATCCCTCAGTCGAAGTTGCAGACTTGATCAAGCTTATCTGTAAAATTTTCTGGTCCTCCATCTACGTACGTTTATTTTCTCTCCCTCCCTCTCTCTTCAATCAACGGGAAAAAGAACGAGAGATAACATTGTTACTTTCAGTTGCCCTCCTTGTGTTTGTGCTTTTGTCCTTCGAACTGTTTGTAATTGATTAATGCAATTCTGTGTACATCGTTTTAACTTATTCAGTTGGAGGTTCCAAAGCTTTTGTTTGATCAAAATGTATTCAATGCTTGGATGGTGCTGTTTTTAAACGTGTTAGAGAGCCCTGTTCCCTTGGAAGGTCAGCCTGCTGATCCAGAGCTTCGCAAGTCATGGGGTTGGTGGAAGGTAAAAAAATGGACAGTTCACATTCTAAATAGGCTCTATACTCGGTATGTTTGAGGTTTTGAATTGATTTGGTTGACAATTCTGTGCTTTACTGTTCAGTGATTAATTTTCTATTTATACTGGTGTTTAAATTACCTTGTTTTAGATTTGGTGACTTGAAGCTGCAAAACCTGGAAAACAAAGCCTTTGCCCAAATGTTTCAGAAGCATTATGCTGGGAAGATCTTGGACTGCTACTTAAATCTACTGAATGTCATTCGAGTTGGTGGCTATTTACCAGACAGAGTTATCAACCTGGTTCTTCAGTATCTAAGCAACAGGTGCTCATCAATTATTTTTTTGTCATTTATTTGTGTATAGGTCTGATCTTTTTCTTATTTATGAAGGGACATGCATATTCTGGTAAGGCGTTTTTGTGCATTAAGCTCGCATGTTTTGTTTATGAATTGTTACATGTTTTGTCATTAATTAGTTTTCTCAACTCAACTTAGCTATCAGCGATAAAATCTCTTTATTATTGGGTTATTTGAGCTTAGCTTTATAACTATTACTCTTGTCCCTTTACTCTTTCATCGAAGTTAAAGAAAGTTGGCCAATGTTGTTAGTAATATTAAATTTGATGACAATTTGTGTTAGTTTTTCAACATGACCCATGAGACTAGTGCCACTCGTCATTTCTCTCTATCCATTTAATTAATTAATGTTTTCTAACCAACATTTTTTGCCGAATTAATTAGTGAATGTTTGCTAGTCCTCTTTACCAATCCTCACACGAGACCAGCCCAATTGCCCAATGCTTGATATCCCTAGATATAAACCTCCGGAGTTTGGGTTGAAATTATTAAACCAAAAAAGTATTAACCACTAATGCCAGCAGTAAACCTAAGTAATAGTGATCTTGATATGTTATGAAATATGCATGCATTCCCTAAATCAAATACTGGGATAGTCTGTTCTTTTGAATGTATGACTTATTGAAGTTCATGTATCCAGACCCATACCCAATTGACATATTTTTCAGGTAAGGAAGAGTGAATGGGTTGCTTTGTGTCCATTGATACTCTTATCCTTCCTTTTTGAGGTCTTCACTTTGCACATATTAAGTATATTATTAGTATTATCTTTTACTGAATGCTGTTATTTATATTTTTCAGGATATTCATGATTCTGGAATTAATCTTCTCTTAATTTCTTTTAATGTATGCAGTATTTCGAAGAATAGCATGTATGCTGCACTGCAGCCTCGGCTTGATGTTCTTCTTTTTGAAATAGTTTTCCCTCTTATGTGCTTTAATGATAATGATCAAAAGCTTTGGGATGAAGATCCACATGAATATGTAAGAAAAGGCTACGGTAAGTCTCATTGAAGTGTATACATGACATGAAGTTTCATGTGAATCATTGGCACATGCTTATAGCTTCTAATTCTTAATTTCAGACATTATTGAAGACTTGTATAGTCCCAAAACTGCTTCCATGGATTTTGTCAGTGAATTGATTCGAAAACGTGGGAAAGATAATCTTCACAAGTTTATACAATTCATAGTTGAAATTTTTAAAAGGTAAATATATTGCTTTCTGATAAATTAGAAGATTTATATAGTGTTGTAATTGGGTTTTTACTTTATTAGGTATGATGAAGCACCTGCTGAATACAAACCCTATAGACAAAAAGATGGTGGACTTCTTGCTATTGGAGCACTTTGTGACAAATTGAAGAACACCGAGCCATACAAGTCAGAACTTGAGCATATGTTGGTTCAACATGTCTTTCCCGAGTTTAGCAGTCCAGTTGGCCACCTTAGGGCCAAGGTATCATTTTTATGTACATGTTTATGATTGCACCTTGTTTGCGTGCCGGACAGTCACTCTCCTCCTTTTATTCTTCTTTTGGGCATAAAGTAGAATGTTTTTAGAAAAGGCTAAGTTTGCATTGCACAATATGTGGAATACCATACTAAAAGCAGCCCTAGTTTGATTTACAATTGCCCATGTTTAACAATTTTTGGAGGTAAAGGATTTGCATAAATAAGAGGTAACACATCTTTATCAACGTAATAGTTATTATTTATGGCATGGTTAATGTAAAACTCTCTTCACTTGGGTTCACTTGGCAGAGAGGAAGGGATGAAAGTAGGCTTTTAATCCATGAACCTTAAAAAGGGAAATTCAAAGTGGTAATCTTTTCAGTGTTTTATGTTGTAGAAAAAACAGAGAAAGTATAATCTTTTTAATTTTTATTATAAATGTATTCTTCAAGGAGAATATAATGCAAATACAACATTTATTGGGTGCAAAAGTAAATGTATACTAAGAAATGTCCTCTTATTATTTTCCTCGCAATCCTGCCCCCTATTTGGGTTTTGAGCCTCTATTGAAGAATTTATCCTTTTCTCTTCAGTTCTCTATTATTTTAATCGGCAGTGAATGTAGGGAATGATGCAATCTTATCTAAATAGCTTATCTATAACCAAACAAATATTTATGTCACAGTTTAATATTTATGTGAGTTGGTGTGAAATTAGTTATAGTTTTGAACTAGACATTACTTGTAAAATTTTCAATTTCTATTCTTGATGATTTTGGCTATCTGTTGACTTTTGTGTGAAAAATAGGCAGCATGGGTTGCAGGACAATATGCGCACATTAGCTTCTCAGATCAGAACAATTTCCGGAAGGCATTGCAGTGTGTTGTATGTGGGATGCGAGATCCTGAGCTTCCTGTTCGCATTGATTCTGTTTTTGCTTTGCGTTCTTTTGTTGAGGCTTGCAAAGGTGGTTAATAGTCTTCGTTTCTACTTTTGATTTCAATAAATCTTTCTAAAGCTTAGCACTGATAATGCTTTTTTTTTTCAATTGTATTGATGCAGATTTGAACGAAATTCGACCCATTCTTCCTCAACTCCTTGATGGTAGGTGAATGTAAAATAATTGTCTGTTCTTGTTCCTTTATTATTTGGCTTGGTGAGTGGGTGTAACTGACAAAAAGTACATACAGAGTTCTTCAAACTTATGAATGAAATTGAGAATGAGGACCTTGTATTTACCTTGGAAACTATTGTGGACAAGTTTGGGGAAGAAATGGCACCTTATGCTCTTGGGCTTTGCCAACATTTGGTAATATATATTTTTAACCATTTGTATCTGCCAATAAAGTTGTTCTTGCTTTATAACATTGTCATTTTCTTTCTTACAACAGGCAGCTGCATTTTGGAGGTGCATGAACACCGCTGAAGCTGAGGATGAGGTTGACGATCCAGGTGCTCTGGCTGCTGTGGGTTGTTTGCGTGCTATTAGCACGATACTTGAATCAGTGAGCAGTCTTCCTCAACTATTTGTTCAATTTGAGCCAACCTTGCTTCCCATAATGCGGAGAATGTTAACAACTGATGGTCAAGGTATTTTCCCTCTTGTCAATGTCTTTGTTCATATACGTATACACATTATTAAAGCAGAGGTGATTCTAATTTAAGGTTTGGGTCATAGTGTCGCTCATTTACCTCTTGGGTGATTATATGTATTTGGTTTTCCTATCAAAAATAATCTGATGAGGAGTATTGTTCTAAACTATATTATTAAGTGATTATAAGCACTCTGTGTATTGACTTTTGCGGACAGCTGTTGTACTTTTAGCTTTAATATGGAGCGGTATGCTTCAGTTTGTGTTAAAACAGTGTGATGTTGAGAACAACTTATGCCGATTTATCTTGAACTTTCTACTTGGATTTTCAAATTAGGTGCACATGTTGTTGTTAAATTATGTAAGAAACGCTGGTCTGAAATATTAATTTCACTGGGGTTGCTTCGATTGATTTTCATCACCTAATGTGAATGCTTGCAGAGGTTTTTGAAGAAGTTTTGGAGATTGTATCATACATGACCTTTTTCTCCCCGACAATATCATTGGATATGTGGACTCTTTGGCCACTGATGATGGAAGCACTTGCAGATTGGGCGATTGACTTCTTCCCAAGTATGGTTCTCAACTACATTTTGGCCACAATTCATCTCAATTTCTCTTTGCTCTACCGTAGTCAACCACGTAGTTTGGACCATCTTGATATACCTTTTATACATTAAAATGAACCTGAAGTTATTTTGGTGTCTCCCAGAAAAATTGAAGATAAACTCAGCTATGCATTCAATGAAATATCTTGATTGTTTTATAATATGGGTTCTATGTATGGAGCTGATATCCATACTATTTAAAGGCAGGGAACATCTTTAGTTTCAATTATATCTTTAGTTTTGTCCGTATAGTACCTCAACGTTTAAATTGGTGTTTGTTTGTGTCTATAATTTGCAACCGTACTTTTGCATTTTCCTTGTATTTATTTGTCTAGTTTCTTCTGCAGATATTCTGGTTCCTTTGGACAATTATATCTCAAGGGGAACTGCCCATTTTCTTACTTGTAAAGAACCTGACTATCAACAGAGTCTATGGAATATGATTTCATCTGTAAGTTAGTTATCTTTGCCTAATTAGAATGAGTTCAGCGAGCACCTGTTAAGAGGATTTAGGTTAAAAATGAATTTTATATTTCTTCTTTCTTTGTACACATATGTGTCTGATTTTTATTTCACGTTGAAGGTTATGGCAGACAAAAATATGGAGGACACTGATATTGAACCAGCTCCGAAGCTTGTTGAAGTCATCTTTCTGAACTGCAAAGGGCAGGTTGATCAATGGGTTGAGCCATATCTCAGAGTTACAGTTGAACGCTTGCAACGAACCGAAAATTCACATTTGAAATGTCTTCTCATGCAAGTGGTAAGGGGTTATGAAGATCCATATTGACACACATCACACATGAATGAGATAATTTGCTTCTGTTAGTTAATGATGACATTTTTAAATGTTCAACAGCTGGATTTTCCGTATTCATTATTTGAGAATAGTGCCTGGATCAGCCATGCCAATAATACTACTATAATGGGATAGTGATTTGCATAATGACTGCTATCATGGAATTTATATATAGATGCTCACATTTATATATGAAAAATTCTCAAACATAAATGACCTACTATGGATGACAATAAAAATTAGTAGTAAGTCATTATACTTAAAGAGTTAGAGAGAGAAACTAAAAATTTATTATTCTCTTCTTGTTCCCCTAATACAACACTAATCATACTTATACAAGAGATATGAACAGTAGTTCGTTCAGAAAAGAACAAAAACAGAAGGCTCCTAATAAAATACATTACATTCCAACAATTATAAACAATGAATTACAACAAAGGTCAAGTAACATGAAAGGAAGCCGAAATATAGCCAGAAAAAGCCACTTAAGACTCTTTGAACACAACACAGAGAATTGAGAAAAACATAAGAGGCATATGAATAAAGAAAAACAGAGACATCTACGGAGTAGATATGTTAGGGTCTCACATTGAGAAGGATAAGCTACATGATGTTGTACTTAGTTCTAGAGGTTCTTCCACTTAGTGGACTAATCTTTTGGGTTGGACTTCCCGTCATGCTTAACTAGTGGTTTTGTTGAGAGTTGGGTTACACAAAGGGCTACTTATAGGCTGAATTAAGGTGTAAATTGAATATTAGTTAGTGAGCCCTTAATGAGAAAAGGGCTACCACATATATAATGAAAGCTGCTGTGGACGATGGTCCTTAAAGGAAGTGACAGTGTCAGGATTCTGACATTTAGTAAGGTAAACTACTTGATATGATACTTGCGACTTGAGGTTCTTGCACCCAGTTGTTTCTGAAGATTGCCTTGTTCTCCTCATTAACATTGCACTTCTTTGCTTGATTTAGTAAGTTAAAATATATGAAAATCTTGTCTAATATAACGGGTTTTGTTTCTATAAGAATGACTTCAGTTCATCTGTTTTTGTGCTTTTGCCAAACTTTTCAATTTCAGAGAAGGACATCATAATGAACCTTCCTTCCTTCTTGCAGATTGCAGATGCTCTTTACTACAATGCAGCACTGACTCTCGGTATACTGCAAAAGTTAGGTGTTGCATCAGAAATCTTCAATCTTTGGTTTAATATGTTGCAAGGAGTAAAAAAGAATGGCATGCGTGCTAATTTCAAGAGGTCTGTATTTTCCCACCACATCACCATCCCCCTTTCTTCACTCTCCTATACTTTTTTGTAACAAAGGAAGTTGTGTGACAATATCTATATCTAATTATGCAGGGAACATGACAAGAAGGTTTGTTGCCTTGGTTTGACATCATTACTTGCACTTCCGGCTGGTCAATTGCCTGGAGATGCTCTTGGCCAGGTGTTAAGGGCCATTCTTGATCTTCTGGTTGCATACAAGGATCAAGTTGCAGGTCTTTATGTCATCTTTTCTCTGTTACTATGGTACTGGAGACTTGCAACTGCATGTTCACCAGTGGTAGACTTATTTTTTTAATTTTATGAGATTTATGATCATCCAATTCTCAGCAAATGCACTTTCTTTGCAGAAGCTGCAAAAGAGGAAGAAGCTGAAGATGATGATGATATGGATGACTTTCAAACTGATGATGAAGATGAAGATGGAAATGGTTCTGAGAAGGAAATGGGAATTGATGCTGAGGACGGCGATGAAGCTGATAGTAGTAAATTTAGAAAGTTGGCTGAACAGGTTTGTGGATACAAAAACCTAAACACCTCTGTATGCCTGTGTTAATTCAATAAGGAATAAATAATTTGTGGTTTACATGTTTATTCTAGTGGTTCAAAATTGATTCTTAAACATGATTAATATTAGACAATAGTTATTTATTTTTTATTTTGCAAAGCAAGCTAGTTATTGAAACAAGTTTATTGTTCAATGGGTAAGAAATTTAATTTAAGATGTTATTCATCTGTCCAGAAAATTAGAGCATTAAAAGAAAGATGTTACTTTTTAGTCATTTAGCATGTTAATTTTACAAATTTTTGTTTTGTTGGCATATACCATTGATTAGGTTAAAATAGATAGATACATTTGAGTAATTCAATATAAATGTGAAATAATGTGAATTGCATTATACTTTTAGCACTGTCAGCTTCATTCTATAGCAGCTAGTGGTAATTCATAGGTGGTGGGTGTTTATGTTTGATTCCCTGTCAATCGCGTTTTGCATAAAGTGATATTCAGCTGATAGAGTATTTACTCAGTACAAGTGTTTACTAAATTGTTTTTGTTAGAATAATTACTAAGTCTACTTGTTAGGGTAGTCAGTAGAACTAAAATAGGGGTAGTGTGTTGGGTTATCTCTAATCATTGTACCTAGCAGTCTACGACAGTGACTTGACCTTCTATCTCTCTATTGTATCAACTCTTTATCTATATAAATAACAGAACATGAGAGGTGTCTTTCAAGCCCTCAAGAACATATTTTTATCTCAAGTGTTTTTTACTATTAATAGAAGTTTAATTTATTGTATCTTTTTGAATTTTTAATTCTTATCGTCTTTTCTACAATGCCATCCCGAAGACAAAGACATTTAGGCCCAACGATGAGGATGAGGATGATGACGACTCAGATGACGACTTTACTGATGATGAAGAGTTGCATTCTCCAATTGATGATGTGGATCCTTTTGTTTTCTTTGTGGATACGATGAAAGGTATTCTGATACTGTCCCTTAAACATGTTACGAGTTTCATCAATGTCCCTTAATTTTTGCCTGACTTAAATATAAATTTGGCTGTAGTGATGCAATCATCAGATCCATTGGGATTTCAAAACCTTACCCATACACTCGAGTTCTCTTATCAAGCTCTTGCAAATGGTGTTACACAGCATGCTGAGCTCAGAAGAGGAGAGATTGAAAAGGAAAAATTAGAAAAGTCATCAGCTGTCACGAATTCTTAGCTCTAGCGTGTGTATGTTCTTGGTAAGAGAAGCAGATGGTTACATATTTTTTGTGAGGCATTTATTGGCTCAGTGGTCCTCAGTGGGTCCTCGTTGGTTGGTCCTGTGAACTTAAGGAGTTTTCAGGTTTGATATTGATAGGGTGAGTTTGGTGGTCTGAAGTTCTCTTTGACTTCAGAGGATGTGGATTGAGTAGTTTGGTGGTTCGCACTATCCAATGGATGGGAGAGTGGCCATTCTTCTCGTTGTCCGCCCCTTCAAGTCTCTATATATTTTGTTTCCAATATATGGCAACCATTGTCTGTTCTTGGGTTAGCGCAGCAATGGCTTGATGAGTGAGTTTTTGTGGCGTTTCTCTCCTGTCACATAGACAGGTTGGCTTGGCTCTGTGGGCAATTTTTGGTGGGGAATAGTTCATAATTCTTTTTAAGTTACATTTTGGTCATAAAATTTTGAGGGTCGAAAGTAAAACAGTTTTGGGCTGTTCTAGTGTGGCTTGCTGCACGTTGTAAAACAGATATATTATTTTTTTATCAATATTTATAATTTTTGTGTACAACTTTTTAACTTAGAACTTTATCCTTCAAACTGACTTGATCTTTGTGGCCTTACTTTTAGTTAAAAAAGAAGAAAAGTTTGGTTAAACTTAAGTTCAGTGAAGGGCAAGTTTAATTTAACTTCATTGTTTGGATGATTTTATAGAAATAGGAAGTTGATTACTCAATAATGAGGTTTATTTTATTTTTCTTAAAATAAATAACATTCAGAAGAGGTGAATGCATCATCAATTACAATATATTACATATATTAGAATCTAATTTTCTTTCTGTTCTATTTTCTTTATATGTGTGTGTGTATATATATATATATATATATATATATATATATATATATATATATATATATATATATATGTATGTGAAAGAAATAAAGGTGACAAGACATAGAAGAGTTGAAAAATAGGTACATATATTGTAATATAATATTCTCTCTTCTATATCTTTTTCATTGAGTTTCTACAATATAAATTCATCTTTAAATATTTTATATTACTTAAAAAATAATTCATAATTTTTATTATTTGTAACTTAACATGAAGATTAAAACCTAACTCAAGTTGTTTGTGTGGATTAACTCAACATAACTGATACTTATATTTGATTGTAAATATCCTTTATTCTCAAACATTTTTATTCTAAGATTATTTTATTTTAATTCTAATTTTAGTTTTAGTTTTATCATTGTTTGTTTTTTATTCTTTACTTAATTTGACATGTTTAATGAAGTTTTTTTTGGTTATTAATTAAAATATAATAGTTAAATTACACATATTTACTTGTTGGATTTAATTTGGTGAACCAATCAAATTTTTAGTATAAGCTAATTTGATTTTCTGGTTAATATTAAAACAAACAATTTTAGGTATTTCATTATGTATTTTCATATATTTTATCTTGCATCCAATAAATTTTGTATTTATGTGAAATTTAGAATGTAGATTTTGTATTTTTGATGCACAATTCTAAATTTATTTATTTTTTATATCTTTTTAACTCTAAAAATTTAATTCTTTTTAATAATTTCATCAATTATTTATTATTTTTAAACATCTTCAATATCTTAAAATGTGTTTTTAGTAAAAGTTTATTTATTTATTATAATATTTTTTAAAATAGTTACAAAAATAATTAACTTTTTTATCATAAACAATTATTTTAATTTACAAAATAATTAAATTTAGTTTAAAGTAATTATTATTTGAAAATGTAAAATTGAATATATATATATATATATATATATATATATATATATATATATGTATATGTAGAAAAAATGAATTATCTTTTTATGAGTGTAAATAGATAAGATATGATTAAGAAAGTTATAAAAATTGTTTATTTTTATAATTTTTTTATAAAAATTATTTTAGGATTTATTAATATGTTTATTTTAATAATTAAAATTTATTTTATAATTTAATAACAATATATTTTCTTATACCAATTAATTGTATCATAAATAAAAATTCAAATGGAATAATTAATTCGAGTGATAAATTGTTTGGCTTTTATTTATCTTCTTATAGTAGTATTTCCCCATCACTAATAGTTCTTTTCTCCCTAGTCTCGTTTAATTTGACATTTGATATTGGAATGTATAATTTAGAACACAATTTATATTCTGAATTATACATTGTAAAAATTATTTTTTATTTTATATTTTAAAATATGTCATCTTAAGAATAAAATAATTATATTTCACACATTACATAAAAATTTATAAAATGCATGTTAAAATTGGCAAGATGAAAAAAAATTACCACATTAAAAATGACAACTACAAATAATTTAAAACAACAACATAGTATCAATTTCAAGAACCACAGTCCCATAAAGTTTTGGGCGCGTGTTTGAGAGAGATAAAAGGGATTTCAAGTCTTTGCTTAATACAGTTGAGAATAGAGGAAAACTGAGGGGTCAGTGCAAGATGGAGTTGGATGCTGATGATTTCTTCAGAGACGAGGAAGACCAGGCCGAAGCTCAAGATTCGCTCCTTGTAAATTGCTTTCTCTCTCTCTCTCTCTCTTCTTTTTTCCCTTTCTTTTATGTTCTGTTCTGTTGAAATGTCAACTAAGAAGAAACCCTTTTACCAGGAAGGTGAATTGAGCAAAGAATATGTGGTTTACCTGGTTGATGCTTCACCTAAAATGTTCAACACTCTTTTTACCACGGTTACTTTTCTTCTCCATTTATTACTATTCATTTATTTCCTTTATTCTTTTAGCTTTCTTGCCTATGAGAAACTGACTATCCATGGCTATAGCAGCAAGAACACCAGAAACTTGAATCTCATTTTCACATTGCCATCTCTTGTATATCACAAACATTAAAGACTCAGATCATTACCAGATCTTACGACCAAGTTGCCATATGCTTCTTCAATACTGTAAGTTTTAAGTTTTTGCTCACCCCTTCTTGCTTCTTGCGCAGTAGAGTGGGGAAAAACCTTAAGTAAGGCAGCATTGTCACAAAATTTGGTTTTATTCTTGTGGTATAAATTACAAATTAGAAGACCAGGTTTCTGATTTTCAGTTTTATAAATCTTAAAGGCCAATTAGAGTTATTTTTTCTCCTTGTTACCTCAGTAATATGTGATGGCAATAATGAAATCCTTCATTGCGCATATTACAAAGGTTAAACTCTAATTCAGTGTACCTAGTTTTGCAATCTCTTATTTAGTTTTGTTATTTCAGAGGGAGAAGAAAAATTTACAAGATTTAAAGAGTGTTTTTGTATTTAATGTTCCTGAAAGAGAGTTTCTAGACAGGCCAACAGCAAGGCTCATAAAAGAATTTGACCAGTTGGAAGGTAAGATTTTGGGCTTTCCAGTTCTGGTGGTGGATATAGAGAATCATTTTGGTGGACCTTATTTATACTAAACTATCTTGTAGTAATTTTCTTTTCATAAGAGATGCCATTGAACTTGGTGTAGTATTCTTGTTAAATTTGTAATTTTTTGTCACATCAAGCACAGACTAGATGATTAAAGATTTGGCTTGCTGACTAACTGGTTTTCAAACTTACGTGAATGATATTGTACAAACATGGGCAAAGGATTGTTTACCTGATGCAAATTTCCTTCTTTTGAAGTTTTGTTACTTCTGAAGCTGCTTGTTCCTGTTATACTTTTTTTTAATCTGTAACCAGGGTTTGAAATTTTTTTGGATAAATATAATAGTGTTGTTCTGACTCTGATGACTGGCAGAGTAAATTAGAGAGAGGATGCGACTTAGAAGAAAAAGTAAAGCAGTGAATTTAATTAAACCTATGATTACATTGGTTATGTCTGCTAATAACTCATAATACACACACATTATAAGTGTATATGTTTTATCTTTTTCAATCCTTATAAGCTTTATGTAATGCTTTTGTAAGTTTCTGAACTGCTATGTAGTGTATGATGTGGAGTATGCATTTAGTAGGATTAATTTCTGATTCAGATTCTGTCTTGTTTTGTGTATTATGTAATATATAATTCTGAGGCTATTGTTTGTTTCAATCTTCTCTAGAGTCATTTTCGAAATACATAGGAAGTCAGCATGGAATTGTGTCTGATACTCGAGAAAATTCTCTGTACAATGCTATCTGGGCAGCTCAGGCACTTCTTTGTAAAGGGTATTATATTGGCTATGGACACACACTACACAGATTTTTTTCACGTTATTATTGGTTACTGATAATTGGAAACATTTATACCAGGTCAGCAAAGACAGTTGACAAACGCATACTTCTGTTCACAAATGATGATGATCCTTTTGGTAGTATCAAAGGGGCTGCAAAATCAGATATGATAAGAATGACCCTGCAGAGAGCTAAAGTACCCATTAACATATGCTTTTGTTTATAGCATAGATGGTAAAACCATAAGGTTTGAAGAATGCTAGTGGTTCATAATTACTTTTTTTGGTTTGTTAAGGATGCACAGGATCTTGGAATTTCTATTGAAATTCTTCCCTTGAGTTGCCCCGATGCAGTGTTCAAAATATCTCAATTCTATGCTGTATGTTTGCACATTTATGATATATATTTGTTATGCTTCCCCCTCCCCAGATTTCTTCTGTAAAGTGATCCTGATTATATCATTTTTCCATGCTTACTTGTCAATTGTATGCCTTTTAGGATTTGATTGGGTTGGAAGGAGATGATCTTGTTGACTTTATGCCAGAAGCAGGAAAGAAGTAAGACCTATTATTTATGATATTCTCTGACTTATTCCTCTCGTGTCATTGAAATTGGGCATTGTAGTTTTACTGGTATGCTTCTGAAACATTGAGTTTCAGGCACATAAATTGTTGCTTAGTTGGGGTAGTGAACTTGAACTTTTTTCCTGTATTTTGTTCATATTAATAGTTTACTTTTCATAAGCTTATAAATTACAGATATGTCAGCAAATGGTCTTAAGCAGTTGCACAATTCTGGTTCTGATTTCTGTTTTGTTTTGCAATGCATCTGTGTTGGAGTTGGGTTATTGTAATAAGTTATGCTGAATATATAAAATAAAAAGGTAACCTAACATCATTAAGAGGAGAGTAAAGGGCCCTGGATGAATCAAGGCAACAACCAGGAGGGTACATTTCCTACCGGTTGTTGTTTTATTTTCAGTCAGTGTTAGAAACTTGTATACATTCTTTTCAATTCAATTTAAGGTTTAGTCTTAAGGGGTGGGGGGATGGGGGTAATTTAGGTTGAGTTTTAGTTTTGGGAGGTTCTTGTGCGGGAGGGTCCTGAAATTCAACAACATTGTAATGATCCGATTGTGACTTATATATCAAATATAAGTCAAAGAGGGGATATATTGTGATAGGATAGAAGTTGGTAATGGAAGCTTGGAGCAGAGTTATGGGATCCATGACATTGGACTCAGGTTGAGAGGAACACAACCAACTTACAACCCATTACCATGCCCTGATCCAACGCTGAGCACATTTCTCTAGTAAACTATGGATCCACTTGGATTGAAACAACTGCGTACAGTAGGGGCAACAGGATAGAGGAGTGTGTAACCTATCATACCAGTGGTACATATATGGAGGGACACAGACATGTGTTTTCTATGTGCCCAACAGTTTGGAGATTTTCTCTGGTGTTTGGAATGACAATTTAGAGTATGGTGGAAGAAGAAGAGAACTATTACAAGGAGAATATAGGGGACAAAGGAGCAGAAAAAAGAGAGGATATAGAAATGTAGTTAGTGGTGATGGAGCACCACCTATTGGATTTAGTACTCAATGGGGGGCTTTACTCAGCCAAACACTCTGAGTTGTAAGGAGTAGTGGCAAAGAAGACTGTAGTAGTGATGGTTGACAGTGGACCATTCCTAGCTTCACCTCAAATGACTTAGCTATGGTTCTGAAGATACTCATTGAGTGGACTCTTGAATTTACTGTCAGATTGAGTGATGGACATTAGAAGTCAAGTGGGCTTTGTAAGCAACTAGAGGGGATTGTAGTGGTTGAAGAATTTCACCTACTTCCTTGTGTCAGCATGGAAATTCTATTGGGAATTTCATGGCTGGTGACATTGGGAGACATGAAGGTAAATTGGAAGGCTCTCTCTCAAAATAATGATGACCTTTAATCAGCACAGTAGACATGGCTGAATGGGTTTCCTTCTTAAGATAGGAACCAGGTATCTCCAAAAGCCTTACTGAAGCAGCATGAGCTAATTTTTCAAGGGCTTTAGATTTCCTTCTTAATGTTTCCTGATTCAATAAGATAAGTTTTCAGGGTTCTCCTTCCATATATTCTCCTTCAATATATTTTCCCGTTTCTTTCTGTTCATTTTTGTTCCCTGTTAAAAACCTTGCTTTCTTATAAACACCAACATATTTTTATTAAGATTGTGATGTTGAGCAACTAATAGTTAAAAGATATATTAACATTAGAAGTTATTGTTTATTTAAGCACAATTCAATTTAAGTCTCGTTTTTTTCTATTTTTGTGTTTCAAATTCAGATTGGAGGATATGAAAAGTCAGTTAAGGAAACGCATGTTTACGAAACGCATCGTCAAAAGACTTAAATTCACCATAGTTAATGGGATATCCATAGAACTTAATTCTTATGCTTTAGTTCGTCACACTGAGCCAGGTAAGAATTTCATGTTACTTTCTATCTTATAAAAGCTATTATTTTGTCTTGTGTAACCTCTGCAAGATTTTGCATTGGTCCTTTCTAAGTTTTTAACTTGGAAATTCATACCATATAAACTTACTGCTTTAGAAGCTATTTTTTTCATAATTCATTTCATTGTTCTAGTGTTTTGTTATGTCCCATGTGACCTTGCAAGCTTTTCCATTGGTTCCTTTAGTTTTTAACTTGGAAAATTATAGCTTATACATATTCAGCTTATCTTAAATTAATGACACTCCATGCTTTTGATGTGTAGGAGCTGTCACATGGCTTGATTCTGTTACTAATCGTCCTTTGAAGGTGATTAATTTTATAATCTAAATTTGAAAATAGTCTATTTTCCATGGAATGATATAATGTTACAATTTAAATTCGAGAATTTACTCATCTTGTTCTTTTTGTAGAATTTATATAACAATGAAATGATGTTCTCTATTGAAATTGGACATGATCCTTGTATCCATAACTATTGTATATGATTGCCAAGAAAGATATAAATGAGTCTATCATGGAAACTGGATCAGAAGACTTAAAGAAGATGAAGTTTACAGAGATAAAAGAGACAACACCATATATTTCCGTCAATGAAAAGTATTACAGAAACAATAACTCTGACTCTTCGAGGGTCCAGCATCCTCCCACATATATTTTTTTCCTCCCCTTTTTGTCTAGATCCCAAAAGTATTTATACAAACCTCTCTTATTCTTTATCTAGCTCTACTGACATGGTGACTGACTCCTAACTACTTGTAATTCCGTCACATAGCTCAAGTACCATTTCCCTTATTTCTTCTTTCACAAACCTTTGTAGTAGGAGGACGTATCCTATCAGTCTACATACTAAAATTTATTTGTAGACTATTGTCATTACTTTGGAGAAAGAATGTGTTAGGTTTCTTGATGACAAGAAGCCGAAAAACGTTCAGTTTCCACCCACAAACAACAGTGTTGACAATCTCAGCACTGGAAAACAATCTTATTAATCCAACACACACAGTACATGATTACAACCAAGGGAAAATGTTTCCCTTCACACAGGATGTCTCTAGACTTGTCCAGCCTCTTCAATTTACAGAAAACTAGTCTTCTAAAAGACACCATCCTACCTATATATAGTCTTCCCACTAAGGGGACTACAACCACCCAAACCACCTAACAACCTATGTTTTATTTTTAATCACCTTCCTCCTAACATAGACCCTCCTATTCCTATCAGAATGTGTATGGACTTTTTTGACTTCCTGGTAGTTTCTTACTGCAAATAAATTGCAGCTTCATTTTTCTTATTGTTAGTGTTCTAAATTAGTTTTTTCTTTACACATACCTCTACCCACAATTTTGTGGCCATCATCAACCTCAACCGAATCTGGACTTGTATCCATTACTGGTAACTGGAGTTTGATCACAAATTCTGTAGAAATAAAGTTGAGTTGCCCCACAGTCAATTAATACCACGTCAAACCGTGCAGTGATAATTGTGTTTCCTACTGCTCCTCCTTTGCAATTCCTTGCTCTGTATCCCACTCTTGCTCTTCTTGTCCTTCTAATAACATCATGACTTTGAGTTGCTTGTTATTACAAACATGATTTAAACAATATTTTTCATCACAATGAAAACACTTTCCCTTTTTAATATTTTCTTGAAGTTCTGATTGCATCGGCACTCTAAAATTTCCTCTGCTAGTATCCATTCTTTTGTTCCTCTGCTGCCTTAGCTACAGCTATATTTTCCGCTTCTATAGTGTGGGCTTTATTTATCATTTCTGAAAGATTTTCTGTTTTGTACAATTTCAATTCTCCTTTAATCTCCTCCAGCAACCTATTTGGAAAAAATTCTCATCAAATACTGTTCATCCAAGCCCTTAATAATTCTTGCAAATCATTCAAATCGAGTGATGAATTCATTAACTGACTTCTCCTACTTTAGAGCCCAGGATGACTCAAAGGATCTCCCATCAGGACTGGTCGAAACCTCTGGATGAGTGCATTCTTTAAACCAACCTAAAATTGGCTTGCAATGCTTATTTCCTACCACTAAAACCAAGTTAAAGCAATTCCTTCCATTTTCTCTGTTTCTTGCTATTAGAAGGTGGGTTTAAGCCTAACTCAACCCCGCAAAACCGGCTTGTAGGGTGAGGTTTGCACCCATTTATAAAGTATGAATTGGCCTTATCTCTAGTCGATGTGGGACTTCCAACACACCCCCTTCACGCCGAGGTATAGACATCTTGTGCGTGATAGTAGAAATTGGGTGGTCCGATAACGGCCCGATAGCGGGTGGAATAGAAGAATAGAATCTCCACATAGAACTCGCTAAGATAGGCTCTAACCATGGCTCTGATATCATATTAGAAGGTGGGTTTAAGCCTAACTCAACCCCACAAAACCGGCTTGTAGGGTGAGGTTTGCACCCACTTATAAAGTATGAATTGGCCTTATCTCTAGTCGATGTGGGACTTCCAACACTTGCGTTCCTCTCAATCAGAAATATCTTTCCACTTTACCTATCCATCCCATAGCATCTTCTCCCTCCGAAACTGGAATATTCAGCTTCCTTCACTTATTGCAACTCTTAATTCCCACATGCTCTTGACCTACTAGCTCCTCTTGTGCAATCTCAGTTGAAACCCCCTGACTCGTACTTAACTGCATTCATTTTTTCTGTTTCCCTCACTCTCTAATCTGTCAACAATCATTTTCAATCAGGCCATGCGTAAATTCTATTGCGCAAGACTGGCTTCCCAATTTGCATCCATTTGTGTCCATCTTGCATCTGAGATTTTTTTGAAGCTCTTTGGTAACTGAAACCCGTTTTCTATGGTCTCCAATTGTTAAATAGTGGACTTTAAGTCTAACTCAACCCCACAAAACCGACTTGTAAGGTGAGGTTTATGCCCACTTATATACTCTAAATTGGTCTTATCTTTAATTGATGTGAGACTTACAACACCCCTCTCACGCCGAGGTATATATATCTCGAGTGTGGAACCAGACATTAAAAGATAATCCGATAGTGGGTGGAACAATATGTCCAACAAACACAAATCTCGTTAGGTATAGACTCTAACAATGACTCTGATACTATATTAAGAAGTGAAACTTTAAGCCTAACTCAGGTATAGACTCTAACACCGGTTTGTGAGGTAAGGTTTGTACCAATTTATATATTCTAAATTGGTCTTATCTCTAATTGATGTGGGACTTCCAACACCAATGCTCTCAGTCTTGTAGTCAACATTAATACCCAGAGCCCAGAAAGAGCTATGACACCAGTTTATAGAAACTGTGTCAGAAGACTTAAGGAAGATGAAGTTTACAGAGATAAAAGAGACAAAACTGTAAATTTCCTTCAATGGAAAGTAGTATAGAAAGAACAAATGTGGCTCTTCGAGGGTCAAGTATCCTCTCAGTATTTTTCCTCCCTTTTTCTCTATACCCCTAAAAGTATTTTTACAAACCTCTCTTATTCTTTAGCTAACTTTACTGGCATGGTAACGGACTCCCAACTAATTGTAATTACATTATATAGCTCTATTCCCACTTCCCTTATTTTTCTCTCATTAAACTTTGTAATAGGAGGTTGTATCCTATTAGTCTTTGTAAAATTTATTTGTAGAATATAATCACTACTTTCGAGAAAGAATGTCTATAGACTTTTTCTATGACTTCCTGGTAGTTTCATGAAAATCAAGCTACTGCAATTAAATTTCCGCCTTATTTTTCTTGTTGCTAGTGTTCTATAATCATTCCCTTTTTTTTATATGATTTTATCTATGGAATAACAACGTTGTTGAATTCCCATTGGTTATATTCTTTTTGTCAAACCATAATGCTTAGTGCTCTTAGAGCTGTATAAGACAATTGTAAACTGGTTTGATGGTGCAGATTGAAAGAACTTTCATATGTGCTGATACTGGTGCAGTGGTGGAAAAACCTACTAGACAGTTTTTACCTTATAAAAAGTATGCATTTTATACTTCCATTTATTTTTAATTTTTATGTTTGGATAATTTTCTTCACTTCAATTTTTTCTATTTGGATTTGATTTGAGAAAGAATATTAACTGTACTATATGGGGCATTGCTATCGTTGCTGAGAATAGGAGTTTTTGGAATCTGAATCATAGCCAATTACTTGTTCTGGGACAAATCTGTCATTGAAGGAGGATATGAGATGGTTTTGTTTAGTTTCTGAAAATATAGGGGTGAATAATATCATTGTAATGAAAATAAGGTGGCCTTTTCTGTAAAGCTAAGTGAAAATATACTACCAATTGAAAAATGAAAAATAGAAAAGGGATCAAACGATATCGAGGTCTACCTAATCCTAGTTGGTTGTGAAAAAGTTGGTGTTTTTTTACTTAATTTCTGGAAATTATCTTCTTGTGGTTCTTTTGTTTTTAAACTATTTAAAATTGAGACCATAATTTTAGAAAAGGTGGAAGTTTTTTTGTAGTTTGAAATGGATGCAGAGTTGCAGCTTTGAAAGGGGATTAGATAAACCAATCACATTGACTTGACATTTCTATATGCATGCCTGTAAAAATACTTCAGATGCCCTTATTCTATTTCTTGAGGCCCTGTTGTTTCCTTTTCTTTCTAATTATAATTTTATTTATTTTTTCAGCCAGAATATTACATTTTCGATGGAGCAACTATCTGAAATTAAAAGAATTTCAACTGGACAGCTTAATCTTTTAGGGTTCAAGCCACTGAGTAGCTTGAGAGATTATTACAACTTGAAGCCATCGAGTTTCCTTTATCCTAGTCATGAGGTTACTGGTTTTTGTCTCATATGAACTGTTTATGGCATCTTTAGTTATGGATAATGTTGGATTTTAAATGTAACTTTTGTGCTTGGTTTTTGTGAACTCTGTGACTTTATGACAGAAAGAGTACACAAGCTGAGCATATATATGCTCTAAAGAGGTTAAAAAAAAACATAACATTTTAGGTTCCTGGGTTTGAAACCTAACTAAGAACACTAACAATAGGTAGAAATAGTAATGAAAGAATGATTTTTTCTATTATTCACAGTAAAAGAACTCTCTTTACAAAGAATGGTTGGAAGCATAACCTCCCTGGTTAGGAGCATAACCTCTTTCTGCAGGCTAAAATCCTGTCTTACAACAAATTCACTCAATAATCCCCCTATACAGAACCCACTCCCTATTTATAAAGTTTCTCTTCCCCTTCTCACTAACTAACTAACTAACTAACTAACTAACTAACTAACTGTCAAATAACTCTTCCCTCCTAACCGCCCTCTCATTTTCTTTTCCTTCTATCCTAAACCCATTATAACCTAGCACCTTATATCCTATCATAACAGAAAACAGAAAAGTTAACATCCAGTTGAATAACTGAATGTTTAACATGTACATCTCTAGAAGGGGTTGTTGAATTTGACTCTTAGCATGTATTTGTCTTTGTTCTAGACGTCCAAATTATTATGGGGTGTGTTTAGATCTCATCTGCAAGAGATATGATCAATGTAGTCCTTGTAGGATTTAAGCAAGTTCTCACTTTTCAGAAATTGGGCTTAAGGCTGATCAGCCTCACAAATTTGGTTAGTAAGGTAACAACTGCTCGAGCTTTATCAGGGCTACGTTGGTCATATCCCTATTTGATGTGTGATTTCTGTAGAATGGGATGTTTTTTCATTGGACATAGATCATGTGCGTTCTTCATCTTGCCATTGGGAATCTTGTTTTGATGCAAGTTGTTTTTATGACTTTGCTACCAATTAATTGCTCTCATCAAATGGATGCATACAGTGTCCCTTTTACAGATAAAAAAGTATTTTTATCTAGTAGTCTATTGGTATTTTTCGAAATGGTGGCATGTATAATAGTTGCACCAAATCAATCTTACATGCTTCTCTAGTTTGTATGTTTATCCCTTTTTCTATTTCATAGTATTCTTCTGTGATGCCTTTTTGCTTTGCAGGGTACAGACAGCAGCATGTGCATCTTCATTGCTCTTCATAGGTCCATGATACAACTCAACCGGTATCCTTGATTCATTGTCTTTAAGGATTTTTTTAATTGCACTTTCATGTCTACATCAACATCTTTATTCTTTGTTTTTGGCGATTATGAGAATTTAATATCTTAAATAATGTAGTCTGATTCTAAGTGCGTTCCAATTGGGTATCTGCATTTTCTTTTTCTTAAAATGTTACTTGTTATCAAATTAGAGTTTGAAGTGGTAGCATTTTGAATCAAATTCTACATTGAGAAATCTTTGGTATTTATGAGGCAGTTGCATGAATGTTAATTGGAAAAGGGAAAGAGAGGGATTTGTCAAAGCTGCAACTGAAATCTAGTTAGGTAGTGTGTGACAAAAACAAGTGACAAATATTATATATTAACTAAGCATCCTCTTGTAATACTACTAAGTTTTATTACATGATTGATATAGTAGTTTGTATGGTTGTAACATGACTGATGTTAAATGACACTTGCATATGCTAATAATTACCAATCAAAGTAATTATCTGATTTTTCTTTCAGTTTTGCTGTTGCTTTTAGTGGTAGTTCTTCTCGCCCTCAATTAGTTGCTCTCATTGCACAGGTACAATATGTTCAATGCTAGAAATTTGGCATTATAATGAATGATTGCTTTCTTGGCTTAAAAGCTGATGTGACGTAGCTGTTTGATGGCTTTGTCTCTAAACTTCTGAATAATTTTAGAGCTCCATTTTGTTGTATAATTGTCTTGCATTCTTTTCTGTACTCATATTTTCCTGATCATTGATCTTTATACTTATGCTCAAGATTTCTTTTAACCGGATCATGTGACACGAGATCCGAATTTGGTTTCACACACAATTCAAGCTGTGTTTTTTGTTAGAATTGTGATTGTGAGTGCGATATGAATGATACAACACTGAGAAAACCTAGTTCAATCACGGAAAACTAATTTGTAAGAGAACTTTCTAGGCTTTATAATTTTTATTTGTTATCTTTAATCGAGACTGAATCACCACCTTTAAGGCTGACAATTAGCGCTGCACCAAGAGAGTCCCAACTGAGATGGGCTAGTGATGACCACCGTCAAGGTGATTTTCCAACATTTCCCGTCATGCCCAGGCTACAAGCTTGTAGTGTTGCGCATACTTGTAAAACTAACTTAACCCTATAAAAGTAACTTATAAAGTGAGAATTACCCATGTTTTGTAGCCTATATTTAAGCCATATTTCTAGCTAGGACTAAATCACCATCCTCAAGGTTGCAATTAAGACAACCCTAGAGAGTCCACAAATAGGATGGGCTAGGGTTTATGGCAATTAAGACGACTTTACAATACCTTTGCAAAGTTGTAACTTCTGAAGAAGTTGTTTCACTCACGAGGTCACATGTGGTGAGGGTCATGGCGTGGTAGTATGCCTTTTCATTGGAACTCTAGAAAACATTTTGCTGTATACTCCTTCATGAAATGAGATTACTTTTTTAAAACCATATTTGTCAGAAATAAATTGCTTGTCCTTATGGACAATCTGCCCTATGTCTGGCCTTCATATGTCAATTAGGTTACCAATCAACCTGTAATATCCTTAGGATCAAAATAGGATGTGGTGGTTAGGTACAAGCTTCCATCTGTGTATATGATTTGGCTCATTCTAAATATTCAGAACATACATGGCCTGCCTTTGCTGAGCTACTTCAATTCAAAGAAAATCTCTGTTGTTTGAGGCATTCAATGCCATCATGATCATCACATGCAATCATTATGTTATCAATATAAACAATTGAGTAAATGCAAAGATTGGAAGAACATATACAAAGCACAGTGGTCCGCTTCACTTTGAATCGTTCCAAACTCCTGAATTAACACAATTTTAACCTATTCTAAAAGGATCTCAATAAAATTTTTGCAATCAATACAATCTAACCGTAATCTCAGCTATTCATTTAATGTGCTTGTATGGAATTCTTACCTCATGTATGATTATTAGGAAGAAGTTATTCAATCAGGTAGTCAGATTGAGCCACCCGGAATGCACATGATTTATCTTCCATATTCTGATGACATCAGACTTGTTGAAGAGGTAGAAAATTGCAATATTTTGACTTTGTTTAAACTTTAAATGTCTAAAACAGTGAAAATTTTAAATATGAAACTGTTATCTTGGTGGGTATGATTTTTACAGCGTTATTCTGATACAAGCGGGATGGTGACTAAAGCAAGTAGTGATCAAATAAAAAGGGCAGCTGATTTAATTAAGCGTGTTGACTTGAAAGATTTTTCTGTATGCCAATTTACCAACCCTGGTAAGCCTCTTCTCCCTTCCTCTGGCTTACTCCCTCTCCTTGCTGTTTGGCAATTCTGCATATACATCTAGTAAGCTTCATTGGTTTTATAGTAATTTATTCTCTCATCTAGAAACACTCACCTTGACTGAATTATAGACAGTTTACTTAAAGATACAGGATTAAGCATGCTGGTGATTTCTATATGAAGGCTGGTTGACAACGAATAAAAGTAGCAGTGTTACTCAAGATTTCTCCAAATATAATATTCATTAGCTTATGTTTTTTAAATGTTACCAGACTTTCAATATAAATGATGTAATGATGTATATATTGAAGAGTTTATTCCTGAACCTGATATATTGCATCAAAAGGTTATTCTTATTTGGTGGGGTTGTTTACCTTGATCAAATGAAGCCACTTTTCTATATCTTAAAAACCTATTTTTTTTGGAAAGATCAGTTTGTTCAATGAATCATAAAGTTGTTTTTGGTAATCTTTTTATCTCACCCGCTTTTCTTACTTGGGCCTCAGTTGGTTTCTCCTTGCATGACCAAAGGCAAAAATCTCTCATCCTTTTTAACCCATCCCATCTACCCCAACATTTTCATCTCTTCCAACTCTGATAGATTATTATTATTATTTTTTTTGAAAAGCATTGCATTTATACACTTCATTCCATTAGCTTTACCCAATAATTAGACCTTTTGTTGATATTTTACTCAATGAAATCAATAAATTGTGGAAATATATTAACTTCATAATAACGTTTTACTGTTTTTTGTCTGTTTACTTATTTTTGATTTTATTCCTTGATAGTGTATGATGATTAGCTACTTGCAGTATGTGTCTTGTTCTACTTCTAATTATTATTCCCATTTGACACAAGAAAAGATATAGTGATTCCTGATGGTAAAAAATAAGCTTTTTTCATCTTCAGCCTTGCAAAGACACTATGCTGTACTGCAGGCATTAGCATTGGAAGAGGATGATGTTCCAGAAATGAAAGATGAAACATTACCTGACGAAGAAGGCTTGGCCAGGTAAGCTCTAGTTATTCATAATAAATTGAGCATTTTGTTGAGTCTAAATAGCAGACCGTAAAATGAAACTGAAAGAAAGTATATCTGTTCTGTCCTCTTTGACCTTTCATCTATTTGCTGATGAAGAGTTTAGTTTGAATTGATAATCCTCCTGCTTGTGTGTTACCTGCAGACCAGGAGTGGTGAGGGCAGTGGAAGAATTCAAAACCTCGGTATATGGGGAAAATTATGATGAGGAGAATGAGCATGGCATTGGGAAGCCAACTGAAGCCTCAAAGAAACGAAAAGCAATGGTAGAGTTTGCAACTACAGAGTGTAAACAATATGACTGGGGCGAGCTTGCTGACACTGGAAAGGTAATCCTTGGAAGTTTTTTCATGCAGTGCATATTTGTGGAAATTTTGATCAAATTTTGGATAAGCAGGTGTGCTTAAGCCTCAGCCAATTTTACATCGAACATACCTAGTTACCTACCTTCGAAATCCAAGCAATGATTTTGTCGTAGGTGTTTCAGTTGCAATACAAGCTATGGAATAAACAGGCAAACTGTACTGGACAAACCATATAGTTATACCTAAACTAGCTTTCAGTTATACCTAAACTGACAAACTTCTATTGATAACAATCGCAAAAATTACATTAACATAATTTTTATTTGTAATGATCAAATACTTCAAATAAGGAAATAAAAATATGTTGAAATGAGTAGGAAGATTTTAAGGATTTTTTTGCTAATCATTAGTAAAGATATTGGGGATATTTTTATTCTGATAATCCTCTATTTACAACACCCCCCTCAAGGTTGTTGTTTCCTTATTTGATATTTTTTTGTCAAAGAATTTGTCTTCTTCCTCACTGGGTTTGTTCAATCCCATTTTGGGGCTTCATCATTTGGATCTTGAGCATCCTCCACAGACAAATATGGTAATGGTAAAAATGAAAGCTCTTTTTGCTTCAACTGTTTGCTCCCATGAAGTGGGCAGCTGAAAAGAAAAATATTCTGATTCATTAAAGGTGACATTTCCATTTATATTCACCTTCTCTAAATTTCTAAAAACTTCTAAAACTTTTACAAATTAATTTGCTTTCTAATTTCTTTAAGCTTTCTAAGTTACCCCCTTTGTATATCTTCTTTATTCTTCCTAAATCTTGTTCTTCTTATATTCCATGATGCTTATAAGGTCCTCATCGGTATAAGATTCAAGAAACTTAGTCATTGATTCAATCATTATTCTAAAATTGATCAAGTTTCTCCTTATAGGCTTTCATACAAGACATTAAAGAAAAAAAAACACAAAACAAAGACATAATAGAGAGAACTCATTTAGCAGAAGAACCAAAAAAATTATATTACTCAAATCAGAGCCAAAGGAGATGTCACCTTCACTTGGAATGGGTTTAAGAGGTCTTGACAACCCTATCAGTGGCAATGGCGAGTGAGCGTTGCCAGAGGTACGTGTTCTACACAAGTTGAACGGTGTAACTGGCAGTGTTGTTATTACAATGTGATGTGAGGTGCACCTTTCTAACCCACTACTAACCACAGTAACGAACAGAGGATTTGGCTGCTATTAATATGATGAAATTTGGACATGGTGTTGGTTGCTATATTGGGGGGCGAGATATGACCGTGACTTAAGATTGATGTACTGTTAAATAGAAACGAGGAGTGACTACTTGTAATAAAGCACAGGCTAATATGAGTTGACTAGAACTTAGATTACCAAACCCTGGACACAATCTTCCTATAGATGGAGAGCCACTTGCCTGGCCTTTTCTAGCCTCTTCTTCCTGCTTACCTAGCTTTTGTCTTAGTGACTGTTCTTTTCTAGGTCTTTTACTAATAAAATGAAACAGTTCCTTTCACCAATTCCAGTGGAAATAGGGCTCCCAATATTTGGAGCTTTGCTACCAATTTGATCTGTGTAAGGAAATAACAAATTATTTTATTAAAGATTAAATATATTTTTTGTCTCTAAACTATTAACTAAAATTGTATTTTATTCCTGTTCCAAAGTATATACCAATTTCGTTCCTACACTTTATAAAAAAATGTTTCTACACTTCATAAAAAAATGTCTTCGGCACTAGAGTCTTCCTCACCTCCCTTTAACTCTCTATCTCTCTCCTCACTACAACTCTCTTTTTGGTGGTGACTTGATTGAGGGCGGGTGTTTAGGGTTTAGGATGCCTTGTGTCTGGTCTGCACCTCCAACGACAAGGTGATTATGACTCAAAGTTGTAACGAAGTTTTAATTATGGCTCAAAGTTACCATACCTTATACGGACAAAGATGTTAGTCACACTTCAAATTTGAGTTTCTGGTATCAGATGGCTATCAGTTTAGGGGGTTGTAATAATGGCTTAAAATTTTCATTTGCAGTGCTGCTCTTTCTTTTAACTTTCAAAATTGCTGATGTGGAATCATTTGATATTTTTTTGCAGTTAAAGGATTTGACTGTGGTGGAGTTGAAATATTATCTTACCGCACATAATCTTCCTGTTTCCGGAAAGAAGGAGGCTATAATTAGCCGAATATTAAGTCACATGGGAAAATGAGGAAGGGGCCAAAGTTTTCATTAATGATTTTGCAACGTGGATAACTAGAACCTAAGACTCTTGGCCACAAGGTCTGCTAAAGTTAATGTTTTGATATCTTATTCGTGAACCTATGTGGATAAAGGGGTTAGCTATACATGGTATTAGGGTATGTAGTAGCATGGTTTACCGGTTGAAGACATAGTCTGTGTTAGACATCCAACCCTGTTTTGGTTAAATTGCTAGCATTCCAGTTATGATTCATAACCCAATTAGCGTAATTATAGACCAGGAAATGACAAAAAATCTGGCTATTAGTGAATTTTTCCGTTGTCTGATTTATAATAGCAATATTTTATACTCATTTTGCTTGTGAAGAGGTTCAGAGATCTCTAAAAGATGAATAAACATAAAAAGGGGGTACATTGCGATATTGTTGATATGGATGGATTACTTAGTGGGATTGAAGTTTTAAAACGTGTTTTCTGTTCATGCTCTGCATTATACTTTGTCTACCATTCTCCTCCTTGTGAGTGTAAGCCATTATTGCTGAATAAAATCTATCCATTGTCTTAAAAAGAAAGACAAAATAGAAAAATCTACCAAAAAGAAAGCTTTACAACGATTGGATCAAAATTGTGAAGATCAAGTACAGATATATGAATTGACCTGTCTGGTTAATAAAAACAAATTAGTGGACAAATTAAAAATAGAAAAGAAATATTACTGGATAAAATCCCTAATGTACACAAAATAATAGTCAAAAGTTTTTTATTTGTCTTTCACCTAAAACCATTAATAACCAGAAAACACGATAAAATATATTTAATTTTTTTTATAACTTTCTAATTACCACATCTAATATTGACTATTTTTTTTATAAAACTTTTATAAATATATGTTTGTATGTGTGTTGAATTGAGATTTTCACTTAATTACTTTTTATTTAGTTAATTAGAATACGAGACTTTATTCGAAATTAATTAAATTCTATATAGCTTATCCAATTAAAAAATGTCAAAAAAATAAAATATAAGATAAAGAAATAAACACCTTTATGAAAATTTTAAAAAGCATATATTAATTTTATCTATAAATAATACGAAGTGATCTATGAGGATAATATTTCATAATTTTCATTTTTATTTTAATAACACCCAAAAAAAGTAGCTTTTGGCTGGAAAAGTTCTATTTGTCCATCAAACGAGTTCTACACAGTTCAATGATATTACATCCTTATCAAGTGACAGATAGACTCAAGGCAGCTTGACTTCATAACCCAGTCAGCACCATTATAGACAAGGAAAATGCAAATCAAAATGGTGGCTATTACAAAGTGTATTTCTCCTTTGCCCAATTTATAACATCAGTGGGTTATACTCATTTTGCTCAAGACGTTCAGAGCTACATGGAACTACAGCTAAGTATTAAAGAATTAAAGGTCAGGCTTCTGTCTCAACTCTACTAACCACTGAAATAGTAATCGACAAGAAACTTTTGTTTCAAAAAAGGACTTGGCCTTGTGTGGCTTTGGTAGGTGTTGGGTATTTGGAGTGTTTAAATTAAAATGTAAATAACAAGGAAAAATATAACTAACAGGGTAAAATACAAATGACAGAAAAGCAAATAAAATTCTTATTCTTTTCATTTCTCTTGTTTCAAGCAACCCCTGGATGAACTACATAATATAATCTAAAGACTTGGATATACAGATAAGGAAAAGATCTCCAGCTAAAAAGAAAAGGACGGTAGTATCCCTTTACCCTGTACATGTAAAAATATAAGATAAATTATGTCATTTTGCACACACACCCGAGGTTTAATGAAATTATGTTCCGTATGTATTTACATGGCTACATCTCTCTATCCTTATAACTGCATAAAAAAATATCAAGTGACATGTGTTAATGGGTAGTATATAACTTTGTTTTGTTATATAAATTGAGAGAGATTTATTTGGGGAGAGACAAATGAAAATTTGTTAAACCTTAGGATGTGAGTGTATTCCTGAAATAGGGAATGCAGCCAAATAGTCCTTCTTCTAAATAAAGAGAATGATGGTTGACATAAAAGATATGTACTGTGGGCATTTTCGTTAAGGTTCTGCTCTAAGTAGTGGTGGTTACTGCTCAACGACATTTGATGGGTCTTTTTTGGGGGTCGATGGTTTTAACTCCGACATGGAATTAAGGAAGAGGCAAACTACAGAGCAATCATCAACCTTAGAAGTGGGAAGCTTGGTTTTCCATGCCTGAACAGCTGCGTCAACCAGTATTCGAGCCGCTGAAGAGCGTGGACTAGACGACACAATGGACACAACTTCTTCGTTTGATAAAACATCCCATACCTAAAGAGATTTGAAAGTATGTGCATGATAACACAAGAATGTGGATCATATATATTTGTGTTTGACAAAAGAAAAAAGGAGGTAAGCGTTACCCCATCTGTGGCTAACACAACAAATTGATCCCTGTGATTGAGGCGGTGATAAGAGAGATCAGGAACAGAGATGAGTCCAAAGTCCTTGAGACAAAAATCTCCAAAAGATCTTGACATGGCAAGCCCGGGGGAGTCAACATTGGGAAGCCATAATCTATAAATCCCCGGTTCATTTTGAAGGGCGAACACTCTTCCCTTACAAATCCTTATCCTCTCTGCTTCCCCTGATGAATAAAAAACAGTAAGACAAGAAAAATATCCAGCATTGTATTGGACACAAATAAAGACGTGGGTAAGAGAGAGGTACTTGGAAGATCAGGCTTAAGGTCAGTGGTCAGCTGAATGGCAATAAGGGAACCATTGCGGTCATGAGTAGCCAATACAGCTCTGGAGTCACCCACATTAGCAATAAGAAGGTCGTGGCCCTTAAAGGATGGAGGGAGGGAGGGATGAATGAACGAAAATTGAAGAAGGTGGCAGATAATGTGAAGTGATGGGATGGGATGGGATGGGATGCGATGTGATACTCACCTGCTTGAGCAAGGTAACAGCCGTGGAGCCACTAGAGGAGCAATCGATTTGATTGTGAATTCTGAGGTCTCTGTCCATGATCTTCGAAGCTCTGATAAAAGATTGTCTGAGCGTCGCAATTTCAGTTGGGGCAATGGTACAAGGTTCCAAGTCGTTGTTCATGGATGTGTTAAAGAAATTGCGATAACTGTAGGTGCTGTCAGGATTTGAGGAATTCCACTGAGCCATGAGCTTTAAAGGAAAGGAATCCCTGAGTTTCTTTGCAACCAAATGACCATAAGGTCCGTGGCCATCGAAGACACCGCATAAAACGGTGCCGTCGTTCGAACAGAAGTTCTCCCAAACAAGCATTGCATCCTGGTTGATCCCTCCGTAGCCTTTTCTGCAGTACAAGGAAGCAATCTGCGATGAACCGTTCAAGAACAATCTCCCAGGAACTCTGTGAACCCGCATTTCAATCCTATGATCCGACAATTCTGTTGGACTCCACAAGCGGTCATCACATGCATCCGATGGTGCCCCCGCGACGGAGAGGCAAGATCCCATTCCCACAGATTCCGAGCCAACACACCACTTCTCCAGGCTACTTCCTTCCTAATCCTAACGAACGAAGCAAGAGAAACAAGTCAATGCAGCGTGAATCTCCTCAGCATTTGATGCCATCCCCTACTGCTACTCTCTCCCTCCCTTTTACAATTATAGGAATTGAACGAAGATAAAGATCCTTATCCAGCTAAAACTACAAAGTTAGTTACATAGTTGGTTAGTTTGTTGTATCTTTCTCGGATAATTCTTCTTTTTTTTTTACTATTTTTTTCTTTTTCTAATTTCCAATATATAATTTATATTATAATTGAAATTCATAATAACTAGTCAAATTTAAAATAAAAAAAAAACTAAGTCTTTTTATATGTTTGTGGTCATGAATGTCAAGAATGTGAATCCCAACAAACATTTTAAGAAAAAAAATATTAAACAAGGTTAGTAGGAGAACCAGTAAAATCTAAAATTCTTTACAAAACTATAAATAATTATAAGTGAAATTTGTGAAAGGAGAGACACTTCTTTAATTACTATATTAAAGGTATCTTTTTATTCTGCGACTAATTAGGTAAAGAAAATAGACATTTACCATTTTTTTATATTTATTTATATGTTTTAATCTTTTAATGTGGTGTTCAAATATAGTAGTGTCAAAAAGTCGATAAGTTTAGCACTTAGCTGTAGGGGATGGCGTTCAAGTGTTAGGTTTGTGCGAAGAATGGCACTCAACGGCAAGGATGTGTCGCTCACCGCCAATATTTATAGTTTTCTCTCTTTACTTTTTCTCTCTTTGACTTTTTTTATTTCCCTTAAGGATTGGATGATACTTTATGATATGTTTAATATGCTTTATGAAATGTTATTAAGGATTTTGAATGAGGTTGATGTATGTATCAAGGTGTGATTGAATAAGAATTTCTAAAGAGAAATTTTAAGTGGTTATATTAAGTATTGTTTGTACAAATGTAGGAAGCTCAATCTTATGGGTTTTTTAACACTCTAATGGTAATTTATTTTCAATTAGAGAGAAGTGATGTTTGTGGTAAGAGTAGCAGAAAGTCCTAGTCTAAGTGTTCCATTATGGTCTAAGAAGCGAAATAGATTAATCTTGTGTGTGGTAAGGTGAAACTCATTGATCATGACTCTGCAGAGCAATAATGGTCACCACAAATAACTCGACATTCATATTTTATCCGGATGGTCAGGTCTAGGTTAATGATATGTTTAGGATGTTTGTTTAATTTGATATGAAATGTGATGTATGATGAATTCCGATATTTTTTCTGTTATTTTTAACATTATCTTACCCTTTTGTGTTTTTTGTTTTTCTTTTTTATGCATGTTTGGTATCTTTTACAATGATTATCTGGTTGGTATGAGTAGATACAGATGATATATTGGTGGAGTAAGCATTGGAAATGATGGAACAAATACGTAATTTACTTAGAATAAATCTTTTGTATAGTTATCTATTGAGAAAAACTTTATGTACGTCTCTTCCTCTTTTGGATTTATAAATATAAAAAATATGTATGGTTATCTAAATAACTATATGATATTTTATATATTTTCTTAACTCATTTTTGTGATAATCCTTATTAGTATTTATATTATTTAAATAAGATATTACTTCTAATAATATTTTGTTTAATTACTTATGTTATTTATAATTATATTTTCCCTATGTACATTTTGTAAACGTATCTTATTTAATATTATTTATCTAGACTATTATATGAAAAGATTATTTTTTTAGTATATACATTTTGTTTTTAATTCTATCCTTTAAAAATAAATATTTTATCAATTTTAATTTTTAAATAACCGACTTTTTAAATTTAACCGTTTTTCTCGATTTAATCATTTTTTTCTTCTAAAACTTAACTATTTTTTAAACGAAAATAGCCCTTCATAATACTAAAATTATCCACCAAAAAAATAAAAAAAGGTTACCTATAATAAAATTGTAAAGCTTATTTAAATTTAGTTGTATAATTATAATAATAAATATATTATTTTTTGTTATCATAAAAAATAATAAAATTAAAATTATTTTTTATGTTATATATAATTATTTAATGTTATATATAATTAATTTTTGTCAGTATAGTGTCTCCAATCTCTTCCCTTTTAACTTTCCGATATTATTTCTAGTTTGCTTAGTGATCTGAATCTACCTCTTCTTACTTGATTATTCAATGTTATTTATTATTCAGCTTATTTCTTAATCTAATTTTGAATATGATTCCTTTTGGCAAATAAATATAAACTACATTTATATTTTTTTTTACCTATCACTTTTACAATTTGAAGATATTATTATTTTTTAATTACACTCTTAATATAATTAAATGGAGAAAAAAAGACAAGTTATGATAAAAGAAAGAAAATGAAATGATAAATAAATATGTATGTTTTAATTTTTTTTTATCTTTTTAATTAGAATTAAATATGTTTTTAATTCGAAAGAATTTTATTTTTCGTCATCTTTCAAAATATACTTTAATCTTTTTTCTATAATAAATTATAATTATAATTTTTCGTGACTTTAAATTTAATCTGATATGGCTAAATTTAATCTGACGTGGCTAAAGTGCCACGTCACTTTTTTTTTTTTCTGAAACTTGGTGTTCGCGTTTTCAGGCTGTGAGACTTTTCTCTCTTATTTATGTCCATCATCCTCTTCAATGCCTGCTACCACCACCTTTCTACGAATCGCGATTTCAAGAAGGGAAAATAGGTTTCAAGAAGGGAAAATAGGTTTTCTCTTAGCAGCGTGAACTTGTGCCATGGCGGAAGAGGAAGAAACTCTTTCTGTGTTGCATGACGAAAAAGCCCTACCCGGATGCACCTCCAAAGCGCCGCCTTCTCCGAACAACTAGAATCACTAGTTCTTCACTCAGCGCCACCCGCAAGTCAAGATTCTAGATGTTCGTCACCACCAAAACCATAATTGCCAAGAAATCCTCTTTTTCTCAAGGTTAGGTGGTCTGCAAGCAAGGAGCAACAGAGAAATTGGGGAAAAGAAAAATGGTCTAAGGTTTTTTCTCGAGTTATGAAAAGAGATATGGGGTTTATTATGGTTTGTGATTACATGATGTATATGGAAGGAGAGGAACCCCTTTGCAAGACCCGTCAATACAGATGCTCAGAACTAAAAAATTAATCAGTTGTTAACAAATTTGTATCAAAAGATAAAATTGGTTCATCCTTGATGTTATGTCATATTTGGTCATTGAATCAGTTCAAGATTAAATCTTTTTTTCTATTTTTTCCTGTTTTTCTCTCTCTTTCTGCATCATCTAAAGTTTCATTTTTTTTTAAATAACTGGGTATGCCTTGAACGATATAGAGAGACTTGATTTGTGAAACTGTACAATGGATATAGGAGTGTGAGTACTGGTTTGTTTTTTCTTTTTTGTTAGAATTTCTTGTTTTTTTTTTCTGGGTGGGTACAAATCAGAGTATGCAAATGTCAATCGAATCCTCGTTTCCCAGATTAGCACTTTTGAGATGGTGTTTTGTCGGAAAATTTAATAATGGTTGAGTTTAAAATTGCTGGGTCAGATGTATAGTATCTGTCTGCAACTAAAAGGTTTGAAAATCAATGGCATAAATGCATAATGCCTCCCCTGGTTTATCACTTCTCTTTCATTTTCTTATTTTACGCCTTTTATCTCTCTTATTTTGCTTTCGTTTTCTTTGTCCTTTTTTGGATTAATTTTCTGATATAACCAATCCCTTTGAAAGTAACTCCTGCAAAAGTGATTCATGAGGACATCAGACTTTCTTAAAACAGTAGAGGTTTTCTCAGTCTTCAAAAGTTTCGTTTTATGGTAAATATTAAGAACCGTCTAAAATTATGTTTAATATGTAAATATCAATAAAATAAGTTTAACATAATATTCACTTCCAATATATTCTATTAAAGAAATGTTGAACTTCAAAATTCAATGCTACATTATACGTAAACAAATACACGCAGCTGGGATGTTTACCAAATAATGGATGTAAGAGGGGTTATCCTCCAAACAAAATTTTTGGTGCTATTCTCCAAACAGAATTAAACTTCCACCTAAATAACCCGTGAAATAAAGGTTTGCATTACAAACCAGTACAAGTTGGGGTGAAACTCTAATTCTAAATAGAAAACTAAACACAGAGAATAAGCTTCCGTGTATCAGGTAAATCAAAGGTTTCTTAAGAGTACAAAAGAAACACAGGAAATAAACAGTCTCCAAAAAATACTCTGTTCAACAGACACACAAGCTATTCTCACCAGCACCTTGTTCTTTTTGCCAGCTGATAACAGGAGAACTTTCCCATCCACTATATCCGCAGCTTCAATCCTCTTACCTTCACTGTCCCCTCTGCTATTATTTAAGTAAAGCCCCCTTGCTTCAACAACCTCTTTGCCGCAAACTTACTCTCGAATAAACCAGAAGAGACCGAAAGATCCACCAATGACAGATTCAAAACCGCTTCATAAGCCAAAGACTTTGGAGACAACCAAATAGCACCATCCTCAGACTTTCCAAACTTGGTACCATCACTCTTCAAATGAAGAGGAAATGTTAAGCCATATGCATCTTTCACGTACAATATCTTCCTAATCAATTCAGTCCCAGCAGTTATATTACCCCACTGATCACTACCCCCAATCTGAACATACAACATTTCTCTCAAGCATTGTATCGAACAGGTTCCGTGCATCTCTGGTAGCGTCACCGAACCAAACACGGTGGCGCACCTCCTCCCAGCCCAAGGCATCGTCAGCGACACCGCACGTCGCCAGGGTCATCGCCGGCCATCGCGAAAGCTCTCCTCTCCTGGCTTTTCTTTGCGCGCGAGAGGGAGACACCCTTCTCCTCCGTGACGCGTCCTCACCGTCACTAGCAAGGTCAGCCACCACTGACGCCTCCAGCGAGGAAATCCCGCCCTTCACGACGACTCAACCTCTCAACCACAAACCCTAACAGCTTGACGCATCCTCAACCGTTAGTGGAAGACGCTGTCGGCAACTTCCCAAAGACGCATGACCTTTGCTTCCCTTCCTCTCAACAACGACTCGATGGTCATCACCTCCGTTGCTGACGATGGGTTCTCTTTCCCTTTATTCTCTATTTTGATTGGATCGGTATGAGTTTATAAGGTATGTGTACTAATAATGACCTCTTTGTGGTTGCAAATGTAGAAGATGGTGCGAAACAAGGATTAAATGGTCTGATGACGATTAAAATAACATAGGTTTGAGATGAATAAGAGAGAAGTCTCACGGCCTAAACAGCCAGTCACTTTTAAAAAAAAGAAAAAACGATGAAAAATTATATTTTTGTTAAGGAAAAAAATTAAAATATATCAAAAAGTTAAAAAAGAAAAAGGCTAAAAACAAATTCTGTTTAGAGATTAAAAACATATTTAACTCTTTTAATTATTATTATTAAAATTTAAGAATAACCTAAATGATTTTTTAATAATTTGAACACTGGAGTACAACACAGATTTTCACTCAAATGCATATTTTTTATTTATCAAATTAGAAAAGGAGAATTTATTTCCATACATTTAAATTAGTATGGAATATCAAAGCTAGGCCTTTAAAGTAAGATTTTTGGTGGGGAGCTGGGTTTTGAGGAAATGTCTTTGAGGAAATAAATCTACATATTTCAGTGTGGTGCCATAAACAAATATGTATATGCTTTCTATATTGTATTGAATTGAATGTCCACTCCACTACAGGGGTTGGGGCCTTGTCTGTACGATAAAGATGTCTTTTCCAACAAGACATCCTTCCACATCCTGTGGGCAACCGAACTTTCTCTCCAGGAAAAACCCAACTGCACAAAGGCGTTGACCAAGTTGTCTACGGAAAGCCGAGTCAACTGTCAGTGGTTTCTTGCTGTAATCAACGGTCAAACGGATAACCTCCCCATCTGCAGGCCCTGCACCTCGTACCAGCAATTCCTCACTCAAGTTAGCAAAAGCTAGGGTTTGCACTTGCCCGTCAAATTTACCCGATGATAAACGCCATGGTGTACCCCTTGTTCCAGAAGCCAGAGTTTCACCAAGGCCAGAAGCAATCTCAGCCTCCACACAATTATTATCCTGATTTGTTGGGCTCACAGTATGCAGTACAAATGATAGATCTGGTGAAAGCATTTCTTGGATCAGAACTGCCATTGAAGCTTCCATCTGAGGAACACCAGCAGCACGCCGGCTCAACACTGCTCTCCGAGTGTACAGTGAAGCCCATACTTTGCTAACGGCATTTGCAAAAACTGTTGGATTGGAAGGACTAACATTGGGTATTGATTCATAAAGTCCAGCTGCTGACATTCCAGCTAAGTCCTCAACGTTGGCACTGGATCGAACAATTAAATGTGCATTGCTTGGGAATATTTTCCCAATGCTTTCAATGATGTCTTTTGGTAGGTTGAGGGAAAAAATTAATTCCTGGAGTTGATGGCACAGATCATCAAGTTCACCACCCTCTTTTGCTGTTTCTATCTTTTCCAGGATAGACCTGAATGCTTCGGTGGAGTTACTCCTCTCTAGCTCCAATTCCATCGATCCAAATGGTAAAACTGCCCCAGAAGGAACTCGAAACGAGGCGGGAACTCCCTGATCACTGTAAACTGTAATTCAAAAATCAGACTTCAGAAATGTGATTTACCAAAAAAATAGTTGTTAGTTATTAAATTGTTAACTTGTCTATGATTCTGATAACCGCAATTAACACCGCATGTAAATCTTCCAAATCGTCACAATCAATAATCTTCTAAGATCTCATTTAATTGACAATGTATGGTTCAACATAAGCACTTCAATCTATTTGAATATAAGAACATAAAGCAAAGCCGTAAGGGAGAGAAAAATTCAGAGACATGAGTTTTGCAGAAAAATGCAGCTGATATATTCACTAATGAGTCTTAACACAATGCACATTTGCATGCATACACATCAGTATTTGCCCATCCCCAATTACTGGATAAAAATATTAAACCTTTTTTATGAAGTAGAAGAATTCGTTTAGAGGAAAAGAGTAAAGAGTCAGACTAGAAAACATCCTCCAGAATATAGGGGAAAAAAATATAACATCAATTTAAAGATGAACAAGATTTAAAGCATTGTTTCAGTACAGTTCTCTAATGGTCTTGAGCTGACCAGTTTCAAAACATCTTGAGCTGGAATATCTTTCTTCATGACTATTAGTGAACCAGAGAGGGCGTCTTAAACAGGGACAATGTATTATTCCATAATGAATATATCATCAGAAAGATAAAATATGGCACTACTTGAGTTAAAGTTACTCGTTCCAATATCAATGGTCAGACATAGTTATGCAACTCGTTGCTTTTATTGAATCTTAACTTTTTGTTTGTGGTGCCAACATAGTAATATAATAGCACTACCATTTTCAGTTAAAAAAATCTCACCTTTATCAGAAACTTCAGACAGTGATGATAAGCGACCACATGCAGCAGCCTTTGCACCTGATGTCTGTATTTCTGCATCAGGAAGCAAGATAACTCCGCCAGAAGAAGCACCCTTGATCTGAAAAGAATAATTATTCATCAGAGGTAAATTTTATGAAGATTTAAGACAATGGTAATTGAATAAATGCCAGGCTTATAAAAATCATTTCTGTGAATAATAAGAGTTAGATTGATATGACATGTGGTAAGCAAGAAAGAGGTGATACTTCTGAGTTCTGAGAACAAGGCAAAGACAAGCAAAGGTCTGCAGTAGTCTGACTGGTCATCAAGGGATTAAGGGGACAGTTTAGATGGAGGAAAAAGGGAGTACAGCTGTGGCAGGGTAAGTTGTAAGTGTTTCTTACAACAAGACTCGTAGGTTGGGACTGGAACATCAGTTGTTAGATTCAAGGACTATTTTCTTACTTTTAAAACTTTTTTCAAATTAACATTTTGAAACAATGTATTTTGTTTTGTTCTAAAAAAGTTCCTTAAACTGTTTTGAAAGATAGTTTTTATAAAAAAAATGTCCAGTTTTCAGAAGAGAGTAAATAGTTTTTCATAAGAATACCTCATTCATTTTTACCAACCTGTAATTTATCTCTAAAATATCAACAAAACCCAAAAAAAGTGAATAATTTATCATCCTCTACCTGATCAAAATTGGAGATTCTATTAGAAGAAAAAGAAGGAACTTCAACTCCAGAAACATAGTCATCAGAAGAACTTCTAATGGAAGAATTGTCATTCGTGTCCACTAAAGAGGATAACTTCAGATTAACACCAGCGGTTGATGCTTCCAACCTGAAAAGTTAAATTGAAGCAGGAAAAGAGAAAATTGAAACCATTATACCATTAGATCTTGCTCAAAAGATCATGTCAAATACAAAAATATATGGTTCAGTTTTGAAAACAATTAATAATGGATGTGAAAATTGTCTGAAAATATAACCTTATATATGACCCAATCAGCCTTTGTATATCAGCAACATTTTCTTCATCTTCACATGTGACAAAGACGACTTTTTCCTGTAATAAAGAATAGGAGTACGAATGTCATATTGTAGATATTCAAACATCAAAATCATTAATCGGATACTTAAAAAAAAGACTGGCCTGCCGTGCCCTAACACCAAGATGAGACAAGTGAGGAAGTTCTTGCTGAAGTATAACTCCCACTATGTTCCTCCCAGCAGCTGTTACCTGCCAGTGTAATGAACTTATAAATATTAATATTTTAATATTTACATATACTCTCAAATACAAATATATATGTAGCTACCTCTTCGTCACCATCAGCTTTGTTAACTACTAGGATAATAGGTCCTTCCACTGATGGTAGTGAACCAGGAACAATTCTTTCAACCTAGCTCAAAGAAACCCAATTTCGTGTTAGTCAAGAATGAGAGGATATCACTACCCTAGTTAGTATCCATTTATTTTATTTTTTTTCTTGTTTTTCCCCAACTTGCAGTCTTCTGTTTGATAATTAATAGTATGAAATTACTTGATCTCGTGGATTTCTTTATTGTCTTAAACCATGTGTCCGGTTCCTATTAGTGCTTTATCGCTTTCATGGACTTTATCATCCAGAGAGTGAAGTTTGAGATGTTTTTACCCATGATGGGTGATGAAAGACTATGGAATGAAGGATCTGGAGAGATATGATATCTGTCTTTCGATTCAATTACTTCAACACAAATATGCTATACGCTGCAAGTGGTCTTTGCAGTAAAAAAATATCTTGATGGTCAAGTACTGATGTATGAAAGAACATACACCATAATATTTGTGACATGAAGTTATGCTGGATTACCATTTAAGCTCTATGTTGCAGATGTTCTAGTAGAAGGATAAATTCCCTTTTAAGATATTTACGCAAGGGATGAATTACTTCTGTAAATGCAATAAGGATTTTCTATAAAAGTTTTCTCTCTCATACTCAGAAGAACACAGTAAATATTATAATAACATTGTCCATAATATTTCCAAAAGCAACTTGGTAGTGGTACCTGAACCAATTTTCCCAAAGCATCTCCTGGAACAAGAACATCCCAACCTTGAGAACCAAGGGTACTTCTAACAGCTTTTAGAAGAAGCGTAGATAGTTTTGAAACCTGGAAAATCACACTTAAAATGTACAGCAGAAAAGTCAGATAATAAGTATCTTCATAATATACTCCTTGAGTTTGGTAATGAAATCTGTAGTTGAGGAATAAACATGAAGAAAAATCACAGATAATGGTGAAAAAGCTTTAGACCGTATTTCCTGAAACTTTCTCTGACCAAATTTGCAAAGGACAATGTACCCGAAAGAGAAATATGAAGGACAATGCATTAACATACCCAGCTCGAATCTCAGCTTCTGTATATGTGCTGACACTGTTTTCAGGTATTCCAAGAGCTTTACCTAGTATCTGCAACATTTAAAATGACAAGTTTGTGTATTTCAAGATATATGCATTTAAAATGAAGAGGAGTCCAACTGTGAAAACTAAACAGTACCAGCATCACGAGACATAAATTATTTAACTTTGAGACGAAGGAAGAACTACAATCAAAATTTCTATCTCTAAATTGAATTTCACTCATGTTCTGATTCCTTTCTGGCTAAAGGTTGTATAATAATTATTTCAAAAATATTTATAGGTCACACATCACAACTATTAAGGGTGTTATTAAGACTAACAAACTGTGCTTATTTAATTATTTATTTTTTTCACTGAAAGGACTTTTTAAATTTGTGCACTCACTGGTCTTCGTTGCATCTTGGCTTCATTTTATATCATATTTCTTTAGTATCCTTTTGCATCAGGCATTGAAATTGCAGGCCACTAAAATCATCATCATAATAATACTTTCTAACCTGGACTTTCTGTGGGAATATCTTAAGAAGTTCTTCAGTATATTCATCAGTTAGCCTCTTTGATCTATCAAGTGTAGCTTTCAGTCTCAATGTCCAAATTGTCTTGCCATCTTCATTTCCTGAAATAAAAGGAGTACATTTAACATGAAAATTATTCAACACTGTCTACAATGATTTTTAAAAACAATAGAGAAGGGACCCAAGAGAAGGCCTTCATGTTACCTTCTCTTTCATGAAGGCCTCTTTTACTCCAGGCAATGAGTTCATTTTCAATAGCACCACACTCTTCTGGCTTCCAACCAGATAACTTCAGCTGGTGGATTCCAATTATAAGGGCTCCAAGTGGATCAGTCCACAAGTTTACATTTTTTGACTGCACATTTGCTGCCAGCCAACTAGCACCTCCCATAACTTCAAGCTCGTTGAGAAATCTATTAATGTGTTTAGAAGTTAATGTGATACCAATAGAAAGATCTTGTTATACAATCTACAAGTAGCTGTTGGCTGGAAAATTTCCATATGTCCATCAAAGAAGTTCTACGCAGTTCAATGATACTACATCCTTATCAAGTAGCTTGACTTCACTGCATCATTATATTTTACCCTTATTTTTTGCCCTTTTAAAGTATTTAGATGATTTACGGTCTAATAAACATCTATCTTAGTGCAGAGTATTATGCACTATATTCTAGTATCATCTACTACTGTCTAAGTAGTTAAAAGTACTCCATGCCCTTCATAACATGTGTCCTTCGTATATTTCATAAAAAGTCATTCAACTTATTAGTATCTGACAATTTTACAAAATTTAATAAGAACAAGGTAGGACAAAAACCTGCTTAAAAGAACAAATGAGTAATCCTCAAGGCCAATCTCACAGAGGCGCCACTGTACCTCCCCAAAAAAGATGAGAATCAAAAGATGTTCCATCATTCTTTATAAAGAAAATCAGATGCAAAGTCTGGCTAAATGATTGAATTAAACTAGTGTCACCTTTTGACGCATAGCTATTGCAGAATCTGGAGCATCATTCCTGAGGCCACTTTCAAGACCCTTTACAATATTTTCTCTCAGAACATTTAAAGATTCCATTGTTTTAAATAAAAGTTTAATTACATCTTCTGTTGCAGCAGTTGATACTGCTACAGTATCCATATTCTGGAAAATTTACAAAACATTGTCCCTTATCAGTAGATGCCACTATCAGAACAACTGAGAACCACAGTCATATAAATAGGATAAATGCTACAGTACAAGCACCATTATATAGACTGGTCAGATTACTTCTGCATACTATCAATTTACACTCCTAAATCTTATGATAAGCCTTGAAAGAACCACACTACAAAAGTTAGCCATTACAGTAGAAGAGTCCAAGACCTTATCCCATACCTCCAATGTGGACTAGAGTACCATAACTTACTATTGGATCCCAACATCCCATCATGGTCTACTACCCAGGGCCTTTTGATTCTCAGGCAAAAACTAAAATGTCAGTATTAGTACACGCATTGTTCATTTGCAGTTGAAATACATGGTGTAAAGTTTTGATTAAAGTTGATAGGAACCTAATATCGTTTATTACAAAGTGAGGAAGTACTCCCCAATTTACAAATTTCAACACAAACACTGCAGAGTTCAGAGGGTCTGCACCTCCCGCCAATGCCCAAAAGATCCTATTTCCTCACTAATTGACATGTCCTTCCCTTGCATATTCTTTTTCTTATTTATATGAAAAATAACTTATTTTTCTAACTACTTAATTACATCCTTAGTCCTCCATCAATTGTGCACTTTTGTCCCCCAATGGTTTCTCCTGCTTAAAATCATGTCCCTCCACCCTAGCTTCATTGAATATTTAAGTCATTCCTTATGCTGTTCATTGCTATCATAAAAACAATCAAGTATTGTCAACATGACAATTGAGTTAATACAGTTAGAGCTCCATTTTAGGTTATTTGGGTAATGTGCAGGTTGTCGCATCAACTAATTTTGTTAAATATTAGATGAAATCAAGATGAAAGGACCTGATTGTGAATGGAAGAAAGCTTGAGAGCCACTTATCACAATTGAAGCCCAAGAGACCAAAGCCCAACAATTGTAAAAATGGAATTAATCATTTCCCGAGTATCTCATCTCCCAACAAGCTAACTCACTAACAACTACTTATTCTACCATGATTTAGCTGACATCTTATTCCATAATTAGTTTATTCTAGTGGCAAACATTGACACCAAATCAAGAAATATAAATGCAAGAAAATCAAAACAGGCAAATTTACCTTTTTGCACTCCAAGAATGAATTAAGTGCTGAAATGCCATATTCATCCATAGATTCATGAATTGATTCTAGCTGTTCAGCAAGACTGCGTGCAACATGACGAAGCCATCCGTGAAAGCATCAAATTATGATTTTCCAGTAATAGTATAATACAAGTTTAAATGATTTGAATATATCCTTGAAATTTAGTACACTATGTTCAATCAAAAGTGTACAATCCTGATTTTTCAGTCACTAATTAACACAAACCCAAATTATTTGAAAATATCCTGGAAATGTAGTATACTTCATTGCTGGCTCCCCTCAGCCACCCTGACCCCCAACCCCTGTCAAACTACTGCAGGATTCACAAGAGATGACAAGCCTTCGCACAAGAAGCTTTAGTCTAGTGACCTTGCTAGGAACAGGCCTACAGGTTCTATAGTCTAAAGCAGCTTCTCTACATGTGAAGTGTACGACACTCCCCATGCTCTATAATGTAGGAGATTAATTCATTTAATCACCATTTTTTTATTGGAGCCTCTACTGCAAGTTGCTTCCAACGAAATTGAACATGGGAACTCATAAAATGAGAAACTATTACATAGTGTTAATCGGTTGATTTTCTGACTTAAGGAAAATCAGATTACTTCATAATGAATGCTTTGCTGCCAACAGTAAAAGTTCATGCAGTTTCATGATCAGTCTATTGGTTAACAGCCTAATTGTGTATTCTAATGATGGGGGAGTTTTCAAGAGAAAACTACATAATGTTTAAATTATAAAAAGACAAATTGACGTGAAGACGAAGCCAAAACTTCTGCATATTCATATCAAACCTGCCAGCATTGAAGAAGTCTTTGAGTTCTAGATGAAATATTTTGAATTCCTTTACAAACGGTTCACTGTATTCTCCAGGGTTTTTCGTGATTTTAGCAAGCATAGCTTCTGTAGCAACCAAATCTTCAGGCCCAGCATTTCGGTGAAGCTTGTTTTGTATTGTATGCTTAATTTGTAACTGGACAATAAACAATACAGATAACAGTTGACCTATTATTAACATTGAAAAGCAATGAGATTTCATACTTTATGTACTATGAGGAGAACAACCTTGAGGTCATGTGGGATGTCATTTCGATGAGCAATATCTCTAATTCGAGTAAGAGGTACAGATGCAGTGAATTCTGCCTTGAAAGATGGCAGACATGGATGAATCTTTCGGATGACTAGAACTTCCTGTGTGTTAATGAAAATATGGTAAATGAAATAAATAAGGGTTAAACTTTTCTGAACAGAAGGATATAAAAAAGGTGGCAAATGTAAAGAAATATTATATCAAGTTTTCAACAACACTTTTAAACAATAATTTCCAATTCCCGGACGTTTAACATTGAATGTATGTCAGACAATTTAAAGGAAATGGCTGAACTAAGCAAATAATTTAAATTAGAACAACTGCTACAAAAGTTTAAAACAAAAAAGACAAGGAAAATATTAAGAAGATATGAAACTAATTGACTGAATTTTGAACTATAATGCTATCTTCAAAAAATATAAATAAGGGTTTGTTTGAATAAACTTCTCCATAAATGCTTTTAAGAGAAGAAAACAAGAAAATTGAAATAAATTTCTACAGAAGTTGAGACTAACTTAAGTACAAGTAAAAAGACAGATTTAAAAAAAAAAAGATAAGAGATAATTTATGCATAAATTTATTTGAACTTCTAGAAAAGTTTATATAACTTTTTCATCTCATTTTTTTCTCCTATGTTTATCTAAACAAGCCTTAAGGCCAAAACACACTATATACTGCAATGTAGAACCTATGACATAAATAACCACCCTCGTATAACTTTTGTTAAACATCAGCAACATCTATAATGCAATCAGGACCACATGATCCAATGTCAAAAGTAATAATAGATCACCTGTGGAGATATATCCTTCCGAGTAGTGTGTCGCTCTAGTTCCCGAAATATAAGCCTTGAAATCTCAGCATGCCTATTGGGGCGGTGGTGACCTCCATCTTCAAAACAAGATATTTGCCCCGTGTTTATCCACTGCACAGATAATGTAAGAAGGGCTCAGAAGATGGTAAAAGAAGAGCATCGATGATTGAATGAAAAAGAAAGAACAAGACCTTGAGATAGATAGCTGAGTACAAGAGAGCCTCCAAGCGATCTTCGCCTTGCAGACCTTCAGCTATAATATCACGTACGATATCAAGCTTCAAAGTGAAAATTATGGATAAAGTTAATATGCTGATTAAGAAGTAAAGGTACTGGTTTCTAAAGAAGGCACTGAGGGAAGAGAGTATTATTATGAACTGAAGTACCTTTCTCCACCAATTCCTAGCGTTTTGGTCGGCTTGAACCAATTTGAGAGGCAAGCCATGAAGACCTGAAGTGTCCCATTTGCTCTGTGTTTCATGGGTTCGATGCTCGTTGGATCGCATGAAAGAAATAGGTTTACCTTGCCACTGACCTACAAAGGGACTTGGCTCTGCCTCTTCAGAAACAGAAGAAGCAGCAGCATCGTATGCATTACCTACCTCCTCCTGTAGTTGTGGTTGTTCATCCAAAGGGTGCAGCTCCAAATTTTCTTGGGTTGCGTCCCATGTAGCGACGGTGGCAAAATGACCTGCCACGGGCAACTTCAAGTCTCTGTTTTCCCCCGCTTCCCAGACCAAAGTCGAGTCCTTTTTTACAGTGACGAATTTAAACTGAATGTGATCGGTCCCTTTAAATTCCAAGTGACACACCCATCCATTTTCGGTCCAGTTCAAGGGAACACTCTTGTTCCATGATCCTAATTCCTTGGCGGATCCTCGGATGACAACGTGATCGCCAAATTGAACTTGGTGATCTAATCGAACTTGCAGACGAACTTTGCGGTCCATGGAGACGGAAGAAGGATTGTCGTTTCCTTCTTCTTGTTCTTGGTCCCTGGCATTGATGGAAGTAGTCAGTCGGAAGGAGTAAGCAATAAAAATGAAGCATTAGAGAGAGAGAGAGAGAGAGAGAGAGAGAGAGAGAGAGAATGACCTGGTTTGAGTTTGAGGGGAGGAGAGAGCGGAGAGGGACGGAGGCAACCGGTGATGTAGAGAGCGCAGCGGAGGGAGCGAGGGAAGAATGAATCTGAGATGGGTTTTGTAGGAAGAAGTGGAAGTGGAGGGATGGGCACACACACAGAAGCATGGGCGGATGGTAGACGCATACACACGCAGAGAATCCATTACGTAACACTAACTTCTATTCTTCTTCTTCTTCTTCCTTCTCTTCTTCCTCTATACTCAACTCCCAGCCAAGATCAAGAAGATGATATTTTGGAATGTGAGCATTACACACGTGCATACCCATTCCCTCTCAACTCCTTAACACGTGCCTCCAAACACTTTATTAAATTTCCCTAAATATCCTTCCCTTCCACGGCTCAAACATATCTCCTTATCATCAACACTGCAACTGGTGTCCCAAGAAGACAACACGAGATGGGATGGGAGCTAAATTTATTCTAAATCTTCATTACAAATATTCCTACCACATAAATAAATGCTTTTAATATTAAATAAGAAAATAATAAAGGTTTCCAACATGTTCTAATACCATAAACATGATAAAACTATCTACTTTTATTAGATTGGTCCCTTGTGTCTTGCTATATCTTCAAGAAACTAATTGTCATGTATTAAAAAAATTAATATATTTTAAAGACATTACAGAAAAATTAAGGAGATAATCCAGATTTGAACATAGAGATTAAATTAATAATGAATACAATTTATTTTGGTAAAAATGTTAAGTGCTAATAGTTTTATTGTTTTATTGAAATATATTTATTTTATTTTTTAGTTCTCTTTTTGAATTTCTTTTAAGTTTTTTTTCATCCTTTCCCCTCTTCTTTCACTACCTCCTTCTCTTTTCTCCTTCTCTCCCACACCACTTTCCATCCCTTTTTCTAGTCCTCCCCTACACACCAAACGATATTACCTTCATGTTACAATTTTAAATAAAATTATGATTTAATTAAGTAAAAACATATTAAATATTTATCTTCAAATATCACATTATTAATTGGAGTTATATTAAAATGAATATCCCGTAGAGAGAGAGAGAGAACAAATTGATTAATAATGAGTTTTATATGAGGTTTCAAAAATGTTTAATTGATTTGTAATGATGTCTTGACTATCTTCAAGATGTTAGAAATACTAAGTTTTAACTAATTATGACTGCCTTGAAGATGTTAGAAATACTAAGTTTTAACTAATTATTGAATTATTATGTAAAATGTTTGTTTTCATTTTAATTGATTAAAAATAACAGTAACAATTTTTTAAAATAAATGAATTTTGTCTTCATTTCGCAATGTAAGAGTGCAATTCAAAACTTTGATTGGTAAAATATGAAAGGTCAAGATGCATTCTTGGAAAGCAAATGATCTTAATATGTGAAAATAAAAAACAATAAGCCTTCAAGAATCTGGTTTTTGGTTTAACATTTATAATTTGTACTTATATTTTAATTTAAAAAATTACTTACAATTTAAGATACTATTTAGTATAAGAGTCTTAAACAAAAGCTTCACATCCTCCACCGAAATTTCTTTATAAATCTCACATGATAAACTTAAAGAATCTGACTGCGACAAGCTCAAATTACAATACAAACGCTTTTTAGATAATAGTTATTTAAAAAATCAATTTTAAAACAATTTCTAATTAGTAAATAATATATAAATTACGCTGATAACATATCAAAACTAAATTTGAACAGTTCTCCTATATCATACTGAATTCTATTGAGATGAGCTGTATAAACAACAATAATTAAAACTAAATTAATATTTTACAATAAACTAACGTTAAGAAAAAAATTAAGTGACACAAAATTTAAAGAATATTTAACAAACGGTGAAACTAGAGAGCAATGCATAATTTACCCTTGATGTATCGAAAAAGAGAAGGATTTTGATGCGTTTCTCTCGTAACCAGGTAGATTTTGTTCACCTAATACCATCCAATCAAGTGTTATAGTACATGAGCATGACAAGCAAGGTTTCTATTGCACCGTAGCGAACTGCTTTGTTGAGAATCTAAGTAAACAACATTACAACTGAAATTTAAACCTCCCTGCCTTAATATGGAAAATGCAAATGAACCTCATAGAAGCAGACAGATACCATGGATACTAAAGCTAAACAAACAACGTTAAGGTTGCACAGCCTCCAAAAGTTTCTCATAAACTTGTCTAGCAGTCAAATCCTCCACCTGAAACAGTCGTCAAATGTGAAAATAATTACAAAGTGACAATCTTATAGGAGGGAAACAAGAATAATTAAATCACTGGAATTGATACGATTATTCAGAATAGAATCGTTTGGAAAGAAGCCCAAATTCATATCAATGTGAATGCTTCGATTTGTTATACTTGATAATAATGTAACTCACCACAAGTAGCTTTGATTTGTTATTCCATCCTCTCTGAAGAGTCATCTGACTCAATCTCAAACCCAAAACCTATGTAAAAAATGTGTAGCGGAAAGTTGTCAGTGCTACAGTTGTCTTCGACCAAAGGGAAAGATTGAGCAAAGAGACAAAATAACATAAAAGGGTCAACAAAAAGTCCTGAGAGTTTAAGGAGGATCATGTGTAGTGTAGACAATAGGCAGCCCTGAAGAAAGGCCACCTTTACAACCAGATCCCGTGACCACAGAGTCACAAGGTAACAACCAAAACTCACACCCAATAAAAAGAGAAACAAAGAGGGTTTTAAAAATACCTTTCCCATAAATTCCAAAAGTTCGTTGTTGGCCTCTCCACGGGCAGCAGGAGCAGCAACAGTGACTCGAACATCATCAGCATTTACTCCTGATACAGCAAAAACAATCTAAATCTAATCCTCAAGATTCAACCGGGATTTTATTACGAAATTATATGACATTCCACAGCAAATGTACTGCAAGCATTGCATTATATAGAATAAGTTACAACTCTATGTTACAATGTGAACGAAAAGGTTTTTCGCATTTATTCTTAAATTTCTCATTTTACCTAACCTTTCTTTATACTTTTTGTTCCAATTTCATTTACTCTTCTCAATTAAGGCCTCCAAAACATCACTGTTCATAATACCATAATGTTTCTTAATCCATCCATGAAAATATGAGAGGGTAGGAAGCATAGAAATATGGAAGCACATGGGGTTTTGAAAAAGATAATGAATGAGAGATTTGCATATGCAGTCCGAAAAGCAGAGAAAGGGTAATGACAGAGAAAGTGGGATGTGGAGCGTGTGTAGATGAAATTACAAGGGAAGAGAAAGGGTACTGGTGATTGCTGAACGTTGTGCACGATCTTCAACTTCTATAGCAACCTGGACAAGTCCTCCTTCAAGCTGCGATATACAAGGTGGAACGGGGGCATCCTGTGGGTTGGTTTCGGCAGCAACAGTGCTGAGGGCACCATCAAGGACGTAGATGAGAGAGGAAGATTCGAAATCGTGGTCAGCGCGATAACAAACGAAAAGACCACAGCCCATACAGTTCATGCGGTATTGTTTCTCCAATTTGCCCTCGCCTCTCTTTAGGAGAACTTTTCCGGCGTGGTGAACGTTGAATCGGGCGAGATGTTTGGTTTTGTCGAGTACATAAGATTTGTCGGTTTTCCTTTTGGGCATTTTCTGCAATTGGGTATCTTCGCGTGGAAGAAAGAGGAATTGAGACAGGGATATGAAACGGAGAAATTGAGAAATTGAGAAATTGAGAAATTGAGAAATTGAGAAATTGAGAAATTGAGAATGGAAGAAACGAACCAGTGATGAGGACATGGGAAGCGCAGTGTTTACAGTAATAAACGAAGAGATCGGAGTGTGGACCCTCCGGAGCCGCATCCTCGCTTGAGTACGTGTGCGTTGTTCTCTTCGGCATCTCTCTTCCGCTAACCACCGCCGCCGCCGCCGCCTTAGCCTTCGTAACTAAGAGTTAATAATGAATTTCCTGGGCCTTGCCCGCCAATTTTATTTGGGCCAGGCCTTGCCCACTAATTATATATTATTCTCTTTGCTGGAGGCCGCCAAAAACATTTCAAGATTTATCAGATTTCAGTCTTGTATGTAACTGAAATAATAAATGCGTGTAATGTTTCAATGAATTGAAATAATCTTTGTTGTAAGTAAATCTTGTCGTCCTTCCTACGTTTTTTTACTAAAGTAATGTATTTTTTTTAATTTACCAAAATATATAACTTTTAACAATATTACATATACGAGTAAGTCAAAGTTACAATAAAATATTATAATAAAATTATATTAAAATGGTATGATTTTATTATAAAAAAATTATGTTAATATGATAAACTAAAATTATATCACTTTAACACGATTTTAGTAAAATGTATTGAGTTAAAGTTGTGTTACACTAAAATGACTTTACTTTTAAAATGTTTTATATTAAAATCGTATCATTTTATCATAATTATTTCGCAATATAGTCATAAAAAAAAGAATTTCATATTGATGTAATGGATCTTTTTTGGACACCAAAAGTCACTATTATTTTTTAGAGATGGTAAATGTGAGGATGGGACAAATGGGTTGACTATTTCATTATATTGTTGTTATATTCAATATAAAACTGTATTCACATCCATCCTTATATATAATAAGATATAGAGTTTTTTTTTTGGTTACGTTAGTGCTTGCTTGTCTACCTCTTTAACATTTAAAATATTAATAAAATAATTTTAAAAAATAATAAATAAAACATAAAATCATGTATATAATGTTAAAAGAATGTATATTTTCTTTTTTCATATCAAAAGTATTACAAATAGAAATTATAATCATATGAATATTAAATCATAATTAAATAAAAATCAAATAATCATTAAGTTAAGCTACCATGTAATATAAAGTTTTTAAATTATCTAATAGAATAAAGATATTTTAGTGATTAAAAGTGAGATGATAAAATAACGAGGATGAATTTATATGTATATATTTAGTACAATCTCCGTAGTTAAATATTCAATAATTTATAAAATTGGATATATTCAAACAACGCGCAAATATATGTATGACCTTTATATACATGAAAATACATGTATGACCTTTATATACATGAAAATACTTAATTTAATCTCACAAAATCGGTTTGTAAGGTGAGATTTGCACACTTATCTTTAGTCAATGTGAAACTTTCAAGATATCTTCTCACGTCGATATATAGACATTAATGAATGGTCCGATAACAGCTTGATAAGAGGTGGAAGAATATACCTAACAAACAACAAATATTGTTAGAATATACTTTAAATATAGCTTTGATACTATGTTAAGAAAATAACTTTAAGTTTAATTCAATTCACACAACTGGCTTCTTAACACTCTCAATTACATCATTTTATATGATCTTTATAACAAATATTAATTTCTTTTAAAGTTAAAAATTGAAATTAGTTTTTTTTTTCAAAATTTTGGACCAATTTTAACTTTCTATTTTTAAAATTGTTTAATTTAATCTTTTTAACCAAATTTTATTAAGTTTATTTAATATTTGAATAAAATTAGATAACTAAATTAGATAAAAAAATTTAAAATGTATTATTTCTAATTTGTAGTAAAAAATAAAAATATATTTAACCTTTCATTAATATATTTTCATATAAAAAATACACTAACAGTTAGTTAGAAATTATTGTCGGAAAAATATGTTTAAAAACTACGTTTGTATCAAGGGAACTAATGATGAAATATCCTTTCACAAGTAGAACATATCATGAAATGGAACAAAATTTCTATTCCATTATTTATCATAAAAAGAAACAGATGAATTGTAAACTTTTAATAATATACTATCCTTATGTTAATTAGTTAAATAATAATTTAGTAACATAAAATTTACAAAGATAAAAATTTCTCTTCAATTAAATACATCCCAAATAACACGGAAAAAATCTTCCATCGCCACCTCTCATCAATCCAAGTGTGATTTTCAAAATAATAATCATTAAAGTCAACAAATCATGATATAAATGTCATTGAATAAAAGTTTTTCTGTTTTTTTAGACTTTCAACTTAAAAGACAAAGTTTTATTTAAATTTTAAGTAAATAGTTATAATAATTTTAATTCTGATTGAGAAACATATTTAACCTTAGATAAATTACCATGAGTTTTTAAATTTATAAAGAAAAAGTAAAGGGCAACAAATAAAAGATTTTTTTCAAACTTAATTGTATATTAAGATTGACTTTCTCTTTAACAAACTATACAGCCAATTAATAAAGATCAAATACGTGTTTAAATATCATAATTATTGACAAAGTTTAAACAAAATTAGTATATTAAAAGAATTTAAAAAACAGTGAAATTAATTTTTTTTTTTGTATTAAGACTGTGAATTTTTTCTTATTGTATTAAACATTATATCTGACAATACTTATTGTTATTTACTATTAAATTCTTAACCGAGGTTGAATACTTTTTTTTAAAGAAGTCGTATTTTTCAACAAAAACAGTTTAAAAATAAAATATGAATGAAAGGGTTAATTAAACTAATATTTATAGATATTGAGGTTTATTTAACAATTAAGTATAAAACTAATTATATGTATTCATTAGATATCAATCACTAAAGTAAATAAGTAAAATGGTTTACAAAATAAAGCTGGATTAACTTAATGTAAATTGAAAACACACGTGCATTGCAAGTGTAAAAGTACAAAATGAAAATCTTGTTTAATTAGTAAGTGTATTTTCTTATATATTTTAATTTTACTTTCTATTTAGGTAATGTATGGTTTTGAAAATAAAATAAAAATATGAATTTTCTTATTTCCAAAGTATATTACTTTTCTTTACTATATTCTGACATAATCTTATAAATTTATCGTCATTAATTGTTATATAAAGTAATTTTTAATAATTCGTAGAAAATTTAAGCACGTGTAATTTTTTTATAATTACCTTTTATTTAATAATAGTTTATTAATGTATAAATTCAATTTAAAAGTATTATGCTTATTAAAGTCAACTAATACAGAGGATCTTTGTTGGAGAATTTATATATATAGACACACACAATTAATGTCTAATTTAACAAATGATTTTTTAAATTTTAATATATTTTATATATTAGACACTTCTAATTTTTTTTATATATTTATATAAAGGTTGTAGTACCTTAAAATATTTATATGATAGTTAATATTATATAAGAAAAATATTACTATATGTTTATATTAACAAAATTAATGAAGAAATACTGTTCAAAATTTAACAAAAAACATATGTGAAAAAAATGGTTATATAAGTATTTTATTAACAAATAAATACATTATTTTCATATAAAAATATAGGTTTAGTTAATTTCAAAGTCTTTATAAATTTAGGTATATTTTCAATTAATCTTCATAATTTTTATATTTTCCAAACTATTATCGTTTAATTTGTTTGTTTATGTGACTACGATGTCAGCTATTCATTTTGATTAACTATCTCTATTCCTTAAAGAATATGAGATCGAGGTACTATAAAATAGTATTTCCTCTAATCCAAAGTGAAAAGTGAATTTTATTATTTTTAATAAAATCTTATTGAATAACAAGAAACCTTAACACTATAATTCAATACATTTTTAATTAAAATAATAAAAATAATTTGTTATTCTACATTAACAATAATATCATTTTATATTAACCAAAAAAATTATACGTGAAAACAAAAAAAAAAACAAGATAACATAACAAAATAAAATTTATCACAAAAAATTAAATAGTATAAACTCGATTTACATATATGAAAACTTATTAAAACAAAAAGATTTAATACAAATTAAAAATACTCAAATTTGCAGGAACATAAACCTTAATTAAGACAAAAATATATCATGTTTTGATTTTTTTTTTCTTTCAGTTTTTACAGTATTTGTTTTTGAAAGAAAAAAGGCACTAAATGTGAAAAACAATTAGAGAACTTTTTTTAGTCTAAATAACAAATATATCGATTGTAATTAACTATATTACATGAAGTACTTTAAAAAAATAGTTAAATATGTGAAGATATTTAAAGAGTTTTATCAAAACATTAAATAAAAAGATGAATGTAATGGAATTATATTATGAAAAAATAACTCTGACTTTATTTAGTAATAAATAATTAAGCATATATATATATATATATATATATATATATATATATATATATATATATATATATATATATATATATATATATATATATATATATATATATATATATATATATATATATATATAAGAGAATGCATTTTTACCATGTATTAATTATTGGAATGTACATGGAGTGAATAGTGAATAGATAATCTTAGAATGGAATGCAATGTAGGAGTAGGCAGCCAAACACATAAGGTTGTAAGTTTGAAACAAACATAAAGATCCATAGAAATTAACAACTGAGATACTCTGCACACACTTCTACCACTCCTTTCAATCTCCAATGTTTCTTTTGTCCTTGCATTCCACACCATATACATTATCTTTTATATATACTTCATTTATACATCATTCACAATTTTATTTCAACCACAGACACTGTCTATCATTATAATTATTACTATATTTTATACACTTCTAAGAGGTAATTAGAGGGACTACCTCTCTTATTTGCTTCTTCTCCCAAACGTACTCTTTTCAATATCATATCATGTATTGCTGCTGCAGGATCTTCAATTATTTTTCCCTTTTCTCTTCAGAGCTCCAACACCAAGTCTGCATTATAATCAAAAGTCTCGGTCATTGTATACGTATATATTTGAGAAGTAATTAATGGTATTTGTAATTAATTGCACACTTACAATCGGCATCTGTTTTGATCCAGTGCTCCTTATTGTCAGATGAATCTTCACAGCCAAGAGCAAAGTGGAATGGATTTGGTTGGATCTTATAATATTGTCGCATGATGTTTTCCTTTGACAGTGTTCTTTTCGGGTGTATCAGTATATCTTCCTCTCCATGCACCACCTCGTTCATTGTTTTCTTCTTGTTCTCGTTCTTTTGGTATTTATCACACTTGTGTGCACCCGTACAATTTTCAGGGTGAACTTTTCTGTGAAACATATGCAGAATCTGCGACCAACAACTAAATATTAATTTTTACCGCGAGTCCCAGCTAAAAGCTGTTGCTTAAGAAAGTATAGAGGAAATACAGCATAATAACATACGTGTGAAGAAGAGAAAGAAGAATGTGAAAGTGCACCTTATGCAGTTTTCTCTCAGCCGAAGCAGAATCAACAGGTTGTGCAGCAGCAGTGGCCGAGGAGGAGCTTCGGGAAGAAGTGTGAAGCATTCTTTTCTTGAGCTTTTTTTTCATGAGATGCATGGCAGATTTGTCTGCTTCCCTCTCACCTCTCTTGTTATCATCCTTATTATTTCCTCCAATGCTCTCCTCCGCCAGCTTGGTTCGCTGGAACAGCTCGCCGAGGGACGTTCTGTGCTCCTTCTGCTTTGCCACAGCCACGGTTGTGGTTTCTGACAACTCAATTGCCGATCCAAACAGATATCCCTGAAGTGGGCAAACGGCACTTCCATTCCCATTTGATTCTCCACCTTCCAACAACGGCTTCCCGCTCAGCGTTATTATGCTTCCATGGCTGCTTCTCCCATTGCTCACATGGCTGTTTCTCCCACACGACGACTCATCATCCGCTCCCAGAACTTTCTCCAGCTCATCGTTTATCAGCTTCAGTTCGTTCTCAGTCACTTCGTCTTCCTTTTCAGTTATGTTCTCCACAGATATGGCAAATGTCGGCGTCGTCGATGGATCGCTAACGACTTGGTCCGAACCCAGAGTTCCAATTGCCAGGAACCCGTGGAAGAGCTCGTACATGGCACCCGCCGAATCTTCCTCGTACTCATCGTCTTCGACAGCAGCGAAAGATTTTCTTATGGTCTGCTCTTTCTGACTTTGTTTGACATGTTTGTAATTCCCGAAGCTTCCTTTGGGATTGGGGTAGTTGTGTTCATCATCACAAGTCCCTTAACAAAAAAACGAGATGAAATAATTAATTAAAGTAGAACTGAAAATTATAGCCGAATGATACAACATACGATGAAAGTTACCGATGAGCAAGTCTTTAAAGGGTTCGGCGGTATTCTGACGAAATTTTCTGTGCATCCACCCAAGTAACTGGAGCAAAGAAATGCATGAAGTGGCTAAGAAAAGAATAAGAAATTCATATAGCTAGAATTCATATTGATGTTTACTCACCTTCATCGTTTGTTTGGGGAGAGAAAGAAATGATGTATTCCACAAGATTTTCCACGGAGGTTGCTGAGTATGTGTATGTGGAGTTTGGAAGAGAGATAAAAGGAGAAAAACAAAGAGATAGATACAAGATTGTTTGTTATTCTATGTCAAGATTCACGTAACATTATGGGTTGTGGGGTCCTAAACAAATTTAATCCGATCATGTGGAAGGTGGACATAACTGTGAGGCTCTCATAATAATTCATATATCTATCAATGTTTGGTCATATATAAGTAAAATTCAGTTTGCGATTGATTTCTGTTGAGCCCAGTAGTGACCAAATGCCTCCCCTTTTCCATTTTAACTTCACAATGCATGCATATATATATTTATGTGTCTCAGACCCACCCAACCCATGCATTATTATTTCTATCATATAATTAAGGAACTGAATCAATCTCTCTCTCTCTCTCTCTCTCTCTTCCTTCCGACACATAACTTTTAACACTATCTGCCTAGCTCCATCTTCTTCACCTTCAACTACTTACCCACTTAAACCACCCAACATCAACTTTTCAAAACTACCATTACTTCTCTTTTTAAACATCTACCATTCCTATTCATCTACTCCTTATCCTTATGTTCTTTTCTAAACATTTTTTTTTAATTCAGCAATAGCTTAATATAATACTTAATATTTAAATTACATCTTCTCCTAACAATATATATTATCACCTTAAGAAACCTCATGATCTTATCTTAAATATAAAAACCTAATTTGTTTAAATTTCCACACATAAATATATTACTGACTTTAATTTTTTTTAAATGTGAAACTATAATCTTTGATTCTCTTATTAAATTTCAATTGATATGTTAATTAGTGTAGCATATTTATTCGTATCTTAAAATTATTATTTATAAAAAAGTACAGCACTACAATAAAGTAAAATTTACGTTTTAAACGCTATAAAATTTTATGAATATTACGTAATTTATGTGAATTTTCAATTCGAAAATTGTGTATTAGAGATTAAGTGTGTTCCTTTGTGAAGTTGTAGCACAAATATTTTGGAAATCAGATCTCAAAAGTTGGAGAAGAGTAAAAAATAAAGCATTTTTAAAATATATATATATATATATATATATATATATATTTGATAGCTTATGTAATTTCTTAAAGTATACTAAATTTTAATTGACAAAAATATTCTCATATAAGGATATTTGATTTAGATTTTTTTTATTTTTTATTTTAACTTAAAATTAAAAATTATTAAAATATTCTGTGTATAAAGTATGTCTTTTTGATGAATATAATTTTTTTATCAACTAAAATTAGGTATAAGAGGTTATATAAATTACCAAACCATATATATATATATATATATATATATATATGTATATATATAATTTATAGTGTATTATTATTAAAATGTTTTCGTAGAAAACAGATATAAACTTCTATAATTGGTAAATTAAAATGGCTATCATACGTTTTATTATATAAATAAAATTTATTTTGTATATAAAAAATATATTATCAAGTAGTTATAATTTAAGTTTATTTTAAAAGTAATTTTATTGAATACGGTTGTTACTATGATAAGATGAAGTTGAAACCATTGTTAATTTACTGTAACGTAATTAATGAAAGTATGAGAGATGGATGAAGATCATAATTGGAGATCTTAAATCACCTTTTAATTTCTTCTTTATATCACTTACCGACAAGATGGTCACAATGAATTAATGACAGCAGATATTTGCTTAATTGTGTCCTGAGAAGGGGTTCATGATGTCTTTGCAAATAATTTGATTGACCCATATGCTTTGTCATTATAATTAATGTTACTGTTTTTGTAAGTTTGCAAGCTTAAAAATATATTTGTGCTTCAAAGTAATCTTAAAATATCCAAAGTCCCATGAAAACAAAAATTAATATATAAATGAAGGAAATAAAGTCTTTATTTTGAAAATGCTTAGTGTGACATCCGGGCACTGAGACGAGGGCGGAGAGTGACGCCGGTGCAAGAGGCATGGTGCAGGGGTACAGACTTGGAGCGCCTCCTGGCATGCTTCGAGTGGAAGGGGTACATGGACGAATCGAACATATACCGGAATGAGAGGGATCTAGAGATTGTGTAGGTATGAGACTATACAGTTGAAGGATAGCTTAAAGGAATTGATTTGACTACTCATATCACCAAATGCATTTGCTTTTCGGTAGCCTAACTTATAAGAACTCCATGGTTAAGTGTGCTTAGCCTAGAATAATTCTAGAAAAAGGGAAGATAGAGGGACGATTATAAATTTATTTAAAGTGTAAAAATTAAAATTAATAATTTATAATTTCAAATAATTTGATATGATATTTATGTTTTATATTTTTTTATTTATTTTTTAATAAATTTTTATATAATGACAAATGATTGATAAATTTTAGAATATCAAAATATATATATATATATATATATATATATGAAATATCAAAATTTTTAATAATATCTAATATTTATTTTAAACATCAACCAAACGAAACACTAAACCCTTATAATGTTAGCTAAAATATGTCTCAACAAAATTTGTTTTGAAAAATAACATAAACTAGTATTTTTTGAATTTTTTAATTGTTCAATTTAATATTCAAATAATAAAATCAAAATTCAATAAACTTATTATTTTATTCAAATAAAATATTTAAAATATTAAAAAATAAATTAAAACAATTCAAATTTAATGTATTTTAATTTTTTTAAATTTGTGAAACTTTATATTAAAATTCAAAGTTAGAAAATACGAGAACAACTTTTTATATTTTAAATTTTAGTTTGTATAAATTATTTATTTAATTTTTAGCAAATATGTTATTTTAAAATAAAATAAGCAAAGTAAGTGTTAGTTTATTGAAAGTATAGAGATTGAAGGGTGACATTTATTAATAAAATAAGGAATGTTAAGAAACTAGAGACTCGAACAGATATTCTATCAGAAAATAGGAGAGATATGCTTCTTTCTTAATCTAAATTTGTGAGTGTGAATTTTCTAGCATGGGAGATGATAAATAGTTTATCCATATATTTATATGATAGCAACTTGTCATAATGAGTAAAAAAAAAAGAGATTATAGTGAATATTAATTTTAAAGAACGAGTTTGAATTTCAAAGTGTATAACTATACTTATAAATACACATAAGATGGGGGTGACATAGATTTGTACTTGAGAAGGGTGAATTAAATATGAATCGATATTCAATAAATTTATCCAATTTTAATGATAGAAAAAAAAATTAAATGATACTAATCTCTTTTAATATTTATTTTTCTATCAACGTATATTTAGTGGGTATTCATAATTAAACTGTTAAAAAAAATAACAAAAAGTTATTCAAAAGATTGATAATTAATTAAAACTATTTTTTTAAAATTAATTTATATATTTTTTAATAGGAGACTGAAACTGTGAAACTAGTTCAAATAAACTAAATTTAATTATTTAAAATTTATTAAGTTATCTATTAATTTTTTTGTTATACGTTGTAAGAAAGAAGAAATATATAAGGAAGAATATTCAAATTTATTGTATTGAAGTTTTAGATGAGAGATGATATTAATTTTTTATATAGGTTAAACTTGTTTGAAATTCAAGTGTGAGTCAAATATTGGATAGAAATGAGTAACTAGTATAAAGATGAAAGACCCATTAATCTATAGTCTTAAGGTTTTTGGTAAAGAGTAGTGTGGATCCTTTATATAATTGGACTTACATCTCATTGGTGTTTGTATTTCCTCTGTGAACCTCCTCCTTGATAGACCCAACAGTGGTATATTTAGGTAAGCAAGTTCCGTTAAGATGAACGACGATTGGAAAAGACTACTCGTGATTGTGGTTGGTTGGAAATGCTTCCGTTACAAGGAACTCACCTTGAGGGGGAGATTGTTGGGAATCCAAGTGTTTGGATAGAATTAACCCATAGCCTTAAGATTTTTGATAAAAAGTGGTGTCAATCCTTTATATAGTTAAACTCAGATCTCATTGATGTTTGTATCTTACATGTGAACCTCCTTTTTGATAGACTCAACAGAACTCATGTAATACTATTGCTGAATCTTCCAACAAATATTTTTCTAAAATGCCATCACATATCCTAAATTTGTGAAACACAAATTTTTACAAAGTCTAAGAATTATTTTTGTAAGTTTAACTTTTGCATTGAATCTAAGTTGATTATCGAGACAAATTTTTAATTATGATGTCGTAAATAAATCTTTAGAAAGAAATTTACAATTTTCTTTTATATATATATATATATATATAAACTCTCATAATATTAACTAATGTTCTATTATTTTTGTTTTACAATGAACGTCAAACACTTGTAACTCGTCACTTTCATCATAAACATTTTTTTATAAAATTTTCCAAAAATATTGAGAGAAATAGGTAAACAAATATACCTTTTCTTTATGTTGTAAACTGTAACTGAACTAAATACATATATAAATGTGCAACTTTAGGAGTTGAATAATAAAATAATAAATTCTATTATTAAAATAATAAAAATGATTTTAGGTAAAGTTTTGGAAGAAGGAATTCCATGAAAAAGGTGATGTGGTAGAATAGAATAGGGAAGCATGGGTTGGGTAGCTTCATTCTATTCAATTGTATGCTATTGTTTACATATGATTGAAGTGTAGTGAAATGCCCTAAAATTCGCTCCAACTTTATGCAGAGAAAAACATGTATGCATATTAAAGACAACCATAATAAACATCCGCAAAACATCATTTAACTCCTAATTTCTTAACCTGTACCTATCAGTCAACGCTCATTTTCAAACCAGACATTAATATTTCCACATATACTACCTAAGCTCTCCATATATTTGCTTTAACCTCCACGTACAAGGTTGTCACATTTTTTTTACCAGAGAGGTATAATTTATTTCTTTTATTATTAAAATAGACAAAATTTTAAAAATTTATGAATAATAAAGAATTTTTTTCTCCCAAACGCGTGTTTTATTTAATCTGTTTTTCATTGACTAAAGTTTTGCTTTCAGACATTTTTCTTTTTCTTTTATTAAAATTGTGCTTAGATACATAATTTTAATTTATTTAATATATTTATTTTAAATTATGCTTCTAATATTCCCTTTTTATGAAACATTTATGAAATTTATTTTCCTTCCCTTTTTAACTCATTCATCCACACAGGTGGAAGAAGTCTTTCATTCCTTCTCTTGTGATTCAAAACACAGGTTTTTATATTTATTTCATTCTTAATCCAAAATACAAAGGGCCGATAAAAGAATCCAAATTCGATCAAGATAACACAATAATCGCTCAGAAAAAAGTCTACCACAAGTCCCTAGCAATGCTATTAATTTGATCATGCATGTTATAGAAGACTAATAATTCTGTTGACATCCATTTCCCCATGGAATCTGCACTTTGGCTTAAGGAGATACCACTTAAAACAGGTATTAAATTTTCCAACTTGACTGTAATTCTACCAGAACACAGGTGAGTGCTATAAGGTTTAGGTTCAGTATGATAAAAAAAAAGGTTACCGAGGTTCTCTTAAGAATAGTCGAACAAAAATTTCCATAAAGCAGGAGTTTCTTCTCAATCTAAACAAGTTAATAGAAGAAAATGACCATGACCAACAAAATACACAAGAACCACCACCTCAAGCAATTGGAAGCTCACCACAGTCGCTGATGGTCACGTTTTTTCTAGGACGGTCACCCCTATCTGTCTCCTGGGATTCGATCAACCTAACAATGTCCATGCCTTCCAAAACTTGGCCAAATACAACATGTCTCTGATCCAACCATGGTGTCTGCCAATTCATCAAATCAATTGATTATATCAAAACCAAGGAACAGAAACAATTTCAGATAAGTAGACATTAAGAGTTTTCTAACATTCCATCATATTAGTAAAATTTTAGATTGTTGACACCATGTGGTTCTTTTAATTATAATTTATAATCAATGCTGTCAGGATCACCAGCTAAACCGTGAATAGATCGATTTCAAGACCTTATAAATCTGCTCCCTAGCTGGATCATTACTAAAATCCATCAGTGGGACCGTTGTAGTAGGATTGGAGCAAGATTGTGGGATCAGACTTCATTCTGATCGTGCGAAGCCAATTCGCCTGAATGCATTTTAACCTTTCTTTCATCCCTGAATCAGTTTGTTCTCTCTCAGTATCAGACCTAAGAACCTTACACGGTCCACCCCATTCTCTCTGTCTCTTGGTCACTCCCTCCCATCTCTCTCAATCTCTAGGTTCTGATTTATGAATTTGTTTGCTGCTGTGCAATCAGACTTGCTACGAGTGTGCGTCCTGTCTATCCTGCAATCAGATCTCTAAGTCTCTCAAGTCTCAACCCTCTCTCTCTCTGCTGTGTATCAGCTGCACCTATTGATGAATTTGGTGTTCAAATGCTTGGGAAAGTGCCGATGAGATTAAACAGATGCAGCTGAGGACGCGTAGGAGCATGATTTTTCAGCAAACCTCATGTAATATCTAAGTGACTACTGCGACTAGTTTTGGATGTTAGGGATTTAAGGTTATGAAATTTCAGTTTTAAGTCTGCTTTGGTGTTGTCATTTATAATTTTCTTTTCCATTTAGGTATCAGTATAGATGTATAACTTTACATTTTGGTAGGATCCCACGATCCTACATTTTATGATCTTGCATCCCCCTCTTGATCCTAAGTAGAATGGTAACCTTGACAACCTTGATTATAATACATCTAAAATTGCTATTTTCTATATTTGGGTTTTACACAGATGAAATAAATTATTTTTAACATAATTTCACAGAATAATATGCAAAAATTATACGTAAAAATTGCCAACAAAGTTAGAAGTTGATACGAGTTGCAGAACAACCGTGTTTGTTTTGTAAAGGCAGGAATCTTAAAAGTTAAAAAAAGTCTTCGTGTTAGAAATGTAGCACAGCTGTTCATTGAAAGACAGCATTATGGCTCAAACTTATCTGCCTAGGCGTGATGGGTTGGTGTTTCATTAGAAGAAGAACATGAATAATTTGAAATATAGAAGAGCAATATACCTTGACAGTGCATATAAAAAACTGACTCCCATTTGTGTTGGGACCTGCATTTGCCATGCTAACAACTCCGGGTCCAGTATGAGACACTGGAGATATTGTAGATATGAGTATCATTAATATATATTTACAATATCAATAATATGCGGGGAGATGGAGGAATCTAATTAGAAGAAGTTGCAGGGGCATTTGTTTAATAATAAGAATAAGAAAAGGTTGGAAAAAGAAAGGCAGGTGAAATTATTTGGTGTTTAGAAATTGAAAGCAGGAAGGGGAAATGAATGTAAAGTGGGAAGTAAGGAAGTGAGGAACTGACAAATAAAATTCTCATCTTTGAAAGTGCGACCATATATACTCTTGCCTCCAGTTCCCTGAAATATATGATAGTTAGAAAATAAATAGAATGGGAAAATGGGAAAGAGAATAAAGATAGAGAGATCGGGAGATAGATAGATAGATACATACATTTCCTTTGTCAAAATCGCCCCCTTGAATCATGAAATCCTTGATAACACGATGGAAGGCAGAGCCCTTATACCCAAAGCCCTTCTCTCCGGTGCAGAGGGCACGGAAGTTCTCGGCTGTTTGGGGAACATCGTCGCCGTACAGTCCAATGACAACCCTTCCGACAAGCTTCCCAACTGGATTTCCGATACTAATGTCGAAGAATACTTTCTGAGTCACTTTAGCCTGAACACTTGCGTCCTCCCCCGAAGAAGAACTCGCCCGAACCCTCAAACCCCTTCCAACTTCCCTTTCTTTCACACTCAATGTCACTCCATGACAACCGCCAAACCCAGACGCCGGCGTCCTAAACTTGAGATTATTACAATTAGGGTTAGGGAGGTGCAAACCTTTGATATCTCCAAAATTTGACTGACAACACAAACACAAACGAATCACATCGTAAATAATAAATACTAATAATAAGAAGAATAAGAATGTTGATTTGATCTAAGAGAATAGTAGGGATTACCAGTCTGAATGTGGTAGTCGAAGATGCAAATGCAGCTGCCATGGATTGAGTCTGCAACTGCCACTGCCACTTCCAATCTAACAACAGATATATTACTATCTCAAACTCTACTCCGTCACCACACGAATTACTATCCTATCCCTCCAATCCAATTCATCCCATCCTCTTAAAAAAACTATAATATTACTTCTACAACTTTACAATTTTAATTAATTTTAAGATTAAATATGTTTTTAATTTTCAAATTATTTCTAAAAATTGTATTTAAGATTAAATACTAAAATCAAACACATTAGCAATTATATCAACCATTGAATTTCAAACAAAATTAATGATCTTAAAACTTACAAAAGTTATAATTTTATTCATTGTATTAAAATCGAAATACTGTTAATTATTATAGAAAAATTATTATTTATCCGACCAAATATATCCAATTTACCCTCTGCAAATATATAATTTCATTTTTGTTTAATGGCTTAGTTTTAAAAACTTTTATTCTAGTCCTGTTAATCCAATATTCTATTTTTGTTCCTTTCAGTTATCGTCGTTGAAATTCTTTTGAAAAGAAAATAATTAATAACCTGTTTGATTGATAAATACATGTATGAAGTTTTTGAATTATTAGTGTAACTGTATGTTTAGATTTTGACAACTAATAGTTAAAAGATAATTGAAAAACTAAAGAATATTCAAATATTCAATCTCTCCCTTGACCAATTTACAGAGTCATGCAGTCATACGCTCACTCTGTAATATCATCATCCACACAATTAAATTCATTGGATACTGTACTGTCTCTATAGTGCATACATTATTTCCTGTATTGCATTAGCAATCTGTATACACTTGAAAACAAATACTCAAATCATGTTCATTCTGCTTGGTAATGTTATGCCTGCCCTCTTCAGAAGTTCAACAGAAGCCTCTTTTGCCTTCAAAATAACTTCTTCCTGTCATCATGGACAATACAAATTAAACTTCTCCGGCCACGAGTAATGAAAAAAGACGAAACACTAGGCCAATTGAAACATAATTGATAAGAACTCTATATGTTTTTTTTTTGTACGTTTGTCAAGTTCAAGAAGAAAGTAAAGGAAAAGGAGTTGTAAGAAATACTTATCTCAAGGCATGCAAAGTAGGAGATAGCGGAAGCCTTTCTTATGTTTTATAGTTTCTTTAAAAAGAATAAAACAATTCTTTAAAACATAAAAAAAAAAATCAAGAGCAATTATATGTTAAAAATGATTAGATTTATAATAAATTAAATTTGGTTTTAATTAATTAAAATGATTTTTGTATATTTATCCATTTTTCACTCACCCAGATGAATGGAGTTTTAATTTTTCATTTTCCATTTATCTTTTTTTTTTCATTCTATTTTCTTTCTTTCCTTCTTCAAGTAAAGTGTTAGTTCATTAAGTCAATTAATATTATTGAATGGATTCTCAATCTAATATAGAATCGATTCACATTCTACATAAGAAAAACTATCCAAGATAATACCTCGTCCACGTGTATAATCTTCTTGTTCTTCATTATCCACACGCCATTGCACATGACAGATATCACATTTTCTGATCGCATGGAATACACTATGCTGGAAATGCTGCACATTGTGTAAACAGTAAATGTATTAACTTGAAAAGGTCTTTGAATGGTGTGATAGTAGCCAGCCAAGATTGCAACAGAAAGGAACTTTCGCTGCATGGCGTTACAATGGTTTTATGTAATGCATGATCATCACATTATTTCATAAGCGCACAAGATCACAATCTAGGATGTGCAGATAACACACGAGAATCAATTCTATCCCACGCGATGAAATCATGAAAAGTAGAATTATTTATTACCTCGCCTTCGTCATAAAAAAAAATTGATTGCTTCTGATAAAACTAATCCAAACACCGGTCAGCTAATTCAAAAGAATTCAATAAAAGGTCTGTATAATTAACAGAAGTACCAATTATGTAATGGGTTCGTACCAGTCATGAACAGGAACCATAGGCCAAGAGGAAGGATTGACTACAACAATGTCCGCCTATTGAATGACAATCACAAAACTGTCAGCTTCGGTCCCATCAAGAAAATATAAAAAAGAGGAATGATATTAAACACTCAATAATAATCATTTTTTTCTTCCCTTATCACATCATACCACCCATAATTTCGATATTTTTCTCTTTTTTCATTCTTTCACTAGATGTCTATTAACATCTGGCGACTCCAGGTATTATTTCTCTAGCAAATAATCTACTTTACCATCAACAGAAGATTTGGTGTTAAACAAAGTTAGAAAGATATTGCAGAAGCATTGACCAGGGAGGTCAATATAACATTTGTCCAATTGAATGTAATAAGTTTCCCGCAAGATTTTTATATTTTCTTTCCTTACGTTGTTTTCTTTTTCACCTTAGTCCATATGATATTTTAAAAATTTCCTATTTATTTTCATTGTTAACTAGTTTGCAAAAACGAAATGTGGTAATTATCAACAGATATAAAAAATGTCATGTTTCAACTGTGCTTTATGCAAATACAAAGAACTATCCCCACACCACAACTCTCTACTTCGAATTCAAAGGTCTACAGTATAATCTGTGTCCAACAAAAGAGAATCCCGCATTTAGTCCCAATTAAAAGGGGAAGATTTCAACAAAAAGAAAAAAGTTAGCCGGGGAAGAAAAAATCATAATAATTACACTTTACGAATGACGTGAACCAATACCAACCTTTTTCCCAACCTCAAGAGAACCTAGTTCGTCATCCCACAATACCGACTTTGCACCATTAACTGTAACCATTCTAAGAATAGTTTCAGCGGGCAATGCTGTTGGATCTGTGGTTCCATTAGCATAAACTTCCCGTCCTTTATTAATTAGAGAAGCTAGGTACATTTCATCAACTGCAAATACAATTTAGAAATGAAAATTTCAATCCACTCAAAGTGTACATTTTCCATGCGGCTAGAGACTCCCACTATTTCACGTTCAGGTGAGGGTTTGGTGTTCATAATCTTAGATGAACCTGCCCTGCCTTAGGAGGGTAGGTTGCTTCTGTGGTCTATTTAATACTATATTGAAAATAAAAGTTCTTCACATAAGTAAATACAAATTCTTCACATAACAAATTGAATTTGCATACTTGAGCTTGTTGAATCTTGTGCAATTAAATTTGCATACTTCCTTCTGTGGTCTATTAAATGCGGAATTGTTGAATCTAGTGCAATTATAAAGCAAGTAAAAAAGAATTCAAAAGTTTAGAGTTCAGATGAACCGATGCTCATGCGATTGTTTGATGGGGCCCCATCAGTTCCCAGAGAGACACAAACGCCAGCATCAAGCATCTCCCTTACAGGTGCAAATCCAAGCATTCGCATTGCAGCAGCAGGACAGTGGGACACTTTGACCCCTGATCTTGAAAGAAGAGATATCTGAAAAAATATTATGCAGGAATAATTACTGTTTATCACACTAACTCGAGGAATAAACAGTCATGGGTGTTTTCTTGCATACCAGCATCACCCAAAATTGAACTCACCACATGTTAGATAATAATAGAAACTTAAGAACTGAATTAGGTTTTGTTGAAAGGGTATAATCATGTTTAAAGGGGCAAAAATTTACCTCGTTATTATCAAGCCAAACTGAGTGAGCTGCTAGCAGATTGCTTTGAAGGAAATCTATCTTGTCCAAGTATGTAACAGTTCCGTGATCTACTTTGTGAACATCCCTGACTAGTTGGTTCTCATACGGTATCTCTGCAACATGCTAACAGTTTTGTATGTCAGGTGAGGACATTGGCGCATAAGTATTGTGCTGGCTAGTTTAATACACCACTTTCTAGTATGAATAAAAAATAAGTGGTATTGATTTAGAACTCCTCCCATTATTATATAGGCCATTTTGAATAATCAAATTAATATTGTTGATGAAAACAGCCCCACCCAACTCGATCTAAAGTTAGAGAATGAAGTTTTGGTTATGTTGTTCTTGTTTTTCCGCAAAATGTTTGTAGAAAAGAAAAGGAGTGGGTACCATGTGTATTCCAGTTTTTAGTTGTGTTGCAGCATCTCTTGTTTCGATAAGCAAGCGAGGAGTAGAGTTCATGATTTGTCGTATTCCGAACCAGATTCTGATGCGACCATGGGCTGTGTTGTGGTACTTGTCATAATTGTCCTTTTGAGACTGCATATCAGAAGAAAGTAAGAGTAAAGTCATTTGTGAAAAGAAATGGATTCGTAAAGACTTTGTTGGAGATATACTTTTCTCCTTTTTTGTAATATCTAGTTTGTTTCTTTTTGGTTAATAGTTTCTGAACAACTATATGTATTTATTGTAGTAACAGTTGTAGTTAGTTCCTAGTACTACTGAACAAGCATGCATTATGCAATACTCCTTTGTCCATATACACGGGCCTCGGTAAGCAGTTCACTCACTTTTGTAATTTTCACTAATCATAATACTTGTCGGTTTCAATATGTTATTCATAGCTAGTTGATACTCTTTCTTAGCTTCTGCTAAATCTATCCTTTTTTATCCTGTGTTTTCCATAGATCCTAACTTCTAATTCTGAACCGTACCAAACACATCGTACCACGTTGTCCTCTCAATACTCACTCTATGCAGACTCACTCTAAGTCTGGTATCGTTCAAATCAGGGTTATTCCATCTCTCCTTGTTGCCAATGTAGAACCAAAGAGTGTCAAAATTGCCTTACAGGATACAAAGTGGTTTGGTGCTATGCAAGATGAACTTCTTGCTCTTGAATAGAAGAATACCCAGTCTTTAGTTCCTCTTCCTCCTAATTTTTATACTATTGGTTGTAAACGGGTGTTCTGTGTTATGGGAAACCCAAATGGGATTAGTTGCCAGGGGTTTCAATTTACAATATGGTTTCAACTTTAATGAGAGTCTATCTTCAGTTATAAAACCTGACTCCTTTTGCAATATTCTATTTTCTGTTGTTGCTTACAAGCGGTCTTTGTTTCAGTTACATGTTAACAATGTCTTTCTTGATGAAGAGGTTTACATGACTAAACCTCCAGGTTTTTGAAGATAAAGATACTTCTTTGGTTTGTCAGCTTCACAAAACTATCTTACTGCAATTTGATTTCAGAGATGGTAAGTGTGCTTGGTTTTAAAGACGGAAAATGCGATCTATTCTTATTTACATATTCTCAGCAAAAATTGTACTGTCCAATTACTTGTTTATATTGATGGCATCGTAATAACAGGAAACTTCACATCCCTAGTTCAGCATCTTATTCATAATTTGGACTGTCTTTTCTCTCACTAGGGGCCTCAGATTATTTTCTTGGCATTGAAGTGCGCTCATACTCCAATCCAATGACACTCCTGTTATGGCACAAACAAAATATATCAAGGATTTTCTTGTCCAGACAAAGCCTATATCTTCTCCTGTGTTTTTTGGTTTAAACTCTCAAAACAGGGTGCAGATTTTCTTCTTATCCCATCTTTCTCTAGGTATGTTGTTGGTGCTCTTCTAGCCAAGCATCTCGTTGTGCAGATCAATGGACCGTTTACTAACCAAGCCGCTTTTACCAACAAGAGTTCTTTTTCTTAGATCCAAGCTCAATGTGGTTGAGTTGCCTATTGTTTCACATCCACCTTGAGCTTGTGGGGAGTGTTAGAGATAAACTTCTCTATGGTTTTAGTAATATCTCAACTATTTCTTTTAGTTAACAGTTTCTGAACAGCTACTGTTATTATTGTAGTTTGTTACAACCATCCATCCATTGTGCAATATATATATATATATATATATATATATATTGGCTTTGGTAAGAAGTTGGTTCACTTTTGTAATCATCACTGAATAATAAATCATATTAGTTGGGAGTTTGAATAGAGAGAGACCTGAATGCATTGATCCGTGGTACGAGTGGCCCAGGATGGAGGCAAACCGTGGCCAGAGTCCATGGTGGACTGGGTTAAACAAGCTCGCAGACCCAGTAAACTGACTGCTCTAGCCATTTCAGACACATGTTGACCCCCAGCTTCAGCAAAACAGGTTACGCCGGAGTGAATGAGCTCGATCCCGCAAAGCAAAGTAGAGAGGTAAGAATCGTGTTGGGTCATGTTGGATTCGTAGGGCCAGATGCGGTGATGCAACCAGGTCATCAAGTCCACATCATCGGCTATGCCTCTAGCGAGTTGTTGGGAACTATGGACGTGGGTGTTAATAAATCCTGTCACTCTACTGCTTTAGATTATTTAAATTTTCATTTCATTTCATAGCAATATCAAACAGAAAAAAGGAAAGAGAGAGCGAGAACCAGGGAGTAAGATGTGGCCGGTGAGATCGAGGATGTGGTGGGCCACATCAGAAAATTCAGCAAGAATTTGTGCAGATTGTCCAATAGCTTTGATTCTATCTCCTTCGATCACGATTCCCCCGTCCCTAAACACTCGCTGCTCCTCGTCCATGGTTATGATCATACCACCGTGCAGCACACTCACCACCTCCCTCTCTCTCTCCATCTCCACCGCCCCTTTCTCCTCTCTTGGTTACTTTACTCTACAAATGTATACTTATTTTATACTTTTTCTTCTTGAATCAGTATCTTCAAAGTCAAGGCGGGGGGTTATCTAATAATTTAAGGACTAAAATATATTAATTACCATATACACAAATATTATGGTATTAGTGAGAGAAAAATAGAAACATGTTTTGTAAATTAAATTAAAATAAGAATTTAAAATAGTAAATAAAAGTCCTATATCGAAAGGGTTAGAGGTAATATAATTTTTTTGACAAAAATAAAAAGAATTAAATTGTAGATGAGTTCAGTTTAAAACTAAACTATCATCAATTAAGAGGAAAATAAGGATTAATATTACAGGAGACGAAAAGAAAAGAAATAGTTTGAGGTATGTGGGTGGAGGATGTGGTGTCTTCCTTCATGACCTCCTCCGAGGCATGGAGGCAGCATTACCGGCAAAGAAATCATCAATCAAAAGCTCAATGTCGTCTGGGTGGTACTTGATATACTTGTCGATGTGTCTGGTTGATTCAAGATGTTGTTTGAATCTTCCAACGAAGGAGCGGTAGGCGGGGATGACCAAAGAGGAGATGGAAACTCTGAGTTCCGACTGCAGTTGTTGATCGCTCACCATCCAACAACTCTGACACTTGTGTATCTCTTCAAACATCCGATTGAAGCATTTGAACCTTTCCTTCACGAGCTGTTTGGAGACCTTATTCCCAGTCCCCTGCTGTAGCCCCTCCGGCTTCAGGCACTGCAGCACCTTAGTCCACGTTTCCCTCTGATAACACTTGTGGTACAACCTCAGACCCGACTGCCTCCTCCTGCACCAGTTGTCACCCATCAGCTCGTGAAGCTCCTCACACCCTTTCACCTTCTGCACTACGTATCTCCCGTTGTTCATCAGAAAAAAATACCTCAGAGCATCGTCCCTGTACAACTGTGATTTCCTTTCCACATTTGCATCCAAAAGATCCATTATGCTCATCAACTGCACTGCAAAACCCGAATTCTTCCGCTTCTCTACATCTTCCACTTCGTTCACCTCCTTCTCATTTATCCTTTCTCCTTGTTCAAACACTTCCTCCAACGTATCCTTGTACTCGCATGCATATTTTAGATAGTTCATTACATACCGAGTCAAGGGGTGCACTGCACCGTTCGGAACAGGAATCCTTTCGTTGTCGTTCTTGATCGAGTTCTTCAGATCACAAAACATGGCCATAATAGCCTCTACTATCATGTCCCTTGCGGTGCCTGCCTCATACGCCAGCTCCTTAGCTCCCGACTCCAGGTAGGAACCTCCGATAACGTCTTCCCTCAGGGTCTCGTACATATCTAGAAATTTGAAAAGTTTCTCAGTGGTCCATTTTGTTAGAACAGCACACTGTGCAAAGTTGAGCAAATGGACGATGACTTGTCGTGCAAGATCGCAGAACAAGTTTTGAGAAATGGAGGGATGATCGGGGAAGATGGATTTATAAAGTTTTCTTTCAGACTTGAAAAGCACGGTGGTGCAGTGCCAAACCACTTGATTCCACGTTGCAATTTCAGCTTCAAGGGATTCCCATGACATTTTACACAAATCTTCCATCCTGGTGTTCCCGAATCCAAATGTTTGGAGCGTGGTTCTGAAAGCAGTTCGCCTGAAACTAGCAAAAACCAAGTAGCACTCGATGTGGTAGCCGGCTGAGATCATGGCAGTGGCGATCTTGTTCAAAGTAGAAATCTTTTGCGGAGAGAAATCAAAGGGGTCTTGGGTGTGGTGATCTTGCTGTGGTGGTCTAGGGGAGGGAGACTCGGGAACAGAAGAAAGGTATGAAGGAGAATTAAAAGAGAAGGATTTGTTGGGTGGTTTAGATTTGGGGTCGTCGTGTAGAAGATGAGAAAGATGTTTCTCTAGTAGGGACATTGCTTTTTCTAGGACGAAGGCGATCTGGTCCAACTCCTCCTGGAAGGCAATCACAGTAGAAGAGGAGGAAGAAGAAGATGATAAGGAAGCCGAAGCAGCGGAGATGCGATCCACCATGGCTAGGAATTGCAAGAGGGACATGTCCTCGTCTTCTGCCTCCTCATCCTCCCAAACAAAATTGCTCCTCCCGCTGCTGTATCTATCCACCATACGCTCCAACTCTTTGGCCAGCTCAGGGACGCCATCTGCAGGAGAAACATCTTCCACCTCATTCATTCGTGATGACATCTCCATCGCCTCTTCACATTAACGTTCAATTTCAGTGTTTATTGTTATCATATGAATTGCACAGGGGGTTCGGGCGGGAAAACCCCAGATTCCACCTCACGGGATGAACCAAGTAATTCATCTTTCCTCATTATTTTCTTCATTTCACTGCAATCTCCTAATGTAACTTTCTATTCTCTTCTATTCTATATTTTGTTTCCTTTTACTTTTTAGCTATTTTGGTGGAGCTGCCTCGCTAGCTCTGTCTTGACCGCTGATCCAAATGGGAACAAGGCACGGCATTCCGTTTTTTCGGCTTCGCTTCTGTCCAATCTATTCTTTTCTCATCTATATCTTTCCCTCGTTTTCCTCTCAACACTTTCACTTCTTTTATTTTAATATACGTATCTTAGTTATTTTATTACCCTACACAATTATCTTCACATATTTCCTCTTTTTTTTTATCCCAAAGGAAATTTTATTATATGCTTCACTTATTTGAATTGGAATTTTTAAATTCCATAAACTTGGAATTTTAATTTCTCGAGTATCGTTGTATCAACCCAGTTCCCCAAATATCAGAGTTATGTAGGTCTTAACTCTCTAATTATCTCACCAGTCAACGTCACTTAATTTGATGGAAGCGTTAAAATAACAGAATCTATTAAAATATGGGAAATTAGGAGCGCATACTTAAAACACCCAAAGACCAAAATAAAATTAAAGGTAGTTTTTAAGAAAATAATAATTCTGAAATGAGAAAATTTAGGATATTTCTGGTTTTAATAAAAGTATTTAATAATACATAGGATCCAACCCAGCCCAATTAAATCGAAAGCCCCTGGGTGTTTCTTCTGGCAGTGGCGGAAGTGTGAAAGTGGAACCACTAACTTAACTTGTACGCGCATAACCAAAGGACCCAACTCTCTTCTTTCTTCTTCTTCTCCTTACAACCACTTTGTTACGCAAATTCATTCTTTCTTTCTTCCTTCCAACTGTACAATCTGTTTGGTTTTGTCTAGGATTGAATTGGAAGATGAGGCTTTGACTGATTGGTTGATTGACTGTGTCTGCGCGTCACTGAAGAGGAAACTGGAATGGGTTGCTTTTCTTGTTTCGATTCGAGGGAAGACGAGAAGCTGAATCCCAACCCTCACCAGGAAAACCATCATCATCTTCATCATCATCACGATCATGATCTTAATCCCCCTATCCCCTCTCGTATTTCCAGACTGCCCTCTGCCTCTGGTAAGTTCTTTTTCCTCTTCTTATTTTTTATGCAAAATATTTAATCCCAATACTCTGCTTGATCTGATCTGACGAACCAGATTGAAATCAGATCCCATGTTAGTTTTTGCTACCTTCCCCGACTCATCCCATCACATCACATCACGCATCATTTTCTCTATATCCTAATTTCTTATTGAATTCTAGTATTCGGCACACACTTCTTTCTTCTTAATATGATTTTGCTTAATTTCCATTGTATAGCCGGAGCAGACAAGCTACGCTCATCTAGCAATGGCAATGGTAACAATGGTGACTCCAAAAGGGAATTGGCTGCTCTCAAGGACGGACCTGCTGTACAAATTGCCGCACAGACTTTCACTTTCCGTGAACTGGCAGCCGCCACCAAAAATTTCAGGCCCCAATCCTTTTTGGGGGAAGGTGGTTTCGGAAGGGTTTACAAGGGCCGCCTTGAAACCACTGGTCAGGTAATCTTTCTTTCTGTTCTGTTAATCCTCTGTCCACCTTGTTATATTCAATACTTAGGTCACCTTTCACTTCTCACTAACTCCTCACTTGTTTTCCTTTACCTCTACAGGCTGTGGCTGTTAAACAGTTAGACAGAAACGGTCTTCAGGGCAACCGGGAATTCCTCGTGGAGGTTCTCATGCTCAGTCTTCTACACCACCCTAATCTTGTCAATCTCATTGGATACTGTGCGGACGGGGACCAACGCCTCTTAGTTTATGAGTTTATGCCATTGGGATCATTGGAAGACCACCTTCATGGTATTCTTCTTTTCTACTCCTCCCATTTCAATCGTTACAATTTTTTTTTTTTAATTTTAGTTCAGTATTTGATGGCTAGTATTCTCTGTTAGAAATATCCGGGTCACCAAGCTCAGTGGCTAATGCTTTTCCAAACTGTGAAATTCTCATTAGTATCTGTGCTGTCTTTATGCGATAGTACTAATACTTGGGAGGATAAGATTATATGTATGGTTTAGGATTTCTTACCAAAGACGTACGCACCCATGTTACATGATCTAACTCCTGTAATCAAATTATGCTTTAATCTAAATTACCACTGTATATTTTCCAATACAGCAAAGTATAATTTGATGCTTTAAATCGATTATCTGTACTGAAATTAAAACCAGTAGTAGTCAGTGCATTATAGGACATACTTGGCTTTTCTATCTTAGAATCTTGTTTCTCTTTGCAAGGTAACCTTGGATATGTTCTTGTGCATTTGTCCTCTATAGTATGTGTTTAATTTTCTTTCATACGTATTTATAAAGAAAAATTCTCTTTTGGTGATTTGAACTACACACATTTTTTTTTTTGTGTGGAGCTTATTATGGTGATAAAGAATTGTGCGTAGAGATAGAGTTTTGCCCTTTCACAGGAACACAGATGCTGCTATGATCATCATATTATGTGCTCTGGGTTATTATTTCCCATGCTTTACCTCTATAAAGTATAGAGGTTGTAGCTGTTAAAAATTGTTGATTTTCCATTTCACTGTCGTGAAAGTTTATAAATCCCACATTAGAATCTCATACTTTCAATGTGGGACTCAAATCTTAGACCTTGCAATTGGATCTTAACATCGGACCATGCTCTGCAGCCCTGGTAACACTTACTAGGCTAAGGCGAACATTGCAGTGTCGATATCACTACCCATACCAATTTGGTGGAACCCACTGAGGTTCTGCCATGTTGTTAGGGTTTTGATAGACCAACAAATCTCCAATATTTCAAATGCCTAAATTGTTATTATTGTTCAGTTATGGTTCCTCTCTTTTTGTTGAAGAGGCAACCTAGAACAGGGAGCTAAATCTTGTCCAAATAAGGAAATAAGATAAGTCAATAATCCTATCTAGAATAAGAAAACACTAAGATATTATTTAAGTAATTCACTCATTCAATAAGATATCATTCTTGTAAAATAAACACTTCACAAACTCAATAGATTTCTGCTTAAGTTGTTTTATCTATTTCTATCGTTTAAATGTTTTACGTAGAGCATTATGTATCATGTATAGGAAATGATATTTTGTTTTTCAAGATGTATGCTTAAGTTGTTTTATCTATTTCTAGTTAAAAAAAATCATAGATCACTATTTATCATCTATATGAAATGATATATATAGGGAAGAATTTTATTTTATTTTTGTCTTGGAATCTTATGATTTGATACAAATTATGATTCATTATTTAAAAATTAGCTTTCAAATTCATGAGTGGAATCTCAATTAGATAACCTTGTTTGAGTGTATTTTCCTTATTTATTTGCTGCTGTGTCCGTTGTTTTCTGGTTCTGCCTTCCTTTAAGTACACTGGGTCTAAAAACCAGTTGACAATTTAGGATTTGGAACCTAAACATTAACTTTACTTCTAGGTTGAAGGAAAATAATATAAAGGAAGGTAAATATTTAATATTCATTATGGTCTCAAATTGCGAGATATCATAGAATAGCAGACTGTGTCTAAATGACTAATGAAACTTTCACACTATAAATTTAACGAGAAGGATGGAGGAAAGCATCTTCTACACATTCAAGGTGCTGCTTTGGCCTCTTCAAGAGAGACATAGATAAAAGAATTAAGTTGTCACACTAGAGTTTATTTTTCACCATGGACCATGGATATGCTATAAAGTGGTTCTGGCTGTTCAAATATGAAGCCTTTTGTAATAAAGCCAAGCCATCCAAGTGTTTGGACTATCTTTCCATGTTATTGCTAACTATGGAAAAGGAATGTGATACATGTGATGATCTGATAACCATTATATAGTCTGCTAGAAATGTTTCCATTTTGCTTTGTGATCATCTTATATGCCTTCTAATTATTGATTAGCATCTCGGAACTTTGGTTAGAGAGGAGAATAAATGGCTCGTCTTTTACATCACCGCTTTCTTAGACAATGTAATTCTGTTGATTTAAAAAAAAATGTTATTTATGGACTTGAGTGCAGATCTTCCCCCGGAGAAGGAACCATTGGATTGGAACACTAGGATGAAAATAGCTGCTGGGGCAGCAAAAGGATTGGAATACCTTCACGACAAGGCAAATCCTCCTGTCATTTATAGAGATTTCAAATCGTCTAATATATTACTTGACGAAGATTATCATCCAAAGCTTTCAGACTTTGGGCTTGCAAAGCTCGGACCAGTTGGTGACAAATCACACGTGTCCACCCGTGTCATGGGAACTTATGGCTATTGTGCCCCAGAATATGCTATGACTGGACAGCTGACTGTGAAGTCTGATGTATATAGTTTTGGGGTAGTCTTCTTGGAGCTGATTACTGGGCGTAAAGCCATTGACAGCACTCGACCCCATGGAGAACAAAACCTTGTCACATGGGTGGGTAGTCGTCCAATCCTTCGTTGTCTTTATTAGTTTGGCTTGCATTACATTAACTTATGCATAGTTAACAGCAGGGTAGTAATGTAATGATGGTTTTATGTATGTTGGATCAGGCACGTCCACTGTTCAATGACCGCAGAAAGTTTCCAAAGTTAGCAGATCCAGAGCTACATGGACGGTATCCCATGCGGGGTCTTTACCAAGCTCTAGCAGTGGCATCAATGTGCATTCAGGAACAGGCCGCAGCGCGTCCTCTCATTGGGGATGTGGTGACAGCCCTTTCTTTTCTAGCGAACCAGGCATATGACCATAAGGGAGGTGGTGATGATAAAAGGAACAGAGATGATCAGGGTGGAAGAATATTGAAAAATGACCAAGGTGGAGGATCTGGAAGGAGATGGGATTTGGAAGGGTGTGAGAAAGATGAGTCCCCACGTGAAACTGCAAGGATGTTAAACAACAGGGATCTTGATAGAGAACGTGCGGTGGCTGAAGCAAAGATGTGGGGAGAGAATTGGAGAGAGAAAAGACGACAAAGTGCGCAGGGCAGTTTTGATGGTTCTAACGCCTAGGCTCTCTTCACATTGTACTATTCACATCACCCTCTTCTGTGTCGCTTGGCTAAGCATGCCCACGCAATGCCAGCCACTGAAAGCCATTCACCGGATTCTACTCCTTTTAGAATCTGTTTTGCGGCCATTCCTTACCGTCCATGCCTCCGACCAAAATCTTTCCGAAATCACTTAGCTTTCTTTTATGTATCTTTCATTTACCTCCTGCTCACGAATACATTGGAGTTGGACTTGGAAAGTGTATATTATTTGTTACAAGTAGGAGGTTAAGGTATTTTTGATAATGGTGCAAGGACAGAAATGTTTTTTCCAACTCATTTACTCTTTCTTAGCTAAAATACGAGAATCCAAGTTTCCCTCTTATGTCTCTGCTCTTCCCTGCTCTAAGCAATAAACTTTTATACCACTAGAATGCAATTTTCTTTATTTAACAAGGAAAATTTATTTAAAAGGAGTTATGAGTAATGATTCATAGACAATCAATATCTTTTTAATATCTAAAACTTTTGTTGTATTTAAATATTTTTAATTGTTTATGATTGATTATATAAAAATTATTCGATATGCACAATGTGAGAAAGGAGAAAAGACTCCACACTTTTTAAAGTGAAAAACTTTTTTTAACGTCGTTATTTCTCATTCTTTTCGTTGTTTCTCGTCATCTCTAACTCTTTTAACGATGATTCACATACAAACATTGTTTTTTGTTTTTGTGCTCAAACTTTTAACGATTATTCAATTATATAATCATCGTTAAATGTCAAATCTTGATTTTTCCACGACGGTCTCCAAATAATCATCATTGAAAACTTTTTCTTGATTACAAAATTGCTACCACGACTTTTCTTACAACAATAATTTTACATTTTTCATTGATTGATGATGTAGAAAGTGATTTTGTTATTAATATCATGATCTTTCTATGATTTAATAATAATAAGTAAACTAAAAAATATAAAATTATATGTATAGTGCAACAAAAATAATATATCTTGTCTTTCTAACTCACATTCTTAGTTTCTTTCTCATTGAAAGATTAAAAAATGTTACTTAATTGGATATTATAATAGAAAAAAAAAGTTATAAAGATGAAATTTTATTCCAAAAGATAATAAAGTGATTTTAAAGATGAATTAACATTTTTATTAAATCTCAATTGGAGGATACCAAGTCAAAGTTAATTTAAATATATATTTTTTCTTAATCCTTATAAATATTTTTTAAAAATAAAATTATGACGTTAAAATATAATATGATAAAATATAATGAATACAAGATAGAAGGAAACATATTAGGAATTAGTTAGAAGTTGATTAGGAATTAGTTAGAAGTTGATTAGCGGGTTGTGTTGCCTTTATAGAAGGTAGAGATTGTGTAACAGGATAACTTTTGAATAATTCTTTATGTATAGACATGAGGTTGTTCCTTTGAGAGTTAGGTGTTGTAACAGTGTATTTTTTGATTCCAGAATAATACAGTTTTGTTTCTCAGTTATCTGGTTGTGTGTGTTGTTTTAAGTGATAAATAGGTTTTTTGATCAAAGAAGTCTATCAATTTGACAAACTTAAGGTATGATGATTGAAATTGTGAAAATGAAATGTAATTCAAAAATTGAAAGAAATGAAAAATGATTCCAAAAACAATTTCTAATTCCTCCATATTGGAAATTTATTTTAATATATTTAATAATTTCAAAAATAATTTAAATACATATTTTTCTTTTAATCCTGTATTATGTATTTTAAAGAAAAAAAATATGAGAAAACTACTCCTAGTAAGTAATTGAGCTGAAAATGTTGTTTCAATAAATTCGATTAAAACACTTCTATGATGAAATAATCATTTTACACAAAATGACGAAATTTCTCTCAACAAGAAATATATAACAAACATTAAAACTATATTTATGAAATAAGAAAGAAATAATAATAATGTGATGGTAAGGAAAGATAAAAAAACGTGTTGTGCATGAATTGAAAGATTATTGCACATGTAATGAAATATGATAAATAGAGGGTAAGTGGTAGAGATAGAGTTATAAGAGAGAATGGAAGAGAAATACAAATACCCAAGTCTGGAAATATCGGAGAAGACCCCAAAATCCGGTGTTTGGTATGTTATATTGAATCGTCCATCACGACGGAACGCTCTCTCCCATGATTTCTTCATCCACTTCCCCAAGGCCCTCTGTGCCCTCGATCACGACCCCGACGTTAAGGTCATCGTCTTATCGGCCGCTGGCAACCACTTCTGCTCCGGCATCGACCTCTCCATTTTGGGATCAACCGCATCCAATTCGGGTTCCGGCGAGGCCCTCCGCCGACAGATCATGGCGATGCAAGATGCCGTCACTGCCCTTGAACGGTGCCGGAAGCCTGTGATTGCGAGTATCCACGGAGCGTGCATCGGTGGTGGAATTGACATCGTCACTGCGTGTGACATCAGGATGTGCACGAAGGAGGCGTTTTTTTCCGTTAAAGAAGTGGATTTGGCCCTGGCGGCTGATCTGGGAACTCTTCAGAGGCTACCCCTTATTGTGGGGTTCGGCAACGCCATGGAACTGGCTTTGACCGGTCGCACCTTCACCGGTGAGGAGGCTAAGGAATTAGGTCTCGTTTCTCGCGTTTTCGACTCCAAACATCACCTCGATCAGGCCGTCATGGATCTCGCTCAAGGTTCCTTCCTCCCCTTCAATCTTCAATGAAATATCTGTCTAACCTAACCAAATGCAGCACCACTCATTCATCCATTCCTTCCTTCTTTCCATTTGCACTAATGACTAATACTTACACTATTTGCATACGACTCAGTAGTAATTCTTATTCTTAAAAGTAATTGACTTATTGTTGGACTTAATCACTTGAATTTCAACTATGGACAGCAATTGCCATCAAGTCTCCCCTTGCTGTTGTTGGGACAAAAATGGTGCTGCTTAAAAGTAGGGACTTAACCGTGGATCAGGGGTTGGATTATGTGGCAACCTTGAATTCTGCCAGATTGTTATCCTCTGACTTAACTGAAGCAGTGACGGCACAGAAACAGAAACGCAAGCCAGTATTTTCCAAGCTCTGAATCATGGTATGATGCATTTGGATTTGAACACCACTTATCATATTTATACTACTCAACTCATCCATATTGCAGCTTACACTATACCCTGTCCATTCTCTGTCATATTGCTCGCATTCTTCATATATGTTTGGTTTCAAATTCTCTTATGAGTACATGAAAAATGTATTACCACATCATCTCATTTCTGTGTCTGCATAGCACTGCAATTAACCTCAAATTAATTCACTTTATACTCTTTGTGGGACTTCACAATTACATGCCTCCCCTTATAATGAAACACAAAAAGCTAATTTAGCCAAAGAAAACTTATTTGCCTGCCTTTGAAGTTGTGACAGCCTAAAAGGTTTGTCTTCTTCCCTTAACCGAGTGTGAAAAAAGTTTATCTATTTTAATTAACTTTTTTATTTGATACTTAAAGTTTTTTATTTTTTAAATATTTTTTTTCTCATTTAATTTTTTGGTCGTGACTATTATTCTTGTTTTGATATGTTATCAATATTATTTTATATTAATTACACAACTTTTTATTTCTTAAGAGGAAAGAAAATTAGATGATGAATAAAATAACAATTACATCCAATTAATAAAAGAAAATTGAACTGTAACTCAATTGAAAATATAAAAATTATGAGTATCTAATGACAAAAGATTAATAAATACTATATTAAAAATGGTGTTGAAACCAATTATATATATATATATATATATATATATATATATATATATATATGATCATATTATATAAGTGTAATCTTTACAAAATATTATGTTGTTTTTAATTTTATAGAAAATTGTAAATTCTATTGAACCCCTAAATTTTGTTAAGTTAAAAAAAATTATATTTTTTAATTGAACCCCTAAATGAAATTGGGTGAGTGATCATTTAATGTGGCAATGTAAATACAACATTACAAAACTAAACAATAAGAAAAATGAAGTTTTAGAACATTTGTTTTAGAATTTTTATAAAAATAATTAGGACTGTAGAGATCTATTTTTATTGTATCCAAGATTGTAGTGTTGTGTTTGAGACTGCAAAATCAAATGTTCATGTTATTTCCCTTGATGGTAAAATCAGATGAAAGGGATTCAATGGAAAAAAAAATGTAAAAATGTTTGTATGTTTCCATTGAAATATGTTCATATAGCATCAATAAACTTGTCCATAACACTGAAATATATTCCTAATTGCCACTTATAATAAGTCATGTTTTTTGGCAGTTTAATATTATCAAATTTACCAAATCCACTTTTAGCTTTCCAAATCTTACATTTAGTCATTGTATGACAATCCTTTATCTCTTATGAATTTACGAGAATTTTCATCACCATCTAAGGATTGCAAGTCATCGTCAACGTCTACTCCAAAATCATCCAAACTTCAATAGTCCAAATAGAAATCGGCCACCATCATAATCAAACTTTTCAAATGTTCTCCAAATTTCCAATTGTAGCGAATAGAAATCGGCCACCACCATAATCAAACTTTTCAAATGTTCTCCAAATTTCCAATTGTAGCGAATACAGAATGTTTTTTTAACTCGGAAGAAACCTTCTTTTATTTAACCAACCTTGGCTTCAAAATAATGCAAATACATATTAAATTCCACCAAAACACTCTATCACATAATCACGTCATCTTACCAAGGGCCAACTTTGTACCATTCTAAAGAAAATTGTAACAAAATTGAGTTCAAATAAAATATGGGGAAAAAATTGAATATATAATCTAAATATAAACCAAAAAATAATAGGAATTCAAGTAAAAATATCTAAATTTAAAAAGAATTTCAAATTTAATTTTGTCACTATTTATTTCTTGTGTAAAAGCACGGAAAGGTAACAATAATGAAGGTTAGTAATGGAAATAAGTTGAGACAGCGTCTACTTGCTACCTCGTACCTCCATGTTATTCTTTCCTAAGTATCCTAAAAAAAAAGTACCTGTGAGTTTTTTATTATTACAAATAGATAGTTTTATATTATATATGCATAAATATATATATATATATATATATATATATATATATATTTTAAATTTCAAATAAAATTATTTAAAACATCTTGAAAATATTAATTTAGATAAACTAATTACTTTTTAACTATAATTTTATCTGTACTTGATAAAATGTTAGTACAGATAAATTGATCTTTCTAAAAAAAAATTAAATAAGTTGTGAAAAATATAAATTTTAAAATATAAATTTTTTACAAAATAATTTCAGTGTCATAGGTCAATATAAAAAATAAAAATATGTGAAGTGAAATTTTAAATGATTTTTCTACCCTCTATATTTTTTACACTAATAATTGTATTTTCATCCTTAAACTTTTTTTAAAAGATATTCAAATATAATTTACTAGTAAGTGGTACAAGTATTATACTATCTATATCTAGATATATATTATTTGTAAAAAATTAAAATTAAAATTTAATTTATATTTTATTAAATTTAATTTAATTACAATTAAAATTAATTTATATTTTATTAAGTTAAATTTAATTAAAATTAAATTTTAATTTATATTATATTATATATTTTTATAATTTTATTTTAAAAATTTATAAAATATTAATTTTTAAATATTCATAAATATTTTTAGGTTTTAAAATATTCAATGGATAACGAAACTGGATTAGATACTCATACTTATGTATCAAGTAAGAATAATCAATTTATATATATATATATATATATATATATATATATATATATATATATATATATATATATATATATATATATATATATATATATATATATATATATATTAATACGTTTGAAAAATATAAAAACTTATAACCACGGATAAAATAAAAGATTTTAGTATATGTCTAATTTGTTTTGGTTATCTTGTCCTATTGATCAACCTAGTAGACTAGAAAAAGATGGATTTGTCAACTTAATTTTTTTGTTTAAATTAAACTATGTATATTATATATAGATATAACAAAATTAAAAAAAAAATCTGTCATTCCAATAACAAAATTTTAAAAGAAAAAAAAATGACAGTGAACCCACTTTGACTAACTATGCAAGGTAGGCCTTCACTCTTTGTCAAAAGTAAATAGGTCAGATTAATTTATTATGTTTATCCTAAGGTAATATGATAATGAAAATAATGATCGGTTAAGTAAACAGTTTAAGAAAATGCAAAATAAAATAAATGAATACTTATATATATATATATAGATGTAGATATAAATATATGATAATAAGTTTATTCTTCTAGATAGTTAAATAACGAAATAGTAGGTTTTGTATGTAAACTTTTATCTCTTTATGTAAACTTTTATCTCTTTTACAAAGTTGTTCTTAACTTAGTAAATTCATCTTTTGATTATTGTTATAAAATATTCTTCTTCGAAAAGTCATCTTCTACGTATGACCTTTGGGAAGTTGTTAGTCACTGAGAAACAAAGAGATATCATTTGTTATTTGTATTGCGTATATCCTAGTAGACATGAGAATTACCTTAAATGTTTTTCACAAACATAAGTTAGAAAATTAATACAATTTTTTTTATTTAAATTTTAAAATTTGTTTTTTAAAAGTTGAAATGGTTTATATTTTCAAACTGTAGTATTCCACCACACGTGAATACAAAAGGCAGAAAACTCAAATTCTTTCACATAACAAAGAAGAGAAATATTTTTTTGGTAACCCACCAATTACTTGATAACCTTCTTTTAGGATGTGTTTATTCTAAGTGCTAAATTTGAAAGACTGAGAAATGATGGAAACGAAGGAAAAGAGAGAGAAAAGATAAGTTATTTATATTAAATAGATTTTTTTAATGATTTGATTGATACAATATATTCAAAAATAAAAAAATGATATTTATGAAATGATTAAATTATTTTATTATAATAAGTAATTTTAATTAATATAGTTTTAATATTAATTTATAAATTTACTTTTACTATTATTATTATTTTAATTCTCTAATACTAACAGTAGTAATATCATAAATTATATGTTGTTATTTATTTTAATTTTATAATAATTATAATTATTATAATTTTTAATTTTTATTATTAATAACTTATTTTTTTATATAAATGTATTATTATTATTATTTATTAATGAATATTTTTATTAATATTAATATATTATTTTTAAATTTTTTATTATTAATAAAAAATTTATTAAATTATTATTATTATTCTTGTATTTTTTTTTTTACTTATTAGTATTATTATATTGTGTTATATAATTAACTATGGTAAGTTATATAAGTAACAATAACTGATTTTATGTATAACGTAACATGTAATGTAATTTGTAAATTTGAAATTTGGAGATTTTAGCGTGTAACTTGAATGGATAAATGTGTAATATAATAAAGTCACCTTTTTTTCTTTCTTCTTGTCATTGACAAATACGAAAAGTGTATACTGCATTTATTCTTTCTGTTCAGAATCCATCTTTTTAAACAAACAGCATTCATAACTATATGGTCATTAAAAAATTAATTTTTTGTATAAAGAAAAAAATAATAATTATAGAATGGATATACAAATTTATTGGACGTGGAAGTATAATGAGGTGGCAATAGATATGTAAATGGAGCAAGATTTGTTCTAAAAGTAATAAAAGACAAGGTTCTTTTAAAAAAAAAAGTTCAGCATAACTCAGTGAATTTTGTTTTTTAAAATTAAGGATTAAATATTATTTTCTTAACTTTTAAAAATTAATCTATTGTTAAAATTTTGAATTAATTTAATTTTTTATTTTTAAAATTGTATGAATTTAATTTTTGTAATTAAATTTTATTAAGATATTTAAGGTTGAATTGTGTTCTTAATTAATATTAAAAAAATATCATATAAACAACTTAAATATAAATATATTTAAATTATTAAATAAATTTTACAAAATTTAATTAAAAAATTTAATTTTTAAAATTATAAAATTTAATTTAATTAAAATTAAAAAAAAAATCTAATTTTAATTAAAGTTAAAAAAAACATATTTCATCATAAAATTAAAATAAAAATAACATCAAAGAAGGAGTTAGAATGAGGTGTGGGACCAAAAGGAGGTTATTGAGAGTAAATAACTTGGAATTCACGTCAGGGAACACGTTTTGTTGACCAAAAAATAAAATGAAAGTCTTATTTTTCTTTGTTCCCTTCAGGAATCATGGTCTGGTCTTCTATTCTCGAAACTACTCTGAACTTGATATTTTGTTTTCTTTTGTAAACGGTCAAACATTTCGGGGGTGATTTCGCCCACACTATTATATCTCCAATTATACACTCTCATTGACCATACAAAACCATGCCAATGCAAATTTAGTTCAGACGTTAAAAACATTTATTTAATTATATATTTGTTAATTAAATGCAGGATGTGTTGGAATGTAGGAGAAGGATTAGGTTTGATAAAGAAATTGTGTCGAAAAGCGGGAGAGAAAAGGAAAAAGCCAAGAAGGAAAGAAGGAAAGAAAGAAAGAAAGAAACAGTAATAAGAGTTTGTTAATTGGATTTGGAATTTCGGAGCTCAGCTCAGCTCAACTTGTTATGCAGTTACCTCCTTCACTGACTTACCATTCATTCATCAGACGCAGGGATAGATAGATAGAGAGAGAGAGCGAAGCCACGGTTCTCTGATCCATTCCTTTGCGTAAAAGATGAAGAGGTCTCTGAGAAAGTTGGGAGTTCTGACGTTAGAGAAGCATCACCACCACCGTGACCGCTCTAACATTCTGCCTTTGTCCCAGTTAGAGGACCTCGCTCAGGCTACCCAGGTTTTTCTTTTCTTTCCTTTCAATTTTAATTTTAGGGTTCAATTTCTAATTCATATTCATACTCAACTCTTTTTCCACTTCAGGACATGGAAGACATGAGAGACTGCTACGATAGCTTGCTTTCCGCGGCTGCCGCGGCTGCCAATAGTGCTTATGGTATCTCCTGTTCCTGTTCCTTTCTATTTTTTATTTATTTATTTTAAGACAGATCAATTATGGAAACTTTCTTCTCTTCCAGAATTCTCAGAATCCTTGGGAGAATTGGGCTCTTGCCTTCTTCAGAACACCGCCTTGCATGACGATGAAGAAAGCGGTACTATGCTCTTATCTCTCCTACACTACAAAACTCACTCATCATACCCAACTACCAACTAACTTTCTCTTTCTCTTCCTATTTTCCATTTGATGCGCTCATGCAGGCAAAGTTCTCATAATGCTCGGTAAAATGCAGTTTCAACTCCAGAAGCTCATTGATAAATATGTCAGTCCCTACTCATTCACTACTAACCTAAATCTTCAACAATCTCTCTCTTTGCTTTTCTAATCCTTTTTCCCTTTTTGTAATTTCAGCGCTCTCATATTACCCAGACAATTACCGTTCCCTCGGATTCTCTTCTGAATGAACTTCGAATTGTTGAGGTTTCTTCTATCTAATCCAATCTTTATCTCCTCCATTCATATTTGGACTACCCTTCTGTATTTGCTTCCTATTATTACCACCCTTTTTAACTCCCTTACAGTACGCCCATCAACACAATTATTTCAATTATTCAAACAAGATTCCTAGCTTCTTTTTTTATTCCGACAAATTTAATATGTTAGTTTTATCTTAGTGGGTACTCCCACCTCCGACCACCTTTCTCTACCTTACCTCCAACCCAACCTTATTTCCCCAACAACATTCCTCGCTTATTTGTCAACTTTACCATATCTTGCTCTATCCTTTTTGCAAATGATTATTTATTATTTTTTTTCCTTCACGTTGAAACAGGAGATGAAGCGACATTGTGACGAAAAAAGGTTTGGCGTGTTGTATTGGATATAATTGTCTTTGAATGTGATTCGCGCCTTATCTTTTCGGTCTATAATCTGCAGAGTTGCATACGAGTCCATGTTAACAAGATATAGAGAAAGAGGTAGGTCTAGAAGCGGAAGAGCAGAGACTATTTCCTTGCAGCAGTTACAAATTGCTCGTGATGAATATGATGAGGAGGCCACCTTATTTGTTTTCCGCTTGAAATCTCTGAAGCAAGGTCAATCGTGGAGCCTTCTAACACAGGCAGCACGTCACCATGCAGCTCAGGTTTTACTTATTCCCAATATTTACTTTTCAGTGTGGGAGAATTATTCATTTTTAATGTTTCTTTCCTTTGATACTGCCTCCTTTATCCCCCGAAACAGTTGTGTTTCTTCAAGACAGCAGTTAAATCTCTTGAGACAGCAGAGCCGCACGTAAAATTAGTAACAGAACAACATCACATTGATTACCACTTCATTGGTATTGAAGGGGAGGATGAGGATGATGACGAAGATGAAGATGAAAATGAAGATGGTGACAGCCATGATGAGAATGATGATGGGGAGCTGAGTTTTGACTATACACAAAATGAACACGAGCAAGATGTTTCTACATTAGACAACTCAAAGAAGGTGACTACCTTTCGAAACTAGAAAAATTAGTAATGTTTTTTAACGTCTTTTGAATATTTCAATCACATTGAGAAATGAACACGAGCAAGATGTTTCTACATTAGACAACTCAAACTACCTTTCGAAACTAGAAAAAGTAGTAATTTTTTTAACGTCTTTTTCATATTTCAATCACATTGAGAAATGAACATTACCATGATTGAGCAACCATTCCAGCAAACCTGCATCAATATGAGTAGGAATTCATTGAGAACACAAGTAGTGATAGATGTCGGGTGTGATGATGGGAAGTAGGCCCCCTATCCACCTTACATCCCACCTAAACCTCTCACGGAATTTCGTATTCCTCCTGCTATACACTCCCCATATTCTCTCCCCTCTCTTTATTTTCATTCCTAGCAGTTGTGGTTTTAAAGCCTAAGTGATGTTCTTATGTGCAGGAACTTTTCATCTGTAATATTGTTTTCAAATGTAATTGTGTGAACAACTAATTCAGTTTGGATGAAAACTGGAAGGGTGGATTAAGAACTAAGAAAATCCAGAATATAACCTGGAATATCAATATCTCTTGTCTATCCATATAGTTTATATGAAAGTTGTACACTAACCTTATGATTTTCAATTTTTTGGATCATATCCATACTTCTGATTTTAATTTTTGTCTATAAAAAGCTTAGATTGGCCTAATTACTCTCTTTTTGAAATGTTGAGTCATGCATGCTTCTTCAACCCATAAAAGCAAAGGGAAGGAAAAACAAAAACCTCACTGGATTTAGGACTGGAAATACTACACAGGTTGATATATATGACCCAAGTGGAGGCCTCTTGATGCATTTGAAACGAGATTAGTTAATTTCCTTATAATCTAAAATTTTTGAACTCTTATAAATATGCGTGTTGTTTATTGTGTAGGAAAACTTGGATAAGCTTCGCAGGAATTCATTCTCCTTTAGGGTTAGGTCAGCGAGCCAATCTGCCCCACTTTTAGCTGATAATAAATGTGATTCTAGAGAAAGGCTGAGTAAGATGCGGCCCACTTTATCACGGAAGTTCAATTCATATGTGCTGCCTACACCAGTTGATGCAAAGAGTTCCGTATCTCCGACGTCAAGTAAGCAAGTACCTTCCAAAATAAAGGCAAATTTAGATGAGCCTATGAAGAATTTGTATCATTCATCCCCACTGGAACAGAAAAAATATGGAAAAACTTTTGGAGATGGGGCATTTTCTGGTCCGAATGTTAGGACTGTGCAGTCTGTAGTCAAGGAGAGTAATACCAATACTGCTACCACTAGATTGCCACCTCCTTCAATTGATGGTAATTTATCCTCAAATCATGACTTTGTTACTGCTTACTCTAAAAAGATTAAAAGACAAGCCTTTTCTGGTCCATTGGTAAGTAATGCTTGGCCAACCAAGCCTGTTTCTATAGAGAGTGTCCAGTTGTTTTCTGGACCTCTTTTACGGACATCAATTCCTCAGTTTCCATCATCATCATCTCCAAAAGTATCTCCTAGTGCTTCTCCCCCTCTTTCATCTTCACCAAAAATAAATGAGCTTCATGAACTTCCTAGGCCTCCAACCATTTCCGCATCCAATTCTAAGCTTTTAGGTTTGGTGGGTCATTCAGGTCCATTGGTGTCCCGAGGTCCCCAGCTTTCTGCTCGAAATAATTTGGTTACATCAAATGCAGCATCTCCATTGCCAATGCCTCCTTCAGCAATGGCTCGAAGTTTCTCCATACCTTCTAGCAGTGCTAAAGTTACAGCATTAGATGGGTCAAGACCTCCAGAAGACCCTAACAGATCATCAATATCCGAGTATGTTGATTCTCCTCCTCCGTTGTACATTGCTTCATCTACTAGTTAGCCATCATGAGACGGCTGTCAGACTGTTGCTCGGGTTGCCTTGTCTGGAGGTAATATTTAAAATGGACTATTTTTGTTTAATTACTTGTTTTTTGTTTTCACGGTTAAAGTAAGTATTTGTTATTAATTATTGAATGTAATTGAAGTTTCATGTTAAATTGAAAAGTCTACTTGGTTTCAAGAGAAATAATATGGACACGAGGGTTATCACTCAATCCCATATATTAAGTTCATGGAAAGCCCTATATTTATTATGCTCTTTCATAGACACCTCTTCACATACTAGAAATGTGAATTGGCATTGAATCTATTCGAAGTGCAAGCACGGGATCTTTAAGCTGTTTGAATTGGTAGAAAGGATTTAAATTAAATGACATTAATTATGTTGTTTGAATTTCTTAAAACCAAATGCTAGCGGGCACCTCTAGGGTGTTTGATTAAAGAAGGAAAAGTATAAATATTTAATGAACTCAAAAACATGTATTATACAGAAATTTTGAAAACGTAATAACATTTTGTACTTGATTTGTCAAGTATTTATAAGCCTTTAATAGGGTGAAAAGTAGATGTTCCTTAACCATTGTTCAAAGGGTACTATTTACCAATACGCTTCTTAAAACTAAAAATAATGGAATGGAACATGACGGATTCTATGTCATCCTATTCAACCAATACTCTGAATTTTCTTCACCCTCTTGATTCCCCTCCTCCCAAACTTTGGGTTGGACGAGGCCTCTGAAACAACAGAATAGAATCTCTATTCAAATTAGTTACTCCCAGTCCATTCTTTTTCATCCCAATTTGTAGAAGCCTGCATGGTATGTTTTTACACATTTAAAACCAAAATTGGCTTACTATGCTCGTAGTATAAATAATCCTATAAGCAAAATTTGTTTAACCCAGTTTATTTCTTGATTTCAGGGATGTACATGCTTATATTAATAATATTCAATGACCCAGGTATGGCACTTAAGCAGATTAACTGTTTTTAAGAAGGTATGCTCTATTCAATATCGTGAGGGTCAAGTTTTGTTTCTCATAGTTTGGTACGGTTGCAAATCTGTAAATATTCCTTTATAATTCTTTTTCTGTCGTTATTATTGTTAATTCACCCAGCAATGGGGGCGATTATTCAATTTTTAATTTTTAGTGAAATAAATGACTATGTATTGAGCTGTGGAATTTTTCTTTTAAGCAAGCTATTTAATGCGAGAAAGTTCACTTTAGGGCGAAAAGTGACAAATCATTCTAAATCTTACTACAATACCCTCTTAATCTTTTTAATTACAACACTATTCAATTTTAAGGAACCATTGGAGTATTCACATTCAATTTATATTTTTTCACTAGAAACTTTGGTCAAAAGCTCTCTTGAAACCCCGGTAATGCCACTGCCAATTGCTATGTTTGGATTCTTTATTCTTTATTTAAGGTTATTTTGGAGAAACTACATGTGTAAATTGTTTTACTCATTTCTTTCTCCCAATAAATACATGTGTAAAATAGTGTAAGGGTTAAGGTATGCTAGGGGGGAAATATGTTATTGAAATTTTAACTATAAGAAAAAAAATTACAGTCCCTAGAATTAAATGCAAAGATATTTTTTAAATAGCATCAATAAATGGAACTATGGAAGTTGGAATCTGTTAATATTTGAGTTTTTCATATTAAAGGAAAACTAAGTCTCCAATAGTCACACATTGATCTTAGGCACCAAATTGTGTTGCGTAAAACATCTCACGCTCTACTACATGATCACGCTGTCAAAGGTCCTGCACTGAATAATAATTTTTTGGAAGAACACAAACTTCTTAATGAGTAACGATTTCAAAATTTTAATCCAGATTGCTTATCTCTTTACTTATTTATTTTGTTTTGCCTTATGGGTAGTAGAATGAAAAAGTTTGTAGGATTTGGTGCAACAATTTAACGTATCAATTTCCTTGTTAGTAATATTGTCACATCAATAGGGGCTTATACAATGAAAATATAACATGTATGCAATCCTGAATGAGAACGGGACAGGTATAACTAGCGTTTTCGGTTAAAAAATGTCTCATTATTTATCTTTTTTTATACTTACAATATTCATAGATATTCACGATAATGTTTTATTTTGTTTCTCCATTTTAAATTAAATTATTTAAAACAAGTTTTCCAAATATAAATTAAATAACAAAATTAATGTAAATTGTAATATAAACAAATTTAATGAAAAAAAAAATTAATTACAATAATTTTTTTAAAAGAATTAGTATTTTAAAAAATAGCATCAATCTCGTGATTCTAAATAAAAAATATAATTTTATAAAATTAAATTTTGAATAATTAATCAATAGTTAATATTTCTATTACTAATAATTTTATTTATTAAAAAATATTTGAATAGAAATTATTAACAATATTTAAATATTAATATTATTTAAATATTAAAAAGTAGTTATGGTTATTGTTTACTTAAGAATCAGCAATTCACGTTTTTTCCATTATCAATGATATTTAAAAATATTATTTTTCAATTTTTCTTTCATAATTTAGCAAATATTTAATGTATATGAAAGTTTTGTAACATTTTCATCGTTAATTTCTTTCTATAATTATTTGATAATAATATGTGACTACTTATAAAAATTTAACCAGTACAGCCTATAAAAACTTTCAATACAATACATAAATTTAATTAATTTAATTACAAAGTGATATTTCAATTGTTTTATAATGTACTTATATACTTCAATCATCAAAATAGAACTAACATTGTGTTCACTTTCAGGAATTCACTGAAAGTAATTAATGTTTCTTTTAATTGATTTGAGAGTAATTAATTTAAAGTGATTATTTGCGTGAGAGAGATGATGATCATCACCAACATGAGCCGATGAGAAGCAAAAAACCAGCTCAGCAAGTGGGAATTTACAAAAGTGGCCCTCTGCTTTTTTTTAGACAATGAATCTTTTCTTGGTTTTTTAGAATTCATTCCATTGACGTTAACCATTTTAGCTTTTGAAGAATCGATTCATATTTGTAGAAACGATTCATATTTGTAGAATCGATTATGTGTTGGTGATCTTGTCGAAGAACTGATTTCATGTTTGCAAGATCGTTTTTGTGGTGTTACTGATGTTGGAGAACGAATTCCCATATGATGAGAACCGATTTTGTTTGGTTGAGAAACAGTTTTGGCTGCGTTGTTCACGTCAGAACTGATTTTGGATTGCATGGAATGGACGGAAACAAGTGGACTCGGAAATGGATTCTTGGACTGGTTTTCTTGGAGGACAGATATGTAACTTCCTTTATTTATTAAAACATTTTGTCCATTAAATCTTTCACAAATTTTAATAAATTTTTACTTTAAATTCATTTATTTTCACTTCTACATTCCTAAAAATAAACAACACCACGGTAGTTTTCCTATCTCCTCTTTCACACTGTATCAAATTCATCTTAGATGTACAAAGCCTGTACAAAATACCAATACAAAATTTATAGCATAATTAATTTTATTGATGAATCTTAAGCATTGTTTTCTTTTTTCAACACCTCAATAATTTCTTCTAAAAATATAATAAAGTTCTCTTCCTCAAAAAAACATGAAATAGATACATTGAAAATAGATGCTAATTATTAAATGCATATTAATATAAAGGAAATAATTCTTTTTATTTTCATAAATACAATAAAGAAAATATGTCAGTGATTCCTTAATACAAATTAAATGTATCTATCATCAAATTAACTTGAGTAGTAAATTTAAAATAAAATAAAAAATTCAAATCATCTTTATCTCATTCTTCTTCAACGAATGAGGAATTTAAAGTAGGAATTGTTAATTTATTATCTTTAGTGTAATTTTAGTTGAATAATTATAACGTAATAAGGAAATGGAGGAAAATGATATAAAATTAGTAACGGTTATTGAATTTTAAAAGGAAAAAGAAAAGAGTGGACCAAAATGGTGAGTGACAAGCATTGACATTGAAGCAGTACTAGTAGAAGTACTGACCGACTAACCAGGAGTGAACAGACATCAATTTGCAAAGGGTAAAGGGGAAAGAGAGATGGAGCGGAAATGGAGCAGTGAATCTGGGAATGTGATGTCGTCGCCATCACACTCACGTAATGGCCATTCTCGTTCTTCCTCCCTCACCCTCACTGCAACTGGAATTTCAACCGTCAAAAGGACTCAGAATGTTGCTGCCAAAGCCGCTGCTCAGCGCCTCGCTCAGGTCATGGCTTCTCAAACTGCCGACGACGACGAAGACGACGACGACGGCGAAGATCTAGGTTTTCGCTACACTGCTCCCCCGCCTCTATCTCTCTCCAGGAACTCTGCTAAGTCCACTGCCGCTCTCAGATCGCCATCTCCTGCCGCGGTCCGATTCTTCCCATTCCACTCCACAGTTATCCCATCCATCATTAACTGACTTCCTTTCCTTATTCACCTCCTAACTTAATCAGGTACCTCGAAACCTCCCGGAAGAATCAATGTATCTTCGCGCACCAGCACCAGCACCAGCACCAACTCCACCTGCTACTAACAGACCACCGCTAAGCCTCAAGACTCCAGCTCCTGTTCCTTCCTTAGACCCTCCCATCCTTAATAGTAAGCCCAAAGATAAAAGGTAAATTCTCATTCCCTTCGCATTTCTTCCCGTTTACGTCATATCTTATTCTATAACTAATAGATTCATACATTGCGTACCCCTTCTCACATTGTTTTTTCATACTGCCGCTTCCTTTTATGTGAGTGTGTGTATAATAATGCCTGCCTGTCCACTCCCTAAACTACAATTACAATTCCGGATTCCATTAAATTTACAGGTTTCCGTTTGATACTGGATTCGTTCTACCAAAAGATTCAGGACATCAGCGTGAGGCTTCTGTACTTCGCGATGAGGTTAATTACCTCTCTTTCCAATTTTTTTTTTCATGTTTCTAACTTTCAATGAAACAGAATTCAACGTGTTAATTTCTGAGGCCCACGCCCTTCTAAATTCACTTAAACAAATCTCTGCTCTACCTGCAGGTTGATATGCTGCAGGAAGAGAATGAAATTATTCTAGACAAGGTACTACGGTCGACTTTGTTTTGAACTCACATCATTCGTAAGTATTCAAGCGTTTCTACCATGCAGCTTAGACTCGAGGAAGAGAGATGCAAGGAATCAGAGGCCAGAATTAGGGAGCTTGAGAAGCAGGTGCTTTCTTTTTTTAATTTTTGGTATACAGTACTCTAGTTTCCACACTTGATAATGGCCTTCTGAGTTGTTGTCTCCTTGTTCTTGGTTGATACATTAAGAGTCCCTAATTCATACTTGCTTATTACACTGCTTCTGATTAAGAATTCCCTGTTGCTTTTGATTTCAGATTCTGTCTATTGTTTAGCATAAATCACCATTTTTACCACGCTGGATTGGGTTGTATTTGTGCACCTAGTTGGTTATTGTAATCTACTAAGCTTTACTGGAAGAATGTGACCTTAGTAGTAACTACCTTTAGTCCATGTTTTAAGAGTTTCTCTCTAGTTAATTGAACTTTCCTTTTTAGTTTTGAAATTTTATTACTTGGCTTAGATATTTATGTTTATACATGAGCGTATGTGTCAACGAGATTTCTTTCATGTGCAGTTTATAATTTTTCATCTGACTTTGTAGGTTGCTTCCCTCGGAGAAGGTGTATCTTTGGAAGCCAAACTCTTGAGCAGGTGTGTGAGTTAAAGTTAAAACTGTTGCAAATGGGTTTTCATTCGCTTAGTACGGTGTATGACATTCCCTTATTACTGAATTGCAGAAAGGAAGCAGCATTGCGTCAAAGAGAGGTAGTGTGGTGGTAATAAATTGAACTCTTGAGTTGCATGTTGTACAAACTCTGAACATAGTTGATTTATACCATCAAGGGGAATCAAGATATTGTTTAGCAAAATAGTTTGGTATTCGATTTCTTGCTTAATCCCCTTGTGAAGAATTCTTTCAGCAAAGCTTTTTATTTCACAGGCTGCACTTAAGAATGCCAAAGGCTCAAAGGATGGAGTTGATAAGGAAATCACATCTCTACAGGCTGAAATTGAGGTGAATATGCCACTTTTTTAACATTCTCAACACAGGCTGCTATATGTGTTTAATTTTTTTCTTCTGAAACAGAATGCAAAAGTTGAGACTGAGGCTGCAGTGAAACAGCTTAATGGAGCTGAATCTGAAGTAAAAGCTCTTCGATCAATGACTCAAAGAATGATATTAACTCAGAAAGAAATGGTACATATTTCCACGGTAGTAGGAGTTCATTGGTATTTGTGAATTACTTAGAAAACTTGTTATATATAATTACTTTCTTGTCAGGAAGAAGTTGTTCTAAAGAGGTGTTGGCTTGCTCGTTATTGGGGTTTAGCTGCAAAATATGGTACGCTACTGTCTGTTTTAACTTTTCTTTTCTTTTGGGAGAAGCATTATTGTATTTCTTGTGGACATGACTATTGAGTCATTTTATTATCAATTTGTTCTATATGTCAATCACTTTTGACAGAACCTGAATAAGCTTTCACAGCTCTTTATTATAGTTCTTTCAGAATTTATGCATGTTAGTATTATCATTAATCAATAGAGTGATGTTAAGTTAACACATTGGTATGTAGCTACAAAATAAACCAAGCTATATCGTCCTTTTTTTGCTTTTCTTCTGGTGAGAGGCAAAAACATCTCAACTGCACTGGAATACATTACTGAAGCTTTTAATGAGTTTTATAATTTTTGTATGATTGCATGCATATTGAACTATACTTTGTCTATATATCAAGTTTGAATTCAGCTGATCTAGATAAGTGAGTAATTCCATGTAGTGTAACTTCTTCCATGGTTATAGGCATCTGTGCAGATGTTGCAGTTTCGAAGTATGAACTTTGGTCATCCTTAGCCCCTCTTCCATTTGAGGTCGTTGTTTCTGCTGGACAAAAGGCAAAGGAGGAATGCTGGGAAAAAGGCATGAAATAAAGATTTGGACTGTACAGTTCATATTAGTTTGCTGCATAGTAGGGCAAATCTATGCTCTATGTTATATATTTTCTTTACAGTGATGATTTTCATTACGTGAATTCCAGAGATGATTGTTATGATTTTAAACAGGTGATGATGATGCAATCGAGAAGAGGAGCAAACTTGTTCCTGACTTAAATGATCTTACTGGCGAAGGAAATATCGAAAGTATGCTTTCTGTTGAAATGGGATTGAAAGAGCTTGCTTCTTTAAAGGTTTTCAGAAATATTTTACATGACTTAAATATATTGTTATGGGAAATTCAGTCATCTTAGTAACTTTTGTTACCTTTCTCTATAAGGTTGAGGATGCAATTGTGCAAGCATTAGCTCAACAGCGGCGTCCAAATTCTGCTCGACAATTAGTATCAGGTATGTATTGTTACTGCTATCACTATTCTTGTTATCTTGTGCTTACATAACTCTTGAATGATAGATTGAAGAGAAGCATTTTAAAAACCACTAAAACACATTTTGCTGAAAGATTAACACAAGTTAGCTCTTGAATAAATGTCATTAGATTGACATATTTTGTATCATCATTAGATCGAACACTCTTAATAAACTTTCCATATTGATTTTAAAAAGAGGGAGGAAATAGACAAATATTCAACAAACCTTATATTTATTCTTCAAAAGACAATCACGTCACACAAGTACAGTCATCAATTGATCTCACAAACCACATAGCCCCGTGTGTAGAGTCATTAATAGGTCACCACACATAAGAATGCACAAGTTCAAAAGTGCATGACTTTTATTGCGACCAGGAGGAAATGTTGCATTATGGTGTTTTTGAATGAAGAAATAAGGACTTAGCATGGTGAAGCTTCAGAGTTTGCTTGTTGACTAGAAGACAACACCATTTTCCAAGTACACCATCAATCTTCATACGCTAAAAGAAGTAGCACCTACTCTGCTCTCTAGCAGGTCCAATCTTCTTTCCCCCAAGAAGGTCCTAGAAGACACAATGAAAACGGAAAATGGTCAATACACAATTGAAATTTTGTGTGAGCCAATGTATATGGATAAGATTGCTAGTCAATTCGGGAACATGCAAAACTTTGTGCAAGAATTGGGATGACTAGAGTTTCAGAAAATCATAAGAACCATAAAAAAATCAGGAATACTATTTGGGAAAATATTGATCTGCTGCTAACTTAAGACCATTCTTGTTAAGTAGCCAATAAAAGCTTTATATTTACAGCACAACATCAATAAGAAACTGTAACATCTAATTATATAGTAATTATTGAAATATAACATTTAATTAAAGACTATGACAGCCTAACAGAAAGATTTGTGTTGTGCAATTGTAATTTCTAACTAAAAATAATTATCACAACATAAAGGGTATGAAATTTCGCAATTTGCCAAAAAGTAGCTAATGTTTAGCCATAGTGTTGGTTAAGATATCAACCTCTTTAAGAGCTGCATAAATATACGGAAGAGGGGTAACTTGGCTAGCTAAGGCTTCTCTTATATAATGACAATCTATTTCTATATATTTGGTGCATTTATGAAACATGAGATTTGTTGCAACTTGAGTGGAACTTGTATTATCAACATAAAGAATAGGATCAGATAGAAAAAAAGCCAAACCTCCAGTAAAAGATTGTGCGACCACATTCTCAGATCATGTAGATGACATAGCAAAATATCTAGGTTCAGTCGAAGATTTGTATTTTGTTTCTTACATTCCCATGAAGTATGCATCTCCTAAAAAATATGCACCACCATGCAGTAGAATTTGGCAACCAACCCAATCAACACCATTGTAAGCCTAGGTTGTAAAGATTTCCTCTAAGGAAAAAATCCCGCACATCATGGTGAGGAGTAGGCTATTCAAGGAAGAGTGGTTACAAAAGTTGGGGCTAGGATAAAAGAAAAGAATTCAAGAAGAAAATAATGAATACGAAATAAGGATAACCAAAAGAAAGATTAAGGAGCTTGTGGAGTTGCTAATAAAATCCAGTTACATAATTAGATTAGAGAATCGATTGTTCTTGGGTGGAAATTTGGTGACTTGGAGAAGTAAGAAACAAATGTATGAATTTTTTGAATTCCATCGTATTTCCAATCATTGGAAAAAAGGTTGTTATGTTGGCCATAAGGTTTGAAGCTTTTGGAATCAAAATATCTTGGTTGAGAAAATTGGGCAAATTTCAAGATCTAAATTCACATTTTAAGATGGTATTAGAATCCTTCCTTAATCCGTTAAAAAATGGTCATCCACCATCCTATTCATGTACCATAGAGCTGGACATGACGGGGTGCATTGGGAAAAACCCAAGTTCCACATTGGATAAAGATAGGACCAAAATACAATATATACGTTGGGGAAACCCACACTTTGTAAATTTTGTAGGATTAAATTGGGTCTAAACCCATGTTCTAAGAAAGAATAAGAACTAAGAGTCCCCAAGCACAAAAAGCCAGAGAGCATCATGTTCTGTACCATTTCAGGGTGAGGGTGTTTGGGTTTAGTGAAGGTATAGAAATTGGCAAGAAAGTAGCACTAGAGACACCCATTGTAAGCAACCCTTGTTTATTTCCAGGTAGTGTGGGGCACAGACAGAAATAATGTGTACTAGCGGTAACCATTACCAGTTTATGTCTCAGTCATTAGTCAAGGGAATTCTCGTTGTTGATGTTCTCTTAGTTCTCACTTCTTGAGAGCTTATGGGTATTGGAGTATAGTTTTGCTCCTGTTATAAATAAACCTTTCTTTTCTGTCAAGTTTTGACTACCGTCCTCTGTAACTATTTTTGTTCCAGATTGTTAGGATCAGATGCATTCTGTCCGAGTCTCTCTAGAATATATAGCTAATTTCATCATTCTTGTACTTTGGCTTTTTTTTCCCCTATAATACAATGCAGTTTCTTTTTATTCTATTTATAAACATTAAATCTGTCATATTAAAATCCGGCATTCTTATGTACTAATAACATTCTGTACATTTTTTACCATTGCCAGATATTAAATCACCGGGGGACCCTAAGTTCATGGAAGCCTTTGGTAAGTTTTCTCCCCCCTACTATTAGCTGAAATAGCTACGCATTGCCCCTTTTGTGCAAAAATGCAAATGACAAGTTAAAGCCATGCTAAATATCTTAGTTTTTATGTAGAGTTAAGTCCAGAGGAGTCTGAAGATGTTCTTTTCAAGGAGGTATTCTGTTCTCTTATGAACTATTTATGCTCTTTATCACATTATCAGCTTCTTGAAATGTTTGTATATTACACTGTATTTTATTTCTTCGCTATGAGAAGGCATGCTTTTCTAGATTCTAGATTACACCATTCTTTGATTTTAATTTTTGTAGCATGTACTTTTTAATTATTCACCTCCTCATAATGTTAGTGGCTTGCATCTAGTTTGGATCTGTAAGCAGTGAAGATGACATTTACTCTCACGGTCTCTGTTTTACTAGAAATGTGTGCTTTGTATTAGTGAAACATGCTGCCTTCTATGTGAATTTACTCTTCGTGGACAGGCTTGGCTGACATATTTTTGGAGAAGAGCCAAGGTTCATGGTATAGAGGAGGACAGAGCCAAAGAACGTCTTCAGTTTTGGATTGGTCGGAGTGGGCATTCACCTACATCACATGATGCTGTTGATGGTAGCGTTTAGAATTTTTGTTTTAATTAATTACTATGTAGTACACGTGGATGTTTCAATCTAGTATTTTACTATTTGGTTTCTGAAGGGGAAAAATCTCATGCACATTGAAAATTATCACTGTTAGAAATAGCAAAAGAGCAATTTAACATGGCCTAACAGCTCTTGCCTTCATCAACGGGAATATCTTAAAAGTATTTATTATCTCAAGTAAGATTGCAAGTTTTGTGGATTAACTTCAGAGTACCCTTCTCATTACAAGACCCAATCTTCGGGTTGGGTGATATCTTCTTTCTTTACATGACCCTTTATAGAAAAGGACCATGACTTCGTTCATTAACGACACTAGTGAGTTTTACTTATCCAACTAACTTACCCCTCCTTATGGTAGTGAAGTTCTCCAAGAGTTAAGGACATTCCAATAGCTTTTGCAATGTACCTCTAAATTTCCACTCACTTTACATTAGTTTGGAAATTTGAATTGTTCTCCTATAGTTTCGTAGAAAATTGTCCTGTTATTGTCACCGGTAAAATATTTCTTGAGTCAATGCCTTGCTACTAATCACGTGGTACATGTTGAATTACACTCATTACATGCAACAAGTCTCAGCTGGTAGGCCTAGAGTCTAGATTGGTTAATGACAAGGTAGGGGGAGAGTCTTCTTTGTTTACGTGTTTATAATGGAGCGTGCTTATTTCGGACACATCAAAATGCTCATTGTGCTTGAAAATTTGATGTATTGCAGTTCCAATTGTCTATCTAGTGTGTTTTCATGTCCCATACCATGAACCGAAAACATAGCTAACTGTTCCTTTCTCGTGCCTTCTGTTTTTTATACCCAATTATTTTTCGTGCCTTTTCTCCTATTGTGTCAGTCTTCACGTAAGCACATAATAAATATGCTTTGATTTTTCCTCCATTGACAATGTTGGCTAAGGGATCAATTCTTGCTTAGTATTATTGAGAAAATTAGCTCTCTATTACATACGTGGATTTTTCAAATTCCAGTTGAGCAAGGACTTTCGGAGCTGAGGAAACTGGGGATTGAACATCGACTATGGGAAGCATCCAGAAAGGAGGTTGATCAAGAATTAACTATTGCACGAAAGTGGACTTAACTGTAAAGGTGTGCTTAATTTGCTTGAGAGATTTGCTGATTTATGCATATGAATTGTGAATTTTATCTTCTGGAGAGTGTCACCTTCCACTGTGTTTAAATGAGTTTATTCTTTCTGTTAGCTCCAGGTATAGTGACTGTTATTGTGACTGATTGAATTTAGGAACGGATGAAGTAATCGCTCTCCTTTTCCACTTTTGATGGCATAATTAGCAGTGATAACCTGTCAGAATAATAATCAAAGAAAACCTCATCTATAGGTGAAGGGTATTAGAAAATAATACGACAAAAAGGTAAGAAAGATGTAAACATGAAACTAATATTATATCTTATTTCACTTGCTAAAATCAAGAGTACAGGGCTTAAAAGCCGACAGTTCACGTAACAAACCAAGAAAAGAGCATCAAGTGAATGCTTTACATATCATATCTCCTCCACTGCCACCACTTGCCCCCACCCCTTCTGCACAAGCTTTTCTATCTATAAGAGCTTCCAGATGTTTCTCCTCACAGACATACAAATTAGTATAAGAAAAGCTTGGTTGGTTAATGGTTGGGTAATAAACCATTTTTCCTTTTTCTCCACCTTCCATTCCTTTTCTTAACCTATTATAGAAGCATACATCGACGCTGGGGATTTCATTTTAGTTTATCAAAACTAGTTTTAATTCCGTGCGTAGCGGGTTGATGTTTGTTTATATCTTTATTAAAAAGGATTTAGAAATTGTGAAAAATAAATAATTATTTATAATTAAGTTTTAAATATAATCAACATGAAAAATGATTTTTAGCTTTAGAATGTCAATATGTATTTAAAAATATAAATAATAGACTTTATAAAAATATATATACACGTACAAAAATATAAAGAAGATTATCTAATTATATAAAAGATATACATAAACATATAACCATGTAGAGTAGATTTGTTAAGAATATAAATCATTGTATGAATAAATTGATTTAATGTGTATTGTTAGACTTATATAATTAATGCATTGATAAAGTCGTTTAATGTGTTGTTAGAATTATCTAATCAATATCACTTGTTTATTATGTATTGTTAAACTTGTCTAATCAATACATAGACAAATTTGTCTAATATATATTCTAAGACTCGTATAATCATAGAATGGAAAGGGTCATCTACTTTGTATTAATAGACTCGTCAAATAAGTACATGAATAAAGTTTCCTAATGTATGTTGTTATATTTGTCTAATTGGGGTGTTGTTATGTGTTGTGAATTTAGTAGAAGCGGGGGTACACTAGAAATATTTGTTTTCGCAGACGAGTTGTAAAATTTATAATTTCACGGGGGTGCGTCAGTAGAAAAATAATTAAATGATTTAATTGTGAAAATTTATTTATTTAATTATTTGTGAATTTTTAATTAATTGTTGGGTAATGAATTTGGTTGACTTATAAAGGTTATTGTGAAATATGTATGGTTGTGATGGTATGAATGTAGGAGCAAGTGTTTTATTATTTCCTTGGAATTTTGTCGAACGAATAATGTTCGTATTGCGATACAATAGATTATTAGGTCTTTGTGGAGATAGAGATTGAGTGTCACCCTACCTTGCGCACAAGGAATGAGAGGGTTGGATGTCTCGTCCAATGACTTTGACTCGTGTTGAGTATAGTGCTTGGTGGGTGCGTCTAACTAAAGTTTTTACTCATAAGTCCTTGAAGATTCGGGGAGATAAGTCTGAAGTTGCGATAGAAGACAGCTCGAATCGTCCTATTTTGGTAAACAGATTTGGTATGAAAAAATTCAAAGAAACAACATAGGCTTGTATATATACTCTGACTCATGTAATATTTTTTTATATAATTCTCATTAGTGTGTGGACAATTCCGTCTAATATATATTGTTAGACTTATGTAGATTTTTTTGCTATATTTGTCTTATTAGTGTATGGATAAACTCGTCTAATGTGTATTGTCAAACTCGTTTAATATGTATTGTTAGATTTGTCTAATTGGTACATTTACATACTTGTATTACTAGACTCTTTTAATAAATGTATATTCATACTTCTGTAATGAGTATCTTAAAAATACATAGTAAAATCTCTAAAAATATAAAGGATATGTATAAATATGTGCAGTAGAGTCGTTAAATATATAAAGTAGTGTATGAATAATCTGGTGTAATGTGTAATGTTAAATTCGTGTAATATGTGTTGTTAGACTCGTCTAATCAATATATAGACACACTTGTCTAATGTTTAAGCATATAATGGATAGAGTCATCTAATGTGTATTAATAAACTTGTATAATATTGGTATAAATAGACTTATCTAATGTATATTGTTAGAGTTGTCTAATTCTTGTATAGATAAAACTAAGAATGAAAACATAGCATAAAAATATATTTTTATTTTTAGGACAAATAAGTTTAAAATTAAAATAAAAAGATAAATGACTAAAATAACTTTTTAGTATATTGGTTTAAAAACAAGTAAAATGGATAAAATAGTGAAATAATTTTGGAGAAATTTTTTATATGACATGGTAAACAAATTATATATATATATATATATAAAGAATTAATACTTTATATACTTTTATTCTTTAGTTATTTATTAAATGATGATGTAATTAGAAATTATAAAAAGGTAAAATTAAGAATAAAAAATATTATAAAAATGTATTTCCATTTTTAAGACAAATAAATTTAAAATTAAAATAGATAAAAGAATAAAATAGCTTATATGCACATGTGTCAAAAAAATAAATATAAATAAAAAAGGTAAATTAACCATGTCAAATGACCAATAATTTTTACTAATTAATTAGGTATGAATAACTCTCTAATGTGTATTGTAAGATTCATTTGGCTAGGAAATGGACAAACTTGTCTAATGTATATTAATAAAGTTCTCTAATTTTGTGTGTAAAATGTCTTGTTTAATGTATATGGTTAAAGTCATCTAATAAATATGAGTTATTTGTATAATTAATACATCAATAGACTCATATAATTTTTTGATATACTCATCTAATCAATGTATTTCTAGACTTATTTAATAATTTTTTTATTGTCCAATCCATGTATGAAATGAGACATATAATATTTTTTTGTTATAATCATCTAATCAGTGTATGAACAGTCTTGTCTAATGTTTATTGTTAAACTCGTGTAAATAAAACATAATCTAAAAAGATAAGATTCTTAGGTGTAAAAGTCGATTATACATAAAGAAATGGGTTAGCACCTTACAACGCTTACTTTTAATTAAATATGGGTAGTTGGTATAATTTTTAAAATGTTTAACTTTTTCCAAAAATAATAAAAAATAAGTACAAAAAGAATTAGAAATATCTTTTTGGTTTGACAATAATTAATCATAGCTTCTACATATTCGAAATGAGAAATCATGATTATCTATTAAGAAACTATTTGAAAATAATTTTGGAAAATAATTTAATTGTTTAAAAGTGAATCAACAAATAATGATCTCACTCTTAGTCTTACGTGTTTCCATTCATAATAAAAAAATAAAGAATCAAATAGTTCTTAAAGAAAAAGTTATTTCTTTGAAAATATTGATGATTTTAGTTTTCAAAAATTTTGTATTTTTTTATGATTGAAAAAAATAAAAGTATTAATTAATAAAACGCTACAGTACCCATGTCTTTAAAAACATATTCTAATCACTTTAAATTAGCGTGTCTAAGGATAAAATTATAAAAGGAAAGATATTAGAAATTATAAAAAAGATAAATTAATAATGAAAAAATAGTGTAAAAAAATAATATTTTAAATATAAAATATTTTTTAATAATAAATATATTGAAAGTGTATAAGAAAACATAAAAAAGTAATTATTTATGTATTTTGAAAATGAAGTAACTTTTAAAAGAATTTTTAAGGATGGATATCATGGATTAAATTGATTAATAAAATAATTCCATCTTTAAACATAGCTCATATTTTAAATTTGTGAGGTTAATAGTACTATTTAATAACTAAAATAATAATATATTAAATATTAAATAATAGAATTGAAATATATTTTCACTTTACAGCAAATCAGTTCAATATAAGTTAAAATAACTCTTTAGAGAGACAATTTTTGATATGACAGTAACAATATGTATTATTAATAAACATATATTATTGTTTTAAATAATATTCTTTTAAAAAATAAAATTAAAATATATATTTTTTTAAATTTAACTTTTTTAAATGATCAAATAATTACAAAGCATAAAAAGATAAAAATAAAAATAAAAATTAGTATAAAAGAAATAATTAAGTGCTTTATATATAAATTATTTTTTAATAATTTAATAAATAATTAGAAATTATAAAATGATAAAATTAAGAATGAAAAAAATAATATAGAAAAATTTAATACTTTAAATATAATTTATTATTTATTAATAAACATATTCATATACGTTAAAAATACTTTTACAGTTGAAATGTCTTTATTAATATATATTAAAAAAGTAATTCTTTTTTATTTTAAAAAACAACAAATTTTTAAAATAGCTTTTAGATATGTGTATATCGTTTATTATATTAATTAATAAAAATACATATCATTTATTATATTAATTAATAATAGAATTCTAACTTTAGTCATAATTAAAGTTTTAGAAAAAGATATAAAGATTTAAGAAATGAAAAAATAGTAATACTATTTAAATACTAAAATAATAATTTATTCAGAAATAAAATAAATAAAAAAAGTAAAATAACTCTTAAAGACTTGTGACAGAAAAAATAAATACGAATAAAAAAGTAAATTAAGTTGAAATAGTAAAAGAGTAAATTAAATTAAAATATATTTTCATTTTTAAGATAAATCATTTTAAAAATAAAATAATAAAATAACTTGTATATACAATAAAATAAATATAAATAGAAAAATTAATAACATCAAATAAATTTTCTAATATCTTCTTTATCTTTTATAAGTTATTATTTTAAAATCCTATATATATTTTGTAATACAAAAGGTACTTGTATTAATAAAATATAATTTTTTTATAACTTTCATAATTTGTAAAAAATATAAATATAAATTCAAAAAGTAGAAAACTATACACTATGTTAATAAAAGATACTCATTTAAATATATTTTCTACTATATCTTATCATTATTTAATTGGTATTTTACTTATGTTGATTATAGGATAAAATTAAAAGTTATTATTTTAACTCTTTATTTTATTATACCTTATTATTTTATCCTAATATTATTATATATATATATATGTATATATATATTAATGTAATTTTTCTTTTTAAAAATAATAATTACTACTTTTTTAATATTATTTTAAATTATATTAAGAATAATGATACTTTGACAACAACTTTCTAATAATATTTTAATATCATTATAAGTCATTCTATGATTGGTACAAAATTACGTTACAATCAATAATAATAATCATAAACACTAACATAGACCAATCACAAAATGACACATAAAATGATGTTAAAATATTATAAAAAAAATGTTGTTAAAAGTATCGTTATCCTTATCTTAATTCGTCCCACGAATTTGGGGTTATACGATCTGCGCATAAACCGAGGTTAGATGTGTGCTCTGATGCAGCCGAAAATGGTCCATAAAGAAGTGCTTGTGGCTCCTCATGCTCTTCATGATGATCATCATCTTCTAAACTCGAAAGTTTGTGGAGAGCTACTCCAGCAAATAGAAAACAATACCTAGACAAAGATGGCCAAATATTAAAGAAGACCCTGTGAACCATAGGAACAAATAAATTATGAACCATTCATGAAAATGAAAATGAATCTAAATATGAAATGTCATCCCTGGGAAAGATTCGTATATTAACATAGCAGTAAGAGAGAGAGGAGCAGTAGTACAAATGTGTGTAAAATCCTAAAATGGCAGTAATAAACCACAAAAATAATGGCATATCCATAAAGGAAAACAAAGGGGGAACAAGTGTGGCAGTCATCCTCTAGATGACATCCTGTGATAAATAACAGTAACCCAATTATCTACAGGACTTCAACTGTTATGTACACTGCATTCTGATTGCTCTTGCGCTATAATTTATCAGCGATTCTCCCTAAAGCATCTGCAAGCTTATCAAGCACGGCAACCAAATTACTACCATTGATTTTCCGCTGCTCACGATCCAACTGGAAATTTATATTCTGCGCTTCAAGTTGAGCACTTAGCATCTTGCCATTTCTTTCTAAGACATCAATTAAATGAATTTGCAAAGTTTCCTCCCCTCCGTCAGTTGATAATCGCTTCCTTTTCCGCTCTCCTTGAGAGGTAGAACCCATTTCTGGATTTGGAGTAGACTGTTTCTCGTTAGTCACACCTACGGAAAAAGAGAACGTTTAAACAAATTAAATGTATAGTCAAAAATCAGTTAAGTCCTCAATGTTATCATTGTTAAACCAGTAACTTTATTTCTAAGTTTATTATAAGAAGCTAAAGCTAAAAGGTTTAAAATCACACAATCGGTGCTTGTGGCTGGGAGGCAGTTATCTGATCATCTTAGGCTATTTCACGGAGCTCAAGGAACGATTTTATCCAGGAATTTGCTAATTATGAATAGCATGCCTCTGAAACATTAACAGTTCAAGAGTACCATATGAGGCATGTAAAGAATTTGGACCTTTCAAAAAATTTCTCGGCAGAATTTAATATCCAATGACTTGTGGAGGAGCGAAGGAGTTATAAAGTGCATTATTGTGCGATTATACAAGTTGACATCATTTACCTATACGTGACGAACCTTGATCTAATTCATATTGTACATATGCATGATTTATATGCCAGCTTTCCAAAAAAAAATCTGAACCATCCTAAGTAAGCAATCATACGTTGGATGATTATCCCCCAAAAAGTGGACACGAGTAAATGATACTTAGCACAAGAAATAATTATATATTGGCATTATTGAAATTCCAAATTCAGAAATAGGAAACTGAAAAGCAACCAATCAACTCTATTCTAAGGCTGTTGCAGGAATCAGAAACAGCAGCAGAAACAAAAGCAGTGGTCTAGATATTGAACAAGGTAGCTGTAGCAAGGTGCATTAATTGTCTAGGTAATGTGAACCAAGTCACAGTTAAATCATGACGTTTTACGCTTTTAAGTAGAAAGACTTGTGTCCTGACTATCAGCTAAGCATAGTGGTGAGTGTTCAATTTAACAATTGGTATCATAGTTAAGATCATGAGTTTAATTCTAAATGGAATAATTGTTCAGGGAGAGATTATTGCAAGTTGTACAATTATTCCATGGCATAGGATTGGATAGGTGAACCGAGTCACAATCAAATAGTTTGATTCCAATTAGAAAAATTGTTGAGGGAGAGATTGTTGCAGGATATATCAATTGTATTGTGAAATAGGTTACTTAGGTAAAGTGGAATCAAATTGTGACATTCGATTGTTACATTCTTAAGTAGTATCATGCATGATTGTTTACCACTCAATCCAACAGTAGCAAGCTGCGACACATGAATTTTAGTTGATTGACTCAAGGTCTAAAAGCCTCGTGTTCATTATATTTTGGAGATAAAGTAAAGGTCATTGAAGTAACTTCCATGTGTTCGGGTTTGTCATTAAGTGCGGTATAACTTACTTAAACATGCATTAGTAATTAGAATTAGAGCCCACACGTCATAATTGGTTAAATGAGAAAGTTGTCCTAAGAACTACACATAGAAGCCTAATCAAATTAAATATTAAGACTGTTTTGAAAAAAAAATAAGTACTTCAAACAAACAAAAAATAGATAGCAAGATGAATTATAAACTTCTACAAGTTAAAATCAACTTATACATCAGTTTTGAAAAAAAAAACTAGATGAGGAAACTTCTAGAGAAGTTAAAATGAGTTTAACTTGTGAAAAAGTTGGAAACATTTAACGTTTTTATTTTCTTCTATAAATAATTTATTAAAAAGTTCTCCAAACACAGTTCGAATTTAACTAAACATAATTCCACGACTAAATGATATTACTAACAATATCATTTGATTTGAGTCTTAAATCTTAAGAAGGTACATGTGATTTTCAATCAATTATGACATACATTATGAACTCAGCATGTTTGCGAAATGGATATTCTCATTTGAAAATGACTTAATTTCACTGTTAGTCTCATACCTGAATCTATGTGTGACTTTGGTCCTCTATTTATTTTAATTGCTCACATTTAGTCATCATTGTTTTTAGGCTAAGTCTCTCACTTCAAAATTTCTATTCAATAATTAACCGAAATGTAATAGAGGCATAACATGGCATTAATTTCCAGTGGCAATGTTTTGATTCCCCTGTTTTCATCTCCTTTCCTACATATTTCAGATATCCAAATCACTTCCCTTAGAAACACCAACAACATCTTGGGACTCTCAAGGTTGGCTTAAAGGTAAAGTTGGAAGAGAAGGTGGGAGATGTTGTGCGTTCATCTCTCCCTACTAACAAAACACTACTAACTAATATTGCCGATCTAAAATAAACAACAACATCGGGTCCATCTTCACCATCAAGCGTCAAATTCCACCACTTTAGAACATGTGCAGCCTCCTGAAATTTGTCAGTTAACTTCCCAATTGATACAAGTTGGTCTAAAACATATTGGTAGTTAACTTCTCAATGGATGCAAGTTGGTCAAAAACATAGTTATGGATGGGTTCAAAAGCATCTCAATGTCCTTTTCCTTGTCAAGGTTCTTGTTGCACTTTTTAGCATGTCGGAGATCTTGTCTGTAGCAATGCTGACAATGCTAATCGGCCAACCACCAAGCTGGTGCTTTGACATTAAGGAGCGGTTTGTAGGTGGAGTCTTGAACCATACAATTATTTATATTGCTAGAAATAATTTTTGATGGAGAAAACTGAAGGGAAAGGTTGAGATTAATCTAAGGGCTACAAATTTTGGTGCATGGTAGACCATCTATCATGTTATGACTAGAAGTCATCTAAAATCAACTGATGAACTTAGCTATCTCATTTAGCTTCTCCAAAAGCTAAAGTGCATAAGTTGGTTTGAACTTACGAAAGAAACTCGATTCACTTTACATTCTTTATTCTCTTCCACGTGCTTATGGAGAATATCAATCAAACAAGTCTAAAAGTCAGCTATTTTAAAATAAGCTTAGATTTCACTAATTAAGTTGTATCCGTAAAAAATAAGCTGATTAAAAACTAGGGAGAGAAAAATGATTCCTATACTAAACCAAAATTATATTTAAGCCTTTAGGAAATCAGAAGCAATAACACAAATGTGATAAAGCAGTTGTGAAAGCTGTGTGGTATTATATTGAACATTACCTTCCCCTTGGCATCCACGGAGGAGTGGTTGATATTGCTTTTACGTAAAGGAGAAGAAAATATGCTGGCAATGGTCCAGACAGCAATCAAACAATGTGACGTGCTTATAGTTTTTCCATGTTTAAAAGAGACAGACGTGTAACAGTAGCACAGCAATATCATTGGTAGAAGAAAAAGACAAGAAGCGAGCAAGCAAGTAAAGAAGATAGATGACAAAGTGGCAAAAACAAGATAGTAGAGTATGAGTGGAGTGCAGAAAAGGCAAAAGGAATAAAATCACGTACGAGAAATTAGAAAACATGGAATGGAATAAAATTTAAACCTGATATAGGAATGGGAGCAGGGAAGTCCCTGTTGGAGGGCGGAAAAATGTCCTTCTTCTCGGGACTGGCAGAGACTTCATCTTGTTCGAAATCTGAAAACAAACCATCCTCAACAGGGACGCTCCGATTACTATCGTAGAGGTGAGGCTCCTCAGGCTCAGCAGGGGCAGAGGCAGGGGCAGGGGCTGAGGCTGAGGAAGGGGCAGGTGCATACCCTCTTTTGGTGTCCATGTCCATGCGCATGTCCTTGCACACCGTTACTGTCATTGAAGGAGGCGATGAAAGAGCGAGAGCCAACGCCGGACCTTGGGAGCCTGAATCGAGAATATCATAAACTTCCTTGTCAAAAAATCCGGGCAATTTCCGGTCTCTCCTTAAATCGTTTCTCATGACCCAAAAGGAATCCGACTCCTCTCTTATCTGAGATTCCCATTCTTTGATCTTCTTGTAGTCTCCGGCCAAATTGCTCCACCTTTTCCGGCACTGAACCGGACCTCTGTTGACTCCATGCTTTCTGCAGTAGGAAGAGACCGATGCCCATTTGGGCTCCACCTGACCCGACCCTAATGGCAATCCGGCCGTTCGGCCCCTCCTGAACTTGTTTTCAGCGTCTCTCTTTCCCTGTATCAGAACCAGAATTTCTTGCCTCGTCCACCGAGGCAGTCTCGGCGCTTTCCCTCCCTCGTCTCCACCCTCACCCCGAACATCCACGCAATCAACTGGGTTCGGATTCCTATTCGAATTCGTATTCGTATTCTGACCCAGGGACAATTCCTGCTCTAAAGCCATCAACTGGCCCGACCCTCTTTTTCTTTTTCTTTTTCTTCGGCACGTGTCTCCTTTTCGGATGTCCGTTACGCCGTTAGGAGAGTAGGTCACCTCATCTCTCCGTAACTAAGCACCAAGGCACAGAAATGGAGGAAATAGGCGTGTTGGTTTTGCGGCTTTTCAGACTGCAGCAGTATTTGTTTGTTATTTTTTCAATATTTATATGTGCCTGTATACTACACTAAACAAACAGCTTATTGACCCTTGACTACCAAATAAAAGCTTATTGACCCTAACCATTTTAAAAGGGTCTATATTATTATTTATAGCAATTGCCTCCTATATATTAAATTTAATCTCTACTTTTTTTTTCTTTTCTATTCTTTTATTTTTCCTCTTCATGCTACTTTTAGTTTAATATTTATTTTGGTTCCTTTATTAGTTGTTTTATTTAAAATTGTCCTTTTATTTTTTAGATATTTTAAACGTCTTTTTTTTAAATGATTTAATTTGATTTCTTTTTCTAACGACGTCTAAAGCGCACGTAATGTTGAATTAAATTTACTCAACCTTAATTAATTGCATCACTATCATGAATGTCAATAATATGCTTAGAATATTTTTTTTAAGTGTTTTTGACCTATATGAAGATTGAGAAAATTATAAGAAAGAATATGATTTTAAAAGAAATGTAAAGATTACACACATTTATCTAACAAACTTGTATGTTTAAAATAGTTTTTTTATTAATGAGAATTCAAGAGGAGAAATGTGTTATTTCATATGAAGTGGTTGATCTTAATGGAATAATATCAAACCAAAGATCAAATAGGATCAATAATTCATCTTTAAAATCACTTTTGCTATTCTCCTTATTGAAATTATTGTAAATAGAATTGAAAACCTAGTTCTTTTAACCTTCAACTAAGGGAGTGAAAAAGTATTATAAATATGAACATTTGTCCATGGGAGACTTCAACTAGAAGGTTTAGTTTGTTATGGGAAATGAAAAATGAATATTTAATCACTTAAACCTTAATTAGAGACCCGTTTTAATATATTTGATAATCTCACATTGTGTAAGAACGACAACTAAAAATAATTTAAATATTTTTCATCTTTCAATCCACACAAAAATTGTATGGAACTTCGAAGTTCAAAATAAACAATAGCTTAACATTTTTAATTATTTATAATAATTATAAAAAGATTATATGTTTTGGTGTATATTTTTTTAATTTTTACTTTTTAAGTATTTTTTAAAACTCATTTTTAAAAGCTGAAGACTTTGGAGAGGCGTGTATCTTTCAAGATATGACTTTAATTTATCTATTTTAATCTTAACTTGACAAAGAATATGGGCCAAGATATCTGACCATAATAACATAAGATGAAACCACACTTTGAACATAGTTAACATACCTAAGTAGTGTATTAAAACTGACATGCATGATCCAGCCAAAATTAGGCCTAAGTTTGTCCAATAATAAATTTAGATTCTACTAATATATTTAATTGATATTATAGTAGAGAAGATTGATATTATTATATTTATTTATTGTATTTATAACCTTTATTTTGGTTATTATTCCTTGTAACAAAAATACACTTAGACAGAAGATTCGGTAGTTATTTTTGTAATTTTTATTTTGATTGTTATTTTTTGTAACTCAAATATTTTTAATTATTAGAAGATACACTATTTGTAACTTAGTTATCTATAAATAAAATATTGACTCCCACATTTACAAAATCAATTTTAATCTAAAAAATAATTGTAAACTTTTGAGTCAATAAAAAATTTAATTTCTTTTTTCAATTTAAACCAGATAGTTTATTTTGCCGAACACAACTTATAATGAAATAAACTATCTACACAATAAAATAATTAAATTACTGTATAAGTTAATAATATTTTTTATTTAAATATCATTACAATAATGAATTTTTTGTACAATAAGTTAAGGAAAAAAGTAAACATACATATGCTGGCATCTCTTTCCACTTAGAATACGTGTTTTTACAAATTTAAATAAACAAAATAAAGTTGTCTCCCTTCTTTCCTTAATATCTATCGATTCGGATAATATTTTGTAAAAATATTTTATTGACAATATTTTAACATCTGATTTATATTAATGTTTTTCATTATCATTATTATTAATTATAAAATAATTTTAAATCAATGATTTATATTAATATTTATCATTATCATTATTATTAATTATAAAATAATTTTAAATCAATTACATAATAACAGAATTATAAAAAATATTGAAATATCATGTTCTCGTATTTATTTTTATATATTTTTTATTGATGTTTTTATCCTCATCCAAACAAAATAAATAAAAAACTGACGCAGACGGAATACTGGATACTTAAAAAAAGGAGTGCATTACACTACTCCAATTTTATTAACTTGTCACCTTAAGAAAAATAAAGTTATTACTATTTAAAAAACTGAAATATCGTACAGACAAAAATAAAATATAATCTGATAAATTAGAACATGGCATTGCGAGGATTGAGTACGGTGGCGGTGACTGCGTCAGTATACCTCCCAGGTCCACGATGCAGAGTTCACAACACTCCAAGGTTATGTTGTGGGGCTCGGTTTCCTTCTTCCGGCCGCAGATTCTCTGCACGGTGTGAAGCTGTTGGAGAAAAGCAACAAGGTTCCGTGGACGAAACCATCGTATATGACGGTATATATGGCCCGTGGACGATTGACGACTCCGATGTTCGAGAGGTGTTCATCCTGTCCTCATTCTCTTTCATGCAGAGTAGATAGCTAAGCTTCCCTTCTTTATAATTTCATTTTACTTCGATTCAATCTCCAATGTTCTTATTGGTTGAGTTTGATGTGGATTCATCAATTTGTTAGATCCAGCTATTATTAACATAATTTGATTGGACTTCTGAACCAGAATGCGTAGTGAGGTTGTAAGCAATTATAATTTATTATTGTTGTTATTATTATTACGCCATGGCAGGTAATTTTGTACAGATCGGGATTGGTAACAACTGCTACATCGTTTGTGGTCGCTGCTTCTGCTGCCCTTTTACCAGATAACTCCTCCTTAAGTACCACTCTGAAGCAGAATCTTGATCTATTTTATGTCCTTGGATCTAGTGGGTTGGGTTTATCGTTACTCCTGATTCATATCTATGTTTCTGAGATCAAGCGCTTCCTACAAGCACTGTGGGTGCTCGGTGTTCTTGGATCGGCTACAGCCTACTTCACCCTTGCTCAACCAGCTAATAAAAATTTAATACTATATGTCGTCGACAACCCATCCGCTATCTGGTTTGTCGGTCCTCTTTTTGCTGCCCTTACAGGACTTGTCTTCAAGGAAGGTAATGCGTCATCTAACTTATCTTTCCTCATTACATATCAAATTGAAAAAGAAGCATTCTCTTGATTCTTTAAAGTTATCCTGTGTTCTTTAAACAGGACTCTGCTATGGCAAGCTAGAAGCTGGACTTCTTACGTTTGTTATTCCTACAGTTCTTCTGGGGCATTTGGTATTATTCTTTTCCACTCTAATCTGATCTATTAAGCAGATTACCCATCATTTTACATGCCTGTGGCCACGGTTCCTTTGAATTTGGCTAACAATGGCATTGGTTACTGAGATTTAAACTCCAATTTTTTTGTCTTCCAACCTTTTTTTTGCAATGCTATTATTTCTTAGGATCAATGCAAAAAAAAAGTACGAAATAGGCGTGTTTTTTTTTCTAAATTAATTCTTTTAAGAAATTATGTATTTGGATAAGTAGTGTTTATAAATACAATTTTTATAAACATCTTACTTGAATTTGTTTTTCTTTTAATTTAGTTTACTAAAGCAATTCTATTTTGTATTTTAGGTGAGCAGTATTTACAAATAAAATTGAAAAAAAAAAATCTTACTCAAGTAAAAGTTTTTTGGAACAGTGTTGAAGGGTTTACTAAAAAGTTATTGCTATCTAAGAAGGTAATACAGAAAGGGGTTATTTACATATGGCACAACAGATTTGAATGATACTAGTTATAGAAGGAGAGTGGTACAGTGGAAGTCGCAACCAAACCAGATAAGAGAGCAACAAAGAGGGCACTGTTGTACGTTCTTGGTTCAGTTTGCATAGAGTTGTTTCTGAAATCATTATATGTTTCATTAAGGAAAGGACCACCAACTCTAGTGCTCCAAATGCTACATTAGGATTGGGGTAAGGTCAGTGAAACCACTTGAATCCATCCTTGCAATCAGTTTACCATTAACAGGAACAGAAGATCCTGTGATGTACGTAATTGGGGTTGAGTTCCATAGCCCACAAAGATAGCTCATCTTCGTAGGATTTTCACCTAACACATAATCAGCCTGAAATTGTTAGCCCATAAATGTAAAATAGAGTCACATTCATCCTATACTGATTATAGGTGTTGATTGACTAAGAAATTGTGAAGCTAAATACAGTGATGATTAAAAGGATGGAAGATTTCTCTCATTTTGTAAGACTTGCATACCTGAGAAAGGCAAATTTGCGAAGATCTACTGGCTTATACAATTTCCCACTACAATATAGTGTCGGTTTGAGATGTCAGCATGTAGTCGCTGTAAATAATAGCTAAGAATGCAGAAGCCACTGAATGTTGCAAAGAGTTTCATGGTACCACTCATAACAGTCCACCTGTTACATGGTGATTGTTGGTCCATCCAATGGGGGAATTAATATTAGATATATTCTTTGCCATCTTTTTGCATTATTAACATGAAATTTTAGGTACCCTGTAGTCTGAATTAACTAAAAAAATAGGCAGACACAAATCCTAATTTTATTCCTTCTTATTTCACAAGATGCACTATCTCAATATCCCTAATATGAGGGTGAATCTATAAATATAAATTTTCACCGACATTACGAAGGAAGCGTCTCTCTGGCTTATAGCCTAAACCCTAAGAAAAAGAGAGAGTACAAAATAGGTGTAGTTTTTTTTTTCTAAATTAATTCTTTTAGAAATTATGTATTTGGATAAGTAGTATTTATAAATACAATTTTATAAAACAATCTTACTCGAATTAGTTTTTCTTTTCATTTAGTTTACTAAAGCAAATCTATTAAGAAATTTTGTATTTTGGGCAAGCAGTAGTTACAAATTAAATTGAAAAAAAATCTTAGTGTGAAGTAAAAATTTAGTTTTTTTTTTTAATTTTTCTTAAAAGATCATGGTGGACAGAAATACTATCTACATTTTAGTGTAACATGTTATTTTGAGATTCGACACTACTATTTGGAAGTCTTTTTATATTATTTAGGATATAAAATCTCTTAATATTTTATTCTAGTTGTACAAGACTTCGTGGTCGGAAAAAAGAGAGTATAAAACTCATCAATATGAAACTTTAAAGAAAAAAGTTGTAATATTTGCCCATATAATTTTTATAAAAAATTCTTATTTTGGTAATTTAGGGGAAAAATTGCATATTTTGCTTATGACATTTCTAAAGACATATCTTGCATGCAATTTCTTTTATACGGAGTACACTATTTGCAGACTGGTTTGATGGATGACGGAGTCAAGCTTACTTTACTTGCTTCGTGGATGACTCTTTTCGTGATATTTGCTGCAAGGAAATTCACCCAACCCATCAAGGTAGACTTACTCTTACTTTTGAGGATTTGTGTTCATAGAAGCTTATATATTCTGTTCATGTACAAAAATTTCCTGATCTTGAACTCCGGTTTAACTTCAAGGATGACATCGGGGACAAGTCCGTTTTCAATTTCAATTCCCTCCGTGATGACGAAAGGAAAACCTTGCTTGAGAAATTAGAACAGCAAAGAAATCAGAATTAAATGCAACGGCTCCAATTCACCTTGCGATGAATTGCTTTGAATGGTTATGGAAAAATCTTTTCGAAGACAATGACACGCCAAGCTCTCTCATGACGGCCACAAATTATCTCATTTAAAAGGAAATAGTTCCATCCCCTTCCCCAGATCAGCAAAAACAAAATCACTTTCCCTTATGTCTTCTTCCTTTATCTTTGCAAAAGTTACATGGTATTTTGCCGAATACATCAAGGCTAATTGGGCTCTTCAAATGATAATGCATCATTCTTCATTGGCAGCCTTTTTTCTGCAACTTTTTCTTTATTTTTGAGTTCCGAAATACATAATTTGAAAACATTATGAAATATAAAAATTGTATTCTTAACTATATATATTCTGAAATGTAAATATTTTATTTCAAAATTAGAATTCGAAATATAAATTTTTTATTTTAAATTGTACATTCCAGAATACGAGATTAAAAGATAAAAATGCATTATGATTTATATAATTTGGAGTACAAAAATTTGCATTCAAAGTACAAATTTTGTAATTTGGAGGGTGTAATCTGGATTGTATTTCAGAATACATTTATATTTTAGATTGTGCCTTTTAAAATAAAAAACAAAAAATTGCATTTAGGATTGGATAATTCGGAGCCTATGTTTTAATAGGGAGAGGGGAGTGTCGGTGGACGGAGAAGAAAGGGGAGGGGACACTGACGGAGGAGAAGAATGGGGAGGAGGGTCGATGGTGGTAGTAGAAGAAGGATTAATTGTAAAGTTATAATTGGAGAATGAGGAGAAATTCATTATCTTATAATTGGGGAGCGTTGGAGTTTCTTGTGACTATTATAAAGACTGGATAAAATTTTATCAATTTTGGGATGATTGAAAGTTAACTGACAAGAAAATCCTAGTCCCTATGTCTTGAAGCTGTCTTTTTATTTATAGGTTTCAAATTATATATTCCTAAGCCCAAAATATAATAACTGTAACATATAATGTCTTCTAAATTATAAGAACATGTTAATAAAATAAAAACGTCTTAAAAGTCTTGTAATTTTAATTGTATTTTTAAAACTTTCCAATAAACAAACTAAACTAGATATTACATGTGTTTATGTTAGTCGAAGATTAATTTATCTATTTTATAAGTTGGATTCAAATTCTGAGTTGGACCAGAAACAATCCAAAATAGTATAACTTCATACATGGAAACACTAATTAATCCCAAAATTTTAAAAGTCGATTATACAATTATGTTTGGATAAAATGTAAATTTTTTATGAGTTAAATATTATTTTAATCTTTTAATTTTTTTAAAAAATTATAATTAGTTTATTTTTAAAACTTTAACTTATTATAATCTTTCAATTTTATAATTATGTGAATTTAATTTTTTTAATTAAATTTATTTCACAGTATTTATTAATTTCTTAACTAACAGAAAAACAAATTTAGACAATTTTTATTTTTTTTTACTTTTATGTTAGTTAAAAAATTTACTAAACACATTTGAAAATTCAAATACAATTAATAAAATTTAGTTAGAAAAATTACATTCACGTACTTATAAAATTGAAAAAGTAAATTATATCAAAGTTTTAAAAATTAATTAATTAATTTTTAGACAAAAACATTCATTTGAGTTTTTATTTATTCATAGTTAGAAAAAGAGTGGTTTGAAAAAGAAAGGGAAGCAAAAGAAAAAAGAAAGTTTACTTGTTTGTTCCAATCTTAATGCGGAGTAGGTGAGCCAACCTGTTGTGGTTGGTTTTTGCTAAGATTTGATATAAACACAAACACTTGGTGTTGGAATGCCCTAATGTAACTGGGGATCTGATAGGTTGGTGAGTTGTGGCGATGGCTTTTGCGGTTGCGCCTAAGATAATTTCGCTCTCACTTTTTAACAGAGCAAGGAAAGAGGGTCTTGAAGCTGGGTTTGGGAAAAGGGATTTTGGGGTAACGGATCGCCATGGTACCCTGACCCTGAAGTGTGCTATCGAGCGAAGCAGCAACGGCAGCGATGGAAAGAAAGGAGGCGTATCTAATTCGAATTACGTAGTGCCGCTGGACAATTCCTCTCCTTTCTCTAACTCATCCTGCATAACTCGTCCTTTGGCAGAGATACTCCGAGACCTCAATAAAAGAATCCCCGATACTATCGTCAAAGCTCATGTCCCTGGCGATCCCTCTGCTTCCACCTTCATCCCATGGTACTTTGCTGCGTTATGATATTTGGTTAATATTTTTTTTTTCCTTGCTATCCAATTTTCATAACAATATCTCTGGATTCCAATGCCTCTCATTCCAAGTGCTGACACATATCATTTGTGACTTTCACTTAACAACAAAGCCGCCAAGGAGAAAACAAAAAGATAAAGAAAAACACTGCAGAGTTCTTTTCCTGAATTTATGGCCATCTATTTAAGTTATACTATCTTTTTCTGTTCTTTGGTAGGTATCATGCCAACAGGATGTTGAGCTTCTACGCCCCAGGTTCGTGCTTGGAGTTATCCACTTATTACTATTCGTATTAGTGTCTCTTTGTCCTAACATCTTCCATCACTCTAAATGTAAATTAGACTCCAACGGATCTATACATCTTTTAAATTTCAAAACTATTTTTGCAGGATGGTGTGGCGAGATACGTGATGTCATTTTCTCTGACAATGGCAGTGTAACCGTGGTATATCGTCTTACCGTACGTGGATCTGATGGAGAGGCAAGTCTTTAACATCTGTTTCTAATTCTACTCTTTTCTCCCTTTTACTTTGGTGCATTTTATTGTTCCTTCTCATTATTTGTTTTTCTGCAAATTAACGAGTCATTCTCTATGCTTGTAATAGTTACTAGAATGAGGACCTTACTAGGTATGGTTGTCAAAATCACGGTCCTACGTAGGATTGGAGGGGGTTGGGGAGAGGTAAATTTTGTAATAAATAACATACACGTCTTTGTTGCTTTCTATTTTCCATCTCTCCTGTCTTTGTTGCTATATTCCTTTCATCACAAATTTTCGTATTCTTCAATAAAGATATAATTTTGATCATCATCCTTAGCAGGTAAACTCGAGCATGTTGGTCTTGCATGTTTGGGCAATTAACAAATTTTGCTAAAGAATATAGATGCCGGACAAAACAGTTAATGTAACGTAGGCATCACCCCTTAGACATTACTTGTAGTTCTTTTATGCATTACATAACCAACCAAAGAGCAAGCTGGTCTAAGATTCATTTCTCGCATTTAATTCTTGTATTTCCTAAGCAACCAGGGAATCTTAATTCTTGACGCTAGAGAATACAATCCAACCTAATGACCACAAACCAAAGCTCGAATTCAAGACCATGAACAAAAACAACAATTTCATTTAGTAAGTTTGGCTACATGGATTATATGACACCATTGGGCTCGTCTAAAACCAAATTGTCCATTAGATCACTTTCAATGATATCCTTAGTCCCCCGTACCATTTTCACAGGGTTAAAAATCATGCAGTCTACTCTCTAGTGCTTTGAGTGGCCTTCTTTGCACATAATGAACCATCTTAACTGATTTATTTTAATCATTCTTTTCGTCAACATATGTTACTAATAATATCCTTAGTCCCCCTTACCATTTTCATACGGATAAAAGTCATGCAGTCTACTCTCTCATTGGTGCTTTGAGTGGCCTTCTATGCACACACTAAACCATCTTAACTGATTTTTCTTAATCATCTTTTCTTCAATATATGTTACTAATATTTCCCTGTATACGTTCATCCCTTATCCTCTTGCATCATGAAGCATTGTCTTAACCTTCTTGATTTTGCTCCTTCCTCTTTTTTCTCATGCACTTTTAAAATCCATGATTCACCACCAGAGTGTAACAGCAGGATAAAACTTTTTTTGAGCTTATTAAGTATTTTGTAGTCCCAAATAATCCAATGCCTTTCTCCATTTTAGCCACTCATCTTGTATCTTGTGTGTATCATATTCATTAATTTTCAATCATCTTGTAATACAGATTTTAGATACAAAACTTAGAAACTAGTGATATGATATCTTCCATTTGTAAAGTCGGTAACTTGAGATATGACCATACTTTGTTTTACTCTTAAGTAAAACCCTTTAATTTCAGAATCTCTTTCCAAAGCTCAAGTTAACAGTTAACGTCTTCCCTTAATTCATTAATTAGAATTGTATCATCTGCAAATAGTATGGATTTACAGATAATCTTTTGTTTGTTCCTGCAAACAACAAAAGTCATGGCTAAGCTCCAATGTTAACTTTTCCTTAAGTAAAGTTATTATAATCTTTCCTGTAGGAGTTATCACGCTCTCAAGTCTTGTATAGCTTGTGTATAAGCCACGTGAACATCATCTCTTCCACAGCCTTTTACAATTAAAGCCATGTTAATCTCTTCGCTTTTTCACTTTTCCCTAAGTTTCTATAGAAGATAGATAGCTTCTATTGTAGTCCTTTTAGACATAAAACCTAATTAGTTTTCAACGAAGCCTAATCACTTTTTTTCACATAATTTCATAGCATGTTCACATCACAAGTTTTATCATTCCCTTGTAGTAACCTCTCCAAAGGAGGTTAGCAGTACCTTGTGATTCCCTGTCACTTCTAATAATTTTTAATTGTCAAAAATGTTATCATCCTTGAACTGCCACTTGTTGATTCTTGTTTTTTTTTCTATAATTTTTGGTTATACCTTTATGATACTTGGAAAGAACATTAAGGATCAATACCCTATCTTATGTAGCAAGACTTTCTTATAGATTCATATGGCAATCTTTTCAAGTTCTTTTAACTGAGCTTTTCCAGAAAGAAATCAATTTGCATCTTTTAGGTTCCACTCCTATAAGCGATCAGAGGTTCCTTCTATTCTTTAAAATAAGTGTTTTAATCTTGAAATTGAGAAGTTTTTATTCGTATTTAGCCCTCGAAAACCAAAACTACCATGATCTCCTATTTTGTCTATTTAGATTTTACGTATGAGAATATATTTTTTTTCTCGTGGAGAACTCTAAATCAACCCCTCTTAATCTCTCTAAAACTTTTCTTTCGAAAGTGTGTCTAATCTCCTATTTGTGATGTATAGATATTATTGAAAGTGTGTTATGCAATCTGTTAGAATAAGTATTAAATCTGGGTAGAAATTAGTTGTGTTGGAAATTACTAGGAGTTGTACCTAAACTAGGTTTCTAGTTTAGTCTTTTTGATCTTCCATCTTCTCATTGTATCATATTTCTGCCGTTATATATATGAGATCATAAGAGGGGTTTTACAAGTCCTTTAAAATCTATTTTCTCTCTTATTGATCTTAAGTCAATCATTAATTAGTTTTGAAGATAAAACCATGTCCTCGTTCCTTTTTATAGCCACCACACTTGTTTTTCCCTATAGTTTTCTCTTTTCAATCTATCAGTTTCTTGAAGACACCTGATGTTAATCTTTCTTTCAATCATATATTGTCCACCACCTCCAAAGAATGAACTATCGAAGTACTAATATTCTAACTACGAAACCTAATGAAGCACTTCTGGACCAGCTTCTTTACCCACATCTGTCCAGAAAAAAAATGTAAGGATCCTTGCTCATTTAATTCTAAATTCAGGTGCTGAGTGGCTCTGGCTTATTTAACACCATACTCAAGCCATACATATTTTTCTAGCCTCTTAATCCTAAATTTTGAAATTTGAAACATTATAATCACCGCTGAAATACGAAGGCAAATTGAGGCAATTTATTGGTAAGCTTAGACTTCTTTGACGAGGGCCGTCTTGCTTCTGGAGGTCAAAGAGAGAGTTTCCCTTTTTCATTAACTGAACAATTAGTAACACCAGAAGTCTCTAAACACTGTATTTTCTCCGTGATGACAGGCATATCGTGAATCAACTGGGACAATTTCACCCAGTCATGGCTCCATCGGCGATCCAGTTTCTGCTGCTGAGGAAATTGCTTTCTGCAAAGCTTGTGCCCGGTTTGGTCTTGGCTTGTATTTGTATCATGAAGATTAAACGACAAATTCTAAGCTTCCAAATTTTTGTTTTGGTTGGATGTGTTGTTGTATTGGTATTTTATTAATGTGAATAGAAGTAGACGACAATAGGTGGAAAACTCGAAGCCATATCTTTGTTGGTATGGCGATACGAATGCTTATGAGAAAAAGTTTCTTTTATTGCTAAGGTACATTTATGGCTTTAAGTTTTGTAAGTTATGGTGACCTAAAGCGTTCAATTAACAAATTAACGATTATTATTTGCTCTTATTATTAAGTTTATTTAGAATATATCAGGGAATCTTTCTTGACTTAATATAAGAAAAACAAATCATGTCTAGGGAACTGATATAAATCAAATTTAGCAATTCTGCTTTTATTTAATATTATTGCTTTAAAAATAATTTATTGATTGAACTTGATTACCAAGTAATTATGTTTCAAGATAATTAAGAACATGTATTTTTTTTTATTTTATAAAATTAAGATTATTACACAAATTTTACTAATATTCTCAATAAATGAAATGAACACTTTTCTATGATTAAAATCGTTATGAACAATTACAAAAGAGTAAATAAATGCTTTTGGTATTTGCAAGGTTACTTAGTCCAACAATTTTATACACGTGATTGCATGTATTTGCTTCGATCTTCAAGTTTTCCAATGTAATTAAAAGTCAAAGAAACAATACAATAAAATATACAACTGTAGGAGAATATGGCTACCTTTGCCCAATCTAGAGAAAATGGATTTCTTAAAATGAATATTTTTCTTTCTGACAAAGAAATGAGAAAGCCCACTGTAGACCAAAGTGTAACTATAAAAAAAACGAGTTAATACTAATATCCTATTTTACAGTGGCCACGAGTATATGTTTATACTATATTACAGAATCAACTATAACAAAAACACTGAATGATTAGGAATTAATTTTTTAAGTTTTTAGATTAATTCTATATAAATCTGTAATAACTGATTACATTATAATAGAATGATCAATTTAAAAAATCATTGAGAAAAAGTAATTAAATTCTGATATTTATGATATAGGTAAAAATTTCAATATATTTTCTAGAACAAATAAAATAATGTCCTTTATTCGCAGAAAAAGATGAAAACGATCACCCAATAAGTAGTTTATCATTCAATATATATCAACAAAAGAATTATACATTGGGTGTGATTGATGAATGTGACAACCACATTACAAGAATCAGAAGCATATCCAGTAATCTATAAGCTATACAATATAATACAATCAACTAATTAATTAATCTGCACCAACTGCATTAGCCAATTGAAAAAAAAAAACCATGACATTCATTAAGTAAAGAATTAGAAATTAGTTATTAAACAACATATGTTCGTGTTCGACACATTGGCTTCGAAATAATAATTGCTGGATTCAGGTATGTTCAGTGAAAAAGACTAGAGAGGAAATAACTTTTATAGGAATGAGAATGCATTTTCTTCAAAGAGGCATGGATATATAAATGAGGATTTGGGTATTTAATTATTAGATTTTTTTTTTGAATTAATGGACATGAATATAACATTTCTAATTACTTATGTTATTAGTGGAAACTTTAAAATATTTTTTTTAATTCTGAAACACTTTTTTTCTCATGATTTTAGGATTTAGGGTTTAGGGTTTTTAAGGGTTCAGGATTTTTGGTTTAGGGTTGAGGGTTTTGGTTGAGGGTTTAGGGTTGAGGGTTTTAGGGGTTAGGGTTTTTCGGTTTTTTAGGGTTTAGGATTTTAGGGTTTAGGATTTTAGGGTTTAGGGTTTTGGTTGAGGGTTTAGGGGTTAGGGTTTTTTAGGGTTTACGATTTAAAATTTTGGGGTTTGGGGTTTAGGGTTTTGGGGTTTTTAGGGTTTAGGGGTTAAGGTTCAGGGTTAGGGGTTTTTTTGGGGTTTAGGGTTTTGGGGTTTAGGGTTTATAGGGTTTTGGGTTTAGGGTTTTGGGTTTAGGGTTTTTTAGGGTTTAGGGTTTAGGGTTTTTTAGGGTTTAGGATTTAGGGTTTAGGGTTTTTTAGGGTTTAGGGTTTTTTAGTGTTTAGGGTTTTTTAGGGTTTAGGGTTTTGGGTTTAGGGTTTTGGGTTTAGGGTTTTGGGTTTAGGGTTTTTAGGGTGTTTAGGGTTTAGGGTTTTTAGGGTGTTTAGGGTTTGGGTTTAGGGTTTAGGATTTTGGGTTTAGGGTTTAGGGTTTTTTAGGGTTTAGGGTTGAGGGTTTTTTAGGGTTTAGGGTTTTGAGTTTTGGGGTTTGGGGTTTGGGGTTTGGGGTTTGGGGTTAGGGTTTTGGGGTTAGGGTTTTGGGGTTAGGGTTTAGGGGTTTAGGGTTTTGGGTTTTTAGGGTTTAGGGCTTAGGGTTTAGGGTTTACGGTTTAGGGTTTTGGGTTTTGGGTTTTGGGTTTTGGGTTTTGGGTTTAGGGTTTAGGGTTTAGGGTTTAGGGTTTAGGGTTTTTTTAGGGTTTAGGGTTTTTTTAGGGTTTAGGGTTTAGGGGGTTTAGGGTTTAGGGTTTTTAGGGTTTAGGGTTTAGGGTTTTTAGGGTTTAGGGTTTTTAGGGTTTAGGGTTTAGGGTTTAGGGTTTAGGGTTTTGGGTTTAGGGTTTTGGGTTTAGGGTTTTGGGTTTAGGGTTTTGGGTTTAGGGTTTAGGGTTTTGGGTTTAGGGTTTTGGGTTTAGGGTTTAGGGTTTAGGGTTTAGGGTTTAGGGTTTTGGGTTTAGGGTTTTGGGTTTAGGGTTTTGGGTTTAGGGTTTAGGGTTTAGGGTTTAGGGTTTTGGGTTTAGGGTTTAGGGTTTAGGGTTTAGGGTTTAGGGTTTTGGGTTTAGGGTTTTGGGTTTAGGGTTTTGGGTTTAGGGTTTAGGGTTTAGGGTTTAGGGTTTTTAGGGTTTAGGGTTTAGGGTTTAGGGTTAGGGGTTTAGGGTTTAGGGTTTAGGGTTAGGGTTTAGGGTTAGGGGTTTAGGGTTAGGGGTTTAGGGTTAGGG